>NC_079336.1:62784130-63386874 GCF_029582105.1 Oenanthe melanoleuca
CTCAGCAAACTCATGTGTTACCTGGGTGGTTAACTAGCAGGAAAAATCCATTCAGCTCCTTTGATAAAAATCACCATGTGACAGAAATGGAAAGAGGGACCCCAGTGGAGGCATAATGTCATTCCAGTCTATTCCAGATTAATAAAATCGTGAGCAGTACTCTGCCTTGGTAGGAAATTATTTTCATTCGTTAAGCTCTACCCAACTGCCATACTTGGTGTATGTAACAGAAAATAATCTCACTATCATAGTGGGACTTTGAAAGTGTTATCATATAATTGCTGCTATCTACAGTGCATAATGCTGCTTTGGGCAAAAGAGTGGAGGATTTAAATATTTTTTTGAGAGCTACAAAGAGCAGAGTGTTATTGTGTGCCAGAAGCAATCATGTAAGCCAGTAAGCTAAGAACCCAGCACGGGAAAAACACCATGGAGCTATGATGGCAAGCCTCCAAATTTTCACTTCTTCATGGCTTCCACTCTCTTCTGTTTCCTCAAAACACAGGAGTTCAACATTCCACTTGTGCCTCTCTGCAGAGCATCTCCTGGGGGAATCTACCTGCACCCCACAGAATAACACACTGCAGGCCATCTGTCTCAGCTCACGTGTGTGCACAATTCTTGTACACCCTTGTCCATCTGCCACTCAGCTGAGCTACGTGCTGCTTTTGTGAAAACCAGGTGATACACCTGACCTCAGGAATGACAGCAGCAGCTGATCTGTCACTGGTGGGAGTTAAGCCCATCTCCCTTTTTCCAAGAGGAAAAGGACAGCTAAAAAGACTATCTAAATATAGAGCAGAAAAAAAAATAACCATGTCATTGCATCTAGGACATCATCTAGAGTTGCTATGTAGGATTTGGAATCCAGTTCTTGGAGTCATTTAAATATATACCTAAATAAGGTGTTTTCATTGCATTAATATTCCTTTATAAGCCTGTTTTAAATGTTAATAAAAAGCATGAAGGGAAAGTTTGCAGTTCTTGAGAAAAAACAAAACTGATAAAAATGGAATAAAATAAATAAAATGTTTATATAAAATCAGTAGAAGCATTTGGAAATTTAGCCTCAAAATAAAGATATTTGTAACATAATACAGGGCACAGTGGTTTGAAAGAAAGTTGAAGAGTTCTCACAACAAAGAGGTATTTCAGATATTATCTATTAGATATGTTTATTTATTTTATTTTTATTTCTCGGCACAAATATGCTGATTTTCCCACTCTGGCAAGAGAAGATTTGAATTCATAACTTGCTCTGTAATATAAAAAACAAGCAAACAAAAACTGCTTGCAAAATTCTTACTTATGTTTTATACTGTGGAAATAAATTTGAAACAAAAATGTGCAGTCTTCTGGGTCTATTTTATTTTGGCCTCTTTCTTCATGAAGAAGTGATAAGTAGTCTTGGTAGTTTCTGTCAAAGAAAATATGAACTTTATCAGGGTTGTTATTTCTTTGATTTATCAGCTTAGAAGTATAGAAAGATCTGCAGTTCTCAAGCCCGAAATCAGTGCTATTTAACACTGCTGAAAATCTGCCTCCACAGATGTTTTCTTGAACAAGTTTTGATGTTAAAACAAATACATAAAGGTTCATGTAGCTTTGTTGCAGAGGATTGATAATAATTCTCTTCAGAGGAGTATTATATTCAATTATCTGTCCAAAACTCACCTTAGAGCCTGCATGGGTGACTGTGTTAGTCAGAAGAAGTGGCAGGTTTCAGAGGGGGCAGGCTGTGCACCGCCCAGCATTTGCTCTGGCTCTGGGCTGCAGGAGCAGCAGGGCTGACTCAAGGACTGCACAGGGCATGGAAGAGCCGAGGAGATCCCCAAAGCTGACAGCAAACTGCCCCGTGCTTCAGGGAGCTGCACTTACCTGGATGTTGTTAGTGCTGTTGTTAGGGCAGCATTTCTGCTGGGAGAAGGGGGATATTCTCTCTGCAGTGTCCGAGGGAGGTGGATGTGACACTGAGCCGAAGGGGAATTACAGAGAGGCAGATCTCAGCTGGGCAGCAGACCTGGCTGCTTCCTGCTGCTGCTGGCACCTGGTCCCTTACAGCTATTCCCTGAAAGGTGCAGTAAATCTGGAAGAGGAGAGGCCTGGCTGTGGTGGTACTTGGTTGATGCTGCTGTTCGGGGAGAAATGTTAAGACAGAAGAAGCCTTTAGACACCCTGTCATGTGGGGCACTGTGGGTCCCTGAAGCAAGTCTGTAGTAGAAGACACCTGAGTTATCCCTGAGCTGAGATTTTACTTTGGCCTGGGGCATGAACTCACTAAGGCAACAACCTGAACTAATGAGAAAGGGTGTTTTCTCTGGGTGTAAATGTATTTCTAAATATGTGTACACTTAGGCTTATTAATCAAACTATATTTTTGCCTGTCTTTAGCCTAAAATTTAGAAATACAATGAGCAATGAGAAGTTAGTCTGGAGCTCCAAAAGTGGTTTTTTGTTTGTTTTCCTACATAGTACCACAGGGACTCCAACCTAATGGGGACTGATGGAATAGCCTGTATAAATGAGCAGCTCTGGATCGTGGTTTGCCACCAGCACAAGGGGTGCAAGCAATTTAAGTATTTTGGCACTTCTGCATATATTTGCCACTTCAAATTGCAGAAACTTGTAATCAAATTTTAATATTTTTCTTTAATCTCCAGGAACTGTAGACACTTTCTTATTACTCTCTACTTTGCCTTTCCTCTTCCAGCCAAACCCAGATGTATGGATTTTGTTCTAGCTGTAAAACAGTAAAAACTAATTCTGTGTCTACTGTGCTCTCACTAGGGTAGATGTATAACCTTTTATGTAGCCCTACAGTTCCAAAGTTTGTGCACAAATGTCAATAATGAACCATGCTTCAGTCCATTCTCCTTCTGCTTTCTCTGTGGAGTTTTCTTGTTGACTGGTTTTGTTCCAAGGCATTGTCCTACATGGTGCCCCATCTGTGTCCCACAGAACTGTTCATGCCTCCCAGCTGGGCTTGGTAGCATCCACATTCTCTGACTGGGGAAATGAGTCAGCAGAAATGACTGTGCTTCACTGAGTTCAGTCTCAGGGAAAAAAACCCACCTTGTCACACAGTGAAACAGTGAAATATTACATCTCATGACCCTGCTCGAGTAAAAATAAACCTTTTTAATTGAGGAGGTAATTGGAAGCTATCGAGAGATGAGATGAACAGGCTTGTGTTTGAAAAATGATTGTGAGAGAAAGTAATGGGGTCAGAACAAAATAAATATTTTCCCCCTTTTCCAACAAAGTATTTATTTCATTAACTATGTTTTGTTTCTCTAAGTGATAGGAACATAATACAAAACTTTTGTGAAAATATTCTCCTGGGATGCTTATGGACCTGCAGATGTTCCTAGCTGATGAAATCCTGGGTCTGCAGCACAGATGGAAAGTGATAAATGATTAAGTTGTTATAGGATATAAATAACAATACTACGATGTTGTGTAGAGAGATATCAGCAAAACAAGTAATGCTTATCTGCTGGCTTGGTAAACATCTTGTTTACGGCTGATCAATTTTGCAGCAGTTCTGGCTGCTGCCCAAAGCATAAGTTGGTATGTTGGTGCCAGGGCCCCAGGGCCACCACCAGCCTAGGCTGACCCTTCCTGGCCATCCCTGCTGGGCTGGGGAGATGGGATGGGCCCTGGCTGCCAGGCTCTGCCCTGTGGACACCTGCTGGGGTCTCCAGCACCAGCCCCCTGGGAGCTCCACAATATCTGATCCGCAAGGAGAGCAAGGCCAAGGGTGGTTTTTCTTTTCACTCCTACTTGGAAACCACATTTGTCAGGAAGCCTTCCAGAAAATATTAACCTGGTGGGAAATATCCATATTATCCACTTTAAATCCAAATGATTAGAAGTGTGGAATTGCCATGTGCTGCTGCTGATGGGACCCTGGAAAGGAGAACAGTCAGGTGAGCTCCCTGCACTTGCTGCTGCTCTGGGCACAGATCAGGGCATGGTTGAGGAGAGTGATTGTCAGAAGACCTGAAGACACATCTCTGGCACTGCAGAAAGCTTAGGTTATTTGCAGACAATCAGCCACTCACCATTATTTATGAATTATCCATCAAAAATAACACAGATGCCAAGTTTCGTTTTGCTTTGCTACCCTGGTAACTCCAGAAGAATTTTTAAAGCTGATGGTCTAGTTTCAGAATCTTTGCTCTTCACTCTCAAGCCAAAAGTCCAGCATAATTTGAGAAGGGAAATAGAGGTGGCATCTACACCAAGTAAATCCTTATAGATTTTTTGTTCCAGCTTCTTGTGACTTGAGAGCTTGCACAATTTGCTGATTGGACTCAGCAAAAATTTTTCTTTGGGTTGGGTTTGCCTGATGAGAGTTTGGTGTGGTTTGACATTTTGGTGCCACCTTTTCCAGGCAATATGCCCCTTCCACATCTGTTTCTTGCACCAGGCAATGTGGTTTCCTGAGAAGCCAGGCTGCTTGTTCCCCATATATGCCCTGCATTTCTGAGGAGTTCTGGTGAAGTTAGTGTTGTTTGGAGCAGGAAACTTCAATTTAAGTGATCTTTAAGATATGTGTAAAGTGAAGTAATATAAGAACAGCCTGCTCCCAAGCAGGGAGGTTTATTGTTTGTCCTTTCAAGTGCAGACACTTCCCTATCTCACAGGCCTGAACTATTATATGCTAAACAGTAGCTTTCTCCTGAATGTCTGACTTTCAATACACAATTACCATAGTTATTGTGGGTATTGCATGCTTCTTCCCACAGAGTAAGAACTGCATATAATAAAAATTATCCAATAAGCTGTGTTAAGATTTGATACTATTTACCAGCATTGAATGCAGATTGCCTTCAAAGTAAAGGTTTCTGAATACATTCTCTACACTATGAAATTAAAAATAGCATCCAACCAATAACATCTTCCTCTCACCCACATTCATATCTTCAAACAAGATAGTTAAATCAGAAAAAGAGATAAAGCAGTCTAATCTCAGCATTCTAGAAAGTACAATTTACAACTGTGAAATGTTAAGAGACTTTTTTTAACACTCCTTAGAAATCTTCCACACTCTCACACATACCCTGCAGCCTCGAGGAGCCACTGTGAGCTCTGGTCTTGCAGCATCAAGACTTCTTTAACACCTAATGGGCCAAGATTTCTGTCTCTTCAGCTATGAGGGTTTTGAACTAGAAAGTGTATGCAGAGGTGGAAGGCATAGCTGAGATGCAGGGAAAGCAGGTGTGGTCCTTGCTTCATAGAATAGTACTTCCTCTGTATTTTTACTTGGTAGAATTTTTTTTAGTTTTACTGTAATTTTTAATTTTATTATATCAGAAATGAATGAACAAAATTAAAAATGGACTACATAATCAAAGATTAAAGCAGTCTTCTCACCACATATCCCTGGATTCCTCTCCTTACCCTCCTCCTCAATTTCTAAAAAGAAAAATGAGGGCACAAACTTAAAAGCTGTGTTAAATGAGAATGGAGTTAAGCATATGTCCAAATATTCCTTGGGATTAAATCCTGTACATGTGTCATCAGTCTATTTACAAGTAGTCACAAAATGAAGGCACACAAAGACTTTTCATGTGGGTTTGGGCTGAAGAATCAAATTTTAGGATGACTTAGAAAATGGATTGAAAATTTGAGTGGTACATATTACATTGCCTGGTAAAGGAGAGCAAGAAGAAAGAACGACTTGCATCAGAAAGAACAGATTTGTATCCCCTGTTGGCAGTGGTTGGAATTTAGAGAAAAATAGAAGCCAGCTAAAGAAAAGATAAAATAAGTGCAGGTACCATTTAGAAATCAGAAACACAATAGGAATTGAGATGCTTATATGCAGAATAAGCAAGTATTAATCAAATTTAAATAAAGACATGAAAATCAATAGCTGTCTATTACTGTAGTGACAGTAGCTGCCAAATTGGTTGAACTGGTTTGGGCTAACTTATTGGAGACTTATGGTTTACAGCTAAATAAAAAGTGCAGTGGTGATGAAAAGAGTCTTTTTAGAAACTGTTGCTAAGAAAAGAGGAAACAAAAACAAGCATATGCTATGAAAACAAGAACATACTATATTTATTGAGAAAACATCCTCTAGAATAAACATCCTCTAGAATAAAAATAAAGACTATGACATGAAATTAGTATGTGCTTTCACAACAGACTTGTACAGAAAATGTGAAAACCACAAGAACACACTGCTTACATAGAATCATCATGTGTATGTGGACATTTTCTAAGCAATGCAACTAACTGCTGTGTAAACATTTTCTCTTTAGTGAATTCTCTTAATTTACTGTAACAAAGGTTTATTACCAATGGCCTATTATTTACAGCATGGTAATGCAGCTACTCAGCCATGTGTTCTTTCTGTCCCTTCATCTGCTCATTCCTAAACAAGTTTCAAGAATCATCTTGTGAGTTACAATCAATAATCTACACATGATTTACATAGATGAGAGAAGGGGTTTCATGAGACCCCCACTTCCTACACAAACCTGGTAATCAGGCACAATCAGTATCATCAGCCTGCCTAATGACTGCTCCATCTTCCACCCCTGAAAGTATCTCTTGTGAGGACTCAGTTGTCCCCCCCAGGGCAGAGACACCCCACTCTGCAGCTGGGCCAGGGCTGTGCTGCCTGGGCACCTGGCAGCAACTTCTGGTCATTTCATAAAATCACAATATGGTTTGGGGTGGAAGGGACCTTAAAGGCCATCTATTTCCAAGCCCTCTTCCCTAGGCTGGGACATCTTCCATTAGACTTGGTTGCTGGAAGCCTCATTAAACTTAAACATTTCCTGGGATGGGGCATCCACAGATTCTCTGGAGTGAAGAATTCCCTCAGAGTGAAGAATTTGACCTCTCTCCCAGTGTAGGTAGTTATGCTGGTGTACTTCTTCTAGTTGACTACTGACATTCAAAAATTTAAACAAATGTATTTACCTTTGACAGCTTTCCAACTTTCAGTGAATTTTTTTCTGCAATTGCATACTGGATGTTTTTGGTATTTTGTCAGAAGGGGCTGTGGAGGCAATAGGCACAGTTAACATGCTGGCTTTATTTCCTTAGACAAGGAGTCTAAAAGTGCTCTTTAATTGAGTGAGGCTCTTCTCTTTGAGTTTTCTTCACTGCTTCTGGCCTTCCTTTTTGATCATTTTCAATTCAGCCCCATGGCTACAAATAGTAAGTAAGATTTTTTTAAAGAAACAAATGGTTTTAGGGAAATTCTTAATGTCAATTCAAAGCATATGAGAGGGTCTGTATTTCAGAACATTGTTATTTCAATGTTTATAGAAAATCAGAATCTGTTAATGCTTTATAAGCATGTTTTGCTCAAGTAGAGCCAAAAGTTATAATAGTGGTTAAGGAGGATAATAGGACAGCAAACATCTAAGTATGATGTTTGGAGCTCTGTGATCTAATCCATGAACCAAATGTGATCCATTAATCATAAGTAGACTGGAGATACAAATTAAATATTGCCTACTTTGAGAAAGGATGACAAAAGGCAGCTAGCTGATGGAAATTCGAGATAAAAAGCATTTGAATGTACGTACTGAGGACAGGCATTCACAGTCAATGAATTCAAGCTGCTGGGTCAGCTGGACTTCAGCCATTTTATCACCCATGGTCATGTTACACTTGATGTTTGTTGTCCTGCCTCAATAAAGGCAATTTTTATGATAAATTCAGTGTTGGGTCAAATTACATTGGTGGACAAGACTGAGAATGTGTGATTCTGGAGGAACTGGGATGCTGGGGTTTGAAGCACCCCAAGGACCAACCACTTATAGCAACTAGCTGAGGAGCCAGGCAACCCAGTGGGGATCAAGGTCTTGACCTCCCTGCAGTGGCAGGTGGCTATGAGACAGTGCAGCCACTTCACCAGAAGGAAGTCACAGAGAAAAATCTGTCATCAAAGCCGCAGCAGCATACTGTCAGGGAAATGAGGGGAAAGAGAGCTACCACAATGATTCTAATAGGTCCTGAAGTAATGAAATGCTTCCAGAAATGCTTTGCTTGGATGGAAAGTCAAAATGATAAAGTCTGTTATCAAGGCAACTCCTTATGATGACTATAAATAAGTATGTAAAGAAACATATGTCATCTGATACTGTTCTTTTTTGTTTGTTTTGTTATAGCACAGATGTCAGAAAATGTGTAAGCACTTAGTGAAAACCATTTTTTATAATGCTGTGAACTACCCTCTCATTTTGCATCAACTTTTCAAACAAATGTATCAGGCAATTTACAAATAGTTGAAGGACTGCAGTTTGTACACCATATCCTCATTCCATTTCTGGGCATCAGATTCTTGTTGTGTATGTCTTGCTTTAAGTAACAGCTATATATTACAAATAAATACAATATTACTCGGTATTTTATGAGAAAACTCATGTGTTAAGATGAAGATAATTTAATAGGAAAAGTGAAAGCCATTCACAGAAGCAAAGCAAAATAAGGAATTCATTCCCTGCTTCCCATGAGCAGATAGGTGTTCAGCCACCCCCAGGAAAGCATCATGTGTAACAGTCACTTGGGAAGAAAAACACCATTGCTCCAAATGTCCCCTCCTGCCTCCTTCTGCCTCCAGCTCTGTACACTGAGCATGATGTTGGATGGTTTGAATTATCCCTTTGGTCAGTTGGGGTCAGCTGTCCCAGCTGTGTCCCCTCCCAAACCCTTGTGCACCCCCAGTGTCCTCGCTGGTGGAGTGGGGTGAGAGGTAGAAAAGGCCTTGGATCTGTGTAAGCCCTGCTCAGCAGTAACAAAGACATCTCTGTGTTATCTCTGCATTGTTTCCAGCACAAATCCAAACCACAGCCCTGCACCAGCTACTGCAGAGAAAATTAACTCTATCCCAGCCAAAATATGCAGAGATTTAAATTATTTTATGGAGTTGCTACACAATGCTGTGCTATTCTGTCATATTACCTACATATGGAAAAATAATGAAAATAATGATTGAGAAACTAGAACAATAGGCTGGAACTTCCCCTAATTGACATATCTGAGTTCATTTGTACAAGGTACAGTGAGAAAAAAGTGAATACAGCTGACCAGTCTGCTAGCAGTGATTTTAAGGCATCCTTTCCATCCATCCTGAACAATTGTGAGTGCATAAAGGAGGTGCAGTGTTGAAAATGAGATGATTTCAGTTAAAGGTCACCACAAAATCCTAGTAATATTTAAGGCATTCCATTCCTCCTTATTTTATTTGTTATTGCAGTCTTCAAAAATAGGTATTTAGGGAAGCTGATAAAGTGTCTGTACACAGTGTTACATAAACAGCAACAGACTGCAAATGGAAAAACTAACAACCAGGGGTGTTCATCATGTCAATTTGGGCTTTTTTCAGTTTTTTTATAAGGTTTTTTCTGGTTTTTTGTTGGGTTTTTTTGTTTGTTTGTTAGTTTGGGTTTTTGTTTTCTTTTGGGGGGTGTGGTTTTGGTAGGTTTTTTTGGTTTGGTTTTTTTTTTTTAAGCACTGGAAAGGTTCTTTAGAGTGTGTCAGGTATTTGTCACACATCGTTTAATTGCTAAACTGATACTTGTAAAACTTCTTCTGATTCTTTATTCATGTGTAGAAGGTTCTCATTTGGAAAAGACTGCTAGCTTTTTCCACCTCTGATATTTGTGATTTTTAATATTTTTTTCCTTCTTTCTGTTTTACAAAATATCTGTAAGGGTTCTGTGTGGAGAAATGAAGGACACGAATAGCAGCCAGTAAACACAGAGCTGTTTTCTTCAGTGCTACTGTAGTCATGGGGAAAATTTCAGGAATTGCTACCTGCACCCAGTTTCTCTCAGAGCAGTGCAGAGATGTATTGTTACATTGTGCAGTTTGAGTAAACTTTGGATCTTGACAAGTTCCTGGTTCCTTCTGTAACTGCAATCTGCAGCATGATGTCTTTCTTATCCTCAGCTGCAGCCTGAGAGCCAAGATGGCAGGAGAGAGCAGGAGCACTTTTTCTTCACATACACAGCAAGGACTTCCTTTCCATATGTAGGTGTTACCAGTTTTCACTGGGACCAGGCTGAATTCCTGCAGATGACTTACATGGAGCTGTCCTTGAAAATCACTGGAAAATTTGGCTAGCTGATGCTTCAGCTGCCGTATTTCCCACAGAGTACCAAATCTGTCTCCATAAGGGATGGTGACTTCTTGTTAAATTCCTTGTCCTGTTAGTTACAATCTAATTAAGTAGACCTGTCTTGTTAATCTGTATTAAATCCCATATATCCAAAGTAGTGTCTCTCCTTTCACACTTATATAAGTCCCTGTCTGGTGAGTTCAGCCAGAATGATTCAGACTGACATTTCCAAATTAAATTAGAAGTCTGTGGATTTTAAACTGAGAGGCTGAAGCTCCGGAACTGTGGACCTCTGACTTTGAAATGCACTTTTCTTTTTGGCCTGATGTAGTGTAAGCTTGTTGGTATGCAAGTCCCAGCAGAGATTTATCTATTTACTCATGTTGTTTCTTAGGGGATAATTTCAGTGAAATCGAGGGATTTCATGGCAAGGGAGTTGTATCAAAATTAATCAAACTGAATATAACTGATGTGAGAGGATGTTGTAAACATTGTGTAGCATTTTGGCCTAGGGGGCACCCTAAGTACATTTTTGCAGTTAGAAAATAAATCCAGGAATGATTTTAAACATTATCCAGGACTGAACAGTCATGTTGTTCAGCAGAGAAGACATTCAGCTGACTTCTCGTTCACTATTTGGGAGCATCCCCATTGCCATGAGACCAAAATTTCTCATTGGGTTTCACAAGAGCAGATGCCCAGGAAACCTTCAAGATTTGAGACGTGGCCTCTCTGTAAGGAAAGGAAACCAGCTGCTTCTGACTATTACATTCCAGTGCTTGGAGGGCACAGGCTTGTGGCAGGGGAACCATTTGGGAGATGAGTTTCGACTGAGGAGAGATCAGGGAGTTTGTCTTCTGGACCACATTCTTATGGTCTCTCTCCTCAGCAGCTGGCATGAAGCACTTCTGCTGAAAGTTTTTTTAATATTGAGTTATAAAAGCAATCAGTTACTTAGTCTTTAAATGTAGAAAAAAATTACTCTTAGCTTATTAACAGCTTTGCTAGCCAGAGATGAAAACTGCTGAACGTCTGAATAAATCTGCTTTATTTATCACTTCATGGAGTCTATAATCCTCAGATGGTGTAAAAAATTTAGAAGACATCCCTGAATACTGAATTTTGCATTGATTTGGATCTCACATTTGTTTGAAAGACATCTGAAATCATAACCAGGCAGATGCTTTCCTGCTGAGAAAGCCCCAGAGGAGGAACTTTTTTAAAAGAATGTAAAATCACCTAAATCTGTAAAATATACTGACAATAGTGTGGCTTGAGACAGTGGGCAAGAGGATGTTGGATGACTACCAATGTTAGCTTTCAAATATCTGGGAATCCTTTGATTCGAGGGCTGTCTATTCCTGTCAAAAAAAAAAAAAAAAAAAAAAAAAAAGGGAGTAACCCCATATAATCACAGATTTGTGTAGAAGATATTGTGAGTTTCTAACTATCTCAGAAGTGAGTCCTAAATTTCATGAGTTAATCCCATATAATTTTAATGGATCTACTAGTACAAGGAACAGCTGAGCAATCAGACCTTAAGTTCCATATATACATCGATCATATAGACATCGATCCATTTATGTTCATTTCTTAGCACTTGCATCAAGTAAGTGTAAGCAATCAAAACTTAAAAATGCTATTGCTTTATTTCTTGCAGATAGGGCAATCTGAAAGCCTAATTAGAAGAAAGGAGGTGAAAACAATGCTGTAGCTGGCACATGTTTTAAACAAAAACCTATGAGAAATGTTTACTTTGCTAAGAGAAAAGGAGAAAATATATTGAATATATTTGTAAGATTAGATACCTGTTTTATCTAAACAAGCCTGCTGGATGATGATTCTAATTCTTTGTTCACAAGCAAACAATTCAGTATCTAAAACCATGGGCTACCTATGCATGTCTTGCACGCACACTGTTTATATATAGCAGGCAACATTGCTAAATCATGGAAGGAAAGCTGCTGAGTGAGCAGAATAAAAAGAACTGGAGATAATTTATCAGATAGCTGGTATATGTTTCAACTTTCTTCAGCCAGGAACACATGAGCTTTCTATTTGTTTCCAAGGCAGACTAAATTTGTATAACTTTAGCAGATTGATCCTTGCAGAACAGCTTTAAATCTCCCTAATAACTTAGTTGGAGAGTCTGTACAGCTAGACAGACAATCTGACTTGTGTCTCTTGGTAGGAAGTAGAGGAGGGAGTAGCCATGTTAGGGAAACCAAAAGTGGGATTTCAACAAAATGGTTTTCCAGGCTTCAGCCATTGCTACTCCAAACAAACCTCCTTTCAAACCATTTTCTACAATACACTGGACTTTCTCATAAGAGCTGAACAGAACTTTTCCAGTATAAAATTTCCTATAGATGGAGAGAATTCTGATGAAATAGAAGTGGAAAAAAAAATAGGTTTTTGGAAGAAATGCTGGAACATCCATTTTATGTTAATTATTGATTTGATCTGAAGCAAAAACTGTTCTGCATTGTATAAAATGTTTAAAAAGAAAACAGAGCAGAACACTTTGGATGCCATCAAAACAGAATATTTCAATCAACCTCCAAGTGATTTTTAAATTGTGTAACATGGGAATATGAAAATTATGCACTTGTCCTTCATTTCACAGAGAAGAAAACATTCAACAGCAGGCAATTTCCCTTGGAAAACCAGCCTTACTCTGGTTTTGCCCTGATTCCCTGCTTGATGGCAGCTCATATCTCTGAAAAAAATGCAGTCCCATGTTCTGCCTCAAGGATGCTTACCAGATGAGAAAGGGTATGATATTGTTTTCTTTCATATACTAAGAAGTTTGTGAAGGTGGTAGGACTGGGCACATGGGCTGTTTCTGAGGGGATGAATATTAGATCTGTGGGCCACAGAAGGACCAGGATGTGTAGGAGTTAGGGGCAAAAGGCAATGGGATGATTCTGGCCTCTTTCTGGGACAAAGACAGCAGTGCTAGTGCTGTCTTCCTGGTGGGGAAAGCCTTTGCTTCCCCCGTGATAGTCAGGGAAGATCAAAACCACTCCAGTCCCAGTGCTGTCTTTCCTTTGCCTTTCCTAAAGATATTCCAGGTGTCTTCATATGAACCCCAGACTTCTGCTCATTTCCACCTGCTGCTGCAGGGGTGGGAGAGGCAGCATTTGCATCCATGGCTGGGCATCAGGACCCAGTGACCTGCTTTCCAGTCTCAGCAAAAGTCACACCATCACTGGGGGAGAACAGCTCTGTGTGACAGCTCTGCATGAACCTCAGCATAGAGACCTGCTGTCTTTGTGAGGGCCAGGTTAGAGGGGGTGAAGGCTACAGGGTGCTACATGCTGGGAAGAACCAATGGGAGCATTTTCAAATGTTTCTGCTGCCAAAGCCAGAGAAGCAAGCTGAAACTTGACCATTGGAATCATTTGCTGATGTGCTGTGGGCTCGTTGTGTCAAAACTGAAGTTTAATCATTGAAACGTGGGTGAAGGGGAATTTGTTCCTCCTTTTGTGCATATCTGAATGTCTCTCCAGATCTGGCCCTGGCAGAACTGCCCTAGGCTGGCCTTAGGGAAGCTTCATGCCCACAGGCAGAGGACAGGCAGCCCCTCTGACCCTGGTTCCTTTATAGGGAAACATTATTTGCAGGGAAAGAGGCACCAGCAACCCCTGGGCTGGGTCCTGCGTGATAAACCCAGCTCATGGATAAACACAGTGCAGACAAATAATTATCTGTGTGACAATAAAAACAGCTCAGATATTGACACAAGGAGAAGACACCCCTGAGGCAGCACTCACTGCAAACCCATCTCTGAATGAGCAATAGTTAAATGTTTGTCCTTGCCTCTTTCTTTCAAAAGTAGGGCAAATATCTATAGAGTTCCCAGCGGGGAGGTAATCTAACTTTAACTTTCATACAGCCAAGTAAAACACCCGAGACCTGTGTTAGGGATGCAAGCAGGTCGTCTGAATTATGATTATTCAATCTGGTATTATTTTAATCTGGCATGCCTCTCACGTGCTTCATTTAGGTTCATCTTGACCTGAAAACTGCAATCTCAATGCCTTTTATGCCTTTATCTTTACAGGTGATTTATCTTGTTGCAGTGTGTCTTTTCTGTTTCGCTTTTTTCCCCCCCAAATATAAATATTTATTATAATAGCGAAGCCCTGCCCGTGAGGCAGAGCGGCACATTTCATTGTCTCGGGTCTCCCGAGCGTGGTCTCGGTCCCCTCCTAGCAGCAGCCTCTTGCTTTAACTCTCGCTCTTGCTTATAGAGGCAGGAAGAGAATGAATTAAGACCCACGGGAGGTGAGAGCCAACACCTCCCCTGCAGCCGCAGCGTACTCCGGGTGATGTTTCCTTACTCGTTTACAAGACAATAGCCGAAAAAAAAAATTAAGGAGGGGGAGAAAATGACTGATCCTTCTGTATGAGATAATGGACGAGCCCGGGATGACCTGTTTTTTTCCTTGCGGTGGAGCGGTGCTGAAGACAGAGGGCACCCGCGCCCAGCCCACAGCCGTCGCCCCGCCGCCAGCGCGCCAGCTCGGGGCGGCCGGAGAGCCGCCAATGCCCGCTCGCAGCAGGCAGGGAGCCGCTGCCTCGCCCGGCCAGGTACGTGTCGGGGGTGACGCTCCGAGGCACGGCGCGGCTCGGCCCCGCTCGGCCCGCGGGGCGGCCAGGGCGGGCGGATGGCCCCGGGGCTGCGGGAGTGCTGCGGGCGGCTCTGCCCGCCTGCGCTGCGGACGCGCTGCCAGGAGCAGCTCCCCTCGGAGCGCCGCCTTCCCCGGGACCGTCTCCAGCCCCAGCCCCGCTCGGCGCACACGCAGCCCCGCCGGCCCCGCAGCCCTGCCCGCCGGCGGCGAGGGACGGAGCGGCGGCAGCCCGGGGCGGTGCGTGCCGCGGGGCTGCGGGCCCGGGAGCGTGTGCGGGTGTGAGTGTGGTGTGCGAGCAGTGCGAGTGTGTGTGAGACACGGCGCTGTGCATCCGGGGGCAGCGCGGCAGCAGCGCCTGGCGGGGGGCAGAAGTTTTGGGGAAGCGCCCCGCAGTGCTGGCGGGCGGCCCAGCCGGCGGTGGCAGGGCCGGGACAGCGGGACAGCGGGACAGCGGGACAGCGGGACAGCGGGACAGCGGGACACCGGAGCGCCGAGGCGGCGGGGTGTCGGGACAGCGGGACCGGAGACAGCGGACGGGGCGCAGCGGGGCTGAGCCCGCGGTCCGGCTGCTGCCGCGGCTGCCGGGCGCTGTCTCGGGTGCTGACGGCTCGGCGTGCAACAGGGACCCGCTCCCGGCCGCGGGGCAGCTTCCCTCCCGGCGCGGCGTTCCAAGCCCTGCCGCCGGGCTCGCCGCCGCTCCCCGCCCCAAGCCTGTCTGCACGGCAGGCGTGCCGGTAAGGCACATCGGGGCTTTGCCCGCGGTTGCCTTAGTAACTAATATGTATTTTCCCCTGCTTTCATGTGTCTGTCCCTGACTGAATTACAGTTTTGCCCCCTACACATGCAAAAGTTAATCTAAACTGTAGAGTGCTTTAGTCTTCCTCTCTTCGCTGACCTTTAAATGACATTTCCCGTGGCTGGCAGGGCAGACTGCTCGCTTTCTCCTTTTTCTCACGTTATGGATGGAGAAAGGAAATGTCTAAACTGAGAGACAGGTAATCAGAACGGAAAGGAAGAAGCGCTTGTCACTCTGCTTTCAGGACTGGGGCCGCTGGGGCCGGGCTAGGGCTCGTCTCCGACGAGCTGCCTACCTCCTGAAACTTTTAAAACTTCCCGGGGGCAGAGGGGTGTGTGTGCTGGCTGGAGGTGCGGGAAGTAGCCGCCTTGGCTTGAAAAGCAGGCGCAAAAGGGATTGTAGAAACTCAACATATGTGAGTATGCCTGATCGTGTATCAAGGCAAATAAATACATGATTTAATCCCTCTTGAAACTTCTCGTTGAGAGGCTTATCGAAGCAAATTGCCTTGGGCTTTTAAGAGAGCCGTCGTCTCTAACCGTGCGGGGTTGCTTTATCGAGCTCAGGTTTGACATCAACTTCCTGGTTAGCCCGTTTTATCCCCTCTTTCTATGCTACCAGGTTAAAAGCCACTAGGATGACGGCTGTCTTGGCACCTTCGAGAGTGATGCTGTGAGGCTTCGCTGTGATGGTATTTGGAGCAACCTGGCCGTCGTCGGGGAGAAGCAGATGCCATTTCCTACATGTCCTTAAACCATGTGCAGGCAAGGGGAGCCCATGAAATTCGTAACCTGGGTCTGGATGACATCGTGCAACAAAATGCTTGGTGTGCTGCTGGTCTTTTTCCCTGCTCTGCTCCTGGAGATAGACGTGCTGCCCAAGAGTGGTGGTCGGAAGGTTCTTCTCTCTGCAGCCTCCTCACAGAGGTCGGTGGCTCGGATGGACGGGGATGTCATCATCGGAGCCCTCTTCTCTGTCCATCACCAGCCGCCAGCCGAGAAAGTGCCCGAGAGGAAGTGCGGGGAAATCCGGGAGCAATACGGCATCCAGAGAGTCGAAGCCATGTTTCACACTTTGGATAAAATTAACGCAGACCCGGTCCTGCTGCCTAACATCACCCTGGGCAGCGAGATCCGAGACTCCTGCTGGCACTCCTCCGTAGCCCTGGAGCAGAGCATAGAGTTCATACGGGACTCTCTCATCTCCATCAGGGACGACAAAGACGGAGGCACCCGCTGCATTTCCGACTCGCAGACCCAGCCCCAGAGCAGAGTGAAAAAACCCATCGCGGGGGTCATCGGCCCCGGCTCCAGCTCAGTTGCTATCCAAGTCCAAAATCTGCTCCAGCTCTTCGACATCCCCCAGATCGCTTACTCCGCCACTAGCATCGACCTGAGCGACAAAACGCTGTACAAGTACTTCCTCAGGGTGGTCCCCTCCGACACGCTGCAAGCCAGGGCCATGCTTGACATCGTCAAGCGTTACAACTGGACCTACGTCTCGGCCGTGCACACGGAAGGTGGGTACGGATGGGGCAGCCCCCGCCTCCCCGGGCCGGCCCGGGGAGAAGCGGGGGACCCGGGGGTGCCCGACGGGGCGGAGCGGCCCCGGTGCGGGCAGAGAGCGGGGCTCGGCGGCGCAGGAGCGCCCGCAACACATCGGGTGTCTCCCGGCGGCCCCGGCCCTGAGCCCATTCCCACACAGAGTGGTTCGAGGGGTCGTGAATAAAAGTTAACAGATGTGAGCAGCTGGATCTGGGGCGGGCAGCCTCTCCCCTCCGGCTGGGCTGGGGCAGGTCCGTCGGGCTGATGCGCTCGGTCGCTGCTATCGCGGGGAGTTTGACTAAACGGAATCGGGGCTCGGCAGGAGCTCCAGGATTAGCTGCTGGCTTTGCTGAGTGTGAACTGATTGCCTGGGCCTGCGAACAGGGAGGGAAGAAAGCCGAAAATCCCTCCCTTGTCCAGGTAGCCACTGCAAAGCCAGGTGCCGTGGGAAAGGGCAGGCAGGGGCTCTTGCAGCTTGCATGCAGCTTGAGCAATAGTCAAAGCCATCGCACTGCACAACCTGTTCATAGTCAACAGGTCTTCTTAGTTTTTAACATCAAAAGGAAAATAGCAACAGTAAGGTTGTTTTAAAGACGAGACATTGGTTTATAGCCAGGCTAGGTGGACCAACATAAATTGCAGCAGTAACTGCATTTGATAGAAAATAAACTCTTGTGATATGTGATTGTGATGTTTCTGCAGTCCAGTTGTGGTCCTCAAAATGGGATTTTTGAGTATAAAATTGCAAATCTGACCACGTTATTGCTCTAACTTTGCAACTGTTCTGTTTATCCGAGTGTATCTGTTGTATGGATTTATGATTTATGATTCCCTGTGTTTACTGAGCTGACTCCACACCTTTCATTCTCACAGAAATGACTAAGTAAAATGAGGTAAGATATATTGTGATGAAAAAAAATAAAATTATCCCCAGGTAGACTTCCATATTTACAACATTTAGAAGGCAACTGGATTGATCTGGACACCAAAATCAGAAAGTGCTGCAGTTTGAGGGGGCTAGGGGACTAGTGAGAGCATAAAGAAATGACCTGACATTTGCAGTTCATTTATGCCCTGTTCAGATGAGAAAATGAGCTGCTAGCAAGACTCCAACATGAGCTATTAAGATTCTCTATTGTTGACAGATATTATATCCTGTGGAAGGCCAGGATGACAAACATAAAAGGGGTAAATTCTTTGTTGATCTAAATAGTCGTCTCTCCCTTCAAGGCACTCTGTGGTGCTCTGCTGTGCCTGATGAGCTGCCTCAAGGGACTGGCTGCCTCTCTGTCCCACTCCTGTTAACATTAGTGGACCTTATCTCGTTTGGAAAAGACAACACTCTCTAAAGGTTCATTAAAAAAAAAAAAAAGTTCATTGTAAGCAGCAGCTTCAGTCATTGCTTATGAAAAATTTTAATTAGATACCTATTTTTATGAGTGTTACTGACTGATGAAAAATAATTGTTGTAAGATATTTTTAGACTTCTGAAGTGATACTTCTGAAAATAGTGGTAGTTCACAGGGCAGCACTCCACTTAGAAAAGGTCACAACAATTTTACAGATCATGAAGTTTGAGATTCGTATTTGCTTTTTTTTATTATCACTCTGTGTCTGCCATTCATTTATTGTTAAATTCAAGCAAAAAATGTCACTGAAATTATGTAACAAGCTTCAATTTTTGCATTTCTTTCGAGAAAGACAAGTTATTGACCCTCACCCAATTGCTGTTGGGTAGATTCCAAAGACTTTTTTTTCCCTTCTATTTAAGGTGAAATTAGTATTCATGAAAATCAGTGTAAATGGTTGCATTTCTGTTGTTTCAAATCCCATGCATTCACTGTATTGTTAAGGGTGAAATCATTCTTCCCAGACAACACAAAGCCACTCTGAATAATATCTGCATGAGCAGAGCTGCTCCATCCATATTATGTTTGGAAATATGGGGGTAAAGTGTAGTCAGAAACATTCCTCCTCCACAATTACTCATGGGCCTCTACACTGTCTTTATGGTGGGCTGCAAAACATGCAGGGAGGAATTCTAGGGTATCACTGATTGGGGAATCTCTTCAGCAGGGACTGTGAGGAAGAGGCACATTTCTAGGAAATGCACAGTTGAAGCAGTTAATTCCTTGCCCTTCCAATTGCCCAGATCCAGTTTGGCCCCCTTTCCAGAGCAGCAAAGCTGTTTCCTACCTGACCTCTGGTTCTCATGAGGATGGACAATGCTCAGCTCTTGTAGGCGCCCAGCCACAAGGGGATGCAGTGAGACCACTGAGCTGACCGCCTGTGTCAGCGAGCCACACTCCTCAGGGTCATGGAAACTGCCCAGAGAGATGAGCCTGAACCAGCCTGAGCCATCCTCTGCTGACCCTTCCGTGGCTCCTGCAGCCTAACTGAAGTTGGCTGAATGCCCAAACCAATACCTGGGTACACAATTATAACATTAATGACAATTAGAAATAAATACCACACAATTTGTTGCCCAAGTTTCTTAACATGAAGCTTACACATGCCAGAAGAATGAAAATGAAGAGCTCATCCAGACAGGATGATGTCCTTAAGTAGTTTGCATTTGGCATGGAAATTTATCCTTCATGTGCCAATATGATAATTAATTAGTGATGATGACTTTTAGCTAAACTCAGTCTCTACACTCTGGAGCATGAAGCTGCATGGAGATGTGCCAGACCTGTTGGGGTTTTTTGCACAGTGGTTTATTAAAAAGTATAAACATTACCTGGGTAAAAACTTCTCAGTTAGTGAATAAAATCTGTTTTCAAAGGTCCACTTCACTCCTTTTAGATTAAAATTTACATATGAAACTCCACATTACAGAAGAAAAAAAGGGGTTTAATTATTTTATTATGTATCTCATCTCATCAACAACTAAGCATTGTTGCCCATCATGAGAGTCAATTTTTCCCCAGAATGGGCAACAGTCGTTTGTCAGTGTAAGGCTGTATGACCATAGTTGCAAAGCACTTTCAAGGCTATTATTTTTTAAAGTTTTTTTAAAGATAATTCAGTGTTGGAGTTCTTGGCATGTTCTTTATCTCAGATTTTAGGCTTGAAAGTCATTCTTATCTTGAAATGCACATAAGTGAACACTTACCTTTGAGCCAAAGCTTCCTACAGGAATTAAAGGCATCAAAAAGCACATGGGTTAAATTGGGTACAAACCTTAGTGTGATAACTGCAGAAGGAGAGGCACTTGCCAAGGGTAACCTTCCAAATGAGATATTCTGGTCTTTAGCAAGATAACCTCAGAGGAAGGTATTATTCTCATCTTAGACCAGGCAGACACTGGTGATTTGGTAACACTGTGAAGAATTTCAGGGGACACTTTCTTCCTTTCCTGGGGAAGAGCTCCTGGGCTGCCTCCAGAATGAGGCAAGAGATAGTGAGCACCACTGCTGTGCTACCTTCATGCTGAAGGCAGAGAAATTAATGAATTTCTGCAGGTGCCACCAGTAAATGCAGAGTGGTTATGACATGGCTGTAGGTTACACTGACTTCCAAAACCCACAAGACACCTTCAACCTGGCTAGTGATCAGCATGAACTCTCCACTAAATCCCTCACTTTTAGCTGTTCCTCTTGTTCATGGAGCAGGAGAGATGATGGTGTAAGTAGTCCTTTTATCACCTCATCCTCTAAGTACCTCACTTCTGAATAAGCAAATAGAAATACTTAGCCTGTACCTGGACTTCATTTCAATCATTGCCTACTTGTTAGCCTTATAAAATCTGTGTGAGCATTCATCTGAATGCTGTTTGCAATTCATGGACCATGCTGACACTTTATTGTACAAATACCCCTTTATAAAAAATATTTCCATTCCAACAGATTAACATGCAGACTTTGCAGAAGCAACTTTGGAAATGGAATGATTAAGATAATTGCACCAAATTTGGACAGTTTAGAAATTAATTTTAGAGAACAGTGAGATGTTTCTGCTCTTGATTAAATTTTGTCAGATTTGTATTGCCAGGCTGTTCCTTTTTCTTGAGTATAAGGCTTAAAATGAACTATGATGAAGCAGATGGCACAACTGTAAAGACTTTCAGATCAAAGTAGATGGTAAGTATATTATCTTCACAATGATTTTTGGTAACCTGACTGCTGCACACTATCCGTCATACAGGAAACTCATAAATATGGTTCTCTGTGTTGGAAAGAGGATGGAAAGGAGAGAGTCCTGCACTTTATTGCAAATTTCACAAGAAATAAGTTCATTCAGTAGAACTAACTAAAGTAGCTTTAGATATGCTAGAAGATAACACTTATTTTTAAAGATAAGTGGGGCTATATTGATCAAATAGCTCAAAGGAAAGATTTTCATAAAAATTGTGCTTAATTCTCAGAAGGTGTTTCTAATGACATTCTACTAATTCTATGGTGTCACTCAATGATTAATACTTTTTGATAAAATTATTGTCAAGCAACAGAGATAAGGAATTCCAGTTCAAATGTTTGAAATTTTAGAGCATGCAAATGTTTATATACACAGCAACAATTACAAAAATGTCTTAAAGTTTAAGTTCATGTGGTGGCATGGATTGTGCTGAGATGTGTGTTGATAAATTTTTCAATCTCCATTTTTCTGTTTACCTTGCTTCACTAACCACCTTCAGAGGCTTTGTGACAGAAAAAGAAGAAAAGGCATATGTCCCAAGGAAAACAGAAATTAGTTTCAAAACCAGTATCCCTATATTGGATGCATTAATTGTATTAATTAGAAGGTGCTGGGAGAATAATTTACATAGATTAACATTGGAAAAAATATAGTTGGTGACAAACATTGTGGAGACCAAGTGAAATTCCTTCTTGAAAATATATTGCCTTGCATTACTCCTAAATTCACAAACAGGATAGCTTTTCAACTACACAACTGGCAGCTGCATGAGTTATGTCAGCTCAAAAGGTTCATCGAACTCCTGTGCCTGCCTTCTCAGCAATACTGCTAGAGTTCATATTTATCAGTCAGCACAATGCATTCATTTGTGCTTTATTTTTTTCTACATTATGTCCTTGCTATCAGATTTTTATGTCCTACAATCCTTGTTAACTCTTGCAGGTTTCTTGTCTCACTGAAGACTTTTAAAAATGTTAAATGACCTCAGCTTTCTCAAGAAGCTATGTGAAAATATACCTTTGAACCTATAGCTCGTGACATGGAGGTGCTTGCACTGAGGTTTCTCAAACAGAAAACAAAAAGCTATGTGGAGTTAAATCATACAACAGAGGTAGTGTCACCCACTGAGAAAGATTCTTTAGGAGCCTGATACATTATTGAGCTGGTGACTGTAGTGAGAGACCAGAAGCATTGCACCTGCTACATGCAGCCCAGAAAAATGCTGATCAAAGTCATTGCTAACTGGGGCTCCCTGACCCACGTGGAGCAATACAGGGATTTCAGTTTACCTTCTGGGTGGCAGGAGTGCTTGCTGCATAAGCCACTGTTGCAGATGGCAGTAATTAATACTTGTGCCTGCAGTCTGAACTGGAGGGCCAGGAACTGACTGGACATGATTGCACCTGAACAAGCTGTCCTTTCACTCGTGGGTGTCTAAGGAATGCTAAGGGTTATCATTAGAGATGGTTGGAGAGAGGTGTGCAAAGGACAAATGCCATCCTGCGGGCAACCAGCTCAGGTCTGCAGTCTAATTTTTCAAGTGTTTCCTCAAACACTGTTATCACTATTATTATTACTGTTACTACTAATTAATGCACATCTTAAAGAGCAATTTATAAATCTGGTTTGCCAACAGAAAGCTGGCTGTTAAAGAGAGGCTGAATATGAAAAGAAACAAGAGCAGGACAAAGCAGCTCCAGTCTGTAACAAGTTCCCAAGTCCTAGGGCTACAAACCACCAATGAAGGTTTCCTTTAGAAGTTTGTCCAATTCCATTTTGTATCATTTGTACTTTAGTCTCTAGAGTATCACAGAATGGTTAAGGTTGGAACAGACCACTGGAAATCATTTAATCCAGCCTCCACGCTCAAGCAGGGTCCACTAAAGCATGTTACTCAGGATTTTGTCCACATGGCTTTTGAATATCTCCTGGAAAGGAGATTCCACAATCTCTCTGGTCAGCCTGTTCCAGTGCTCAGTAACACTCACGGTAAAGAAGTTCTTCCTCAATCTTATAGATTAATTGTATCTTGTGTGAACAAATGTTTCCTGTTAAACTATTCTTTGATAGCTGCATTGCATTCAGAAGTTCACAAAACTATTCTTCATTCGCTAATCCTGTTCATTATTCTGTACTTCTAATTCCAGCATGAGATGTGGGCAAGCAGAGCTGTATTCAGTATTCAGGGTGGGGATACACCACGGTTAAACTCCCTTGTGAGGTAACAGTTTCAGTATTGCTCTCAGACCTTTCCTGATAAACAGTAGTCCATTAATTTTATAATTGCCACCATGCACTGAATGGATGTTGTCAGAAAATGCCTTAAAATTACCATCAAACCTTGTTCTTAAATGGTAAGGCTTACTTCAGAGGCCATTACAACAGGGTTATCTTCATGTGTGTTACCCTTAATTTATTAACACAGATTTTATTTCTTGCACTTTGGTTCCTATCTGTTAGCCAATTACTAATCCATGACCTTCTGTTATATCCTGTATTACCTCTATTTCTGTCAGAGACTTTAATAAGAGACCTCATCAAAAGCTTTCTTAAATCCTAAGTGCTCTATAGTGATTGCATTACTCATATGGTTACCTGCTCCAAAAAAGAAGTCTAATTAGCTTCTGAGATATGTGGGGTTTTTTTCTGAAAAGTTATGTTAGTTTTTCCCTGAGACAGCATATTTATTTATTTTTACCATAATGCAGTTTTGTTGTTGTTCCTGCCAATTAGCTTTGTGAAAAATATCTGAAGTCTGCAAAAATATCATTTCTGTTGTTCACTGGATTACCCTCTATGCATCTCTACTCTCCATAAATTCAGTTAAAAATGAAAACTGATACATGAAAATCTAAAACTTCTTTTTCTACTTTACTGCTTGTTTTTGTGCTAAGGCTCCTGTAACTGGTGTTAATGTGCCACAATAAAAATTAGCTGGTATTGGAAATTCGTTGAAGTCCATCTTATGAATTTGGATTTGTTCTAAAACACATTCAATTGACACTCCAAGACAATGGTTCGTTTCTATACTACATAAAAAATGACCTTTGTGTGAGATCTGTCCTATCTGCCTTCACAGGCAGTGCAGACTGGGAGAATTAATTTAACTTTTCTGTTGTGGTTTTATCTTCCCTGAGTGCTCTCTTTATATAATTGGTTATCATTGAATATCAGGCTAGTTTCCCATTTCTTGACTATTTGGAGAATGGTGGGTTATTAGATTCTATGCCTTTATGTCTCAGAATTGTTTCATCTTGGCGGTTTTTTTTTGTGGTTTTGTATTTCAATTGTCAAGGTATACTCTGTTTTCTTTCCCTCATTAGCACACAACTTAGACTTTTCAAAGTATTTGTTTTAATTTTATTTAGTTTTGTTTATTTTAATAGCATTACAAAATTTACTGTTTTTCTTCATCATGCTAGCTTTTTTGAATCTTTTGGAACTTTGGCTCTCAGCCTTTCACATATTCCTGACTGCTATTCATGTGATTTTTTAGTATTTCACTCTTTTGGCTACTCATTCTAATGTCTCAAAATTAGCTTTCTCATCTTGGTATAATTAATTTTGCTTTGAATTAAACATTAATTTTACTGATTTTTCATTTCACATGCAGCTCTTTTCTGTCCAAATATCAATAAAGTATAGTCACAATTGCAGACTACCTTTTTGGATAGTTAGGTCTTAACACTTTGTATATGGCTTAAGACTAAATCCAGAGTTGCTTCTTCCTTTGTGAGCTCAATGAGCAAATGAGTAACACATGAAACACATGAAAAAGAAAGCAATACACAGTATGTAAGATCTGCCTTTATTTCCCATTATCTCGCCTACAGTCTGGCACTACTACCTACAGAGCCAGAGTGTCTTAATAGCATTTCGTGACATGGGCATTGTGCATCACAAGCTGTTTCCTCTTCTGCTGATCCACTACCTAAGTGGCTTGTGTCTATCAAAAACTTCATTTTACTGACAATTCATATTGTTTGTTCTGTAGAACAGTCCTTTGTTCAAACAATTTTCATTCATAATCTCTCTTGAATATTTTTATTAAATAATGAATTTCATAAAGGATATTTGAATTTTGTTAACAGTCATCAATGATTTATAAGTCTCTTGAAAATTTGACAGTGATATTTTAAACATGGGCATTTGCTCATTCTGATAGACAAAGAAGAGAGCATCATGTCTCGTGCTGGTGCAGAGGGCAAGTGTAGCAATAAGGGTCCTATCAAATGTTCATTGAAGTTGGTGGCTCTCTGTTGAGTCCAGAGGATCCTGAATGGAGCTCAGCACAGCCATGAGATGTTATCTTTTCAGGTTGTTGAGATGACAATACTCAGAAAGCCATAAAAATCTGCAGGGGTTGTGAATCCCGCACCTAGGGTATGCCATAGTTAAGTGGAAGTAGTGTAAAATTGTGTGAAAACAAAACTGAGTTTGTTGGATTTGCATAGATATTAGAGGAGGTTCAGATGCATAACATTTTCCTTCCAACTAGAAGGAGGCTGAATCTAGTTCTTCCCATTCAAGTTCCCCAGTGAATTTAATACATGCTTCACTTTGCAAAATGGCTGAGGAACAAATCTTCATTTTCTTAAATGCAGTTGTTTCACTAGCAACATTCATCCTTATTCATCTGTGGATACAGGTGGGTTTGTACAAGCTAGTAATTTCCCAGACATTTATTCACACAAAACTCATCCTTGAAAACAGCAATAACAACCAGACATTAATATTGCTGAAATGACAACTATTGGAAGTCTGAATAAGTGTTCAAAACTACTCTCTTAAAATGTTTGGCCAGGCTCCATGGAACATTTAATACCTTTTCCTAGGTGGAGTAGAATATAAAAGATAAATCTGCAATGAATTGTCAGGAAGTGAAAAAACCTTTGAAGCTTGTATATAAGCCTTTCTTACCCATGTGGTGTTGGGGAAAGGCTTCAGCAAATGGAAATTTGACATGTAGAAGTTTGTGCTGGATATTGAAATTGGTGATCTTCCTAAGGAGAATGTATTTCAATAACTGCAAGTCCCACAAGAGTAGATCCCAATCTCTTGCCAAAACAGCAAACGTGAAACTGAATGTTGGTAGTACTGTTTAGAAATGATGTGTTATGGAAAACTGTAGGATTATTTGAGAGACTGGAAAGTAAAAATCCACTCCTATTGAACTATTCAGAAAGGGTTACAGTAGCAGGCTGTCAGCATTCTTTTGGAGGATGACCCTATTCTCCAGGCCATATTTCCTGGGAGGATAAACCCATCTACAGCTATCAGCTTTGGGAAGAAAAGTGTTGAGCTGGGACAGCGGCTCCACTGGAACAAAAGTTTTGAAGGTTTTGAGAAGGGAGAATGAGCCAAACAGCAGCCTTGACAGCAGCCCTGGCAGACTGGGTGTCACTTAGTCCTTTCTTATTCCCTTCCACCCTGAAGACACTACAATCGTGGCTCTCAGGTGTCATTGCATTTCCTGTTAAATAGGCTTAACCTTCCTCTTTCAGGTGGATACCTGCACAACTCAAAAAATTCTTGGTACACTGTCAAGTTGGACCAAGACACCAAGATGTGACAGCTCAGTCTGGGCATGCTAAGTGACACGGTGCCAGTATGTGTCACCTAGAGGCAGAATTCCTTCTCTTCCCACATAGTGCCAACCTGGAAATGACATTACAACAGGAAGGTTCTCCAGAAGTTCCTTATGGACTTGTCACCAAACTCAGAAAGAGATAAACAATATTGAATGTATATCCCTAACCTTTCCATAGTTCTGTCCGTCAGCATTGGCATCCTGAAAAAGGGTAGCATAAGGATCTAGTAAAAGTGTCATTGAGACAGTAATGTGCAAAACTGATGCTGTGAAGTTGAGTGAGTCAACAAATATTGATTTCAATATATTATAGAACAGCCAAGAATGGACAATATTGAGTTATGCCAAAAATCCAAACACAAAAGATAAATGAGCTGTGCCAGACAGCTCTGGCTAGCAAGACAGTAATCCCCAAAACAATTGTAAGATGGTGATGGAGACTTCAGCTGACAAAAAAATTGTAATTAAATTAAAGCAAATCAATGTGATGCTATGAAGAATAGCTCTTCTCAAACAAACCTGATTTTATTCCCTGATGAAAACGCAAACTTGGTAGTTACAGATTGAAAGTGCAGATCAAGTATCTTAGATTTCTTTTCAGGCATTGAATCAGTATTACAGAATATTTTTATTAAAAAAGCACTGTGCAATGTCAGAAAAACAGATGTCCCATGAATTTAAACTCAGCATACTGATCTCAGCAAGTAAAGGGTGACCATCAAGCTCAGCTTACATAGGAGAATTGTGTCCTTGAAAGAAGTCCTAGTACACTTTGTGATTATAGAGGAACTATATATAAAAAAATTCCCAACCCAAAAGCTAATGTCATCCTTGAGAAAGTGGGAACTTCACCTCAATCAAAGGATTATTATTTTTAATTTTGGTATTTTTTCAGCTCTGTTGTCAACTTTTAAAAATCAACATTAAAATATTGAAAAGAGATAGGGATAAAATTCTGTATTATTTGATGGCTGGAAAAAAGTGCTTAATAGCAGGAATTCAAACCAGCCTAATCTGTCTGGTTTTTCAAAAGGAGATGCAGTTTTATGTGTCAAAAATGCTTAATTTCCTCCAAGCAAACAAAGCCACTGAGAACTACAGGGCTCTGTATCCTAATGGTTAAATGCAAAACAAGCACTGATTGCTGGTAAGACAACAAATTCCAATTAGAAAAAATGACCAATATTTTTACTTGTGCTGGTGACTAATCACTGAGATAAATGCCCAAGAAAAGTTCAAACTTTTGATGTTGTCTAATCAAAATTAGCTGCAGATATTCCAGAACAGTCTTATTTGAAATGCATCTCACTGGACACAGCATAGCTGGATCTAGAGCAAACGTATGGACTGGAATTTGATAGGTGGTAGTGGTCTGATAATAAGAGCTGAAAATTCTTTTATTATTAAATCTTGTTAATTTGTGAATAGTTTTAATAATGTAAAGAGGTGAGAAAAATATTTTATATAAAGAGTAGCTTAATATTTTGTTTATTCAGCTGCCTAGGAACATCCAAAATATCCTGTGCTGTGTATACTGATTGTAGAGGAAGAGAAACTCAGGACAAAACAATCCCATCAGTCATATTCAGCCCACTGTTTCAGTTTACATGCAGTATTTTAAGTCAATATTTGTCCTCTCATCAGCAGTTGGTGCCTGTAATTCATTTTGCCGTTAGACTGCAGAGCCTCAGTTCCTACTGGTTTTGTTTGCTTGGGGGAAATTTCAATTTTCATGTGGAATTTATACTTCACTTATTCTCTTATTTGCCAACATAAATGTTGGCCCCAGTGACTGAAGAAAACAGGTTTTCTAAAAAGATGCAATGACATTTTCCAGTGGCCTCACTAATCAGAATACTTCTTTGTACCTAAAATTATTTAATTCATGTGACAGCCTATGCAATGTAAATGAGTTAAGAAACACTATGAAAGAAAACAAGAACTTGATAGCTAGGTTAATTAACATTCTTACCCAGTAGTTTTTCTCAAAATTAATTCAGTGCTGAATTTCAGATTATCTGTTTTAATTTTAACACATATAATATTGACATCAATATTTTCTGGTTGCTTCAGATCCCAACCAACATGTTATAACACAATCCCTTCATGCAATGAACATCTTAATGTCCTTTTACCAGGCAACTTAGAGTATACCCATGTTTGTAAAATCTTTTGTCGTTGTCACATCTTCTCCTGACTTTTCTACTGAGTCCAAATAGATGTGAAATAATGCATTCCACCTTTGGCATAGATGTGTTGTTGTCTGTGAAGTGAGAAATAGGAATGCACTGGTACCAGGAATATCCAGAGTCACATAACTGCTTTTTATAGTTCATATCCTAAGGACATATGAATAATAAAATTGTCTTCAAAGTTCTGGTAAAACATCTGTATTCAGAACTATGGTTTGGCTTTAATGAAGTCAATAGGAGCTATTGACTGGAATTTAGCTGTGATGATGCTATTTGACGATCCTGTAATGTGCAGAACGCTCTTGCTTGATCCCAAATGGCAAGTGAATGCTATCTTAACTTTAAGCACTTGCATTATGGAGGGCAAGAGCTGACCACATACTTAGACAATACAGTTTCTGGGGGTAGGTGGCATCACAATAGTGCCCAGTGCCTTACAAGATGAGGCCAGGTGTGCTTATTTCACATTAAAGACAGTCTTTGTACAGATAGAGTAGACATTTATAAGCCTCGTAAGGGACTGTAGTGGGTTAGTCTGGGGGAAAGCAAAGAGCCTTAGAACTGTGCATATCAAGGGATTGTGAAAATTGATGAGTGGGTTAAATAAAGACCAGCTGTAACCCACTGGAGAAAAAGGGCAGGATTTTGGATGTGCTGTTTTGAAGTGACAGGAAAAGCTAGTTGCTGTGGTCTTCCTTAATTTAAAGTGGAGTGCTGAGCTAACTGATTAGGCTGGCTTTCTAATTTCTGATTATTTTCTAATTTTATGAATAGAAGATCAAAGGAAGCAGGCAGCTAACTGAGCATTGAAACTTAATTGAATTTACCCATGTAAAACACTATGATTTATTTTAAAGTATTTTGTTTGTTTTGCTCTAATTACTCATTTGCTATACTGGATTATACTATGGTAAATGTCACCTGGATTTTTTTTCTCTCTCTTTTATAATGAATAATCTTAGAGTGCTAATTTGTATGTGCTTAAATTCTTGAGCTTAGGCAGCTCTTTTATCATAATACATGCGGGAAAATAACATACAAAGCAAAAAAAAGAAAAAAAAACTATTTCCGTGTCTCTGTCACACAAAGACTTCTGATATAAAAGGCCATTGACTTTTTTGGTGTTGCCAGGCTTCTTATACTTCTTCAAACTTTAACTCCCAAGAATGCCATCTTAAATTGTCTAGCCTCTAACAAATACTAATTTAAAATTTGGAACACACAGTGTTTTGTGAAACAGAATTTAAAAAAAAAAGAGATATAGATCATATTTAGAATAATCACTATCTAGGCTTCATTTCTTAGTAGGCAGGTTTCATTTTCTATCAGCAGCATGCAGGAGATGACTAGAAGCTACCATGAAAGGGCACTGGACTGCCTTGTTTTGGGGGGAAATTTGTTCATATGATAGGATTTTTTAGAATTATTTGCTTTTGCTGCATCAGCACCTTAGAAAAGGAAATAGCCTATAGGAATCTTCTAACTGACTCTGCCTCTGACTCCAGGTATCATCATCCCATCCCATAATAATCATAGCCTGTACCTTTCTGTTGTTGCCTCCTAGTCTTTCCTACAACTCCCTCTCCTAGGCCTATATCTCAGAATCTATATTGATACTTAGAACAGTCTCTAAAAAGCTCAGTTGGCTTTTCATTGTTTTCAGAAGGCAGTGCCTTCTGGAAAAGCACACAAGTACTGCAAAATGACTCATCTTCAGTGCTGTTCTTTTTATGTTTTTAATTTAATCCACCAGATTTTTGTAGTTTGGAAAACTAGGCGCAAGCCTCTCCGAAGCACACAGTGTATGATCATGCCCTCACTCAATACCAAGTACGTTTTCTTTGGACTGAAAAAAACTAAATGCCTGAGCTGACCTGCAAACTTCATTTTCATACAGGCAGAGAATTTGAAAAAAGCTTTGTAGTAATTACAATTATATCATAATTATCTTTTTTTGCCTCTAGATAATTTTAATATAAGAATAAGATTAACTTTAAATTTGATTTCTTCAATGTCCATTGAAGATTTGCCATTGAATTCTGTAGGAAAAAGTTTGAGTTTAATTATTATACAATTTCAAGGCAAATATACATGCATATAAGCACACCGTATATGTATATGAGGAAAGAGGGCTATAAAACATGGAACCTGAGAGAAAGCCTATACATTTTACAAACAGAAAAAATATTCCTTCAGTTTGCTCATTTTTGTGTAGAAAGCTGTCAGGGATACATTCTAAAGGTGTAAATCTCTATAAAGAATTGCTCCATGGTAATGTATATTTGAATTTCAATTCTCTTTGTGCTGTTACTAATGATATTTGTGGTATTAAAGTCCATTGTTACTTAGAATAAAGGGAAAAGGGTGTTCTCTATACTGTAGTTCAGAGTACCAATAGGCAAAAGCGTACATTTTAATAGAAAGAGGGAAGGGGTGGAGCACACTTGCAAGCACAGATGCTTTACCCTTAATTTCTGCAACCTTGATTTAACTCAGAGCATTTAAGTTTTGTATGTAGCAAGAAGCTCTGCTCACTGCTAATTAGGAGTAGACCCAGTAGAAGAGAGGGATCTAAATATGTGTCACAGCTAAATGAAGAGAATAAAACAAAACAAGAAACGTTTTACATTAAGCCTTACACACCTTGAAATTATGATTTGCTACACCTTGGATTTAGAGATAAGTGATTAATTAATGTAATTATTATGGAAAAGTGCTTTGGACAACTGAAATTATTTCAATACTAAGAAAATGTTTTATTCCAGGGTGCTCTTAAGAGCCAAGAAAGGACACACACTTATTATAAATGTTATCTCACTGATTACACTAACTGAAGAGTTATGGATCAACTTTTCCCTGAGAAGAAGAGATTACCATTTTTTTAAGCATTACTGTGAAATGTGACACTGCAATATTTTGCAAGAACTATTTATGTGCTGGTTATCCCCTGTGGAGAGTTGACCTTGCCCAGTGGTGAACCACTCACACAGCCTCCCCACTCTGTACCGAGGGGACAAGGAGAGACAATAGGTAGAACAAGAGTGAACACAAAAAGCTGCAAAACACAGCCCCATACAGGCTGATATAAGGCAAGTTCACTCCATTGCAGCCAGATCCAGTAGAGTCCAGCTCAAGAAACACCTTATTCAGTGATTAAGCCTAGGTGAAAGATATATTTTCTTATTGTCTTGTGTTGAAATTAAAGCTATATTGCCCACTTCTCTGAGTGCTCTAAATGCTGAACTGCTTGATTTGAACTTTTATGTCTGCAGAGTCTTATTGAGTTTGTAACATCACACTGAAAATTTTGCAACTAATACCTTAGAGATAATGGCATTAGCATTTCAAACTCTAGCCACTCAAGCACTTAGAAGTGTAAAATTATTTAATCTTGGTTTACAGCCTTAAGCACTCTTATGGACAATTCCTATGTTGCATGCTTTGTGCTTAAGTAGCCTGGATACCTGTGTGACCAACTGTATTGATGAGATATAGGAATATATTACAGAAAAATGACATTTCATACTTCTCAGTTAGAAAGTTTCTCCATTTGTTAAGGTCCTACCAAGAGTTGTAGAAGTTGTGGTGTTATGAGAACTTTAACTGCTTTGAAATAGAAGATATATTTTAGGAACACAGAGTAGAGACAGAAGTCTAGCCTTAGTACTACTTGAGCTGAAGTTTCCCAAGACAAAATTCAACTTTAAAATCACACCATTCTCCAAATAGTTTCTTCAAGGAATCCTTATATTTGTATAATTGTATGTGTGCACTTAACTCTGAAATCCATCCTGGTAAGTTCCTTAATACCAATAGTTCTCTTGAAATGTTGTCCTAGAGTTTAGTTCCTTCTACAGTTATAACCTGCTTAACGCTTTACTTTTTGGATGTTGCTTTGGAGTTTGTTTGTTTGTTTGTTTGTTAGTTTGTTTGTTTATTTTTGATTTGAGAAAGAGACTCTGCTTTTGTATAATGCACTTAAAGTCACATCTTCCTGTCTTTCATGATCTTGATGGCTAGTCTTCGAGATTTCACTATTTTTCCATAATCTTGTAATGCTGGATATCAGTGCAGAAGCAGTGATAGTACTGTGAATTAGAGTTAAGGTAGTATAATCTCTGTTACTACAGTACCACACTTATTTACATAACTAAACCCCAATTTTATTGGTTTTTTAGCCACATAATTACCTTCAGTGATTATCTGTTATAATTGCCACACCCGTAATTGCATCCCATGATGGACTCCAATATCCCTTATGCACAGCGTTTTTAGTTCCTGAAAGTTTAAATTTATGTGTGTATTTAACTGCATATGTCTTTGTCTATGTCCAGTTTACTCACTAAACTAGATCAGACTGCACTGGTAACTAGTCTCCCAGTCTTTCTGTCATTTGCAAATATGATTGGTAATGTTTTTGTATTTTTGTTTTTCCAGGTCACTGATTAAGGTTAACTTGTAAAATCTAAGGACAGATCCTTATGGGACACAATAAAGAGACACCAAATCAATTAGTGTTCCTTTACTGCAAGTGTGTGTTGAAACCTACCAGCCAGACTTTAATCTGTTTTATGTCTGCAGTACTGATTCTTATCAGGTTCATAGCCAAATTTCACGCAAAGTGAAAGTTGATGTCCTGTGGAAATTGAATAGTGTTGCATTGGCTATATTACTTTTGATGACCAAGATTATAAATTCAATTATAAGAGATGATTTGGATAACTGAATTGGAAGCACCTAGTTTCCACATACACATAATGATTGGCAACCCTTACATTGCCTCATTCCTTTATGTTTTTTGTATACAAATTCCATGTCAGCTGACAAAATAACCTGTTATTTAGTCCAAAACGGATGTCAGGCTGACAGATCTGTAATTACTCAGGTTAACTCGCTTACTCTTTTAAATATTGCACAACACTGCCTTTGTTGCAGACTTCTGGTGCTTCACAACTTCCAACAGTTATCGAAAATAGCTTCTAGTAGTTCAGAGGCTCGTCAGCAACTTCTGTCAGAAGTTATCTGATCACATCCATTTAAAAATGCCTGCCTTTTGGAGCTGCCACTTGATTTCCTTCTGAGTTGGGAAGGGACTTTACCATTCATCATCACCATCAACAGCATCATCATGTTCTGGTATGTATACATTATCTGTCTCTTTCCCAAAAATACAGAAAATAAAAATTTAATGAAAGATTGGTTCTGTTCTGCAGAATTGCTTCTAACACTGACCCATTTTCATTGTCCCTTTTTTCTTTCTTTTCTGAAGTTTCCAGCTTCTAAAACTTCTCTCTTACCTTTTGGACTGCAAAATCACTGACCAAATGGCATAATTTCGTTTTTTTTCCATAAGAGGAAGGCCAGTTCAGATCCAAGCAAAGAAAGTGGCTGGGAGGGATTACTGGGAGAGGCAGAGGAAGGCCCAGCTCTGCTGCCCAGTTTTAGGGTCCACATTTTGGGATCTGCCAGTAGCAACCAACCTGCTGCCCCAAAGCTGTCACCTGTCTCTAAATCCCAGGGCCCCTCCTGCCATTTGCTAATGCTTTTGACTAGCTTTGAGTCAGCTCTAATTATAATGCTCCCTGTATAGCAGATGGCTGGTGGTGCCGTGTGTTCAGAAGATGGCAAATCTCTGATGGTATTGCTCAGAAAGATTGCCCAGTCAACATTTGGCCACTTGAGTCATTGTTGTGCCTTTAGTGCCTGCAGTTGGGTTCTGCATTGTAGAAGCAATGGTATTATATTTCTCAAGGGTGATAAGCACAGCAGTTTTCTCAGGGGAAGTATCTATTCCAAGTAGAGTGTTCTGACATAACTCTGTGAAAAAAGAAAGAAAAATGGTCAATTGTGCTTAAAAAATCAGCTTCATAGCACCCCATTGGTAAGAGACAAAATCACCTTGTCTGTCTTTTGGTCTATATACATACATGAACATACAGAAATACTTCAGATGTTTTTCATTGGCATTGTGTTTTATGTTCATCAACCTCTATTAACATGAATACCCACTCAGAATAAAACATTGCTTAGGAGGGGAGAAAAAGCCCCTACTAATCCACTCAAATTAAGTCATCAAGAAAAAAATTGTTTGCAGAGATCTCAAGAAATGTTAAGAAAACCAGAGAGTATTCTGCCTTTGCATTTTCTTCCAATTTGTTAAATTAAGATTGCAGGCACCATGTCAGATGAGCAGCAGTGCTTGTGATAGTGCATTTATCAAGTAGTAACAAGAGGGTGAAGGAAAATTGAAATGCCATTATAATCTTATTCTTTAAAAGTGAAGTACTAAATTTTGCATTAATTCATTCTGACAGATGATATTCTGACAGAACTGAGATCTATAACAAAATGTAACTAAAGCGGATGCAATTCAGGAAGTGATGTTTCATTTTTTTCTCAGCACTATGATGTCAGTATAATAGATAATTCAGATTTGGATTTCTTTTTTCTCAAATCCATTTATCTTTGATCATCAATACTTTTTGTTATAGGCAGATGTTTACTTACAAAAATAAGCAAAATCATTAGCTTCTTAGATTGTAAGAAAAATGAAGTAATTAGTCTGATTAATACTGCCAAGGAAAACTGTCCTATCTAATGTCTATTCCCAGGCAATGTGTTTGATAACATTTTAAAGTGCAATGTTATTAACAGCCTTTTCTGTCTCAGGTTGGACTTTTTCACTGGAAACACAAACATTATTTTATTATAACTGCCAATGAAACTTGAAAGAAGATCGAGTGCTGTTGGGGGGAACTCTTACAAGTCATTTTTCTATAAAACATAAGTTACAGCTTTCTTTGGAGTGTAGGGTTGAAAGCAATGCTGGCAGTGAGTGTTCCAACAAGATATTGCAGAGGTATTTCAGGTGTAATTATTGCTCATTATTGTTTGCTGGTTATTGAGATAAACTCTAATCTTCAGCTGAGAAGTGCCAAGTAAAACTCATCACACAGGGTTTTATTCTAGATAAAAGCTCTGCTGTTCCTGAGCTTTTCCTTAGACGTTGCAATGAGGCTTCTCTAAAGCTCACTGAGTGAAAGTGGTTATCAACCACCACTATTTTAGTGAGCAGCACAGGGCACAAAGTGCACTAGGCCACTGCACTGGTTCAGAGGTTGATTAACGCTTCCATGAAAAGAGCTGATTGTCCCCAGGTAGGTGTACCTGGAGTGTGCCACCAAACTTGGTCCCAGCACCACTGAGAGCCTCAGTGCTGAGAATCTTAGCTACTACTCATCGTCTTTCTGATAGTGTTTGCTTTTCCCCCACAATTGAACGATGAAAAAATCTTAGTGAACGGAAAAGACAAAGAGGATAATCACATACAATTCCTTTGGCTGCCAACTGCTTTGCTATAGATTATTTCAGAGATTCCTGTATGTTAATTGAGTAAGTAAAGTTTGCCTGTATTTAGTTTTGTTTTGTAACTGCAGTAATTGTCAGACAATGCATTAAAAGTGCTATCTTTAAATATCATCTTTAAATAAGAAGTGAAACTTACCCACAGCGGAGTCTGGTCAAATACATCTTTTTTATCAGATCCTATTTTGTTTCCTCTCTAATCTCTTCATTTTGTTTTTAGCATGCCTTATTAGTTTGATATGCCCGTTTTGTTAGCTAAGGAAGATGCAATAAGACAATTTGGGAATTCTGTCATTCTATACTGTGAGAATTCTCAGAGGCATTGGATAAGCCTGGGAACCTTATTTTTTTCAGCAGCCATTTGCTTGAGCCTCTGTTTGTGAAAAATGAAGTCAGTAAGATATTCAGTCCAGATAAATGTAGACTTCTTTTAAAGGGGCACCATGCTAATGTTTGTTTGCAATTTAATAAGAGCTTGAAACACCTCAGAAAGCACTAACCTAAGGTTAAAATTTTTATGCAAAAATACTGTGCCAGTAGTCATCAACCTTTATTATTATTATAGAGTAAAGCCCTTTCACAGAATCACAGCATAGTCACAGAATTGGAAGACACACACAAGAATTGAGTCCGACTCTTAAGTGAATGGCCCATACAGGGGTCAGAAAAATTAATACATTTCATTTTTAGATATATCTTGATGAAGTGAAAGATATATCTTTCACTTCATCTGACCTTTAGCAGACTTCAAAAGCTTTTTGCAGAGCCATCTGTCTTTTCTGGTTATTTGGTAATCTTGCCTCGGCTCTTTCACTCACAAATAAGTTGTATTTGATGGTTTTCCAGAGTTCAGTAACAATTCCTGGGGTTTTCTCATAGTTTTCTTAGAGTTTTCTACTCTGTACACTGAAGGTTCTTTTAATTAATCTCAAAAGATAATTGATTTATCTCTTAGCTTCCCAAAAGCCTGTGAGTGGGTTCTGTCAACTATGCCTTTGTGCTTTTAAACATGCCCCTGCTGTACTGCTGTACCTGCTGGAAACACAGCCTGCTTGCATCTGTACAGGCAACAGGCACCCAAGGAATATACAGAGCAACATTGGAACTGAGAGAGGCAAAAGTGAGAAGGCAAGTGCTGCTGATATTTATTAAAATTTCCAAACTTACGCAACCTTCATTCTTTGGCCTCCCTCTGCATCAAGTTGCAACAGCATTTTTAAAATTGTCAGAACTATAAGCCCCAACTTCTTCTTCTGTTTGCATTTGTATATAAATGTAACCCCAGATTCAATAAGTTAAATATGCATCCTCAAACAGTAGATTTTTTTGTCCTCACTCTGTCATTTAACTGAAAATTGAGGTCTGCCTAACACACCTTCTTCTCATAGTATGTTAATATGCATAACCATATGCTTTTCTGATTATATTAAAACTTGGACAGATGTATAGGATAAGATTGTAGTTCATTTGGAAATACCATAGCAATGTAAGATATGTTTTTGAGGAAAAGCTAATCTTAGACACAAGATCCCATACACATAAAATATGAAACCCAATTTTTGTTACGTAGGAGGGAGGACTATAGAAAAGTCTAACAAATGTAGTTGAAGTTAATACAAATTCTGTCCATAATTTTGAGGTTCATTGTTGCCAATGATTTTGCCAGAAAGGGCTTGCTTGTGATTGTGCCAGTAATTCCTGTTGTCAGGGTGATATTCCAAGAGCAACCATCTGCATTTGTGCTCACCCTCCCAGTTGCATCAAAAACACATTCACACCCTCCCCTCAGCCCTGCTGAGGAGGAAGGGGCCACAATGACAGTGGGAGAGAGGCCATTGTGTTACCCAAATAGTCAGCCCAGACTGTCTTTGGTGGGCATCTTTTGCTCTCCATGTGGGAGAACAACAGCTTGGAAGGAGTTGCAATGCATTACTCATGGAATTGGTGCATATTTCAGACATCATCTCCTTATTCCTCTGGGTAAGCATCCTACAGGGGTTTAAACTGAATCCATGAAGGAATAGGCTGAAATCTGTGACAACAATTTGTGTATGGTTTTAGACTTACTGTCTTTTCTCCCAGGAGGTGGATCCTGATGATACCAAAGGAAATGAACAGTGGTTAATTTCAATATTACCTTCTGAGGCTCAAAAAGTCCCAAAGGAGACAGAGAAAAATATGGATTCAGATCGTATTTTAAACAAACACATCTTTAACTACTTTTTGAACACACAGGTGGCAAAAAAATATAGTGGCATTTTAGAAACAGAGAAACACTGCTAATAAGGAAACAGCTCGATGCATTCTGTACCTTCTAGGGGAATCCCTCTCATGTAAGTGATCCACCCAGTCCTTGAGCACCTCTGCTCTCATGCTCTCCTGTAGTGCAGACTCACAGATGCCCTGAAATTCCCTATTCCAAGCAGCTGTGGTTTTGTTTCTTGATACAATTACATACAGAAACATCACTCTTTTAATCCGGTTTAATCATAGAGTCTAACAGGAAAGTGCTCTTCAAAATAGAGTAAGGCAAACCTAATTTCATTAAAGGTGTTCTGTAAGATCACAGTATCATGATCAACTCCTCAAAAGAAAAGTGCATGTAAACCATACAAACAAATTATTCAATTGCATGAAAAGGAAACATTTACAATTAATAAAAGGGACATATCAGTGCCATCTAAAGTATAATGTGACTTGTATATCTCTTAGTTACATCTTAAAAAGAATCATTATTTTCTTTCCACAATAGCAGGGGAAGCATTAGTATTTTCTGTGCTGTTTTCATGAAATCTTGGTTCTGTACTAACAGTCATGAAATCTAACAAATATTATGGAGGAGGGAAGATTAGGTTTGACTTCTACAAAAGACTAACAGATTATATTTTAAATTCCAGAAATGCTTTGTTGGAGAGAGAAAGATTTTGTGTGAAACCTCAGTAGCATACAGAATTTGCAATGGCCTTTGCACTGCTGATTTTCTTCTCTAAGAAGACCTATTTTTCCTCTCCATCTGTTTAACATTTATATGAACCTTTTATGAGCTTGCTGTCATAAAGACCCTCCCTGTTCTTTTGGTTTTCTTTCCTTTTAACACTTGGCCAACTTAACACCTCTGCTTAATACCAATTTGTGTTACTGAAGGATAATGGTAATTACTTTAATTTGAAGAAAAAGTGAACTTTTTTTTCTAAAAAACAAAAGAAAGCAAAGGAACAAAGAAAGACATTAACAGATTTCTTTAGTCCAATATAATAGAAACTGAAAAATTGTTAATTTTTTGATCTCACATGTGTTTTGCTATCAGCACCAATTCACTCATTTATAGGATTAGATATGAGAAGTCAATGATGTTTGGCCTGAAAACATTCTATACATCCGAAAGATTCAGAATCTTCTCACTCATTGTTGCTTACATCTTTACACAGAACATTATATTATTTAATACCAGAAGCATGTTAATGATATCAGGTTATACAATGCCAAAATGGAATTTGTAGTGTCTTGTGCTCTTGGATCAGAGAGAGAGAGAGACAAAGAAATAGAAAAAGCAGAAGGAAGGTGGGAGAGAAAAAGAAAAAAAAGTGACAGAGAGAGGATTAAGTAGAAAGATATTTACCACTCTTGTGGATACAGCAGTGTTCCATTTGTCCTCCACTTCTGGTCCTCTTGGTGGTGGGGGTCCCACAAAACACGCAGTACATTCAGGTATCTATGGGAACATGCCAAAACCTCCTCTGCACTGGGGAGTTTTTCACTGTCTTTTGCAACACACTCTGGATCTGTGGAAGGTCTTAGGAATGGGTCTGGGGAGTGCTTCTGGGATCTTGGATAGTTTATGACATTTTTTAAAACAAACACCTGCCTCTCATGTGAATGTCCTGTGTGAAAGTGATATTCCCAGTGACTGGAGGAGATTTACAACTGAGCCAGTTTGAATGAGAGCAGACTCTCTGCAGGTCTGCTTCTTACCTGGCTTGTAGCCTCTGAAAGACCTCTGGGGTGTTCAACCCCTCTGTACCAGAGCTTTTGCCATCATAAACAAAAAAGCTCTTCTTCTCCCTCTTGGCTGGTGGGGAGAGTGTCCAAACCTGGTCTCAGCAAATGAGTCTGTGGACTGTGGCCTCCCAGCCCAAACCCAGCCAGAGCTGATTTTCAGCACAGCTCCTGGGTTTGCCTTTCCTTGTCAATACATTCTTCTCCCTCAGCCTCGTTTACTTCTCCTTAGACCAGAGATAATTGAACAGAAGTGCCACCTTTATTTTATCTGAAGTTCCCATCAGGTGAGCTCACAGTCCAAATTCCCTAAATCCAGGAGGCATATTTGGGGTGGGATGGTGGTGACAGTGATAAAGTGGACTTTGATGGTAGCAGCCTCTTAATACAGTTTGCCTGAGGTCTTTTGGTGATCTTAATAGAGTTTAAGGCAAATATTATTTTTAAATCTCTTATACACCTCCACGGTGCCCAGTCAGAGCTTTAGGGATGGATTTTCTGACACTCTCAGTGGTAGAAGTACATCTGTTGAACTGCTATATTCTTCTTTGTCATAAATAAATTTGTTGCTGGAGAGAAATATATGGAATATTTTAATGTGTAGATCAGACCTACCATACATGTTGTCATAAGATCAAGAGGCATCTATGTTAATCATTTATTGATTTAGTCACAGCAGAAATATTGAACACACTGAAAATCATTCCTTGATGAATACTTTCATCGAAACTCCTGGCAAACGGGGGGTTGTGCTGTTTCCCAATGCTGGAGCAACCACATGGAATGGCTGAGGAGTCCCCCATAATGTTCTTGCCAAGAAGATCTCACCTGCACAGCTGCAGATGTATTTTTCCTGGCTCTGGGATGTGAGATCAGAGCCAGCCATGTCAATGCTGCCCTTTGGCCACTGTCAAGGCCAAAAGCTTTGCTTCTTCACTGTCAGCGGGGTGCCACAGCTGAGGCCGGCAGGCCACCCAAATCTGCCTCACATTGTGCCACCTCACAGCCTGCTCTGGCTGTAGCTGACACAGTGCTCCTGGAGAACTTGTGCACAGCCAACTGTGCAAGCACAGCTGCCTTACCCTCAGCAGCTGCTGCTTTTGGATGTGCTCGCTGTATGCACAGCCTCGGCCTCTCTCCATGTCGCACCTGCCACTGCTCCATCTGTGGTCACTCTCCTTCTCCTTCTCCTTCTCCTTCTCCTTCTCCTTCTCCTTCTCCTTCTCCTTCTCCTTCTCCTTCTCCTTCTCCTTCTCCTTCTCCTTCTCCTTCTCCTTCTCCTTCTCCTTCTCCTTCTCCTTCTCCTTCTTTCTCCTTGTGTTCCCCTCCCAATAACCCGCACACGCTGTGGCGGAGGTGCCTGCCCTGCCATCAGCCTCTGCTGGGGTGAGGGTGGCTCAGCTGCCCCATCCAAGGCTGGCATGGCTGCTCTGCCGGCTCTGCCCTGCCCCAAGCTGTGGCACCAATGCCATCTCCCCTTGTCCACTTCGCTGGTGCCCAGTTTCTCCAACGGCTTTGGCCCTCAGAGAGACAATTTGGGAAAAGACAAGGTGGTGGGAGCAAGCAGGGCTTGTCCAGCTTCTCTGGGGCCTGCAGGTATTTTGCGGGCCTTTGACAGAAGGCCGCTCCTTGCCCTCAGCGCATTTTACCAGGAACATTTATTTGAGGACAGAGCAGCTGAAGCCAGGATGAAATGCCATGCCTGGGTTCAGGATGTTTTGAGCTGGGAACAGAAGAATGCTGGGACCTTCTGGATGTCAGCACAACTTGTGAGTACCCAGAAGCCATTCCTCAGGATCTATCTGTAAGCTATGGCTGTAGAGGAGGCAAAACTTCAATGTTTGGGAAAAAAACCCAATATTTTGGTCTTTCTCCATTATTTGTGTTTTTTTCTATTTCTTAGCCCAGAAAAAGGTCCTACTGTTTTCCCTCCAATGAGGGAAGGAAATTTTACAGGCCTGTGTAGCAGCACTGCCCTCATCTCATCGAAGATGCACGATGCTTTAGGAACCACATCAGGAGTGTTGTGAGGGCCTCCCGCCATTCCTAAGGCCTCCTCCGTTAGATCCAGGAAATGACTTGGGAACATTCCTGAATGTGGGCACGGGTGGGGGTATGGGAGGACTCAACCTGTCCGAGGTGTCATCCCTGGGCTGCAGCCTCCAAAGCTGCACAGGTGCATGTGGGAGGATGGTTTGTTAGGATAGTGCAGGAGGCAATCTTTCCCAATGAATTACAGCTGTACTGATGGCTGAGGAGTGGAAACAGCCTTGCCTGCCCAATGAGGGTGGGGGTTATAAAAGAGTGGGGCAGCTGGTCACTAGTTACCGTTTGAGACTCAGAAAATTTGCAGAGAGGAGAGAAGGAGTCAGTGCTGTGTGGTGCTGTCTGTGAGGGAAGGAGTCAGAGCTGGCAGAGAGAAGTCCATTGAAAGAAGGCCTGAGAAGTTTTTGATAAAAGACTGGTTTTGTTGCCAGTGTCTATCTTCACATAATTACTACAGGTGCAGACTTGTGTGTGATATCTCACTATCTCATGTAGTCAGGCTTATAATTTTCTTCTACTTGCATTTGGCCATGTTTTTCTAGCTCTCAAGGCTGCCCTTCCAGAGTTCATTCTTTTCTATTACCTCTGCGGGAGCTGTGTACATTAAACTACTAATTTGTTCTTTACTTTTGGTAATTCAGCTTTTACAATATTTCCTGTACTAGCTCTGCTTCTCTTTCTAACATTACATCACCTTTTCATATGCAGATACTGGAGTAGCCTTTGGGAAAAGGTATTTGATATTATCACCATTCAGCAGCAGACATGACATTTAATATTGTGTAGCTCAAAGATTTATATTGTGTCAATCCTTGCAGTTATGAACTCAGTTGGAAATGCTAGTATACGTATCTCTCTCAACTTGATTACTGAAACTTTCAAACTCAAACTTTCACATAATATTATGAAATTATATTCACTTTCATCAAAAACTTTAATGGAGATGTAAACCAAGGCCGTGACTGTTTTTCTGAAGTGTATTTAAATTAAACCACAATTATTTCTAAAATAATGTAATATTCTTTTAAATAATAAGTCTACAGTATTCAGGGCTTTGATAAAGCATACATCAAAAAGTTTATCTTCTTTTTTGTAAAAAAACTGCGGGTTTTTATTCCAGTTAGATAAACAGTTTTCTTGTGATGGAAAAGATACAATATAGTAAAAAAACCTACGGTATAGTTTTTTAGGTAAAAGACTAAGATTTATTACTTAGATGTTATTCTAGGTGCAACACAATTCACATCTAGAGCTTGTTTATGTGACTCACATTAACAGAATGTATCAGAGTCTAACAATTGTATATAAGCTAAAATTGCCTTATAGGTCATGAACTTGTAGGTCTGGTGTTGTAGTTTAGTGGCTTTTTTTTCAATGATGTGTATTAACAGCCAGTGACAAATAAAATTTAATAATTTTTTTGTCTCTTTTAAAACGTCATAGACATCTGATAGTTTAACCACTGAAATGGTGCTTCAGTGGAAATGGGTCCAAGCACTAATGTCTCTCATAAAAAAACGAGTACAAAATACTCCTCAGAAAATAAGCTCATTTCTAATATCCTTTCCAGAGATCTCCTGAAGCCATTGATAGTGCAGGGAAGTGGCCATAGTACTGCTGACTCTTCATGGAGCATTTCATGAAGTTTGACCTTCTAAGTGCCAGCCTGTAAAAATATAATTTGTGAGTATCTTGAGTCACTAAAATAAAATAGCCATCTCTAACTCTCAAAATTATAAGGAGAGCTCAGAAACTGAGTGTGTCTTCAGGTTCAGAAAGCAGATAACTAGTAAAAATATGGTTCTAAATTTTCATTAATTCCATTATGTTCAAACCCTCATAGTAGGGTACTTGTATGCATGATTTGATTGCTCAAGGTTTAAAATCTTGTGCTTGAATGAGAGCTAACCTAATTGTAAAACTGCCAAAATGTGAGCAGAACTGAGGATATACTTCTTTCTTTTTGAAATTTCTGTTCACATTAAAAAAGGGGACGATTGTTCTCCTGCTTTGATGTCACTTCTGGGTATCCTTGCTATAACTAATTTTGTAAATTATTTTACTAAGTGTAATAGTCACGTCAAGCTTAAACCAAAAAGGTTATTATAGGAATTGAAACTTTATTCTTAGGTTTACTTTCCCCAGACTCCTCAAGAAACAAAAAAAAGTGAGAGACTTTTTTCTGTCAATGCCAACCAAGAGAACCAACTGTTAATGCTAGACTTTACTAGATTAATTTTAATATTTTCTGAAGAAAACTGGAAGCCCCTTGCTGATAAGTCATCAACAGAAAGATGAAGTTCAGCAAGCAAATTTGTTACAGGTACTGTGTGTCAGCTAGGTTGGGAGCTGAAATAGCTTCATTAGAATATAAAACTCTTGAACTGCTCAGTAGATACATAATAAATAATCACTGGGTGTATGCTTTGAATACGTTTAGGGGAAAAAATGGCATGAAACTACATTTTGGCATTTGTCTTATTAGGGAAATGTCATTTAGCATTAGTGGTCTCATTACTTCAGACTGACTTCACCTGTGGCTGTATTTCTGACTGGAATTTCAATTAGTTGTTCAAGATATTGCACCTGCTGCTTTCAGGATGAAAGCTTAAATATAACCACTTTACTGAGTGGCAGAATTTTACCTTTTTCTGTCTTTACCAAGGTATGATGAGCCATTGGTAAAATGTACTTATTTTGTAATTAATGACAAGGAGTAACTTAGCATTTCATAAAAGTGAGTTTTCTTATTTGAAATATAATATTTCTCTAATTATATTAGGCATAATGTATTGTTTAATGGATGTAATAAGCGTCTAATCCAGTATGTCAGCTTTTAAAAATAATTCCCTTATACTCAGTTTTGGTTAACATGAGAAAATGAAAAAGACTAGTCTGGCCTTAACAGCTCACTTTCTGCATTTTTAGAAGGGCCTGAAGAAAACAGGCTGTAAACATAGATGGCTGAGATCGGTAGTGTACTAAAGACAACTCCATTCATTTAACATATCCTTCTGGCTTTCACAAGGTTAGAGAGAAGTTGCTTGGAACTCTGTGAATCCAGAAAACTTTCCTAAGCTTAAATGAAGATGATGTTCTTGTGGTGTAATTTCAATTTCTAATAATGAATTTTCGTCTTCATAGATAAAGGACAGTTAGTCTTCCATCCAACAAAAAAGACAATGGCAGAGATAAACAGCTAGGGAAATATAACAGAAAAATATATTAAAAATATAAAAAAAATATAAAGGACTTGCAGAGAGCCATGGGTTGGTCTGGAAGGCAAGATGAAGGTGGTAAGGAGGATTTTGATACCAATGTGTGGTAGCAGGCTATGAGCAACATAAGTACTCATGTAGTAAGTTCTAATCTAAGCAATAACCAATCCAGTTGGTTTTCAGGACAGGGGAAAACCTCTAGTGAGTAGCAGTGATGTTCAACCTGTATTAGACTGTCCTTAGAGGCCAATGTTTTCAGGACTTGTTTGTTTTTCAAAGCTGCTGTACTTAGAGAACTTGAAATAGCACCTCATTTCTTTTTTAAAGCAGATTTTGGGTTGCTTCTTCCTCTGTACCCCTTATAATGAAATAAGTGGTAGAGATTTTCCTTTGAAGCTTTGTAGTTTGACTGAGATTTTAGGTCAAGTGAAGTTTGTAACTTTGTTTTCTCTACTGTTTTACCCTGACTGGTAATAGAATCTGAGCCCACATGCACACACAATTCTACTTATTGTAAAGTAGCCAGTACTTTAGGGTTTGTGAAGTACTCTCATAGTCTAACTCACCTGCCTTGAAGCTGCCCTTCAAAAACACTTGAGGTGAAATTTACTAAGCAAAGGAAGCTTTCTTAACATAATTTTCTATCTGAGCTCCGAAAAGAAATTGTATGGTAAAGAGCTTTAGGTAGCAAAGTCAACATTAGGTGTAGAGAGTTCACTGAAAAAGGAAAAACAAATTCTGCTTGAAATAGCTTATAGCTGGTAAAATGTAGCCCCTCCTGACACCAGTGGGATAGCCTTGAAAAAGATATTCTGGGGACACATGGAAGTGTTGGATCCTTGTCCTTTTCTCAGTCACAAAGAAATCTGGCAGAAGCTGCACAGTGACAGTTTGGCCCTGGAAGCTATGTGCCAGCAGGGCTGCTTTCTATGAACATAGCATTTGTGTTTGGGATAGACATCAGTAACATACACTGGCAGATCCGTTTCTCCAGCTTTTCTGGATTTTTGTCAGCCTGGTACCTTCAGGGAATAAATATGAACTTTGACTTTTATTTGTAACTCTCCCAATCAAAGGTGTGGACAAATTGATGTGAGTGGTTGAATGGTTATAGCTTAGAAAGTGACTGCTTGTCATTTCAGATTCATTAGCTGATTCTGTTTGTGTTCCCAACTTGTTATAACATACTAGCTTAAATCTCATGGCTGAAATTCTTTAGCTTGTAATCAACTAAGAGTATGCATATGATTATTTAATATGGTACTTCTAACAGATACATTAAAAGTAGGGAACTCGATATTTTTTTTTCTTGCTTACTGATGCTCCTGTGGTATAGTGAGGCATACTATATTTTAGGAGAAAACTGATGTCCTTTCTGCTTGTTTATTTCTGTTCAGTGGTCCCAAACTTTCCTGTTTTCTTAGTTTTGTATTTGACAAATGTACAGTTACTGTCTTAATATCACTAGTTTTTGCAAATTATGGAAATTGTTGCAATATGTCAGGAACTAACTTGAGAATCAGATCATGTCCTTGCTCTGCTCTAACCAAATAATTTGCCCTTGCAGTAGTAAAGATTTTTTAAAAGTTATTACTTGCTGGTATGTCACACAGTCCTCTTGTTCTCATCTTATTTTCTCTGCCAAAAAAGTAGTTAATTAGCTGAATAAAAGATGTCTTGCAGTGAATCAATACTGAACAATCAAACAGACTTCATACCTCCAGCAATGTATTTACAAGCTTGGGAGAGGCGAAGAAACAGATCATAACATTGAGAGAGGAAAGAAAAGAACAAAATTGTTTCTTACTTGTCAATTTGAAAAGGGGAGCTTTCTTGCAATATGACTTGCCTCTGCAGTGCCCTGCAGTGAAACTGGAGTTTGTGGTTGTCTTATTTGGTACATTACCTTTGAGTACTTGCAGGGTATATGGGAATTTTTGTGTCATCACTTGTCATCACCATGGTTTAGAGGAATAAATGAAGCAAATAACTCTCTAGTGGAGAGCAACAGGTGACCTTACCTGAAGAGATTACTCATGGCTCAGGTAGGTGAAGTAACTCTTGCTCCCTACCTTGTGTCATTTTAGGTGCATTGGAACATTCTTCGAGGCAGAGTTCTCTGCTGTTGGTTTTGTAGGCTTTTTTTCTCTAAATGGATCTTAAGAAATTAGTAATTCCTATTGATACTGAAAGCAGAGCAAGAAAGAACAGTCTATCTTATTCTTCAACATTATGTTTTTTAAGACTTTTTTTAAAAAAAACGGTGATTAGCCTATATTACAAGGAAATGTTCTGTTCAAACCAAATATGAATCATTTATATTTCCTTCTGTTATTGCACAAATAAATCAATGGCTGATTTCATTCAAAGATGGAGATTGTGGGACACAGTTTTGTTTTCAAGACCTCTGAAAATAAACACTGTTATGTGTCTTGGGAAGACCTACACAGACATTCTATGCATCTCTTAAGAAAAAAATCTCCAAGATTCTCATAAGCACCTCACTGCTGAGCTGTTTCTGCTCCATTTCATAAACGAAAAAACAAATGGTTCTCCTGATAAAGAGAATGGGGACAAATTTGCCGAACAGCTGTAATAAAAAAAATAACAAACCTTTTATATGGAGCTCATGGGTTCTGCTCCCCACACTACTAAAGTGTTAATACAACTGAAGAGTACTGGTTTCAATATAGTTGTGGCATGAATGTAATACTTACTGGCTCACAGGAGCAATTCACAAGGCTGAATTTTTGTGAGTTTCTGCTTTTGTATGTCTTCTGTTGATCAAGATAACATCTCTGATTTTTACTACAGAAACTTTGTTTTTATTAAGATATTTAATGCATGGAATGCAATGAGTGATAATAATTACCACTAAATGTAAGTCTCAGCAGCATTTTTAGATATGCAGATCCCTCTCAGAAATGCCTTATGCAGAATTTTTGCAGTAGTGAAGGAAAGCGTCCTTTGGCACTGAGAGAAAAGTGCTATGAAAATCCTCTTGGTAAAATTGCAGTCATGATAGGTTTATTATTTACCTTTATACTGCTGTACAGACTCTGAGTGAAGCATAGAAGGAAAATGTGGTTTTTTGAATAGGGTGCAAGTTGAACAGACATTAAAAAAGGTTTAAAAATGGCAGTGTATTGTGGGGCTCAAAGTATGTTACTGGCTTGCCTAGTTTTGGACTGAGGTCAAAAAGAAAATCACAGCAATAATTTTGCTTTTCACAGCCGATCCTGGAAGCAAAAGGCAGTTTCAGATAAGATTAGATCTTTTATTCAGTGGCTCTTTCACATGAAAAAAAGGTCTTAGCTTGGTGCTCTGATGTAACTCTTCACTGACTACAGTCATGCAGAGATTTCTTTCATTATGTTTCCCCTCTCAGCTGTTGCCTGAGCGTGGATTGAAATGGATGTATCCACCAACCTGGTACAGATGGCTGCATTCTTGGTTATTGCATAGAATTAATTTGTATTTTATATTCCATATATGCCCTTACATTGTCCATACCTTGGTAACTGACTGCATTGGACAATCTCTTTAACATATGTCACATATTCTTTTTATCCCTGATCCTTTTCCCTGAAGAGAAAAGATGTGCACCACATTGTCTTGCTCTAGGAGAGCAAACAGATTTTAAGGGAACCTCCTGGGTCACCAAGTCTCATCTCTGGCTGTTGCAGAAGGCTACTTTACATAATGCTTTTGTGAGCTGAGCAAGCTCCAGACAAACAACAGACTTTTGTGCTGCTACTGGACAGCTGTTGTGCTACTTTCAAATAAGGATTAGAAATCTTTCATTTTGAGCTGCAAATTTTCTGCCTTGTTTTTTGCCTATCCCATCTTGTGTTCATGTTGTTCCTGATCTTAATTAGCTTTTTTTCCTTCTAGACTGTCACACTTACTGAATTTATAGACACCAATCTTCCTCTTAGCATGTTTTGATAGGCTGTTGTACTGTTAGTATAGGTTTGACTATATTTGAGAATTGTTATTGCATTGAAATTAAAGCTGAGAAAAATCATTCCAAATGGATTTAATTTTTCATTTCTTACGATCATTAACTTGAACTACAGCAAGATTAGAGCTGTACTGATATGACAAAACCCTTCCTTAAAACTTGGGTGAGAAACCTGCTATGTGTTTTTTTTTTAATATGCATTGCCTAAACATCTAATAGGATTCAGTTTAGTCTCCTGTCCCTCCTTAAGTAGGACTACTCAACTACTGGTTTCAAAGGAGTCTCTGTTGAACAAAGTTCCACATGAAATTGGGAAATACATTCTTCTGAAGCATAAAGTTCTTGCTAATGGCAAGTCAGGGTGAGGTTGTTCTGCCTCAGCCTGGGACCTGAGGCAAGTCATCAAAGTAGTATGGCTCAAACTGTACTGCCTTGGAAGTAAGTCCCTTGGTGACTGCAGGTCCTGTTCTATAAATAGCTGGAAATGCCTCCATCCGTGTCATTCTCAGCATATGAAAAGGCCACAGTATTTACCCAAGTACAGAGTTGTGGGATGGGGCTGCAGTGCTGAGCCTACAGGGTGGGCTGCTTGGTGTTAGTTCCCACCAGGCACAGCTCTACCCCACTGCCACGCAGGACTGCTGCTCTGGAGTACGTCTGGCTCACAGGAAAAAAACAGCAGAATTGACCTGGTTGCTGAATATGATGTTGAGTCACGGGATAGAAAAGAGGCCATTCTGCTGTGCCTCAAATTTATGAAAAACTAGGACAGTTCAGTGCAAAGGGCTGGGGAATTTCAGTTTTGTGTTTGACACTAGACTGTCAGGTTTGTCTGCAACTTAATATGACAATGACTGTTATAGTGTGCCTGCATAGTGTTGGTCTGTGGCAAATGGTCCATGTTTTTGGAAAAATGCACTTATTTCTACTGGATTTATACAGAGTGCCTGAACTCTCTTGCTGCATTTTCTTTCTGATGGCTATACTTTTGAGGAGCTTAATTTTTTTTTTTTTTTTTTTTTGTGAAGAAATTTAGGTTGATTCAGAAGGTTTCCTCATTGCAATTTGCTGTTTCAAGCCAGTTGTTGGAAATGGGGAAATCCTCTTCAATCACCCCTTGCTTGAAAAGGTCTGGGTCTAAAAGGGATCAGCATATCTGATTTTACTCTGTCATTGAATTAAGGAAACATTATGGATATGGATAGCATCCAATTAATGTAACATTTCTAGTTACTGTTAATAGATACATGTTTTTTTAATCCATCTGTTCCTCTTAGGTGATGGAAGTTCATCATAAGTCCTGCGCTCATGTCAGGCATAAAATATTCAAAGAAAACTTGGGGTTTCACCTGTTTCCATAGCAGAAGGCAGTCTGAGTTTTGTAAAACTGTTCTTGCTTGCTGAATGTATAAATAGGAGTGAATCAGTTTTTATATATAGTTTATATACAGTTCAAATATTTCTGTCTTGGAAAGGGTTATTTCTGAAGTTCTTTCAGTTAGAAAGTCTTCTAGTCTGAGAGACATAATCAAGCTTACATTTTAGTTGTCACAAACATTTCTTGGTCAAATTAGTGTAACTTTGAAAATGCTACCAGATCTGTGTGTTTTAAATTTCCATCTATCTTTCATTCACTTTTGTGAACATGGACTGTATGTAACACAGACAGCTTCAAATAAAATCCTTTTTTCTGTTTCCTAGTACTGTTTTCCTAAACTAGCTTGGCTTTGGGTTTTGCCATAGAAATGTTACTAGAACTTCACTCTTATTGAGTGATCTGCCCCCTTTTCTACCTATCCATTAGTTGTTTAATATACCCTTTACCATCTGTTAAGCCAATGTAAGAAAAGGAACTTGCTGTCTCCAGTTCTGTTAAGACCTACTCATACATGGATATCCGGATGTTCCGCTGAACTGAGCATGTTCACTTTGAGAATCTTTTTTGCTCTTCCTTCTGCTAATGCTGCTTGATTTTGTGGGGGGAAACTATCAATTTCCCATCACAGTTCAATTGGTTAAATGCATATTTTTTTCTTTAACAGGAAATTATGGGGAAAGTGGAATGGAAGCCTTTAAAGAGTTGGCTGCCCAAGAGGGTCTCTGCATTGCTCACTCTGACAAGATCTACAGCAACGCTGGTGAGAAGAGCTTTGATCGGCTGCTCCGCAAGCTGCGGGAGAGGCTGCCCAAGGCTCGAGTGGTGGTTTGCTTCTGCGAGGGAATGACAGTCAGGGGGATCCTCATTGCCATGCGGCGCCTCGGAGTGCTGGGGGAGTTCCTGCTAATTGGAAGGTAAGGCTCTGAGTGTGCTTTCTGCCTTTCTTCTCCCTCTTGTCCTGAAGGCAGGCCTTTGATTTCAGAACTGAGCGGCTTAATTTCCATATTTAATTGTCTAAGGAATTAAAAGAATTGGCAAGATGGTAGCACAGATTCTCAAGATGGTGATGTGAAGATATATGCCAACTTGATCAGTGGTGATAGCTTTTGCTCAACTAAATGTTAATGACTAACTCTTTTATATGGGTATATGGCATTACTGCTTTTGTGCTTTTGCACACTCTAGAGAAATGTTTCATGGGCATGTTTTTTGACCGGAGTGGAGAATTCTGGTTTCAAAATGTGATCTGTGACATGTGACAGAACTTTGTGTTTAACTAAGGATGACCCCTCATAATTTGAAACTCCAATTACCAAGTGTTTTTGATTACTGGAACTTTTTTTCCAATCTTATTGTTACAACCTTGCGTTCTCAGGTGTACACTTTACTGTGATCTTAGCTGTTGAAAGCTGGGGCACTGACATTATGAAGGCTGGTTTGGTTTTTAAAACCTCAAACTTGCTGATGGCTAAATGAGGATGTGTGTGTGTTTTGTATCACCAGAGTAACAGTGCAGGTGTATGTTGGACAGAAAAAGGCTGTTTTTATCTAAATGAGAATGGTTGCTTTGCTCTACTAGAGTTTATCTTTGTAGATATTCACTGAAATATGGTAATTTTAGTTCTATCACATACTTTATCTACAATTCCATTTTTGTGATAATTCTTTTGATGCTTCATTGACTTTCTCCTTGGTTTCTGTGGTGTCTTTATCCATTTTTTTGTCTTAATGAACATTGCTCAAATGATGATGGATATTTTCTGTGTTAGATTGATAATGTCTGCTTTAATCCATCTATTTACTCTTTCTTTATTTGTAATTTTAACATTCCTTGAAGGAATGTTTAATGCCTTCAAGGCCTTTGTCAGTTGTTTCCATGCCGACTTAACTTCTGTTGTCTCCTGATCTTATCAGCCTTCTTTTTGTCTTGTTTTTTCCCTTAAGTGTTTTTCTGTCATTGTTGTGACTGGGATCCTCTCCTTTTGCTCTGTGCTATGGTACAGTTCTCCTCTGAGTGTATTGCTCCTCAAAACCCACAGTTATGGTTTCTCCAAGTCAGATACCTACTCTGCCTTAAGGAGTAGACTGAAAGCATTGCGTCACTTCATCAATTTTTTTGTTGCAGTCTGTTTGTTATCTATTTGAAACTGAGATTCTAGAGTATCTCTTGAAGGTTGTGAAAATAAGATATATTTGGAGAGCTATCAGCACTAAAACAAAGAGTAAGGCTGTATTAAAAATGTCTTCAAGGTTGTGTATGTGTGGTTCAAGTGCATCATTTAGATTGCATCAAATGAAATTAATAATGGAAGACTTTGAGACTGACACATTCTTTGTATGGGCTTTCAGAGAACAGAAGAAATGGAATATAATAAAAATAGTCTCAGTGACAACATCCCTGGTCTTTTAATAAAGGCCCTGAAGCTTTGGGAAATGCTGTTCTTTCTTTGTGTATTGTCACTGTAGCAGTGTCTCAATGTTCACAGATTTTGGTGCTCCATCTTGATGCTGATCAGAGAAATAAATGAAAACTCCTACATTAAGCCACAAGCCTTGGTTTCCTATTAGACAACTTAAACCCTGACTCCTTGAATATGTGGAACATTTAAGCTTTAAATTTTGACACTAAGCTCTTACCAAACATAACACTAGTGCATAGATTTCACCTGTTTGTCTTAGAATTTGTCCAGGACAGTGTAGTTCTGAGCTTTTTGTCAGAAATGCTCACCTATTAAATGGAATAATTGAACTTCTTTGGAAATCACTATGTATTTTTCAGGTAGATTTTCACATACCCTTTCTTCATGCTGGTAATTGAGTATGGGAGACTCCTTTTTAGGGCTGAATGGGTTCTGTCAATTGTAAAACAGGTTGGTTATTGCTTTGCATAGTCTGGATTGTGCAGAACAGCTGGTTGAAATAAAGTATTATAGGGCTTGCACGTGTTCTAATGTGCTTGCAGAACTAAAAGAAGTTGCCTTTGAATTGTCCTAATTAAGTGATTTTAAAAAATGGCAAATTAGCAAACTTGTGAATAAGGAAGTTGCAGTAGAACTGCAGTGCTATGAGTTTGGTCATCTATACATAAACAGGAACCAAGGCACACATTAACATTACTTTGTGCTATTTAGTCTTTTTTATTCGAGTACCCAGCTAAGCAAAAAACTAAGAGCCATTTATTTGATTGAGGGAAGTGGGAGTGAATGTGAAATCAAGTTTTTGGTTTTTTTTCAATAATGAGCTAAACAAAGCCTTCAGTTTACTCACAGGTTTATTATCAGCCGCATATTTATCAAGTATTTTATCATACTCTGCTCTGACTCATTGTAAAGAGGAAGCCTTTGCAAAGGAACACCTGGCTAAATAGTTCTCTTCCTGCTACATTTTCAATATTGCTATTTATCAAAGTAGACTGGAACAGCTTTAGCTAACTGAATTCATGCTATCAGAGAGCTGGGAACTAAATTTGATTTTTGTTTAATCTGAAGTTCAGTCTCCTTTACGAATGGAAGTGGGAGTCTGTTATTTTAGTGAGAAGGGAATTCCTCTCCCTAAATCTGAAGGGAAGCTGGAATTAATGTAGTACAATAGCTGAGGTTACAATCTTGCCTGAGGCAGAATGGCAGATATTCTGGAATTGATAGAGTTGAAATGTAGCAGAGAATCAGTGAGAATTTATTAAACTATGAAATTATGATAAATTTTAAAATGGACTGATAATGAAAGGGAAAGAAGGCAAAAATTGGTCTTTTTTGTATAAAAATATTTGAATAGAATTAGAGTATGCAGTGGCAAAAATCATGCTAAAAATTAACTGTACTCTTAAGGGAGTTTCAGTGATCTCTTTTAACAGAAATTAGTTTTGATGTGAAGAGATTATGTAGCAAGATGTTCAACCTCATTTGTCTAATCATGTTTATGCAGGCCACTGGGTTTTATATTACTTAAGAAGCATCAGCTAGATTTGTGAGAATCTAATAGATTGATGAATCTCCTGTATATCCTCTGAGATCATGCATCAAGAAAAGTCATGTAACTGACTTTTCAGCATCTTTATGGGTCATGCAAAGCAGATGAAAAGTAAATGAAATGACCAGTTTTAAGATGTTCTGAGGTCATTAGAGAAGAGAAATTTTTAGATGAATAGCTGGAAATAAAAATGCTCTTTCACAGTTTGTTCTCAAATTCCTGCACTCAATGGTTTGTGTAAAAGTATGAGGAACTTTATGAAGGAAGGGTTATATTAGTGCACATGCTGTTTTTCAGTACAGTCCTTTGTAAAGGACTAGGTACTGCTTTGCTTCTGTGGGCTTTCTAATGCTCATGTTGCTGTATGGGCTGCTGTAGAACTATACATTTCAAGTGTCAGTAGTGAGATCGCTCCTGAAAGTTTGAATGCTTTGAAGGTATGGTTGGATTCTCTGCTGTCAACTCATTATGAAGGGCAAATCTGTTCTTTCTATGTATCTAATAAAACTCATTTAGCATAGGATGATGGAGCTTTCAGACACACTGAAGTTTTTTCTGACTGCCCCCCTTTGGAAGCCAGTATTAATAATGGTTTTGGCATTTAAAGTCACACTTTCTAAAATATTGGCAAGGTATTATCACTGTAAGCTGTTTGATCCTATTATCTGACATTGCTGGGTAGATGGAAATTGATTGCATCCAAGTGCAAGAGTAAACAACTTGTTGGTGAGTTGACAGAGAAATGTGACTTGGTGTGCTCAATCCCTTGGCAGCAGGGTGTGTTGGGAAGATTTTGGTAGATGCCTAGAGCTGTTATCACCTTCCAAGGCCTGGGATTTTATGGCCTACCCCAATCAGCCCTATCAGCTCCTTAACACTGAGCCTTAACATTGAGTCTGTTTCAGCTCCATCACAGCAGAGGAAGGAGGGCCTCTGCACTTGAAGGCACCATGGCTAAGGCAGGGACCCAAACCCTATCTACAATAGGGTTTATCTAATATTATCTACAATAATCAACCCAGCTGTCAAAAAGTGGTAGCAGAAATGTGGTCTGTAACCTCATTTAGTGAGGGAGGTGGAAGGATCTGGTCAGGAAGCTGGTCCTTCAGCAAGGAAGCAGAAGGAAGTGACAGAAGTTTCTCACTGTTTGAATCTATTTTAATTAGCAAGAGATCATTCTAATTTGCCACAAGTTGAGTCTCTTCCTTGCCATGGTATCTGTTAAGCAACCCCCCTTTCTGTATTTTAACTTGTGAGTTTTTTCCTCCCTGTTTTCTACCTTTGTCCTGTTCAGTAGGGTACCTGGCAAGTGACTGGGTGAGTTTTGGCTGCTGGTCAAGATTACAGATGACATAGTTTGCACTGCCAAAAGCATGATGTTATGTATTTCTTTTATTCAGTTCTGAGATCACAAACAACATCAGAGTATCACAAATACCACCTCACATATGTGGCTAAGAAGACTGCCTGCCTCTTGTTCCCTAATGAGTCCCTGGTGCCAATGGCTCATGCATTACTTGTAAAATAACTGAGAATATTCTACTGTGTTGATGGAATATTCTTCATAAAGATGACCATCAGAGAATGACTGTTCTTTTGACTAGCTGAAAGAAAGATGGTGTACTTGTTCTCCAACGCACCATGTCTTCGTTTGTCACATGGGCTGCCCTATATTTACGAAAAATCAATGACAAATGTCAAGATTCTCCCAAAGAAGATGAAATGTTTTGCAGGGCCAATGTGTTTAATTCCATTAGGAAAACATTTGCTCTTTTTAGGTACTTAAGAGATTACAAAGAAATCAGTAAGAAGCAAAAATATGTTGTCAATGGGGGAAAATGCCCTGCCTTGTGCTAGCACCAATCACCTAGGGAAGCTTTAGGCCTTATAAAACTGATGAAAATAGCAGATATGGTAGGGTGTTGCTCATGATAATGTTTTATGCCAACATGCTGTGAAGGGGAATGTGTTAAGAAAACTGGTAATAACCCAGCACTGCCAAATGTGTATGATTGAACCCAAATAGTTCATATTTCATGTGCTGTTTTTTGAGAGGGCAGTCTGGGTGGTAAAACTCTGTGGTTTGAAAGCAAAAAGTAAAAATGACAACACAATTTGCATGCTAAAAATAAAAAGAAAAATATTAAAACCCAAAGGTTTACTTTCTATGTACTTTGCTGCAGAAAGAGGACTGTTTTTTCTTCCTGATTCATTCATGACCAAAGATATATAGAATGACTACTTTTAATATTCGTTTTTGTTGACACTCCAAGTTAATGGAAGACTGTTTAAATAAGTATTTAGATATAATCAGAGATTTAATTGGTTTTGGATTCAAATTCCTATATCAGAATTGAGGTAGATTCTGTGAAATGCTGAAATAAGTCATAATAATTTTTCAAACACTTTCAGAGTCTAACTGAAGTTGGCATTTAAGCAAAGTATTGTCAATTAAGATAGTCCCACTTGGCAACATTAGACCATTTCTTGAACATTACCAAGGTTTGTAATAGGGTCCATTGCTAGCTTTAAAGTCTGAAACTTGAGAACATGTCCTTAGAAAATTCTAACTTATTCATTGCTTATTTAGTGGTTGCAGTCTATCACCTGTTTACTATGACAGGAATTTATAATTTGTGTGGATGAAAACAGAATTACATGATGCAAGAAGACTGAGCAAGCATATTTTGATTACATATAATATATAATATATAATATATAATATATAATATATTATATATTATATATTATATATTATATATTATATATTATATATTATATATTATATATTATATATTATATATTATATATTATATATTATATATATATAACTTATAATAACATTGATCCATGTTAAAATGTGATTGCATATTAAGTGTAAATTAAATAGCAGTATGTTTGAGAAGAATTGCATTTTGATTCTTAATTAAAAAAAAAAAAAACAATGCCTAGTTTTTCAGAGACCAGAAAATACAAGAAAGATACATATTTTATGGTAAATGGGATTTATGTATTGCAGTAGGCCATTTTTTAAATATGGGGGTGTTCTTTTGTCTTTTCACTTCTTGCTTCAATGTGGTGAGTTAAATAGGTCTTGTGTGTAATTAAATCTTTCATATGGGCATCCAGAAATAGTTTTAAAAATATGTATTAACCCTTAGCTATTTTGGTGTATGAAGTCAGTGCTTTAAAAGAGGATGAAATGTATAGAAATTGTAGGTGAGATATAATGCTTTTGTAGATATGGCTCAATTTTATTAAAAGCTGCCTTTTTTTGATAGCTCAAAATTAGAATTTCTTCTTTATGCAATAAAAGTAGGTACAGAATAGTAACTTTCAGCCAGGTGTCTGTTATTCCTAGTTCTTCACAGAAGACTGTAGCATACGATTTTCAGTATGGTGCTTACTAAAGTAAATCCACTTTAGGGGAAACAGATCACATCACCAACAGATGTGAGACTCTTCTAGCAGTCCATGTAAATTCCTTCCTGCCCTTCCAGAAAAGGTTTCATACTGACAGACATTATATACTAGGTCTCTGATAACTTGAAGGCATAGGAGGAAACTCAGACCATTCATCACAATCTTCTGGGCTGGTTTTTCCTTAGGATCCTTACAGTCTTCTGTCTTCACATGCCGCTGTATTCAAAGACTTCCTGAAAGAACTGTGTTTCTAGGGATTTAAAATTGTAGGCCATGCAAATGTGAAATGGTATGTTTAGACTGTACTTGAGTCTGCTTGCAGACTATCTGTGATAAGAAATAATTAATAGAATGTAATGTTTAGATTAAAAGCAGCTTTGGCTATCTTTTATTCTTGGACAACAGTCATATGTCACTCTATTGTCTATACAGAAGCTTGAAAGAAAAAAAATTCCAGGCTATTGTTCAGAAGACTAGATATCATGGATTACAAAAAATAGATGTTTTAACAAAACCAGAATACATACATAAGACTAAAGTAGAAGCAGCATTGATTATTAAAATACCAATTTATAAGTTAAGATGTTTTAATAAAGTAAATACTCAGTTTTTTAAAAGTCGTATGACAGCTTGCTGGCTTGACAAACAGGATGTGAAAACATGTCTTAAAACAATACATGCTGTTTAATGGTAGCCATTAATGTACCTTTTTCATAAATGAGAGAAAGTAAAGGACCAGTGGTTTTTTGCTTCTAGATCTCTAGAATCCCAGAAGTTTTTAGGAGAAGTCTGCTTCTTACATAGCAAAAGAAAGCCAAGTTCAGTGTTTTCAAATTGTCTTGGCATGTGCTCTGCAGGAAGAGTTATCTAGGCTAATAATGTCCAAGAGAATGCAAGGAAGGACCAGTCCTGACGGAAATAATTTACCTTTGAGTTTTCTTCAAAGTTTTTTTCAAAGTTTTTAAACCCTGAAAATGTGCAAAATTTTGATATCTGCTTGTTGTCTATGAATTAATATGGATGTTAGATAATCGAATTATTATGTAGTGCTGTGGGTTAATGGATTATTTTTTAGGCAGTGTGTTTTATCATGCCCCTGCAGAAACCAGGAGCTGGATGGCTGTTGCTCAGCTGGAGAATGATGTTGTACTTTTCTGTGAATGAATCATATTGAATTATGTGGTTTCAAGGGTCTTTGCATAATTTATGTAGAGCCAGACTTTGTCAGGTATGTCTCTGTGAGACTGAGGTTCTTCATAAATGGCTAAGAGTCAAAGCAAGTTTTGTTTTTCTCACAACAGTTAAAATAAGGCCCTAATCCTGTGACCTTTCAAATTTCTATGGTTTACTTCCAGTTCCTTTTAGTGCTTAAATAGAAATGAAGCTTAAAGAAGTTCTGGTAAAAACATGAACAAAACCCTCACTCAAAATATAAAACCCTATCATTTTTTGTAAGTTTTTTCTTATTCTAAGCAGAAAATTAATCACCTTTTTTTAAGAGGGAAAACAGAAACTGAAGATTAATCTTACCTGAGTTAATCATCATAATTATGCATTATTATTATTATTATATAAGAATAATTATTTTCATATTTCCTGACATGTCTTAGTATAAAAATATTTTCCTCTTGCAATATTGGAATTTATATAATCAGCTGTTAGTAACAGTTACAGTCTTTGGATCACTAGAAAAACATTGATAATAGAGTTAAGTTATTGGCTGAAGATAATGATAATTCCCTGAGCTGTGCCCATACAAACAACCCTTATTTTGACAGGCAAAAGCACACCAAGGAGAAAATAATTTGTTGCAATTTAAGCACCTTTCTGCTGCACCCTGGAAAAGAGGGAATGAAAAGCTTTAAAGCTCCTGTGAATAATCAGTTGGCTGCACTTTCAGTGCAGAAACTTAGAGTTTGTTTAAACCTTCTGCTCATTGAGCAGAAAAGATAATATAAAGAGTAGGGTATTATGCTGTGGAGAAAGTACACTTTTATATACTGCCTGTTTTTCATTACTTTTTTTGCTTCCATTTACAAATGCCCTTAACCTAATGGCCTTTGCTGGAGAACCCTGGTACATTTCCAAGACTGGAAAATGTGCACAACTTTCAGTAGTTTGAGGAGCTGAATTCATCTGAAGGCAAGCTAGCCCTGAAGGATCTGTATGAACTGTGAAACCGTTGTCATGCAAATGTTTTAATCTGGCAGCCAAATACGTAATGTCTCAAAAGCAGAAATTAAAGTGGACTAAAGGCAATTGGCCTATGTTGATAGATTCTTAGCCTGTTGGTTTTCTGCTGAATTTTTCAGCCAAGAAAAAATCCTTTCAGTTTCTGAGGCACAGTAGTGCTTTAGGACCCAAAGATGTGAAGAACTTGTTTCACAAAATCAAAGCTGGCTCTTTCATGCTTCACTACTGCCTTTTCAGTACCACCAGTCTATTCTGCTGTAGGACTAAAAGACTGGCCAGCTCTTGACCACGTTTCACTCCAGCTCTTACTTACCTGCATCTTACTTTAGTTATTTGTACCTCTGAGGAAGACTCAGAAGAATTTTGTTTCAAAGCCTTGCAAATTCACTGCTGCCTAAGTGACCTGGCACTTATTTTAACTGACTTTAAACCAAATGCATTATTCACTATGAGCTATTTGTGGGTAAGCTTTGATACCTAGGGCTCATACAGTTATTTTCCATGCTGGTGATTTGTTTGTATTTATTCATTTTGTGTGGCATCAGTTTTAAGGGGTTTTTCTTTCTGGCTCTCTGAGGATAATACTGGAAGAATATAATGCAAGTCAGTGCTAGAAAGTGCACTACTGTTGTTTTACTTAATAGAAAAGGAGTGAGCTATTTTTTCTGCTTTGCAGAACAAAATTCAATTCCTTGATATCATTGCTAAGACGAGGCTTAAAATCATCTCTTGCATGTCAGCATGGGGATCAGGGAAGCTGTATTAATAGGTCAGATTTAAGTAATTCTCTATGCAGAAATACGAATGTGAATGTGACTCGTTATGATTTCTGCTTATTTCTCACAGCAGGGTGAATTATTATGGGTTGCCATTTATAATCTATACATTTACTCTTCCTTTAGTGTATCTCTGAATATGCACTTGTAGCTGCTTCCTTATTGTTATGTATTACTTGCATTCTTCAGTTGCTTGTGTACTCCATGTTGTTCCTTGCATCTTCATCCTTTCTTGGTCTTTCTGCCTTATTTACCTGAGTCTGGACTTTCTTGAACTCTTCAGCACCTGCCATTTTGAGCAATGAAAAGTCTGCAGTTCTGGTATAATTTCCTTTCTGTTAAGTCATGAAGAGTTTTAGCATTTCCTTAATCAGAAATGGAGATAAGCAAAACTTCCTCTTGAAAATCTTACTTGTATAAAGGAGATGCTTGAGGAACAGATTAATTTCATGGCTCTTCTCCATCATGTATTTCTTTTGTGTTTGGCAGATGAGCACCCTACACCTAAAGCTATAATTAAATAAACCTACCAATTTAGGAACACTGTATCCTCTTTTTGTTTGTGGATGTGAAACAAGCAATCAAAGGAAAGAGGCCCTCCCCCTCAAAAGTAGCTATGCAGCTGTGTTAGATTGGCCCTTTTGTTGTTTTCAACTGTTCTTGATTGACTTTGCATTATTATTTCCATTAAAAATACAAGATGGAGTATTTGTTACATTAACCACTGTTGCCTTTACAGAGCTGAAATACTGTAATTGATTTGAATCTGATCTTATATGCTATCCCTGGTATTTTAAAACTAAGCTCTGAGGAGAGACAATGGTATAAGGGGGAGACTTGGCCAGTGTTCTGTGTTTGGAGGTTGACATTTGATCGTTATCAGATTTGCAGACTGAGTGGATGTGAGGACTCAGAGGTACCATAATGTAAGCAAACAAACTGAAGGCTGAAGTCTATTGAAAGCTCCACTGCTAAGGCCAGTGCCCAGACTGGTTTATAGTGGAACACCTAGAGCACAAAACTAGAGGTGTTAATCTGTTTGCATCTCAAAGGCATTTGTCTCGGCAGGGTGATTACACCATATTTTAAATGAACCTTGAATGGCAATGGAGAGTTTGCAGCATTTACAAGACTCTCCATTGTCTCTAAGTTTAATAAAAATAGATGATAGAGCACAATGTTTCTCAAGAGGTCTACGTTCAAGTATGACTGATTTCTTTTATCTGTTTGCCATTATGTTTATGGGAAAACTTCTTAGATGAGGAGACTTGAGTAACTGTACAACCAGCAATTCCAGAAGGGTAACAATTGCAGCTGTAGAGAGATGTAGGCAGAATTAAGAAGAAGGAAAGATAAAAGGCTAAGAAAGGAGAAGAGATACCACTAAAAGGTGAGAAAGGAAAAACATCCATTATAGGAAGGCAAATAGAATGTGGAAGTGGGGGAGGATGAGTTATTAAAGTCTGTAGATGAAGAGTTTTGTTTACAGGCAATGACTATTTTTTTTTAATCTAGACTGAGATATGTTAAGATACACGAAAAAGCAGAATCTTGGCACCAGACTGAAAAAGTGGTGGACTTCTGGCCTATCAGGCTTCCACACAAGAATGCTTTTGTTGACCTGAACCTCTTCAGTAAAATATCAGGGGCTAAGTTCTATTTTCATGCTTCTGCGGCAGTGTCACAAGTGACACTCTGGGCTCTTAAAGCAAATGTGCAATAATATCTTTCTGATACGAAGATCTTACCTATAAAAAAGAGAAATATCTATATGTTCTAGGATTATGTTTGGTGATGAAGATCTAGTGCCTGTGATTCAAATAAAGATCATCTACTTTTTTTTATCCTCTGTGAAGCAATGTATCTCCTAGAATGTTGTCTGGCTATTTTGTTTTCAAGCCAGGTTATTGACATTTCTTTTGATTTTCATCACTGGTATAGAAATTCCAGATGCTGTTCTTGTTTAGATCTTCCTAAGGTATTAACTAAGTGGAGTTTGTGTTTTCCCAACATTAGTCAGTATATAAGAGAATGTCTTTGTACTTTACATTTTCTGGATTTTAATTGAATCAAGCCTTTCTAATGGAACAGGGAATATGAGTCTACCTGGATTCATTTTCATTGTTTGACATAGCATCATATTTGTCTTCATGTAATTTTCTAAATAAAAGCACTATTTTTCGAGTCTTCCATACTACAGATACTTTGGGAAAGGACAATATTTTAGGTCAGTGAAGTGCCATACAAGGAAGGATGACCTTGGCTCATAATTAAGTTTGCTAATCAGTACTGCAAATAGTAATAATAGCTAAAACCGAATAAAAATATTTTAGGAAATAATGTATAGGTAAGACTGAACACCAAGCAGAAGAGGGAGAACTTAAATGTGCTTAAGAAAATATTTTGATGTTGCATGAGGGTCACGGCTCCACTGCTTAAGTGGAGGTGTTCAGCATCAGCAGGAACAGCTGTGCCTCAAGTTCTAATAACCATGGAAAGAGGTTGACTAGGAGCTGGAAGAAGAAAGTGTTTAATAAAGTGCTGTGGTTCTTTCAGACTGCATAGGCACACTGATAAAAGCTTCCATTTCTCTGACAGTTCCAGAAACAGATTCTGCAAGGTGATGGAAACTTACCTAAAGTCTTCTTTTCCGGGATTGGAGGCAATGAAAGTTATGCTGTCAAATCTAGTTCTTCATCTTTTAAAATTTGAAGCTTTCATTATCCAGAGTCCTTGGATTAGAGAACTGGATTTGTGATCCCATGTAATATTCAGAGCTTTTTGTAATCAATTATTTTGAGATTGCAGTTTCCACTGAGGAATGTGGCTGTTTCATTGCAAGGTGTTCTACCAGATTGAAATTTACTTTTCCTGTTAACCTCGAATCACTTTGAGTCCCTAGGCAAACAAACCTTCCTATGCCTGCTCCATACCTATCCAAATTCTCCAACTCTCTGCTCCTGGCATCCTCTAAAATAAACTTCATACATTGTTAATGCCTAAATCTGCAGCACAGTGAAAGCTGAAATAGTGGAGACACTCCAAGCATAAATTGAATTTAACATAAAAATAAGACATCAACTGTTGTATTTGGTGTGTTATTACATGTCGTATGTAACTTAATATGAAGCTCTGAGATCCCTTTAAATGAAATTGCTGGAAATTTTTGGACTGAGAACCAGAAGAGGAGCCTTTCTGTGTAACTGAAGACTCCTCTTGAGGTAGAGAGTGATGTGCATCCCTCTTGAAGGAGTCAGGTCTACTGATCATTATGGAGTATATGGAGAAATAAATAATAGGGGCAGATGTACAGATAGAGAAACAGCTGTGCAGTGCTCCAAATTATATTCATCTGTTTTCTTGGGTTTATTACATAAGAAGTCAATTTATTCTAGTGGGTGGTAGCCAAGGAAAAACAAACCTAAGGACCTCGGTCTTTGAAATGTATGCATCTCCAGTTGTTTTTCTCCCTGCTGTTTTTTCTAAGATCTGTACAAATTATTGATTTTTATCATCTTTTCAAAAGTTTAGTGGCTGAACTAAACATTCTGGAGGCAATGCTTATAACAACCTGAAACAACTTTTAATGACTTTAATAGTTTGCTTTCCTTCTTCAGCAGGAAGAATTTTATTCTTTGCCAACCAAAACATTTTTTCTTAAATCCAGAGCAAACTTGTCAATTTCAAAACAAATATGCTATTTCAAAATAAAGTCAATGCACCTATTTTGAAAATGTTGAAACTATTTCTTCTAGAAAATGTCAAAATAAATTGTCATAACATTTAACCCTCCATCATTTCTAAACTGGTGAATAATTTTGATCTCCCTACAAGTGTTATTTCCAGCAGATGTATTATTCATTTGGGTTTTTTTTTAGTTTTACTTATGCTTTTGAAATACTGGCTGATAGTGACTCCACAGAACAAAATCTACCACTATTTTCACTCATCTGATACTCCATCACGTTCTTATGCATAATGACAATAATACAATCCTCTTTTTTTTTTTCTCTGTGACCTACACAAATGTAATGTAAGTTCTGTAGACCTTAAGAGTTGGGACAGCGTTACATGCCTTCTCAGCATCATGGAATACACTATTCCTGATAACCATCATCTGGGTTTTTGGCTCTCCATAGAATGACTTTGCTTCAAAGTCCTTATGTAATCCATATGTATCAGCTTTGCTTTTATCCTTAAGGAAAGTGTTGATCTTTGGCAAAACTGTCTAAAGATGTCTTTGTCCAAAATGCCAAAAGGGAGTGCTCTGAAATAGCATGAAGCAGTGCTTTGAAAATGCAAAGCATCTGTCTGAGACTGGCCTTAGGAGATGGAGCATAAGGCATGTAGCTTAGCTGCTGGATTCTCTTATTAACACTTGTAAAAATATACACGAGAACACAGAATGAAAACTCCCTAAACAGCACCCCAGAAAATAGCTGCAAACATGCATTGCAGCACTGAAGCTCCAAGATGCATGCAGTGCTCTACCAGCAAAAGGAGAAGAGACACAAAGAAGAACTTGCCCAGCTTCACAGTCCTCCTTTTAAAGGTTAGGATCTTCCTGTGGTACCAGAGAAAGGAGAGCAGTTGTGTTGAGCTCTCTACCCATGACCTAGTTGACCTCTCAAGTCACCTTTCTATCCCCCTGTCCCCCTACTCCGCTACTTCACTGGCTACAGGGATAAGATACATGACAAGTTATGCAAGATGAGTCTAGGAATTCCAGATAAGGAGGTTAGAAAGCATGCATACAAATAAGTTTTTCATTAAATACTTCTGCCTTTCAGGACAGAAAATGATCTTGTGCTGGCACCATTCCTTCTGTTGCTAAGAAAGGAGGGAATTTTGTCAGTAAAGAGACAATGACCTCATTTTTCTCTCCCTGGTTAATAGAAGGGTCCCTGTCAAAGTAAATGAGAGCTGTAGGTCACCTTCTGGGTTTTTGTATCTTGGATCACTTTGGTCCTCTGAGACATGTGGTGGTTCCTCCCACTTAGACTTCCCACTTTTGTCCTCACATTTCTTCCTGAGGCTGTATGGGCAAGGGTGCAGGGACAATGTTCTTGTTCTGCATAGATTTGCTTTAAAAAGGTAGCAAACGTTAATTAGACTCTGGTTTTAAATTATTCCAACAGTATGCACTTATAGTTGAAAATTTTATTCTGGACTAGTAGATAGCAATTCACTAGTATAAAATGTAAGTAGTAAGATTCTATTACAGTTTAAGAAGTGGCACAGAATAACATATAGTAGGGTAGCAAAGAAGGAGCAAAGTTGTTGTCAATATATCTAGTTTGACTCTAATCATGCTAATTAAGATGACTACAACACATGAGGGAAGAAGATTCAGAAACAAGTTGAGACTTGCAGTCATAAAGGTCAAAGAAGCAACTTGATTTAAAAGCCAATAGATGTATTTATAAGCACTGTATAGGATAAAATTTCTAGATGTAGTCATGGAGAAGAGCTATATAGTTTTATAGCAGTGATAGAATGTTGAAGACATTGAAAATAAGCATTTTTATGCTTCTTTTACCTACATTTGTGCCTTGGTCCTTGTCTGTCTAGGGGTGCAGTATGATTTTTATTTGTAATTTTGTTTCTGAATTCAGTGTAATTGAGATGAGTTTGTTCTAATAAATAGGCCATCTATTTGTGATTGTTTTTCAAGACAGGATATGTTTTTGGTCTAATCTTTATCTTATATGGTCTTTATAACCACATTTCATACAGGTGACATATGATTTCCTTGTTGTAAGAGGCTGTTGTATCTTATTACTTATTTACTCACTCTATGATATATTTAATGTTTTCCTAAAATTCTTTATTTCTTTTTTTTTTTTTTTTTTTTTTTTGTCTCATGCTCAAAGAGCTAATCTTTAATTGAACCTCCATAGTTTTTCTTATAATTTCTGAAGCATATCTGGTAGCCAAAAAAGCTCATGATGTTTTGAGAGGACAAAGGCATATCTATACACCAAAATATTTGTTAACCAGCAGATGAACTTGTGTCAATAGAATACCCAATCAAACATTCAGAAGTGAGAAAGGGCTGTTAAGTAGGTGCTTCTTTGCCATTTCTCTAGTCATATACTTCCTGTTGTCTAGCATTCCATGCCCTTCACAAAATAAATTTGAGGTTGGGAAATACATGCTTATATAATTTACATGTGTTTCTTTCTTAGAAGTAGCATCATAACTCTTTACTTTTTCATAAAAAGGAGGTAGATTTCTGATGTTGAGGCATTTTTGCTCTAGGTAACTTTCCATTCAGTTGTGAGCTGGGACTGGAGTCACTAGGATATGCAGCTGTACTTGACAATCCCTGAAATGCTAGTTGAAGATGGGGCTCCTCAACTAAACTTGAAGAGTCTTTGTGGCTTCACTTTTTAGGGAGAGAAAGGCCTGAAGTTGTCTCCAGTCTTTTGTGGTACTGTTGGTGTGGGGAGTACTTGACCTCAGGGTGGTGATTCAGGAAGCTATGGTTCATCGCTGGGGCCAGCAGTGCTGGAGGCTCTTTTGTTGTCACAGAACATCAAGGGGGGGTGAATCTCAGAGGTCTGTCTCTGGGTCCTTGGGCAACTGCTCTGATATATCTGGACTCCTTTCTGGTTTCTGTTAAGTGGTACAAAACTGATTTCTGATGTTGTAAACTAGATTTCTCCTGAAGCCTGACAGCCTGTAGAGGTAGAAACTGTCACTGATGCAATGTATTGAACTTTTCTTCAATTAAAGATTTTGTACTTTTAAGCATTAGGTATTTTATGAAAAAAAAAAAAATCTTAAACTTAGTATTTAAAATTTATGAGGGAATGAATGTCAGAAGAATTTTTTTGGCTATTTTAAAGAGAAAACATTACCCAAATTTACGATCTATGCTGATGTTAGGGACTGTATCATATTTGTGATAATAGAACAGCAGTTTGGCTTTACATCCACAATCAGTTTGGTGTAAATAAATATTGCAAATGAAGCAGAACAGAGTCCTAACTTTTCAACTTCAAGTAATACTAATTTCCTGAATCTATTGTTTGTGTTGCAAAATTAGATTATGTACTTTTAATTTACACTAGGCATATTAAATGCAATTGATACAGCTGGCTCAAAGTGGGATATATTTTAAGACAAAGACAGATGTGAATCAGTGATTTTCTTCCATGGAAGTATGTAATTAAGTAATCTTCTGCTCTGACATAGAGGAAAAATGGAACCTTGGCTGTAACTAACGTGCAAATAGCAGCACTGTGTTTTGAGGAACAAAGGGTGATATTTACAACAAAGACAGCATATTATCATTGTCATCATCTCTCTGTAGTTAACACCACCTCTTTCTGAAGGGTCCCTCAGTGTTACAAATTTTACCATTAATGATCTGTGGAACACTGAACATTTGCTTTTGTTTTCCTTTTTTAATAGAAAACTTCTCTCAATGGTCAATTGTATATTCCAGGTTGCCATCTGCAATAAATTTGCTAATGCTATTTTAAGCATCAGTGGCTGAGATCTGGATGTTAGTGGTGTAGGAGAACTCTCTGAACTGCTCAGCATCCCTAAGGACAAGTTTTTTCTCTAGGTTCTCAGCTCAGGACTTCTCATCTATTAAATTCAATTTCTTCCATCTTCTTCCTTCTTGATCTCTTATCAGACACCTTCTTTCTTGTTTGGAATTCAAAGTGAATAAGAAATTCTTGCTAAGTGCTTCTTGATTACCAACTGACATACTCCACAGTTATATCTAAATTAAAAACTCTGTTAATCAACACATTACTGCTGATATTTGATACCAGATCCTTAGTGGTTGGTTGGTTAATATAGCTATGAGACAAAATTTAGGTTTACGTATTGTGAAGTTACTCAACCTAAAAATAGTCAAATAATGCCTTCCCCACTGGATACATGTTAATTTATACGGTGAATTAACACTTATTTTTACATTCTTTTTCCTACGTGCCAAGAAGAGGAACAGAGAGATATTTGGAGAGCATATGCTAATTAACATGTTCTAAATAATGGAGTGAGCCTACCAGAGTCTCAAGCACCAAGGTTTATATAACTATTGGTTTCTTTTACAGCTGCAATTATTCTGCATCAGTTGTTCGCTAGCTTTCCCTTTTCAGCAGGCCATAAGGTAGAAGCAGGACCTGATGTGAGGCTTGCTGAGCCTAGAGAATCTGTCTGGAGTCTCAGTGTATGTGGTGAGGGAAGGATTGCAATGCTGTGCTGGAGGTACAGACACAGACTCATCATGCACATAAGATTCATAAAGAAAGTATATTTAAGCCTTGCAGTCTGGCAAGTGTTTTGTTTGTGGCAGGGTAGAGCATGCAGTGGACAACACATGCAATCAAATTACTTTTAAAAAATATTTTAATGTATCAGAATACATATTCTTTAGAGACTGTTTTTTGGGTTATGTTCACACTCTGTCTTGTACTTGCTTAAAAGATTAAAAGTTTGTGGCAAGCATGATTTCTATTATTTCAGATCAGACTGAGAACTGAGACAAACGATCTGAATCCTGAATTTTGTGTTTGTAGTCAGCTGCTGCTGAAATAGTACTGAATGCTTTGGAATCACTGTTTGACATTTCTAATACAGCTGACTTTTGGAAGATCTAGAGTCAATTGAGATCAGTCACCAAAAATCATGAAGTAGGCGTTACTAAGAGAACAGAAAATGTGTAGTATTTAATCCTTATTTGTGCCCATCAGCACAAACACTTGTTCTTTGTTTCTTCCCAGCATGCTTTGAAACAACGTTCAGTGTCTCTTGTTGTATCAGGCCATGGACTACATTACTGACCTATTTTTAACTCAGAGTTGTACAGATTGTGCTGCTACTTGTCTTTGACTAATTTTTCGGAGTGCAAACTGAGGGGAGTGTATGTTGTTTTCAGCTTGAAAAAGGGAAATTGCAATCTCTATCTAAAGCTTGATGGCAAGAAAATGCTGGTTTATCACTATTATTCCTACTTTATTGCCCTGAATAGGTGACCCTTGCAAATATCTGGTCTTTTTGTAGTCTGTGAAATGGACATTGTAATGCTTTCTTGTCTTTGTTTCTCTGCAGGAGGGTTTTGAGAATTAATGTGTTGATGCTTTGCTGTTGTCCTATAGATTAGATCTGTGTATCCAGGTACTATTTAGGAACACTGATTGTGATTGTATATTTCCCTCAGTTGTCCTGAGATAAAAATATGCTGAAAGTCAAATGGTACTCTGGTTACGTAAGGAAGATCACAAGGGACAAATGTGTTCTATCTAACTGGAATATACTACTAATTATTTAAATTATTTCAGGGGAAAAAAAAATACTTTAGTTTCTGCATAACATACTATAGGAAAAGTGCAGAAATCTACATCCTTTACAGGTTGAACAGATCTAGTGCAACACCCAAAAATACAACACTCCAAATGAAAGGGGACAATTGTCTTTTTCTTCTGAATAGTGATACCAAATGATATGTCAGCTACATTTGTATTCCAATGGGACTGCTTCTTTTCATGAGAAACTGGGTTCTCAAACATTCAATAACAGACACTCATTGGTATGGTGATCCCAGTAATTTTTTATTGTGAGTTGTATGGCTGGACGTAAATACTGGTAGAAGTCTTCACATCTCAACACTTGTTCTATAAACTGTCCAATTCTTCTGGAAATTAATTTTTTAAAAGAGTTATTTAAAAGCACTGAGATGACTGTCTCTAACATAAATATTTAAGTGTTTCTTAGCCATTATATGGGGTATTTTGTTTATTTTAATTAGAAACTCCCATTCATCAGAGGAAAAAAGTGTGACTTTGAACAAAAAAGTATAGATATATAACTTACTTCTGAATTGAAGTATCTGGTATTGGCAAGAAAAGTGCCATCAGTCAGTAATAAGAAATACCATGTAAAAAAAAATCTTATAAAGGCTACAATTCTGGATAATCGTGAGATATGCAAAAAGAAAAGATATCTATCATCCAGTTGTCATTAACTATTACTACTACTAATAATATTAATAGGAGTTGGCTGTGTCCTAGGGAAGCTTAGGAATCTGGGACATTTCATTAGCAAGAATGATTCCATTTCTAAGCTTGTTGAAGCTCTTATTTCACAGCCTTGCTGTAATGCTTTTAAACTTAACACACAATTCCCTTTCACAAGGGAAAAAAATATGAAGAGGGTGAAAAAAAAAGAAAAAAACTTTTGAGTGCACTCTTTAATAATGTAGTATAACTTTTACTTTATGGCCAATCATACTTTGTAATGGAAAGGCTAAATCTGGAAGAGATGAACATCTGAATTCTTAGTTATTAAAATTTTAGTTCTGAAAGTGAGTATGAAAGGGAAGGAATCTGGTCAAAATTCGTTTTCCCTTACCCTGGCCTCTACAGGGGGAAAAAAGTATAAAAAGGAATAAGTATTAAGACTCTTGGCCAATTTTGAACAGACTTGGCAGACAAGTAAAGTTCTTCAGAATTAAAGTTTTATCAGTCTTACCACAACTGACATCTGTGCAGAGGGGAAACCCCGAAGCAGTGTCATTTCCACAAGAGCTCAAGTTACCTCTTCTGCTTCTTGTTCAGGCTATCAGCATGGGTGGGACCAGAAGGACTACTGCTGAGTCTGAGGTCCAAGAAAGGAGGTGCCAAGTTGAGGGTCTGGGATTATTCACTGTGGGTCTTGTGTAGAAATGCAGCAATCAACTAGATGGTCAATAAGTGCTTTGTTAGTTATGGTGCTTCTGGGATTAATTTGTTACTGAAACAAATTGGTGTAAATAACACAGTGCTGAATATCCATTAGGAAAAGTATTCATTACAGTGATCTGAAAAATACAGTGAGTTCTGGTGTAAGGAGAAGGTAAGAAAAGCAACATTATCCTTTAATATTAGACATTTCACATTAGCATTTCACATGGAGTTTCTATTCCTTCAGCTTTTCAGCTTTGTATTTGCACTCAAACACTGCTGAAAACACTTTTAACTCTTACAAAAATTAGCTATTTCTTCCTTTTTTACAGTTAGTATTTAAAGATCTTAGTAAGTTCTCTGAAATCTGAAGAAAGTTAGTTGCTGGATATACAGACTGATAGAAAGTGAAGTCAAATACAGTAATAGCCTTTGTAAGTAAAGGTAAAAGTAAATTTGGTTCAAAATAAAAAAAAAAAATATTACCTTTGGCTGCTCAGAAACTGTATCCACGTGCTATGGCATAAACAAGTTAAAATGTGATTTTAGAAAAGAGGTATCAGAATTTTAGCTAAGCTTTTGGCTGGATTGCAGAGTGTAGTGCCATGAGCCCACCGGAAAGCTGATGGAACATGCATGCACACATTCTGCTATACTAAGCCTGTAGAGGAATTGAAATTTCTTTGAGCTAATTAATTCTGAAAGTGATGAAATGGCTGTTGTTGATTTGTTTCTTTTCTCTGGAGATGCATTGTCTTAATACACTGTGCTATCTTGTCAACAAACTACATCTTTTGCCAGTTTTCTTGGAGTACTTCCATTAGTAGAGTAACCTACGAAGCAAATTCACATTGCCTGTTTGGTTTAATATGCTGTAGTAACTTATCTGTGAAGACATCTTCACATTGCACAAATGCAAGCTGGAAAGGGCACTGTGATGCATGATTAGCATGAGGTTACCTCTTATGGCCCTAATAATACAAATGTAAAATTAAGAGTAGCTTCTGGTAAAAAAAACCCAATTCATGGGTGTTTAGTTGCTTCAGTAAAGGGTGTTGACAATTCTGGGTTTCTTTTTAACCAGCATACATGAGAGATGCACCTCACAGATTGAAATGTCTGGCAATTCTATTAGCAGAACTCAGATGTTGTATTTGGTATTTTATATTTTCATCTGCTCTCATATATCTACAAGAAAAATAGGGACCTTTGTAGCACAAGCCATTCAGAAAATTATTAAATATGAGATAGTATAGCTCCAGGCAAGCAGGGTCATGGATGTCCTCTGCTCAGAACTGATGGGTTGTGAGTTAAGGTCAACATGTGGAGAGCATCAGAGATGTCTTTTAATTTTGTATGGTGAAAATGAACCCAACTTCCTAGCATCTGCCAGTATGGGCTGTTGGTACATTAAAATGCTCAAAGTTCTTCAGTGTCAGAGGCCTAAATGATGCCTTGATGACATTTTTGCCATCTTGTTGTACAGCATGTTTAAGACAGAATGACTAAGCTAGATAGATGCATAGAGCCTGGAGATGACTGCCTTATGTATCATTTATCTCAGAACATCTAGATGAGCATCTCACTTTATTATATAAAAAAGGATTTTGCATGTCAGGCTATAAAAAATACTATTTTGAGGTAAGGGCTGGTTTTCATTTATATCATTCATTTTTGATACTGGAAATTATATATTTGCACTTATAAGGTATCAGTGTTTTTGTTGTACCTGATATGTTGTTACTTTAATGTCAGAAACCCCCGCAGTGAAATTTCAGAAACTGTGCCAGACAGAGAAGCAGAACAAGATATAAATTCTATTCACAAACATGAGCAGCTTAAATTATGTGGAACTGATCAGAAAACTGTCTTTTCTTACTGCTTTTGAGGAAGTGGTAATTATTTATAATAATTTTTGGAAGAATTTTATTAGATCAATTTTACTTGGAAAATATATACCGAAACGAATCTGCCTTTAAAACTAATCAAGTAACAGAGACTTCAAAGTGTGCTTTGGAAAGTGAATATACAATATATTTCATACTATAGATTCTGTCTTTGAACTATTAATGTCTTTTGTTGCCATACCAACAGTTTGGTTGGAAGCTGAAACCTGCTAGACATGTCTGTCTTGGATGTGAAGAACTTTTTCTTTCAATAATTTTGGCTTCCTATCTGCTTTTTATAAGATCAACTCTTGTGAAATCCTGTATTATGAAGACCAATACCACAATGTGAAAATAAACTGCTTCTTTCATGTGGTGTGAATAAAGTAAGGAACAAAATATGATCTAATGAGTTGGGGGTTTTGCAGTGGACATGTTTTTTTTCCCCCAGACCACCTCCTGTTTTCAAACAGGAATCTTTTACAAAATTTAGAGTTATTCTTATCTGATGACCTGTGGGTTTCCTTTCTACCTTTCTTTTCTTTGTATCTTCCCAAAATCTCCAGTCTATAAAGGAAAAGATGCTTCTTTGCTTAGCAACCTGGTAGATTTACAAAACACAGCTTCTTTTTTTGGTTCCCATGACACCTGTACAACATCCATAAATATTTTAATCACAGACCTAGCACAGTGTGGGCTTGTTTTAAAATTTTATAAGTAAACAATGAAAATAGATATGGATGTAGATGGAAAATAGTTAAAACAGCAGGAAGGAAGTGCTCATATATGGAAGAAATTACAAGTCAATGCGTAATGATAAAAGCTTTGCATGAAAAATTTTGCCTGTCACACTGTAAAATCACAAAATCAGACTCAGCTGAGTTGGAAGGGACTCACAAGGATCATTGAGTCTGACATCTGGACCTGCAAGCACCCTCCCAATGAAATCTTAGACATCATTCAAGCGGCATGAAATGAACTGGTCTGGGTTTGTGGTAACTATATGGGACCAAATACAAGATTAGAAGAGCAAGTTGTCTTTGAGACTTCTGAAGCCAAGATTTAAAATGTTTTTTCAGGTTTTTCCTTTGAGGTCTGTTCTGTTGTATTTTTCAACTAAGCAGATGAGTCAGAAGGGCTAGGGAAAGACAGGGGTGTGTATATATATATACATATATATATTATATCATATATATATATGAAGTATAATATAGTCAAGCAGGCATACAAATGCATCCTTGTGCTTATCAGTATGTAGGTGACTTACATAATTTCCTGGATCTTACATGGATGCATAATCCAACCACAACAGACTTAACTTCAAGCATGTTACTGTCAGCTTTATCTTACATATGGTGTTCAGAGGTGGATTCCAGATGCACTTTTGCTGAGGAAATCTGTCACTGATATATTTTTTTTTTCTTGTCCTAGAAACCACCAGCTAGAAGTTATTTTTGTCTCTTCAAATGACATATGTAACCTTGTAGCCCAGTAAATTTGAGGACATTTTTGCTTGTAGTAGGCCACAGATTTTTCCTTAGGCTCTATTTTGGCCTTCCTGGAGATTTGTTTTTAGCTTGCAGCACTACCAGGTGACTATCACCTACTTTTTTTGGTGTTTGTTTTTAGCTCTCTATGATTGTGTCGTTGTGATAATTATTGCTTTTTCTGCAACTCATACACAATAAATAAACTAATACACAATAAATAGTCTTAATTGTGTGTGGAGTGAATTACCTGTAAGGCTACAATGAATTGCAGCACAGAGAAGTAAAGGCACAGGGTGACAGACCCAAGTCTTAAAAACACAGGCATAGCCTTATACTGGATACTCTGGGCTGTAAGCAGCTCTCCAGTGAACAGCAGAGGAATGAAACCTTGGCAAGTTTCTTATACCAGAAAGAGATTTACCAAGAGTACTTAAAAGGAAAAAAAAAACAAAAAAACAAAAAACCCCCCTGCAAATTGATTTGTTCTGTGGTCTTGCTGAACAATAAAGAAAAAACAAGGTCTGTAGACTATCAGACCTAAAAATTATGGTAAGTGAGGAGGAGGAACCATCCACACTGCCATCCTCCTGGAAAAAGTTCTCTGGATGCTGCAGGTTCTGCTTCTTTTCTCCTCTCCCCTGCATCCCTTCATTTTCCCCTGCTCCTCACCAAGCTTTTGACCTTAAGAATGTCAACAAAACATCAAAATCATGGAAGTTTGAATGTATATAATTTGAATTGTATATAATTATATGTATGCAATGCATCATACTACATTTTATACCATATTGTATGTGTAATAAAATTTTAGTATCTTTGCAACTAGGTTAAAAAGAACAGATCAGGATGTTAAGACTAATTAAGCTGCTAATAAATTCTTGGCTTTGCATATAAGGTGTGTTCCTTTTGTCCTTCACAAAATTTTTAGTGTAAGTGATAAGAATTAACATCTGTAATTTGCAAACAACAAATGGGCAACACACATCTAGAGAACATGGTATAACTGCTGGCATCCTCTGTACTGGAACCCTCTTAACCCTTTATATAAAGGGAAATCTAAGTACTGTGACTAAGGTCACAGCTCAAAGGCTGATTGCATTTTGATGGGATCTGAATCACTGCAGTTGAGTTCTCTATGGACACAGGTGATCTCATGCACAATTCACTGCTAGTCCAGTTAAATGACCTCTGTTATAAATAAATTACCTGCACAACCCCATATAAATAAAATATTTCAGGATTAAATAAATAATGTGAGCAAATAAAAAGGAAAGACTGGCATTTATATGACTATAATTAAAATGCAGAGGAAGTATGTTTTGCAAGAGGTTTTTTACAGGAGAATTAATTATTTTTTCACTATTAATTATTTTTCACTATTACTTTTTGTGTTCTGTAAGCCATTCAGTGCTATTCATTTTGGGAGATAGCATTGCTTAAGTGCTGTAATAAATGCATGGTTGCACAGAGATGGTACCACTGCACTCACATGTGAGTTGGCATTTTCTCTAAGTCCTCCTTTGGTAGTCACTTTGCATTTCCAAAAATGTTTTCATTTGACAAAATTTATCACTTTCAGTGTCTAACCAAAACTGCTTATATTGTTAATTTTCGTCATAGGAGTGTTTTCTAGACTATCATTCAACAGGTTTTACTAATGTTAAAAAAAAAGGAAAATTAAATGAACAGAGTCTCTTTCTTACCCATCCAGCTGAACACTTCATTGCTAAAGTTGGCAGGATGACTTCAGTGGAAACATTAATGTAATTGTTCACCAGTGCAAGAACACATCATAAACAGAATATAGGATATTTTTATTTGCATTTATTTGAATAAAAGTTCATATAAATTCCTTAACACAGGAGATAATTACCTGATTCACTTTGTAGAATGGCTTAAGACTTAACAATTTATTAAGGACTAGTACATATTCATGAAAGTTATACAGTATTTTTTGTAGTTGTTTGGAAATGCAGGTAAGTTTCTCTCTAGTAGCTCAGTGGTTAAAAATATCTAATGCTGCTTATTCAGTCTCAAAGTAGAGTACCAGGCTAAACCTGGTACTACAAAAGGAAATGCAGCCTTTCAACACTGCTGAACTAAAAAAAGATAGTGCAGATGTGCTAGGTTGGTTGTTGTTTGTTATTAATGAGTATTTCCTGTGGGTTTTGGGTCCATTTCTGAGAAAAAGAGATAAAAACACAGATAAAAATCAATGTCTACTTCAGAACTGCACTTCTTCCTCAAAAACAAAAACAAAAAAACAAACAGAAAATGCACTTGGAAAATCTGCTTAACATTTGTTCTAGAAAAAAGTGAATTTGAATATTGTTATGGTAAAGTTTAAAAAGCATTGTGCTTGGTTTTCCAATATTGCTTCTTTTAAACTGAATTAAGCTGTGGAAGTACATGAAATTTAACAATGGCTAGTGACTGATTCTGCACCTGGGATGGAGCAACCTCGGTTGTGTGTATAGACCAGGGAATGAAAGGCTGGAGAGAGCACTGCGGAAAGGGACCCGTGGGTATTGACCTGTGGCAAGTTGAATCTGAGCCAGCAGTGCCCTGGCAGCCAGGAGGGCCAAACTTGTCCTGGGGGGCATCAGGCACAGCATCACAGCCAAGCAAGGGAGGGAATTGTCCTGCTCTGCTCTGAGTTGGGGCAGCCTCACCTCCAGTGCTGGGGGCAGCTTTGGCTGCCACAATATATAAAGGACATTAAACTATTGGACAGCATCCAAAGGAGGGCTGTGAAGATGGTAAAGGGTTGGACTTTAAGCCATGTGTGGAGCTGCTGAGATCACTTCATCTGTTCAGCCTGGAGAAGGGGAGAGCTCACTGCAGTCTGCAACTTCCTTGTAAGGGGAAAAGGAGGGACAGGTACTGATCTCTTCTTAGTGGTGACTAGTGACAGGACCCAAGGGAACGGCATGAAGCTGTCAGGGTGCCTGAAGCATCATCTAGTATCTGTTGCCTTTATTTGATTAAATTTTCTTTATAATTCAAACTTTGGCACCTAACTCACTTATAGGTGTGGAAGTAAACACACCTTCACGTACACACATAAATTAAGGTTTCATGCTGTGAGACTAAATTGCAACCAGTATACCTCTTTTAAGACTGTAGCATTTTGTACAATGCGTGGAATATAGATTGCATTGATTTGAATAAAATTGTTTCTGAAAGACTTTTCTGAGACTCACAGTGGTGAAGTGACACTTTTAGACCTTCAGTGAAAGCATGTCCTCTTAGTTTCTCCTTTCAAAACAACTTTAAAATAACTGTTTCATATGAAATACCAAACAGAAAACCACACAAGTAATTTGCTACAGCATTGTTTTCCTTGAAAGAGAACTTTTGTGTTTCCACATTTCAAACATACATAAGTCAAAACTAAATTCTGAAATCTGTACAATTGCCTTCTTTCACAACTGTGATGAAAATTTCTACACTAAACCACTAAAATATAAACTGTGATTTCATTTATGATCATATTTTGGAAGGGGTTGACTCTGGTCTTATTGTAGCTTTGAGTCTTCTCTCCCAAACTGCAAATTCCAAATGTTGCACACTCAGAAAATGTGGCATGCTTAGGGAATATAACTTGAGAGAATATACAATGTGAGTTTTACAGAAATGCAGGGTCTAGTCCAGACTCAAATCCACCCAGATCTCTTAAGTATTTTCACTTTCATGTGATATTTAACCAGGGATCTATCTGCCTTTAATGCTCACTTTTGTGCTTTTGTAAGCAATTGGAAAGTATGCATGTAGCTGATAGCATCTAAATGTACATGTGATGGAGAGGTACAAACACCACAATTCAGGCTTGTTTTTTTAAGCTAGGGTGAGGATACCCACGTGTACTCTGTTCACTTCATAATACATCCTGGCATCATGATCTGTTTAATTGGATTGAACTGCAGGAAAAACTGATCATTTAGTAGTGACCTTACTAAATCCACTCTTCCTAGGACATAGATGACCTTTGATACTTGTCTTTTCCAACAGGTGCATGGTGATAAGATCTTATACTTTGGCTGACAAGTCATGTATCAAAACTAAAAACAAGAAAATCTCTACAGCTTTTCTATTGCCTGGACTGTAAAAAGCCCAGTTGTGTTTCTATAGCAACTGCAGTGGGACAGCAATGACGTCATCACCCAGCAACCAGCTAAAATGTATATTACCTTATTGCAAATACTGGGTAAAGATAAACACTGAGTCATCTAATTGCTGATATGGATAATTTTGCCACCTTCTTCAACAATTTGCAACAAAGAAGAAAAGAACTCATACCTGACTGGTCAAAACAGGAACCACACTCAATAATTTTAAAGAGGGGGAAGGAATAAAGAAAAGTCTTTGTTGCCAAACTCTGTTCTTTCCAAGTATGTACAATGTAGAAATATTGTAGAAAATATTTTTTTGTGTTTCTAGTCAACTTGTAAAACTCTGTGATATTAGTTGTGAACTATGAGAGATACTGGTATGTTTTTTGCTGAAAATAATTAATCAAACTGCGTCACTGGCATACCTGGACCTGTCTGACATTGTAGAGTGGAACTCTTGAATGATGTACAAGCCAAACACAGGAAGCAATTGTTACTGCCTGATGTTCTTTGCTGGCTAGGCTTGAAAGAAAGGGCTTGGTGCATCTCTAAAATTTGTAAGGAACTATAATTTTTCTTCAAAAGTCAATGGACAAGTAAAATGAGCCAATCAAAATTTCAAGAAAAGTTTATCATGCTTTATTTATTTATCATCGAGTTGATTGAATATTTTTCTGCTAAATTGGTATAGAAGAGCTAAGTAATGCTTCTGTTAGAAATTCTGTCTTCTCTCCCCAAGTCATGGGTTTCACTGTTTTATCTTGCTGCCTGATATGGCTTCCACTGCAGGCCTTCATTTTCAAGCAGAGACCAAGACAAAGTTTCAGTCCTTCTGGTACAAGTTGCTCGCTGCTATATGATTACTTTTCTGGATCTGAAAAATTACTATTTTTTTTTTCAGATCTTTCCATAACACAATTATGAAAAATCTTGGTGTTTGCAATCAAAGTCTCTTTGACCCTTCCAGATCCACCCTTTATTTGTATATTCACTTATAGAAAATTAATTTGCTAATTAATCAGTAGTTCTCTTAGCTTTCTTGGTAACTGTCTGATCCCTATCTGGGTAGGTTTTCTGTCCCCGTTGTTCAAATAACTCTGGTTTTTTACATGGTGGGATGAGACAAAATCTGAGTTCTTCACTGCTGTTTTTGTATTTCTGTTGACTCTCCCAAAGAAGGAGATTTGAACACATCTGATGCCAGTTAGTACACAGGCCTTCCTCTGACCACTGCAGTATATCTGCCCTCTTTCCTTGCTTCCAATATTTGCCTTAAATTCCCAATATGTTCTGCCTTTGGTCTCTGTTTTACACTTGCCCCATTACCATAGATCTTTTTTTCTGTTCTAATCCTGGGTCTAAGTCAGCAGTTTCTTCCAGCTTGGCTTTTCAGTATCTTTCTCTAGCTCTCCTTAAACTCTCCAGCTGCCTTGTCTAGTTCTGCCTTGGTTTCTTTCTCTTATTGTATGCAGGAACTAATGCCCTCTATATCTACCATTATGATTTTAAAATTTTCTTTATTATTATCTCAGCATTCCCATTATTGCATAAGTCTGAGGGAAAAAAAAAGTACAAGCAGGAATGCCAAAATGTAAATGACATGCTCTTCAATATAAATAGCTTATTAAAAAACCCCCAGCCATTATGTAACAGGTACCTAGAAAAAAAAGGGATGACACGCAGAGAAGATGTTCTGTAAAATTACAGAGAGATCTACATAATCAGTTTGTTTATCTAACTCACAGCATAGGGAGAGAGCTGCCTTATTTTCTGTATCCTGAGGATGCTGTGATTTGACCTGTGCAATTTCCAAGCCAAGGGCTTTTATGAAAAAGTTAAGGAGGAGGTGGATCAGGACTTTAGCTTTGTGAATAGATGTGAAGTGAATCCTCAGGAATGGTGTGTGAGTAGAAAAATAAAGCTGAGGGTTGAAAATAAACATAGACTAGGGACTAGGGCAGCAAAAAAATGTTGCAATTCTAAATACCTTTTTTTTTATAAAATCTGAGTAGTAACATTGCTTTGGCCTCTCAGAGTACCAAGAACTGCTGAGTACAACATGTCCCTGACCAAACCACGGAATAAAATGTAGTAATAGAATCATGGTTTGGGCTTGAAGGGAACCTTAAAGATAAACTTGTCTCTCCTGCTACCTCATTTCAACATCTTCCACTAGATCAGGCTACTCAAATGCCATTATTATTTTACCCCTTACAGTAAATTTTGTGCCTTCTACTTTCTTCCATGTAGTTTTTATTTGAAACTGGGTGTTTTCCCTAGATAAAATCCAGTGCAGCTGCTCTTACCTTAAGAAAAATAGATAAGAGGCATATTATTCCTAGTACAGATATTTTAATTTGGTCCTCGTAATTGCTTCAGCAAGCTAAACAAACATTTCTCTGCCTAATCACTAGAGCCAGCTGTTAGAAGAACTGTGACTTTGAGCAGAGAACTAAACATGTCTTCAGTGTTAGATAGCCAAAGCATGAATTATCTGTATAATTTTCACAGTTTCAGCTAAAGATATTGCCTGTCTTTTAGCAGATGCTTTATGAATTTGTTTCCATGACATAAGATACAAGGGGAGATACTGCTATATCTTCTCCCTCACTGTGGATATCTATTCTTAGGATGCTGAACCTTTGTCTTCCTTCATGTAGCATGTTATACTAGATATACCAGTTCAAAGGATTTATGAATCAGAGCACAAATTCAAATTATATAGGCTTTCTGTGCTTGTAAATGTTCATTGACACATGAATATCTCACAAGTCTGCCCTGCTCTGAAGAAAAATGGATCATCCAGAGATTTAACTTGTTGACCTGTGCCAGAATTTTCTCCGTGCGGTCAGATACATCAGTGTTTCTCTAACTTGGAGCAGAGTTAACCCAGTTGGTAAATTGAGAATGATTCTACCAGTGTTAACTGCTTCAGCTTATGAGTGTTTGAGTATTTTGAGTTAAAACACGGCTGTCTGAGGGTCTCTTTGTGCCCAAGACCACTCAGATGGACATAAGATGGTGGTTCAAGGCGCCGGGTATTCTTGAAGCTGCCGAAGAAAGGCTGCAGGAGACAATCGTCCGGTCTCAAGGTCTGTTTTTTATTTCTTATCGATACAGTGTTCACGCTCGCGAGCAGCAGTCTGGTCAGCACCGCGTCCAGGACAAAAGTCTGCCCACGAAAGGCAGGACTTATCTTTTATACCTTAAACTACGTATTCTATGTTTACACTATCTTTCCAATACTACAATATTTTATTTCTATGTCCAGTCTTGTCCCCAACCAATCTGTGATTCCCAGCATCCCTCACCAACATGGAGAACAAGAAGAAGAAGAAGAAAGAAGACACCACACCCCAAATCCTCCATCTTGGCCTCGTGGCTGCTAATATAAACAATCCCAAAAACTACCTTTTCTACGTGCTATCTAATTCACACTCTAGATTCACTTAATGGTTGCATTTCTTCTCTGAGAGAAGGCAGATGTTCCCATGGTGCAGGACCCAGCTCTCTGACCCCCCCTAGCTCTATTCGGGGGTCTTTCAGGGGTCTGACAGGGCGGTTCTCGCACCCACAGAGGGTTCAGAGGGACTCCCTGGACCCCCACACATGGCAATATTGATAAGTTATTTTATTTTTATGATCTGTATTGTGTGAAGATTTTGGGTTTTTTGGGTAAGCTTTCTTATTCTACTCTCTTGTAATGATCTAAAGTAATGAAAAATCATACACATCAAATGTCCATAATATGTGACATTTTCCCATAAGTTCCTAAATGAAAAAAACCTGAATGTTAGGCATCTGATAATTAATAACCTCCAGCAAGGTCCTGTAATTTCTCCTTTTTCCACAAATTCTCTTGACTTAGAATGTTTAATAACATAAGGTGAAAGGTCTATGCTTACAACATCCAGAACAATTTATAGTGGAAACACAATTTTCATAAAAATTAGAGAGAAAGGTGTGAAGAGGCAATATATATCTACGATGTTTGCACCTGGACAAGAGAAGTAAGGATGAAGGACATTTAAAAAAAATCCAAACCCAGTTTGTCAGGTTTTGTCCATCACTCCAATTCACCCTATTGTCCTCCAGTACTTCACTCTTTCACAGGGTCTTCAAGACAACTCTTAATGGTGCAGGGACTGCCTCCATCCATTTCTCAGTACTAAACAGTAATTTCATCCCACCAGTAAAAGGGATACCCACAGTTTATCTGAAAACTCCAGAAGTTTCTGTCCTTTTCTTTTTTCCTTTTGTTAAAATTTTTTGGTTAGCACTTATTAATCCTTTACTGAAGGCAGAGTCCAGAAAAGTATTAGGTGCCACATCATTTATTTGTTCTCTTTTGCTGTTTAAATAATGGTCTTAATCTTCATTCAAATGGACTTGTGTAACCTTTATGACTCTTTATCCTTTATTTTTTTAAATTTCTTTTTTATCCCTTCATATCTGCACTCCTCTTCGTATTTCCATATTTGTCACCTGCCATTTGTCACTTTTTTACCAGTTTCCACAGTGGCAGAAGGTTATGCCATTCTGCGTTTGATGCTGTCTCTCAGTAAATGGCACTTTTCACTCACATCTGTGCATTTCATCCCCTTACTGATTTACCCACCCACTCCCTGAGTTGACTGGGGCTCATTTTGAATGAGGCAGCTCTCATTCTTTCTTTGTGTTATTGGAGTGCTCTGTTTCAAATTTATATCTCTGCATTCTCAAAAAAATTATTAATTTTTAGCTGGAAACAACTGTAAAATGTTATTTGCTGAGTGACTTCATCCACTTTCCGAAGGAAAGAATACTAGTGGTACCTGTACCTTCACCCTCTTGATTCAAATAGTTTGTGGTCAGCAGGCTGTATCTGTATTGTTACAGTTCCTCTTACATCTATGCAAAATATTGGACAAACCTTTCTCTCACTGCATCCTGAATTTTATATACCATTTCTCAGCCTGGCCTGAAATAGAAGTTGTTTGTTGCTATGAGATTTGCAGATCATTCCTGTAACAGGTTTTGAGATTCAGCCATGCTACATCTCGACTACAAGTAGTTTAAAAAATAACTTGAGATTTTTTATTAGCATTTGATCCATTATTTTTAAGTTTGACTCACATTATAATGTTGATATGCATCGGTGTATTTGTTTACACAGTGTAATAACACAGAATGGGAAATAACTCCCTCACCACTGGAATGCATTTTTCAGCTTAATCTCAAACCTGTCTCCATTAGAAATGTGAGATGTGGCAAAATTAATCAGGTATCACTTGTCATAGTAGTTTAAATAAATTGTAGTTTCCCTTTCTCTACACAAAAACCCAAACCAAACTCCCTAATTTTGAACAGACTGTTACACTATCTTTAATTAGTTTTAAGTAAACATTTAAACTTAATAATGCAGAAGCTTTAGTGAGCATGCTATGTTCTTGTATGCCAATGACACTTATTCTAACCTAACATAATTTGATAGTTTTATGAGATTCAACACAGTGTCAGTCAGGGCCTGTTCTGTATTTTCATGTAAATGCTCCTGTCATCAGGAGAAATCCTTGAAAAGAGAAAGAGAAGGAGAATGTTTTCTAATGGCTCATCCTAAAAAGGTAAAAAATACAGTAAAGAAAAACTGGTATGGTCCTTCTGTAGGTCATCTAACAGTATTTTAAGCAATTAGCTTTACAATGGGGATATGAAACAAGAGAAATTCTGTTTCTCTGAGCACTTCAGCAACTACCTTTTCCAGGCAGGGATAGAAAAATTTCATTAACTGTTTTCTGTGAAGGATACTTCAGGCTGATCAAAGTTTTCCAAGTTTTTTATTTTGATTTAAATTTCTTCAAATATACTTTCCAAATCTAAAAATTGTTTTTACTCAGTCACTTTACTATAGGAAGTCTGGAGAGAGCTCATACAGCTTATTTCATGTTAGAAAACCAGTGGAAGTTTCTGATGCAGAAAGAAGGACTGCAGAAAAAAAAAAAAAAAAAAAAATCCATGAAAGAGATAAGGAGAAGGAAAATTTACTCTAGGGATGTTGCCCAGCCTGGTCCAGCATTTAGAAGTCCTATCCATTGTGGAGGCAGTGTTAGTATGCCAGTATCCTTCGGTGGTATGATGAACACTAGCCTGGGAGGCTGGAAACAGTTTATTTTGGTTTATATTCTCAAGATAAACAGAGTTGGCCCATTTCAATGGGCCAGATCAGCTCAGACCTCTCCCTCCCCACTGCATTACTCATTCATTGTGTTGGCTCAAGCATCTTTTCCCCGCACGTGTGCTTTTTTCATTATCAACAGATAATGCTAATTCCTACCTTTTAGTTTGTACTGAAGTGCAAATCTGTGTTCAGTATAGGCTGTTACTGGAAAGATAAATTTAACTGCCAGCTTACAGGCAAGGATGACACTTCACTAAAAAATCTAATATAGAGTCTGAATGTTATCCAAATGTCAAAAGAATATCAAAACACAAGTTCTTTATTTAAACCTCAGATGGAATTGCTGAAGTAATGCAGAGTGTGTTTGATAGTAGGTGTGTCTCTGACTGTAAGAAGGCTAAGTAAGTTGAAAGTAATTTTTAATATAAATATTAATTCCACACGTAGTGCATATTGATGTCATAGTATTGTGTCAAAATTGGCCTTGTGTAGCTTCATTGCTATGATTTAGCTGCCATCCTTAGAATGATGGAAGTTCAAATGTTGATTGGTGATGCTCTTCGAGAGGTACAGAGCAGACAAAAAACACTCCCTCAATGAGAATGCAAAAAGCCCCAAACCAGAGCTCACACCTATGCTATGAAAAATCAAGTGACCCCCATTCTGAATATTTTTGGTTAAAGTTTTAACCAAAAAAACGAATCTTAGATCCAGATATATTTTCTACCTCCTAAAAAGGTACCTCATGGTATGGAGAGTTCCATAATTTTCCTGGTTTTATTGTTTCACTTTAATGAATATGCAAATGGAAAGTACCATGCTGAATAGTTCTAGCTAAGAATTTCCTGGCTTGTTTCGTTGTTTGTTTGGGAGAAAAAAAAATAGAAAAAAAAAGAAAATAAGAGTCTTGCAAATGTGTAAGCAATCCAGGAAACAGTGAGTGAAAGCTACAATCTTCCCCCAACCTGTGCTTCCAGGCTACAGAAACAGACTCTGCTTCATGCTCTTCTGTTTAGCTTCTTTGCTACAGCCTAAATTCAGCCTAACTTGGGCTAAAAAAATTAAGGATTCCCTTTAGATTCACGAATGCCTCGATACACCTGAGAAGGAATATGGGCCTTTCAAATTGCTTAAACAAAGAATGTGAACCCAAGTTTCTGGCTGCATTAGCAGCTTTAGCAATAAGTTAATGTGAACTTAATAGGTTCTGCCAACCAAGTGCCTACTGCCTGCCTTGAGAGGCCTGAAGTAGGTGCCCTCTGGGAAGACCAGGCTATCCATTCCTGGTTGAATGGCTTGGGAACCAAGGACCTTCAACTGCCCAATAGTGATGGTTACACCAGTTGACAATGCTCAGATACTAACTTTAGAACTCAAAATCAGTCTGTTGATGGTTTTCATTCCTTTTATCTTTGCTTCTGCAGTACAGAATTTGAATGACCGCTATCATTGCTCTGAATCTGGCACTTATTACATTGCACATGGGTTATAAAGGCTGAGCAGTCTAAAGAGGTGCATATTTACTCTAATTCCAGCTCTGGGAAAAAACTTTTAACTTGTTCAAGCTGACTCTGGCAATAATTACTGAAAAAAGTCAATAGATTGTTTTCTGAAAAAGTAACCATTGCATATATTACATGCTTCTTAGTGGTACAGACAATTTTATGGGGAAAGTGCATGTTTGGGGACTAAGGTGCCTGATACTCGATTGAGTAACACTAGGACCACTCTGGAGAAACATTGCAGACTTTATTGGACTCAATTATGACTTCTACAGAAGCAAAACGAGCTCATTACTTCTCACCATATTCCCCTGTATATTGTTTTGGAGTAAAAGGAAATTGGACTGAGACATGTTTGCAACTTTTCCATTGCTGTGCTGAGAGGCCTGGCAGAGCCTAGCTCCTCAGCTGCCCATCTAAAATGTGTCTGCCACCCCATTTTCCTTGTGTCTGCTACCATCATTAAGGTCTTGCACAACACGCCAACAAATTAAAAGTTTGCTGAGATGATTAGAGGTTCTGCAGTATTAACACTGTCCATGAAAAGTGTTTTGCAGTGCTACTACTGCTGGTTCCACTGCCAGGGCAAAACCAGAATTGTATAGGATCACAGCTATGTAACTCCAGGCATTTACCTTTGTTGTTCTCTCTTATAGTCACATGAGACATTTATCTGTAGAGTGAGTTACAGAATGTAATTTCTGAATGACGAGCAAAGGAAAAAATAATTTCTACCCTTTTGGAATAAAATTGCATGTTTTACATGTGTTTCTTTTTGGTAGTGCTGTTAGGCATTCTTTTTATTTTTTCAAACAAAATTTAGATACAGATTCCTAGGGCCATTCATTTAATAACTGTTTTTAATGTATATCAGAAAAGATGTTTTTTCTTTTAGTGTTGGAACCACACCAGGAAAGTAATTTCACTTAACCCATTTTCTGACAGGAATGTACCTTAGTTCCCCCCTGTGGAAGCAAATTTTATCCTAAAATGTCATGTAAAAATGAGAATACAAGATATTGAAATCAGGCTCTGTTTGGTGACCGTCAAAGAACCTGCAAAATGCTTAAGCAATTATAGCTGGAACTGCATTTTTGCACAGGAAAATTACTTTAAAAAAAGAAAAGAGAAGTTAAATCCACAGGCATTCAAAATGTCTTGTGCTACTGTAGCTCAGGTTTGGACTTGAAAGAGATAGATCCATCACTTGAATACAATATTTTTGTGGTGCAACACAATTGGTATACTTGATGATGCAAACTATTCAGGCTAAGTGGTGAGTTTTGGCCTCTTTATTGGCTTATACATGTCTTTTTTTTTTTTTTTTTTTCTTTTTAGCCAGCTAGCAGATATTAAAATTCACTGGGTGCAAGGCTTTACAGCTACATTAAATTAAATCTGCTAACTTTAGCCATATAATGGTTTCAGGAGAACTAATCTTTCTGAAGACTAGCTAGTTATTGTGTTTTGACTTGGGAACTTTCGCAATCTACAAGGTATTCTTGACAGAAACCAGATTATTATTAACTTCTATTCATCTGTCAGTATTAGAAGAATATTAAACTGCTGCATAGTCCGTCTTCTTGATAGTATATTGATTTGTGGCCTGCAATTTTAAAGTTTTCTACTGTGTTTACTCAGATTAATTTTTATTACCAATTATTCTCCTTTGTATTTGCTCTGCACACACCTTCATGTAGTTGACTGTTACCTCTAAGATATTTGACTTACTTGCTTAGGGTTAGGATATGTGTTAGGATAAAACACATATGTATATATATATATATGCATATTCCTTGAGCTGAAGGACTTTTGAGGACATACATGTACCTTAAATGCTTTCTTCTGGAGTGTTTAGCCTCTGTAGTCTGAATTGGATCTCTGCCCTGCATAAATCTTCCTCCAAGAGAAGTAAGTATGCTTGTTTTATAAACCACACATTCTGTCATGCAAAGTTGCAATCCTAACTGCACATACCAAATAAATTCAAACCACTTTCTGGATACTTCAGTGTGCCTGATTTTTGCAAGGGGTCTTTTTGTAGCTAAATAATAGCTGATATTAATGATGCAACATAATGCTCATTGTCTTCACGAAACCAAAACGTGCAAAACTCAGGAGAAGCAGTTTTAAGATGTTGCATACTCCATAATGAAGAAAAGGGAGACAGACAGAAGTGGTGGAATCAACGGACCCATTGTATTTTTGTCTTGAGCAGTCATTGCTAGTTTGTTTTTCTGAGCTTCGATTCTTGAAAAGGTGTGAATGCTTCCTAGGTGGGAGGTGTCCTCCTCAGGCAGCCCAGTGATCCTGTCTCCAGCAGCTGGCTCTCCCTAATTCTGCTCTGTGGGCTTAGTAATGCTGTGCCTCTGCCCCTTCACAGTCTCCACTAAACGGAGGCTGGAGGGATATGCAGAGGGATTATTGCAGCTTTTCCCCAAGAGGCTGCTAGTAAGAACTTCTAAGAAAGAAAATTTTGACCTTGGTCTCTAATAGCTTCCCCCCTCCCTCCTGTGAGATACATTGCCTTGCATGTAATTTATTTTTCTGAGTTGGTATGAGATGTCAGTTCCACTTGGCTGCACTTCTTGTAGAAAACCACTCCTTTGCTACAGGTTCTCTGTTGGAAATCATGTGGTGGGGAGGAGGAAGACCTTGCATGTCACCACTGTATGCATATAAAGGAGCCATTTACATTAATTGCTGGTGAAGTAATTACCTTTTTTCATTTTATTTTCTTTTTTGTTCCATTTTTTCTTTTATGTTTTTGTTTTAAAAGGCAAGAAATAACAGCTTTTCTCTCTGAGAGCAAATAACACTCTTTAAAAGCAGTTGCCAAGCAACCTACATTTACAGTTTTGCACTAAACTCTGAAAGGTGAAGAACCTTCCCTTTTCAGCCCCCAAAATAAAATAAAATTGAAATAACAGACATACAGAAGACCCACTATTCTAGTGCTCAACTTGTTTTTGATACTACAAGGTGTCTTTTACAATGATATTCAGAGTGGAGCAACCTTAGCGTGCTGTGGAACAACACATTCAGGTCAATGAAGGAGGATTATTTTTCTTCCAAAATGCACTTGTTTACCACAAGTTTGAGAGGGAATGCAGTAAAAACTGCTGATAATTTTCCAATCAAATACTCAGAAGAAAATTTCACTCCAATCCCCAAGGAATTCTGTGAATCACAACTATTTCTATAAGGTTTAGGTGCACACATTTTTCCCCAAGAGAGATTCAAAACACCTTGCATGTTCTAGGCTACTACCGATGGTTAGGAGCAACCTGTGGTAGGGAACTGCTTCTCCCACTGTTTCACATGTTTTTTGGCATGAGAAATTTTTGTGAAGTTTTAGATGGAAATATAGACAGGTATGTGAATAATGTGAGAAAAGTGTCAGACTGTGGAATTGCCAATGAACCTGTGTGCTTGAACACAGAAATTGTCAAGACAGATGTGTGTACACACAAAATTCCTGTATCTAGTCTTGTTATTCAAGTGATTCAAATCTGTGCATCCACTGAGACATCACAATATGAGCAACAAATGTTATTATGTGGGATTTTGCTTGTCCAAGAGGCAGATCAGAAGGACTAAGGAGAGTTGTTAGGTTCAATTGTAGGCATTGCCCCTGCTGCAGTCAGCCACAAGGAAAATGTTCACCTGAGCCCTGGAATTTGAAGATGTTTCAGGATCTTGGAGCTCAGGTAGAGCTTTAAGTTCATAGATTTATGACCTTATCTACTATTTCTCTGCTATTCCATGCAGGGTGGAATAACCCTGTACAGAGCCCACAGACTCTTTGAACCTCTGCATCAATCACGTTTGCGTGTCTCTATCATACCCCTTTGGAATTTTGGCATCAATTGTAATTTTCCTTCTTAGTTTTCTCTTTTAAACTGCTGCATAGTGCTTCTGTGTACAAAACTGTCTGTTGCATTCTAGAGCTACATTTCAGTTGGGAGGGAGTTTATTACAGCTCCTGGCAGATTCTTAGCCATTCTGGGCTGACTGAGAAGTGCGCTCTCCAAAGATAATGGTTTTGAATGCCTTGAGTCTTTATACTGCCAGGAAAAAGGCAATTAAATACAAAGATTGTAGGGGACTTTGGCTACTGAGTGCCAGTCTCTTAATTTCATTTTATTATCAATTCTCTTTGCTCCCCTTTCCACAAGAGAAAGGCACACAGAACTACACAGATTTTAGTGCTCTGTTGCATCACTTTTGCCATGTGGCTCAGCATTGAAGCTGAGAATCTCATGGCCTCCATTTGGCTATTTTAAGATTAACAATACTTTGGGCAAGAGGGACCAGATGGACACAGTTCATTGAATTCTTTCTATTTGAGTTTTTTTCCTGTAAAACATAGGAAGCAAAAGCATATTTCTGTGTTGGTGTGTGGGTTTCGGTCAGTGACCATAAGGATGACCATGAAGATTGTTGTTTTTGCAATCACTTCAAGCTGAACTGCATTTTGCACAAAGCTTTAAAGCCTGTCAATCTTGATGCCTTCTCCAAATGACTTTTTCTATGCACAACAAATAACAATGGGATTCATCGAGACGTGGGCCTGATAAAATATTTGAACTTACCTGGCAATCTGTTAGTGAGCTCCCTTAAAGCACCCGAAAGAGCTGTGCTTGCTTGCCTCCTGGTGTCAGCAGCAAAAAAGCCATTTAAGAGTCTGTGTTCCACATTCTTCGTAGTATCTGTAGGCTTAAGTTGCCTTCTGCTCAGGGGAAGAAGGAGGACATAAAATAGTAATCAAAGAGTGAATTTGTGTTGCACGACTAGGGTTTTGTTCAATAATTTTTCAGAAAAGTTTAGTGGAATATTCAGTTAAGGAAGAGAATAGGAAATACAGTAAATTCAGAGTAAGCACAGAATTGCAGAGTGCCTGAGGTTGGAAGCATTTGGTCAAAATCCCTTACTTAAGCAGGGCCACCTAAGGTTGATTGCCCAGGACCATCCAGATGGCTTTTGAGTTTATACAACAATGGAAACTCCAGAACATTCCCAGGCAACCTGTGCTAGTGCTGGTTGAAATCAGTGGTGAAGGTGACAACTCAGAGATTAAAAACTTCTGAACAGCACCTTTAACAACTATATAGCCTTGCTAATGCAAAGGCTTGGAATTAAGGACAGCTTCTCAGAATTTCCTTTATCAAATGTTTATTTTCTTAGTATATATTACAGCACTACTTACAAAAAAAATTAGGAAGTGTCTTCTGGGAAGTTACATGGCATAGTTAAGACAAATAAATTAGTATTAATTTTATAAAAGACTTATTTCTTATGTTCCTGCAAAATTACTTTTTCTATAATGATGCATTTACAGAAAGTTCAAAATGAATTTAAGTAGTGTTTTGGGTTTTTTTTAAAAAAGGCTTTCAGTGTTGCCAGTTCTATGTTAAAAATGATCTGAAGATAGGGTCTGTCTTTTTGAGCATTAAACCAACTGTTATCAAATTACTCAACAGCTGAGACAGCTATTAATTGTGATCAGTTTTTCTACAGTTCTGGTAAGGCTGCCATAAGCATTGGAGTATTCCTGTTAGCCTTGCTGGTGCTCATAAACACCTAGCTACTTCAGAGACCAGAGCCTGAACTTCAAACTGCTTTTGCTATTAACTTTAGTTAAGGTAAACTCAGGTTTTCTGCTCTTCTGTGACTAAAATGTTGGCTAGAATATTAGATTTCTTCCTGTTTTTTCAACTATACCTGTAGACTGCAAAGCTGATTATTAACTCCATTTAAGCCAGCAGAGGTAAGAGGCTAATCATAGGTATTTTATCCTTTGCAGCCTGCATATTCTTGTTTCAAAAACACTGTGCAAAGTCTGATGCTTATATGTATAAATACAATCTACTAACCTAAAAAAAAAAAAAAAAAGGAAAAGGTTTTTGCCAGCATCACAATATTTTGTAAGTATTTCACCCAAAGTTACCCTTCTGTTGTGTGGAATGTTAAACAGCAATTGCAGATACCCCCAGAGCAGCATACGAGATGCTGGTGGAGTTTTCTTCTGGCTACTGGTAAGTGCCTTCAGTACAGACCCCGTGTGTCTCAGATATGACTGTCACAGCAGTTTGTTACACTAGCAATAGAAACAAGAATATGAGAAATTCAATCTATCTTAACTAGTTAACACAATCCAAACACAAACAATTCTAAATGTACAGAATTAAAAAGAGATATTGAAATCCTCAATAGGATTTTAGAAATGACAACTCTTTCACTGGACAGGTTTTAGAGTAAAGAGAGATGAAACCAGCCTTTGGTTTGGGCTGTGGCTGACACAACTAATTTTTCTAGACACTTCAGCTGTCTGCATACAAGAGAATAATTGCTTTTGATATTTATAATGCACAAAGAACTGTTATTTACTTTCTTCAAGAGTTGGTTTTAATTTATGACTGAATTATATTATCCTTCATTTTTAGTGATTTGTGGATTATTTGTTTTGAAAATTTTGCAGTATGTTATGTATCTTCCACTTCCCTTGCAAATAGAATTAATGAAGTCTTCTTTCAACTTCTAGATTTGGAGGAACAAAGCTTATTTTAAAGGCTATTTGTGGGTAATTTTTTATCTAGCAATCTGTTCTAAAGGGGTCGTGTGAAAAACTAAAATTTAATATTTCACCTTTTTTAAATTGAATAAATATCAAGACACAGGAAACACAGGCTAACAATCCTAACTGTACTCTGTTTACAGACCCAGGTATTTTGCAGTTTTCGGAACAATTACTTTAGTTTTAAAAAGTGTAAATTACTACTAAATCAGCTTAAAAGGGTTTTATTAATTTTAATTATTTCCATGTTTATTTGTCTCAAAAATTTTTGAGAGCTGGTGTTTGTTTTGAAGTGAGCACTGAAAATAGGTGGGCTATCTTTCCATCTGTTTCTATCAAATTTGTTCAACACAGCAATACAATAATAAACTTTATCATACTTGAGTTCTCTAAAAAATATAGAAATGCTGTATAAAACTTGTGTTTCTAATAAACTTTTTTAAAGGTAGAAATATGTGTTAGATCAAATGCAATTTGACAATTTTTTAACCACATTCAGCATTTTAATAGGAGTGTAAGTTACAAGAAATATTCCTTGCTAGAGAAATGAGGTGTATATGTGCTGGCATACGCAGCCAGTGTCCCAGCTGAAATATCTGCTCATAGTCAGTAAAATATTTAAGTCATATTGATACTGGAGGGGTTTGAGTACATACTTATAGTAGAGTGCTCTGATGGGTAAGTATGGATTTAAGTGTGCTCTTAAATATTCTGCTGAGCACAGTCCTGAACTTGTAATGTAATAGTGATCTATTGAACAGGTAGCAGAGAAACCACTGAAATCAGCGAGTTTCTGAAGGGCTGTAAAAGTCTGCAGGTTATTTGAGGGATTAGACCAATACCAGGAGTAACAAGTACTCAGCCTCAAATTCAAAGATATTTTAATACCATATTTTGAAATGTGTTTAACATTTCCTGTAATAGTAAAACACTGCACTTGGAGAAAATTCTGCAACAGGACTCTTTAGAAATATACACATATTCTAATTATTTTAATTCTTAAATTTGTTGATGTAGGGTCGGATTCCAATTGGCACTGTGGCACATGATCGTTCAGCAGGTCTCTTCTTGGATTTAGTATTCTGCTTTTATTTTTGGCATTCAACAGTCATTAAAAGGATGAAAAGTGATATAAATACGTATATTTATTAATCTACAGTTGTTGGTAGTGTTTTATATTTTTTACCCTAATTTCCAACTTTCCATAGTTGTGTTTTCTTTTACTTCATTCCATGCACTTTACCAGTAGCTATGTAATATGAATATCACTTCCTATTTACTAGTTCTAGGCTGCTTCTTAGGGGATCCAAACCTCTCTCAAGTGAATAGAAAAAGACATGTGAAATTTGAATCCTATCCACCATCGTCATGCTCTTCAACATTTGCTCCTGATTGGATGCTACTGTCCAGTTCAGATTTCCTCTACCACAGGTTATTGCTAATCAATTTTTAAAAATTGTGACTTGTATGAAGTAGGGGAGGCTATTTGTCCAAAAGAGATATCTAATATTTTGTCCATGAGATTTGTCTAGAAAATGGCAATTTAAGCCAAATATTTCATAAATTCTAGCATTTCTATAATGAATGTTTTAAACAGCTAATAGAATAAGTTCTTTGTGCTGCAGGTAGGTTGGGCCTAATTATTCTCTATAATATAATTATATTCCAGGACTTCAACCAGATGAATGATTTTTTTTTTTTTTTTTTGTATATGGCATTTTCAAACCTTGTGTAAGGTGTATTTTGTGCCTTCTCTAGAGTTTCATTATTGCTCACTATTTTTTTATTCCTTGAGCCAGCATATACGGTGAGAGTATTCTAAGGGAGGGCAAAATATTTCTCCAGCTATAGGACCAGATCAGTTTTTGACATGTCCAAATTCAAGCAGAAGCAGATGTTTCAGGCTTCTCTCTCCTGCACAAAGAGAAGCGATCTCCAGTTTTTCATGCAACAATAGATTGCAAGTCCAAGTCCTCCCTAGAAATCACTCTGTAAGTGTTCCTGAGACTTGACTTTTTTCTTTTCCCAGATAAAGAAAAGAATAGCTAGCAATAAATTTCTCTGTACTGGTATTATGCAGAAATCATTTTCATGTGCTAGACAATTCTGTACATTTATCTCATTTGATAAATTGATTCTGGCTCACAAAGACCACTGCAGAGACTATAACAGTGTTACATGATTTAGTCATTTGATTTATGAGTGGCAAGGGAAGTTCATGGAGGAAAGAGCTCGTATTTTGGTGGTCATCCTGATAACAAATTTTGTGGGATGGCTATTGCACTGGCTTATCTCTAATTTTGCCCATTCTAATTTAGTGTTTTGAGAACTCACATGATGTCTAAATAATCTTGAAATCCAGATCCTTTGGCAGATACCAGTGCTATGCAGTCAATTGCTGCTCATCTCAACATTTTTAAAGCTGTGCCCAAGGTATTAGCTGCTTGGCTCCTGCTGAGTTTAATTGGAGTACAATTGCTTAATTTCTCTTTACTTTCTATGTGGTTTTTTTGAAAATGCATCCCTGTAGACTGAATGGTAATGTAAGATGAACCTATTTGCTATACAATAGGCTATTCAAATTACTGGTTATTGTTACTCTTGTTAGCAGGAGTGGGTTTGTGGTCATTACCATGTGAAAAAGAAAAGGTCACTGTGAAGGAAAAAAAACTCTGAGAGGAACATAAGCACTTTAGCCTGATAATCATATCCTTCCCTGACTTTTATCCATTTCAAATGTTTCCTAAACATACATAAAAAATATATTGTCAGTGTTAGGTATGGAAGGCAGTGTTGGATATTGTCAACATTTTTGGTCTGGAAACAGTTCTGAAGCTGAATATCATGCCTGGAAACTGACATAGTCACCATTTAACTTGCAGAAAATCCTTGGATTTTTTTGACATAACAAACAGAAAAAAAGCGCAATAAATTCTGTGGGTTTTAATGATTTCACTTACACATCTTGCCTGAGAAACTGTTTCTTTATCATAGCCATAAGCACGTCCAAGGTGTGTATTTATCATTTGCCATTTCCTTTTAGATCCTTTCCCTAAATATTCCACTACTGAGGAAAGCAGCTGTGAAATTTGATATTCTTTTCACAATATGACTGAGTCAAGCCTAGCAGCTTTAAATTTGTGCTGAGGAGGTGGAAGTACATAGCAACAATGTCGTGCAAACAGACTGTAGCAGTCAATACAAGAAACAGAATATTATTTCTGGACATTGCTAATTATTAATTATTCTGCATGAGTGTTCCAAATTATGATACAAATTTATCAGCCTAGGCATGATATCAATTTTGCAGTCATTTACTAAAACAAATATTTTACTCATTCATAGAAAAAAATTACACATTAAGAACAAACAAAGCAGCGGAAAATAGGGGTACAATGTCAGCAGATATTGTACAGAAAAATCTGAAAGTAAACTTCCTAATCTCATGAACTATTCCAATAGATATATCCCATTAAAAAAAAAAAAAAAAAAAGAATTTATTCATTTGTATTTGCAGTGGTCAATTTGATCTGAATGAGATAGGCCCCAACCACATTTTCAGCTCTAAGGTGATTAAAACCCCCCCTGTAAGCTACATAAAGGATTAAAATAGTGTTTCCTTTTTTCTCCCTTACTGCACTTTAAATGAAACGCTTGCTTATTTTTTTTTTTAATAATAATCAAATTTCAACAATGAAAGGGAAGCCAAAAAGAAGACCAAACCAAACACAATAATTTTTGTAATTTCTTTACTCTAAGCAATACTTTCTTTATAATGTACTTCTCACATGGGTTCTAACAACCAACATTTTCCTAAACTTGGTAGATTTTCAGGAAAAAAAAGCTTCCTTGAGAATTTTGATGTCTAACTCAGAACATGAAACTAAATCTCCTGAGCTTAAGACCTGGTTGGTTTTGCACAGCACTGTTTTCCCATTTAATTTCTCTTATATCTTGCAAGCTTATTCTTGACAACTTTGGTAGTCAGCACTGAACTTTTGTTCCACATGTGGTATTTAGAGCTTTGAAAGTGTCTCATGTATAGGCAAGTAATTAGAAAAAGATGAATATGACTGAGAAGAGGGCGTTAGGGGAACCTGAATTTAGGTAGAACCTCTCTTCGTGTAGGCATCTGTTGCCAGGCTGTGTTTTTAAGGCTGGAAAGAACCCTTATGAGGCAATATATGACAAGACCAAATCAGTGCACTTGTATGTAAGAATACCTAGTTAATAACGCTAGTCTAGAGGCATCTGTCTGCCCAATAAACACCAAAATAAAATGAAGGCAAACCCAAGACCACTTGCTAGTCAGTGGGCAGATGCTATCTTTCAAGGGTAGGGATTAGCTAAGGCCTTACACCTTTCCCCAAGCATATCAGTACCTGTCAGCACTCCTGGAGACATTTCATTCATGCAAAAACTTGAGCAAAGAACAGATATCATCACTCTTTTGTCCTGATAGGCATTTTAATTGTACACAGGCTTTCCATTTTAATTTTCTGAACTCTGAAAACTTATGTTGTTCACCAAATTATTATATGTACAGATCAAATGCTTTTACCATGAAATATGGGACAAAATCTACATAATCAATGTTGCATACTTATTTATGCTGGCCTGCATGTACTTGGCCTAATTTCTTGTTATGAGGACCCTTGCTTATTGGTGAGAAAATAATGTTAGTATGAAAAAGATCTTGAACATAACTGTGTAGGAAAAGAAAGATGCATGAATCATCAAACCTGTGTTCAGATCCTTGATTTATTTCTTGCCTGATCTCATATCACAAGAGGAGATAATGAGCACCTTATATTCTAATGCAAGATGTTGCTGGGAAAATACAAAATAGTTGGAGGAAGAGGACATTTGTGATGTGGACATGCGTACACAGAACTACTTCTTGACTTTATTCCTAAAGTTATGCAGTAAGTCACTTGGCATTTAAGAATTCCATGAAGCACTCCTTAATTAATTAACTGCAAGACTCCTTCTCCATAAGACACTGCTTTATTCAGTACACGCTGCAGGCCTCCTCTGGGTACAGGCAAGGCTGTGTCAGAAGGCAACTACCATTTGGAATAATTCTGCCTCAGGGAATATCACACATTTAATAAACAAGTCAGAGAGCAAGAGGACAAGGAAGATCAAGCTGGAAGACCATGACTGCAAGAATGATCAACTCGCAGTTGACTGACGTTTTTTGGGATCTGCTGCTTCAGCTGGATCCCTACAGATCTATGGGCCTGATAAGATTCATCAGACAATCCTCAAGGACCTAGGTAATGCTGTCGCCAAACCTCTCTCAATGATTATTGAGTGATCTTCAGTTCCCAGAGAAGCTCTAGTTGACTGGAAGCTTGTGAATGTTGTCCCAATTTTCAAGACAGGCAAGAAGGAGGACCCCAGAAACTACAGGCCTGTCTCACATCACTGAGCATTAGAATCATGGAAAGGATTATTGTGAGAAGTACTGAAAGACACCTGTAGGACAACTTAGTCAACTAACACGGCTTCATGAGTGGAAAGTACAGCTTGTTGAACCTGATTTCCTTCTATGACAGGGTAACACACCTGGTTGATCAAGGGAGGCCACTTGATGTAATATATTTGGATTTTAGTCAAGCTTTTGATACAATCTCTCACAAAATGTCCAGTGCACAGCTGGATAACCAGGTTTCACAGTGGGTGAACAACTGGCTCATGTGTCTGGTGCAAGGTGTTACAGTGAATCAGACTGGTGACCTGTCACCTGTGAGGTTATACAGGGCTCCATCATTGGCCCTGTGTGTTTCAGAAACTCCTAGGTCCAGATATTTTCAGTAATGACTTGGATGCAGGACTTGAGGGAATACTAAGTTTGCCAATGACACTAAATTGGGAGTGGTTGACTTCTTTGAAGACAGACAGACCTCAAAAAGTGGGAGGGCTGGGCAATCACCAGCTATATATGTAGTTTAACAAGGGTGGGTGTCAGATTCTGCACCTGAGATGGAGCAACCCTGGTTGTGTGTATAGACTGGAGAATGAGAGGCTGAAGAGCAGCACCTTGGAAAGGGACCTGGGGTCCTGGTCAATGCTGAGCTGCACATGAGCCAGCAGTGCCCTGGTAGCCAGGAGGGGCAGCCCTGTCCTGGGGGGCATCAGGCACAGCATCACAGGTGGGCAAGGGAGGGGATTGTCCTACTCTGCTCTGAGCTGGGGCAGCCTCACCTCCAGTGCTGGGGGCAGCTTTGGCTGCCACAACACAAAAAAGACATTAAACTATTGGAGAGTGTCCAAAGGAGGGCCACAAAAATGTTGAAGGATTGGAGTTGAAGCCATGAGTGGAGCTGCTGAGATCACTTGGTCTATTCAGCCTAGAGAAGAGGAATCTAAGGGGAGAGCTCACTGCAATCTCCTCATGAGGGGAAGAGGAGGGGCCAGCAACCTAAGGGAATGGCCTGAAGCTGTGTTAAGGGGAGGAGGTTTAGGTAGAGTATCAGGAAACGTTCTTCACCCAGAAGGTGGTTGGGCACTGGAACAGGGTCTCCAGGGGAGTGGAACACCTCTTCCTAGAGCACCAGCCTGTCCTGTTTTCTTGAACCTGAATTCATGAAGTGTTTGGACAGTGCTCTTGGATGCACAGTGTCACTCTTGGGGGTGATGTGGTATGGGACCAGGAGTTGGCCTCAGTGATCCTGATGGGTCTCTTCCTAAGGAGAAAGTGTCTGCTATTAAAACAGTTCAACATCATCATTTATGATAAAGTTGGTTTTTTTTTAAAAACCCTGTCTCTGCCACAACACCCCGCTTATATCACATTTCTGTGTAATGCTGACAAAGTCATGTAGCACAGGGTTTAGTGAGTAGTCAGGCTTTGAAGCCTTGAGGTATGATTTGCAAAACTGCTGAGTGTATTAATCTGTCATAAAAATTAATGTAAAATACATATAGAATCGATCAAATAAAATATTTCTGTAGTAGTCTGAAAGGCTGGTTAGTGGGTGTCCTTATTGGATTTCCAAATTAGTTTATACTTACTGGTTTTCTCTCATGTCTCATGTTCAGCTTTTATGAAGAAGAAATACTTAACCCTCTTCTCCCATCTCGCAAGCATGTTCGGAAGTTAATTGTTAAGAAATTCATATTCTGAAGCTATGCAAGAAAATGCAGTGGTGGTGAAAAGGTTTTTCTAATTTTTAATAATGTAGCTGACATTTTGAATGTACCAAAAGCATACAGAAATTTGCAAGAGTGAACATATTAGATAATGTTTGTTTTGAAGAAATAAAAGTAATTATTTTTTTACTTTTCTAGCTGAAATATTTTCTCTGTGAAATAGTGAATTATTTTAATTCAGGTTCGTGTGAATGAAAATTCTGTCTTTTCTGAGAGGAATTGGTATTTAAGAAATGAACTATATCAGAAAGGGAAAAGAATTAAAATCTTAATATTGAAACAAATTATTTAAATTTTAACTATTTTAAGTTGACTTTGCATAAGTATTTTGATCTTTTTGGCAGCCTAAAAGATCTGAGAGGGGAGGATGACATAGTTTTAAGTTATAGACACAAAGGAAAAATGAATATTTTTGCTGGTGCCTAACCATTAGAAACTGTCTTTAGTTGCCTTAATTTTGCTGTTCTTGTAATAACTATTTTTCTGGGAAAACAAAGTGTAGGTCAGATATCTATACCAACAGTCTCTAGAAGCAGCAATACCAACTAGGTAAAAAACAGTGACACTTTTGGGTGACTATTGGGGCTAAGGAGATTTTCAAGCTGCTACAGGGATCTCCTGTTTGATCTGTTTGATTTCCTTGCTCTGATCCTGATTCCATCACGTTACCATGGATCTCAGTCCGGTCTGACCTCAGAGCTGATGCTCCTTTGAACAGGAGGTTGATCAAGAGCCCTTCCCTGGGCCCTGAACACTTAAGAGAGGGATAAGCACTGACTAAATGTGTATTTTCAAAAGATAGTCTAATAAAAGTTCTATATGCCCTCACAAATTTCAAGATGGAGTTTGCAAAAACTTTTTTTTCAAAAGAAAATCACAAGAGAATTTTTACAAAGGCAGAACAATCTTTTGCTGCAGCTATGATAAATTGTTCTGGATATTTTAAAAAGATATCAATAAAAAAGAGTGCCTGAGGTAAACAGTAGGTAAAGAGAAAGGCATTTTTCCAAGTTACAAATTTCTGTAAACAAAATCTTACCCTAGGAAGTCACAGGCAATTTTAGTAATAAACAGCAATACTAGTCCAAGCTTTAGTAAATGTTTGGGATGTTCCAGCTAGGCAAAAATGTTCACTGGAAACTGTTACTGGTGGGTTTTAAAAGTGTGAGATAATTCAAACAATCTATATTCTTCAGTAGTGACTGATTCAGTAGGGGTTTCTTATGTTAAGCCTAGTCTCTTATGTTTGATTCATTTATTCAATTCATTTTTATTCAATTTATTTATCTGTACTATTTGCTGTAGTTTTGATTTAAGCCTGTTCAAAAAGAGACCTTGGTGACTGGGGAGATTACCAGTGACTGATTCAGAGAGAAAGTGAACTTTCTTTAAGTGTCAGAAATCAGAGTCTGAATACAAACCAAAGGGTTAAATAAAGTGTGGTTCCTATTACTAATGCACATGGGATCTGGTGAATTTTTAGGGGGTGCAGTCAGGAAGCCATTTGAAATGTGTAATCACAGGAACTTTGCCGTGTTTACAGCTTGATAAATTCAGTAAATGCTTTTATAAATGTTTTTATTTAATGTTCTACTCATTAGTTATTTTCATACATAGTGGCCATTGCATGTCTGTGCACGCACCATAATGCATGAAATCCCCAGGTGCTCATCCTCTGGCAAGCAGGGTGAACAGGGAAGATATCTTTTCATAAAGCCTTATTGAAATGACCAACAAAGACAAACAAAAGCATCAGAGTATAAAGGATGTTGTTTGTTTGTTGTTTTTTTTTCTGTGAACTGAAAATGCATTTTTATGGTCTGGAAAGAAAAATATTTTTTTTCTTTGGTGTGTTGGGTTGAGGACGTTTGGATTTTTCTTTCCTTTAGTACTTAATGTGATGGAAAATTACTTAAGTTATTTGTTTTCCACTGTTCACAGGTTGTATCTTTTTGATACATCTATAGACCATTATTTTTATAATCCATTACTATTATGGTTTATTTGCATCCTTTTTGTTTCATGTACTTGAAATAGTCTCAGATTCTGAGATCCCTGTTCAATTTTGCAGCTTGCCAAGAACACTATATTGAGTTATGTCCCTCTCCTTTGTTTCTTGATGAGATAAGGTTCAGGTATGCTGCATGAAAAATATCATTAAAGTCACAATTTCTCTAACTCTGTCACATCATATGTTTATGATGATGGATTCAGATGGTAAGTTTTCATTGTGTTAAACTGAGAGAGTGCCATAGTTATATAACATTATAACAGAAATAAGCGAACTCATTTCTAAATATATGTGAGGATTTTCCTCCAGCATCTCTCTCTATGCAAGATTTCTTCTTCACATGTTATTAGTCTAATCATATTTTGTAACCGTGGGTCTACCAGTCCTGTTTTACTAATCTCTGTGATATGTAGAGTTGAAAAGCAAGATTCCTGGTGGTTAAAAATGACACTGTGAGTCAGTTAACATTACTGTTTCTTCCAAGGAAAGATTCAGACAATTTTTTCTTTATGTGGTTTTTGTGATTACTTTGTTTACAAAACCCTTTATAATAAATGGGAATATCTGAAAAAGCTCAGTGACACTTGACTGTCTTAACATACTAGCACAATTTTAAAATCTTCACCTTGGCTTGATATGAACCTTGTAGTCGCCTTAAAAATTTACAGGTACTAGATACAGGCCTTGCGTAATTGTGCTCCAAGTCTCTGACTAACCTTCATCACCTCAGACCAGCATATGTTTTCTCTATGTTTTTTTTTGCAAAATAACTGTTTCTCAGCTGTGCTGTGTTACCATCTTAGCTACAGAGAGGGGTTTTTTCCTACACTAGCAGTTCAAAAATGCATTTGCAGTTGATTTTTGAGTAGTAGCTGGTAAAGTCATTCAGTTTAAATGATTGTTACATATTTTCACTGTTCTTAAATTGGAACTGGTTAGTAAGTTTAACTGAAGTATTATTTGCATGTCTCTGCAAATCTGTTTATAATCTGAACATGTCAGAAAAGATGATTTTTTGATTTGCAATCAAACGTGAATAGATTCTGGCAAATTACTTTTCCTTCAGTAGGGCTTTGATAGCTGGGTAATAATATTTTCATAATTTTGGTAGACTTTAATCCAAGGAAGTACTATATAGCTGTACCCTCAAACTCTGCTGCTATCATCTTTCAAAAATTTGGGGGCTTTTTTTAATACATCTAAGAGAGATTTTAGTGAACTGCCATGTATATCAGCTATTTACTTGGTCCTTGATGTGTCAGACAGGGCTTTAGCCTTGACTGTAAATTATCACAATCTTGAAACTCACAGTGATTCCCTGCACCACTCAACAAAGTACTACAGTTGTGCAGAGGAGGGTTCAGTGTGAGATTGTATCTGGGAATAAATGAAGGAAGGAGATAGAAGGAACTCTAAAGCTGTCTCTAGCAAGACCTCACACTTTTTCCTTTCTGGGAAGTTAGCTCCATTTAAAGATGAGTAAATGAATAATCATTTGCCCCAGCATCTTGGATAAACTTGTGTGGGTGATCTATGTGTTTTAAATTCATTTCACGAAACACATGTAACTGTTAACATGCACACGTTTTGAACTTACTCCAGACTGTTTTAATGTTTCTTTCAGTAATCTCCTTATCTCAAGCATGTTTTCACTTTGATTTCACATTTCAGTGACTAGTTTTAGGTACCTATGCAGTACCTTATAACCTAAGGTAATGCTTCCTAGTCAGGGCAGGGCACAGTAGATGCTTACACATTGTAAATTTTTCTCTTCTTAATGGGCATTTTATCTTCCTGTCCCTAGAATTCCTGCTGAGAAAAGATAAATAAACCAAGGTTTAAATTCCTTGAGTCTGGATTTAGTCTCTGTAATCTGTGTTCTTTTTCAGATTAAAAGCACAAGGCTTTGCCTCCGTAACAATAATTAGAAGTTTGGTTAGTCTTTTCAAACTACTGACAGCCTGCAGGAAAATAATTTTGGTTTTCTGATAGGACCATAAATACCTCTGAGACAGCACCATCCCCTGAAAAGCAACAGAAGTAAATTAGTCAGGCTCTTTCATGTATAAATAAGCTTTTAAAGATTCAGCTGAAAAATAGAATGGAAATGATTAGGTTGTCTCACTCTAGAGGAATATAAAAATCTAGGATTATAAGAAATATAAGCATCTCTGAAAGATCTGGAAGTACAGCTAAGGAATGGTTCAAATGATGAATTCATGAAATGAAGTTAATTTGGTTTTGATCCACTACCTCACTTGTCTCTTTTTTTAGTTTGTTTCCTTTTGTATGCTTCATTACAACCTTCACTGGATGTCTTTAAGTGTCACAAACTATCTTTGAATTTTATTTCCTAAGGGGAAAAAAGTGCTGGAAGAGGGTTGCTTTCTCTTAATTTGCTGTATATGTCATCTCTCTTTAAATATAGCATTCTTTTATGGATATTCTACCTGTTACTGCTGTCCTTTCACATCTAAAGCTTTAAAAATGGATTACGGCTTATTATGCGAGTTTCTTCAGTCATATATTCTAAGGTTATTAGTCCAGTGCATACTCACTTATAGCTACATGCTGTCTTCCTAATCTTCAGTTACCTATGCTAAGATTTTAGTAATTCATCCTATAGGTCACATTCATAAAAGTGGGACACTTATTCCTATAAGGTTATTCTGCTATTTTAAACTTTTATAGGATGGTATTTTTGTCACTGACTTTTATGAAGATTGGGTGTTTTTTTGACATTTAGTCATCCTGACACTGTCCAATAAACCTTTATCCCCCTCTCTTTCACTTTTTGTGTGTCTGGTTGCTATTTTTCATGATACTGCAAGTAACATGGACTTATATTCTTCTCTTAGTTTTTTTAAGACAACACATTCTTCTAAATTCTGAGTTCTTGCTGCTTTTATCACCTCAGTTTTATTCTTTTCTAGTTCAAGAGCTGATGTAATTCTTCAGGATGGCAATAGATATTTTCTTGGGATAATATCATTGTATCTCTCATCTTCTACACATTTTTGCTTCAGCACAGTATCCTCTAGGTAACCTAAGCATTTATTCTCTACAAAGGCAATTTTATGCATATGTGAAAGAAAGGAGTTTTAAACACTTGATGGAGCCCAAAGAGCAGACTATCAGTAGCCCTCATAATCCAGCCCTATATCTCTTTAGTGTCTTTGAATACCAAAAATTTCCTGCGTTGTGCTACACTTGGCTCTGAGTTATCCTGAACAGAGACCGACTAGACAGCAGGTTAATGCTGAGCATAGCTGTGTGCTAGGAGCTAATACCATCCTGGTGTATTGTTTCATGTAAAGATTCATGAAGAGTCAAGAAGCTTTTGGAACTCTAAAGTGAACTCCAATTTTGTACATAGATATGAGTCCTGATACAAATTTTTCTAGTACACAGTGCTATAACTCTATTAGTTTAGCCTGCTTCTGATTGATTCTTGTCTCAGCAAGGTGAGAAATCAGTTTATGTGTTGGATACAAAGTTAAAATAGTTGCACAGATCCTGGGAATTTTCCATCTCCCTGTATTTTTGAATGAGAACTGGCTGTGTAATTATTGCAGAGTTGTTTGAATCCAAACACTGCTGCCTCATCCTTGTCAATTACATCACACCCACAAAGCCTGGTCAATTTGCCCAATGCAGCTTTGCTGTACATGGGTGTGGGGGAGATGGCTGCCTATCAGGTAATAGACCAGCACAAGATCTAGCAGTTTCTAGTATGTATCTGACAAATGCAGATTTAATTCTACCCATGAAAAAATTGGAACAAATTTATCCATGTAGCCTTATAGTAACATAAATAATAGTCCAGCATTATAGCTTCTGAGACAGATTTTGTTTGTTGCTATTTCCATGTGCAATAATGCACCTTTATTTGTGAGAATTCATATTGTCTCTATCAGTATGTTTCAGGGTCCATTATATATTTTCAAACAGTGTAATTGCAATTGGTAAAATCCTACTCTATTTTGCCATATATAACCAATTATATTTAACCAGTGACATCTTTACTGAGCACGAATATTATGTGACTAGTTCTTCCTATTGCCAGCTTTCTGTAAGTGAATATGTAAAACTTCTTTCATCTATCTACTTCCTCTGCTAAAGCATGGGGACATTCTGATATCATATGTGCCCTGTATTCAGCCTATTCTGTAAGCATTATATCCTTCAACAATTTTCCAAAACATCTGAAAATGCCTAGGTCCGTGTACTGTTATCAAAATACTTAAAAATAGGAATTGTATTAACCCTGTAACTTTTAAAGTCTCTGTCCAAGCTTGAATGCCATTGTGTGCTCCTCTTTTTAAGTGCTTGACAGCTACTAATAAAGACTGTCAAGCTTGGCATGAATTTTCCCACAGAGTTTGCCATCCCTCCCACTTTGCACACTCATTTGTCTTTTAATCTTTAAAGTCTGGAATACCTAGACTTCTTTAGGCCTTCTTTCAAATATTTCTGGAGCCTGAATCTTTACATTTATTGTATAATTTGGGTCCTATTTCATAGCCCTGTCAAACACACTCTTTTAGTCTTTTGTGATGTTCTGTTGCTGTACTGTCAAAAGTCAGAACATCATCTCTGTGCATTTCAATAGATTCAGTTCCTTCGAGAAAAATGTAGCACTTACTGAAAATTCTCAGGAATATATTTTAAGCCAAAGGAAGCCCATGAAACCACTACCTCCTGTATAGTACATCAAATGTGGCTTGCTTTGAATTCCTCTTATCTGGGGAGATTTGTAAAAGCAGAGCAGATATACATTTAAGTTAGTGAAAGAATAATGCCTCACTTCATGTAACTTTTTTTTCAATCTGTTTAGTTCTCTTCGATCTAAATACAAAAAGATGGAGCAAATTTTCTTTCATATTTGTGGTGCCCATAAAGAGACCATTTCTAATATCTCTTGTCAGTTGTTAACTAAATAGTTGAGTTTCTGTTTCCAGCTTAGAGATCTGTAAACCAACAGGACCTATGGCCTATAGACACATACCATTAAGGACAGCTGGTCTCCTACATTACCTTTTCTGGACTCTTTAATGGCTTACAACCTCTCCATCTCATGCTAGCTGCTGAACATTTTAAACTGAGTTTGGGCCAAAATGTTTGCTCCCACTGATTTTAATTGAATTGTTTTAAATTTTGTTTTCAGTTGAAGTCTTCTACTTTAGCTTCAAATTATAAGATCTCAACTCTACTGAAGTTCCCACGATGTATTTTTGTTTCTGATTCAGTTGTTTGAAGTGGCCCTCATATTCTGCTGTTACAAACTGACCCAAAGATTCTCCCCCGTTACAAAGTCTGTAAAAGGACCTTCAAAGTTACCTACCCAGACCTTGGGAATGAGTGCAAATTTGCAAAGCAGCAGGACTTGGAGTGCCACAGGCAAGGCTTGTAAACCCACATGTAAGAAAAACCCAGACAAAAGCCATATCAGATAACCAACATGTTCCAAAAGACACAGTGACAAGGCACTGTAAATTAGTCCTATGATATATTGGATTTCCACTGATTTAACCTCGTGCTACACACACATCTGCCTAGAAGCCAACCTCATCAGAGTTGGAGATGCCAGTGTTCAGTCATAGGAGGTCAACGTAACCAATGCCCTGTGCTTCCACACCCTAATAACATCTTGGTAGCTACCCCACATGGCTGCTGCTTACTTGGTCTGATATGCCTTGCCAGCCTCATGACAGAAGCCAGAACAGCCAGATGTATCCCATTTTTGTTGTCATTTGTAAAGGAACTGTGTTGTCCACAGTCAGGCATGCACAAGGGCACGAACTCTTAGAGAGAATGTAAACAAGAATGGACTTTATTTGGATTACCACTTTGCCCAAGATTGTCTCCCTTGCCACTACCTTCTGACGTCTGTTTCTCTTAATCTCCGAGTTGCACTGCCTAAGTGCTGTGCAAAAGGCCAAGTAGCCAACAACTCCACAAAACCCCACAGCTTGCTTTCTGTCTCTCAGGAAAGAGAAATGGACTGTGAGTGAGAGGGTTTGGGCTTCCTCCTGAGCATAGCACTGTCCTAATGGATTATTTTCATTTCTTTGATTGAAGCTCTGAAGCAGAAATATTCCAAATCATTTTATGAGTCCATTAACACTAGCAAAGACCTGGATTCACAAACCCCAGGCATTTAAGGCAGTGATCTCTGAGTTCCCATGTGCAATACCTCTTCAATCAGGTATGCAAAAGTTCTAAGATGCAAATCTTCAGATCTTTTTCATCTTCCCCTGCCCTTTCCCCTATAAACCCAAACCTCTCTATATTCATGGTGAGAGTTTAATGTATATTTTGAGTTGACAGAGATGGGAACTCAGCTGGGTTAAATTCTGCAGCTTTGGTTGTGGAATGTTGTCTGTTGGAGATGCACTACCAGAAGTAATGTCCTGCAATTCCTCTTTCCACCTCCCATATGAGACAAATACATTTGAACATAGGAGAGGCATGGCAGCATGTGTGCTGGCACTTGTTGAGGCATAGTGATTTTCCTGCCAAGTCCAAGACAGGTACTGGGAAAGCTAACAGGACCCAGAGCTGAGCTGAGCAGTGAGATCTCTGTGTAGCTGGGGAACAGAGGGTCTGTAAAGAGAGAAATTACTACAGTAAATAGGTAACTACAGGTTTTGATATTTTTCATTAAGAACAGGTGCATAAGAATATGCGTTCAAGCACGTACATAACCATATAGAGAAATAACAATATGAAAATATTTGATTCTCTAAAGGCTAAAACAGATTTACAAAATTGCTTGCTGAAAGCAAGCAATGCTTTTGCAACCCTTGTATGCTCAGGATTCATAATCCCTCAAGTAGTGAGTGATACATGTATGCCTGAAGATTAAATCAGATATACAATAGAAGGACTGCTTCTGATTCGCATTATTTCAATTTGCATACTGAAATTCCAAAGACAAATTACAAGAACAACTTTTTCAAAATGTATATAAGCAATGTATATCAATAAGGTGCAATAAGAAGAATATGATTTTTCAGCCTGGCTATTTGAGCAGACCTGTTTTCTGCCAAGTGGAAGGATATAATAGTAAGCCAAACAAGAACAATATGTGAAGAAAAGAAATTACAACATATATAAAAGGAGATAACTGGTTTGTTAAGAAAAATTGGAGAGTCTTATACAATTACTATTAGAAAAAATTAACCAGCAGGAAGGAAGTAAACTCATGAATAAAGATAGGAAATAATGAGCTTAAAATGACTAAACTAGCTTCTGCTGAAATCTTTTCACGACAAATGAAGATGAGGCACACATCAAAAGTATTGAAGGACTTTGCATATATAGCTGCTATAAAAGAGAATGAAATCTAATATAGAAAAGAACAAAAGGCAAATAATGCCAACAAGCAGAGGAAATGTAAACAAGCAGAGGAAAGATTCAAATTTATATTTTGCATGCAAAGAAATTAGTGTAAAAGCATACTGAAGAAGATTGTTATACGTATAAAATTCTGACCAGTACAGGTAAAAGAGGGGAATTCTGGGAGTACTTTATATAGATATGAAGTTTGAAACTAGAAGCAAATTTTCAGCATAAACTTTCCATCATGCAGCATTGAGCAAGTCCCAGTAGTCTGAAATGTAAACCAAATAACTAATAATATTTCCATCTCCTTTTATTTTCTTCCATCTTATTTTAGATATCAGATCTCAGATGCACTCCTGGTTCCAAAGACTTTTTGAATCAAGAAAAAAGAAATCCTTTGTTTTCTTTTCAGCTTGAGAAAATAAATAATTTTACTCTTTCTTATTTTTTAAGTCAGACATTATACCCATAATTATCCCAGACATTCTCAGGATGTTGTAATTTCTGTAATGCCAGGATAGCAGTGGCTGTTTCAGATCCATGCCCCAATAGAGCTGACATTATAAAGTTGAATAATTAAGGATTTAGCATCACACTAAGGAGTAGCTGGTGTTCATCTTTCTGGGCTACAAAACTGTCATGAGCCTGTAGGACCAGTCTAAGAACTCAAGGAACTTTGTACTATAAAGATGCAAAGTTAAGATGGATTTTGAATGACTTTATATTGTCAGTGAAGTACTGTGCAGCAGGTATATCTTGCATTAATATTTTCTGGTATTTGTGAATAGAATTTCTGGGAAATTAACTTGAGCAAACTGTGGAACGAATCACCATGGTTTCTCCTAGCCCTAGTGTTATGTGTGCACTTAGCTTACAAAATATCTAAATACGCTTCATGGTCCTTGGAGGGGTGGGACAGAGCAGCCTTTTGTTTTTTCAATTTTTGAATTCTTTTGTGTTACTGTTCTATTTGAGTTACTGAAGGCATGCATCAACACAAGAATATTCATTTTCATTTAATATAAAGCAATTGTTTAACTCTTACAATTTCAAAGAAAGCCCCAATGAATGAAATACCTAAGCAATGCAGACTCTAAGAAGTCTCTGAAAATACTTTGTATTGTAATATATCTTAATTTTTACATGTCTTTCAATTGTACAGCTTGTGATTAGTTTATTGGCAATGTAAAAATCAGGGACAATCTACTTGAAGATTATGTGAACAGTCAATAATAAATGCTTCAAAACTGCAACACTTCTGAAGATGAAGCTTCTTGGTTTTGGGTACTGTGTTTTAGTTGAGATGCAGAATAGATTACTGTTGTATGATAGGCAGATTTCCTCACCTCTTTTTCGGAGGCAGTAATTGGTATTGTTTTTTCTCTTTATAAATGAGAAAACAGAAAGTTCTTTGCAAAGCAGCTAACGACCAATGTGGGCTAATGTTTGTTGGTTTATGGTGATGAGATGGCATGTGGTAAAGATGGTGTAAGAGAGGAGAATGGAGCAGCAGTACCGATTTCCATTATCATTGAATGGGCTCATTGGCTTTAAATGAGCTTCTCTTTCAATATAACAAAAAACTCCAGGCGTGGTAAATTGGTAAATTAGTAAATTAGACTTGTGATTTCACGAAGGGGGAGGGAAAAAAAAAAAAAAAAAAAAAAAAAAAAGGAGGAAATAGAATCTTTCCTTATTGAGCTTCATTACTTTTGTTTTCATTTTCTTTAAAGAGAAAAAATATTTTTTACAGAGAAGGCTGTCAACTGAATAGTGGTATGAGCTTCTCTAAGGATTTCCTCAACATATTATTTTAAAAGGTTGTCTTATTAAACCGATTCCCATCACACACTTCTCTGTCAAACCTGCCCTGAAAAATAATCCTTGCTATTTCTGGACATTGATTAGACAGGCACATAACAAAGTCATTCCTCTGCTCTCTTTGGATATTAGACAATACAGTCCTAAGCTGGAATTCATTGATGTCTACAGCTTTTGAGTCCTAAGGTAGAGACTTCCCCAACAAGGTAGTAAAAACAGACCTAGTAAATATTACTTTCATTGTCTGTTAATTCCATTATTTTTTCCCCCAGAATTGTTTATTGCCTTCCTGGTTTTTTGGCTGTCAGAATTGTATGACACACATATATAACATATATAATATATACGACGAGAATAAGACAGAGTGGTATATTTTTTTAGGAGTGATATTTTACTTGCATCATCAAGATATAGTTTCTGTTTCCCTTCTGTTTTCTGTGAAAAAATATAGTTTCCAAGTCATAACTGAATTCACAGTAAGAGTGTTATTGTGTTCTACTACTTCTATTTTAGACAGTTCAAGCAGCTTCATGACAAATCCTGGCTCAAACTCTAATTTTGTTAAACAGGTTTATTGATTTTTTTCTAATTCTTATTCAGAATACAAATATTGCTTTTATATTTTGTTGATGTTTATGTGTCTTGTAGCACAGTTAAACTTGATGCTGATGGAAATAAATAACATTTTTTGTAGTAATTTCATTTTTTGTACTGAGTCAGACTCCTAGGAATTGTTCTGCTCTTCCTCTGCCAAAACTGTGTAGTTCCCACTAATAAAATGCCAGTCTTTCACAGCTAATTCTTTTTAACTGATGCAGCATCCTACTACTTAGTAGTATTTCAGTAGGGATTAAAATGTAGTTTTCAGTGTGCAATCATTGCCTGTCCATGCAGAGATACTGCCTCTCACACACAAAATAGTGGCTGAGAAGTTTAATGTTCCTCCATGGCAATATCTAGAGGCTTTCATGGAATGAAGCCCCATTATCTAGACAGTGTGAAAGGGTGAAGTTTGTGTAGTGTGAAAAGGAAGAATAACTGGGGAAATAACAGACAAAGCAGATGAGAAAGAGAAAAGGGTGGGGTGGCAAAGGATTGCTTGGCGGTAGTTGGAGTCACTGTCCAGGACAGAGTGCATGGCCCTATATCACAACAAAGAAGACTTAGAGGACAGGTGAAAACTGATTGGCAAATAGAGTTCACTCCCATTCATGTAAATTCCCTTTTAGCTTTTATCAGAGGGAAATTCACGGCACAAATTTTTTAAAAATATTACTTTAATTAGTTAGTAAAAAAAAAAAAAAAATAGATTCTAAGTAATGGTTAATTTGGTGAATATTTACATTTTTATTCCCTCTTAAGTAAAACATAACATGTATTTCATGAAGATACTGTAGATTTTTTTTCCTCTTCTTTCTATTAGTATTGTTTCCTAAATATTGTCAAATGGAACATTAGGTTAAATTTTTCTTTTCCTACAACTGGAAATACAATTAGTATGTATTGGATAGGTTATGAAGTATTTATATTTCAAATTACATTGACTATCATGTAGGAATTTACTATTTTTCCTTTCCCTGTCTCCCTTCTCTCTTAGTTTCAATTCACTCAGAAAATTATTTTCTTGCCAATGGTTTTATAAATCTGTATAGAATCTTCTTTAAAACAATCAAAATACTGACAGATCTGCATTCTTTCTTGACTGTTGTGTTCTCTGCCTGCCATGGACTTTCTGAACAGCACCACGACTGAAGTGACCTTGATACTACCCTTGTATTCCTTAATTTCTCTAACTGACTAACTTTTACTAATCCTGAGCTATCTCATTTATTTCCTTTTGCATCCTTCAGATAAGTGGGTGTTACCAGACTACAGTTAGAGGATCCAGAATCAACCCCATGGTATTCATAAGGGATAAGTAATTTCCTCCATGTACAGTTGCTGCTCCCTCAATGCTCAGGCTTCTATAGGACTGTCCTTTGTGTCCATTCCTCCTGACTGGGCACATTAAAATTCCCTATGCTTTAGCTCTCACTGGGATGGGGAAGAAGGAGTTTTAATGCACCAAAAATCAAGTAGAGAGGAAGGTATAGGACTAAGCACAGGTGGTCACCAGTAGAAAGTTAAATGGGACTTGGAAAACTCAAATGTTTGTCCTTTCTAAGACAGCAGGAATCAGATGAAAGCACTCTGTCTGTTTGGCTTTTAATCACATCCCAGGTTTCTCCTGAGGTAGTACCAACTGTGTAATCTTCCTTTACTTACAGCTCACAGGACATAATACAGAAAATCTAGAGCTCTTTATCTGGCTCTCTCCACTTCCATCAACTTTTCTTCCTTTATCCCTTCTATCTTTTTGTGAGGAGCAATCCTTGTATTCAAATTTTCAGACATTTATCCCACTAGAGTATTTTTATTGAAAAGGCTATTTCCTTTTTTTCCCCCACCTTTTTCTGTTTGTGGATTTGTTTTTCTTCTTGTTGTTCTGTTTGGGGTTTTTTTTTTGGTCTCTTTTCTTTTAACTTGCATGTGATTTAACCTTAAACTCTGTGGGTTTTGTTGATACTTCAATGGATGAATATAAGCAAGTATTTTTTATTTTGAATGCTTCACTAGAAGTAACTGTTTTTTTCACTGATTTTCATGTATAAACATGGATTCAAAAAATTGCTTTTAGAGCTTGTTGATAGAGGTAGATTTCTGTGAGTGGTTTCTTTGAGATTGATTCTAATCCTTTTGCATTTTATACAGCCATAGAGTAAAAGGCAATAACAACCCTGGGGACTTTTCATCTTCTCCATGGTTTTGAATTTCCTATTCTTTCTTACCTTCAGGAAAGGGCAATGGTCCAGTTTGTCAAGGGTCATTCTCTCTTCTGCCTGGACATGTTGCAGTTTATGATGACTATAGCAATTGTACTTGTGGGGCAGAAACATTTAGTAGGCAGCACTTCCCATCTCTATTTAAGAGATTTTAAAAATCATTCACAAAGCTGAAAACAAAATGGACACTGAGTCTGGCCATGGCACCTGGGTGTCCCTGGCTCTCCTGGCCTGGGCACAACTGACTGGCAAGGCCCTGCCCTGCTCTGCCCTGCCCAGGGCTTCCCCTCAAGAAGGTTCCCTGGGTCCCCAGCCCTCAAGGAGTAGCTGGCCCATGCAGCATCCTGACAGCAGGCTTTAGTTGATTCCCTCTGGCTTTTACTCTTACACCTTTCCTTGTCCATAAATGCAACATTTTTACTCAAGACAAGTTTTTGCACATTGCCTTTCAAATTTTCTTTGCATATCCCAATACTGCATGGAGCAATTGACAAGTATGTGTTTTCTATTGGTCCATGCATATTCTTCTTCTCTGGCTAGATAAATGGAAGGAAAAGGAAAGTGTTCTCTCTCAGTGTCTCTTGTAAGAGAAAAGTCAAGTTAATCTTTCACAGTTGTGCCTTTGTTCAAAAGCCAGACAAAATCAGGTCCTATTTTTAAAAAGCTTACTTCAGTTTTCCATTAGTAAGTTGTAACATCATCACTAATTAATAGAATTTGATCCTAGGAACACTTCGATTGCTCTGGGGTCAATAGATTAATGAAATATAAAAGAAGTCTTACCTTCCTAAGTAAAAGTGTAAAACTTAATTTATAGTAGCAGATTTGTTGTCTCCCAAGTTACATGACTCTAATGATCCAAAGGAAATGACAGGAATGAGACAAATTACTTAAAGAGAGATTGCATGGACCATATTTCTTCTTAAGCTGTAAGATCTCCAGGGATCTCTTCCAACCTAAATTATTTCATGACTGCATAAATAAATAGTACAAACACAGCTTCTACATCAGAAGCAAAGTCTCCATCTCTTTTCTGGGACAGATGGTCATTAAGAAAAGTTTCCATCAGAAACTATCTGATATCAGAGAAGATATACAAACATATTGCTGGTAAGAAATCTTCCAATTCATGTACAACGTGGTATATAGAAGGAAAAAAGATGCCTTCTCAATCTCCAGTACAGAAAAAACAAGGATAAATATTTGTTTTGTCCATTTTGAAATTAACCTGGTTATATTGTTCATTAATTTGGTGATGTGGTAAATTAGGCACTTTGAAGAATGGAGGCCTTCTCAGCTGTGACTTTGATGCATTTTTAAATTTTATTTAGTCTAGTGAAATGTCAGTAGTTTACTTGAGACTCTTCAACTCCTGCAATTTTAAGCATGTCTCAAGTACCTGTAAGAATGCATCTAGTCTGAGAAACATTTTTGCAAATCATTCTACTTTTTCTAAACGTACATCTGTTCGCAATTTTTATTAATATTTATAACCAAGAAGTGTTATTTATACTTTTTTTTCATAAAATCTTCAATATACACTTCTGATTAGCACAACTTCAAATGAAACCTACAACTTTTATTAAATCTTCACTTATGTTTACACTTGAATAATTTTGCATATTAATAATTTTTTTAAAAGAAAAAGGCTTTAATAGCTGATTTTTCTGATCCCTAGATACTCAGGAGAGTAGACAAGTATTGCTGCATGCAAACTCAATATTTATGCACCTCACTACAGCTATTCTGTGCCCCACCTGCTACAAAGCGAGGTTACTGTGGGATGCAATATTATAACATTGTTCTGCATGCTCACAGGTGCCAATGTGAACCTTTCCCTTATGTCAGTATCTGCCTAGCTTTCAGTGATGCCAGAATGACCTCTGGAAGGAATAACACTTGAACAATCTGAATGATAAAATCATGATCTACTCTTTAGTAAGTACATTTAAACAAGGTGGCGCATTTCAGTGGTTCCTCAGAGAAAGATATCTGATAATTTCCAGTTATATTCAGGACCTTTTTGGTTTTAGTATGGACTGGATACTTGAGACCTAAATGCCTAAAAGGCTTTTATTGTCCTACTCTAGCTCTGCTTGCTGCAGCAGGAACTCTAAAGTATAGAGGTTAGCCAGGTGGTGTTGAACTAAATTTGGGTTAGACAAGCATAGGACTGCGCTTAAATTTCTCGTTTCATAAGTGTATAGCTACAGGAATAGACACTTAAACTTTAAGACATCAGTAATTGCAGATGGTAAATCAATAATACTTTTATACATTTTTCAATGCTCTCTAACATTTGCTTCAGGTCAAGTATAATAGAATTGTCTGAACAAAGTAATTATAAAAAAACATCAAGGTATTATATCTGTTTAATATTCAGCAATTATTCATTTAAAAATTGGCTAATTTTCAGGTGAATTCATTATTTAAATTATTCATTGATTTCTTGGTTTCCCAGCAGTTTCATGAGCTTTTCTGACACAATACAACACTATGCTAGTAGGTTATAGAAGTTTAATAATTCTATTTATTCTGTGTTTATTTATTCAAGCCTTAAAGTATCACTTGTTTCTCTCACTGGTTTAGGTGCTTAGGAGATTCACTAGGATAATATGAATTTTCTATTTCCAATATCAATATGTTATCTCAAGCAAATGACTTATAAATATTTGAGTGGAAATTATGCTATCCATAAATGTTCATAGTAATCTGGGTGTTCAAATTATGCACAGAATGTAAAAAAGAGAGAATGGTAGATAAGGACAAATTTAAAATAGTTTTGGTAGAAACAGTCATTTATGGAGATATTCTAATATATGATAACTTTGATTAATATCTTAATGAGTTTTGTGATTTTATCATGGGTTCAATTATACTTCTTCTTTTGTTCTTAATTTTATTCAATCTGATTTTCAGAGTCCATTTTAGTACGTGTTGGTATGGAATGGATAATGGGCTCTTACCCACAGCTGCCAGCTCCTCTGCAGACACAACTTCATTAAAGGGCTAGCAAAAAGCAGTTCCTAAACAATTATGTGTGTAAAGGTTCAGTTTTGAAGCATGAGTGAGCCATTCCAGAAACCTTGTTGAGGGTATAAAAAACAGTTCATATGCAAACCTGAAATGGCAAGCTAATGTAAGATATGAGATGTTCTCTTTAGGTCTTCATATTTAAAATTTGATTTATATTGAGAAAAGGACTATAAATTCTGTGTATTTCTCTTAAGTCTTGTAAGATGAGATGTTTAACAAAGTGATGGCTTGAGAGAATCAGCTAAAAATATAAACCTAAAGGGAAACTTTGGATTATCCTGTGAAAATGCAAACATCATGGAGAAATCTAAAGACTGCAATTCATGCTATTTTTGAAAATATTATTCGATGGAAATGGAATTCTAAGATGTTTCTCTATTTTCCTATTCCTTCACAGGACCTCAAAAAATAAAACAAGGAGGGAAGAAAGGAATTATGTTTCCACTTTTTCTGCTTGTAGCTAGGGAAGACATCTTTGCTTTATTCTGTTCATAAGTGCAAAAAGATTAATATACAAGCATACAGTAATATCTGCTGGAGTGACATGGAGCAATGAGGGACTTGTGTTTACCTGATCTCTTTCCTGTATATATATGTATATTTATATACATACCTTTCCATGTGTTTCCAGACTGTTTCTCCTCCATATGTTCTCTCTCTTTCCAGTTCTTCAGATCCAGCCCAAAGACTGTAGCTGGCTGGAGCAGAGGTGGGGATGATTCTTGATGCCTTTACATGGTTGTACAGAAAAGACCTCAATCTCTAACTTTCAGATGGGTTGGAAGAACCAGCAGGAATATTTTCTCCTAATTATCCTTCCTGAAAAAGGATTACAGTTGGGTTTTTATAGCAGAAATGACCATATCCTTACCAGTGGAGTCTTCTTGCACATATATCAAAGCAAAGCAGCACCAAGGAGATACAAAAAATCCGCAGGAACTAGCACAGAGATGCCAGGCTAAACCTCTCTACTTTCAGATTTATGTGTATTATTAAAATGGTAAAAGTCTCGGATTTGACTGCATGTGGCTGAAGTTGTGTCAGGGGAGGTTTAGGCTGGATATCAGGAAAAGGTTTTTTCCCCAAAGGGTGGTAGGGCACTGGAACAGGCTCCCCGGGGAAGGGGTCACAGCACCAAGCCTGACAGAGCTCAAGAAGCATTCGGACATTGCTCTCAGGCACGTGCTTTGGCTCTTGGGGTGTTCTGTGCAGGGTCAGGAGTTGGACTTCGATGACCTTTGCGGGTCCATTCCAGTTCAGCTTATTTTATGATTCTTTATTTCTGTGATATTGGAGCCCAGGAGCACCTTAGATGAGGCACAATGCTTAGATTAAAGTTTTCTATTTGTGTGTGTTTGTTTAAAATTAGATATTCTTCTCTACACACATGCCTCCATTTGGAAAAGATACTGTGCTTTCATGACGCCTCGTGTTCTGAATTTCAAACACTCAGAGCAAGGATTTAATCCGCTTGTCAGTCTATGGTGAAAGCATGTGTATTCCTTTTGAAAAATTAGCCATTGCCTTAGAGAATACATGTATGGTTGCTGATTTTCCAAGATATGCAGCATTGTGTGCCCTTGAGAACAGTAAAACCTTTTCTGCATAAAAGCAGCAACTACATTTAAAAATGCTAAACGTATCAGGAATCTTCACAGTAAAGACTCTCCAAGATATTGCCTGCATGATAGGCAGTGAAATTACATTATGCAAATTGAATGCAAATGTATGCACCGCATATGATAATTAAAACTTTTGTAAATACATATTTGCAAAATACAATCCATCATGGTCCACAAGGTTATAATCTACATTTTTAAATGAACAGTGCAAAAACTTTGAACATTCACAAAGAAGTGAATGGTGATAATTTGTAACAAAGTGAACTATCATTTACCAACTTTAGATTATTTACAGAGTGTCTTTCATTTAAAAAAAAAAATATCTCTGATTGACTAAATGAAAGTTTCAAGCCCTTACCAACATTTCTGTTTGTGTGAAATGCAATAACTAATGTGCTACTGTGACTGTGAGCCTTCAGTAATCATGAATGGGAAGCGAAAAATGTTGTATGCCACATTATGAAGGAGAACCTGACAAGAAAAGGAATTTTACCAAGAAATGTGACAGATCACTTACTTCTGTAGGACATTAAAGTTGGAAGTGTTCTAAGACAGGCTAGATGTGGCTTTGTGTAACCTATTCTAGTGAAAAGTGTCCCTGACCATGGCAGGGGGGCTGGAACTGGATGACCTTTAAGATCCCTTACAACCTAAGCCAATCTATGATTATATGTTACCACCTGTTTGTTTTCCTTTCAGCTGAGAAAACTTAGTGAACTTGATTCTTCTGGTTTTGAGGAAGTCAGTCAGTTGTCAGCAGGCTTCAGGTTTAAGACTGAAGTACACAGCCTTTCAGCCTTCTCTTGCCAGTAGTGACATACAGGCTTATCAGTAGTCATGGGATTATTTTCCTAATATCGTTAGGACTCATACGACAGGTAAAACTACACTTTTTGAAAATTCCTGGTTGGCAACTAAGGGAAGCTCTCACCCTTCAATGCAAGTGTGTAATTCTAGTGAATCAGCTGAACGAGTAAGTGCAAAAATGGCCTTTTGTTTCCCATGTTTGCAACAATACTCATTAGCAATAATGATCAGCACCCTTTAGCTAACATTGCTGACTGTTGGGATTGACTGACAGTGAATATGCCTAAGGAGGAAAGTCACTTTGTGAGTTGCTGACTTGTGAGTATCGGACAGTCTCAATTTTCTTTACATGACATCTTCTGTTTAAGGCATGTATTACACAGACACTGAATATCTTTGATAGTGTTCCTTATAGCCAGAGAAAAGGCCCATCCTCCTTCACAATAAAGTAATTGTGTTTTTTCTTCAGATCAGGCTGGTGAAATAAAGAATTCTTTAAAAAATCTACTCCCAGAAGAAGGCAGCTGAGCAGTCAGCTACAGAGGTGTTCATGAGTAACTCTGGGTCTGATTCTGCCACCTGTGATCATAGCAAGTGGAAACACGGATTTATTTTTTTTCCTATGAAATTATTCCACTTGCCACACTGCTACTTTTTGGGTTAATCTTATGCTGAGCTCTGAGTTTCCATCCATACATGCAGACAGGAGAATGTGTGCAGGCTTTTCCAGTGGGGTGCTGTCAGAAAAGACTTCTATAAAATGAGAAAGTGAAATTTGCAGGCTTCCATACCTGACCAGCTCTGTAAATTGAGAGCACTGGCATTTGTCAGAATCAAATATGAAATCATTTAAATGCTACTTATCACTATTTTGGGTTTTGTAGCATTTTTAAGTACTTCTACATAAGCAGAGTCTGAGCCTCTAAAAATCAATGTCTGACTACTACACAGAAAGACAGTTTTGACAAAAAGCACTTTCCAATTAAAATGTCCAGCCTTTAAAAAATATATGTATATAATCCAGCATATAATAATTGTTTAAAAAAATACAGATATTAACATATTAACAAAATGTCTTGGCACTTTATTGAATGTTGAATTCCCTGAGTGGTGCTGTCCTCATACTTAAATGTATGTAATAATAAATTAGAAGTTAGACAAAACAGCAGGCCAGCTGGAAGCCTTGAGAGTGTGGCAAGAAGGCGTTCAGCACTGGGCTCTGCAGGGATCTATATCAGCATGATAGGGGACGTGTACTGACATGGGCTTTAGTTTTGTGGAAGGGAGGCGAGGCAAGAATATAGATTCTGAGGCTTTTGTGTGACAGCTACGGTCACCTAGTTCCCTGCTACCCTGTTTGAATGGGATATCTGTAGGGAGCTGCTTTGAAGGTTGAACACTTGAAATTAAAGAGATAGAAATCATGTTAATATGACTGATTTATTTGGTTTTATAATAACAAGAATATCTGCTGTAGGCAGAAGGATTATTGCAGAAATAATTATTTTAGCATTTAAAAGGGCTTCTTGCTCTTAATATCTTTTATAACTTGTCCAGAGAAAAAGAAAATATTTCATCATGAATTAAAACTTCTTAAGAAAACATAACCTCAGCTAATGCAAAGGGAATTGCAGCTCTCCAGTCAGAGGAGTCTAAATCAATTGCCCTCTATAGCTTTGGCCAGTCAGATCAAACCATTCACGGGTGCAGGGATCAAACTGCCAGTCAGTATCCATGACTAAAAATGTGTTTCATTTTCTTTACCTGTGAAAGGATGTTAACTTGACAATAATCACAGGGAAAGCAGTTCTCATAAACAGCAGCATGCTTCCTTTTGTGGGTTTGCCGTTTGGAAAAAGCAGCTGCATCTGTAACTCTGAGCACTGTGCTGAGAAGCAGAGCTGCTGCTGCATCACTTAAGAGTTAAGCCCTGAAGAGCTGAAAATAGAAGGGCTGATTGCTGGTTGTCTCATCAGCCCTTGTGAAAAGCAGCTGACAGTATTCATGTTTGGAAGAGGAGAGGAAATTGGAAATCCATTCCATTTCTCCCAGTGTTTCAGTCACAAGAATATATATGACTGCAGTTTGGAAAGTATAGGGAGTCTAAGATCTTAAGGCACAATTCAGCGATGTCCATTGTCACGTATTAACAGAACAGTAAACCGATTGAAAAAAAACAGCTTTGTTTCTTCAAACTCCTTCTGTGATAGTGGGAACGAGGAATTCTGATCCTCTGGGGTAGCTTTGAGCTTTTTCCCCTTCCACCTTATTTTTGTTTGTGAGTGAACATTGAAATTTGGATTTGGCATCATTAATGTCAGCCACCAGACTGGGACTTGGTCCAAGAGCAGCTTGCAGAGTATCAGTGACCGTTTTGACTGTAATAAAGACTACTGAACCATAACAAAACCTGTTCTTTTTCTCTTAAGAGCAAAAAGAGTGGTTGCTAGTTTGACACCCACATGCTTTTCCCTCCCTCACTGTTTCTGTCATCACACTTTAAACTCCCTCACAGAGCTTCAGATCAACAGTTGCACAAGACACCTAGCACATTTCAAGGCTAGATTGTCACATGCATGGACACTAATCAGGGATGGCAGTTTGGGTAATGGATATTGGGCCACCTCTTGAAATCTCTAGTAAAGGCACAGAGAAAGACAGGCTAGCAAAAAAGTGCTATATACAGCGCTACTTGCTATTTAGCAGGATGAAAGAAGTATAGTAGGTGGAATGTACTTGTTCTGACAACAGAAGACTAGTATGTGGTTCCTTTTCAAAATGGAATTTCATTTTTATGCTGACTCAGGAATTGCTCTTGTGATTCTGTCACTGACATTTACACTGTCATCTGACCATCAGTAACATGCTGTTAATGTCTTTTTTTGCCTACCATCTTCTGGACACTATTCATTTATTCATGTGACATCAGGGTTGCAGTGCTTCTAGACAATCTTTTTTCAACATGTATATAAACAGCAAAAAGGAATCCAGAATAATATTGTAATAGGATCTTGGGTCTCTAATAATCCTCCCACAGCTGCTTGTAGGGCTGCATATCCCACTTAGGGCAAATTTCAGCTCAGTCAGCAGCAGTTGCCAGGATTGCATGGATCCCCTGAGAAACCAGAGGACTCCTCTTTGCTTCTTTGACTTTACTGAAAGTAGAGCAAAGGTCCCATATGAACATCAATACATATGAACTTTTTTTCTCTGATTCCAGTGATTTTTCTTCACATTTTGTTGAAGATAAAACTTATCAGACAGATTTAACAATTTGAGGAAGTTGAAGAGAGAATAAATATTTGGGGCCAGAAAGAGACAAAGAAACATTAGGTGATAATCTGTGTTCCAGTTTAGGGGAAGTTTTCAATGAGCTGCCCTTAGAGAACTCAAAATACACTTTCTCTTGTTTTGCAGATTTTGCTCCATTTTGCTTTTGGAGTTTATGTGGCCATTTCCCAAGCTAAACATATTGGGAAAGGGGAGAGGAAAAATAAATAACTATTTTTTGGCTGGTAGGAATCCAAACAGTAGTGAAACTACCTAATTTCAAATAAGTCTTGTAAAAAATGGCTCAATTTACTTAATTTTTGTAACTCGCTAATGTTTCTGCTTGAGTCTACCATTTGAAAGCCAAAACCATTGTGACAATTAATGAGCTAATTATCCAATTGGGACTTAATTACTCATGCTGTAAGAGTGATCTCTTTCTTACCTTTCCCCCACATAAAAAAACATTACTGTGTCTTTTTCTCCTCTCTAGTGAAAACTTCCATCTTGAATCATATGAAATCCAGAAAGTTAATCTTTATGGTTTTACCTTTGTAAGGTTATCTAGACCAAGATTATGTAGACCATGGTGTCTGTTAGGAAGTAGTCAGGGGCACGTGGTATATTTTATTATTTGTCCTCGGCATATGGACAAGAGACAAATGGGGGAATGCAGAGATGTTCAACTGTGGCTTCTTTCCCTCTCCAGAAATTCAGTCTGCTGGGACAGGGAGCAGAGATGGACAAATTTGTCAGTTTTTAACTCTGTGCACCCCTGTGGCAATTCAAGTGCAGCTGTCAAGCCTAGGCTGAGCCAGGTGGGTGACGCTTGGGCTATATTGGTACAGGACACTGAGTAACCTGCACCCCAGGCTGTGGGAAGTGACCAGCAGTTTCTGCTAGGTTCAGCTTGACAGAGAGAGTCCCTTTGGGACACTTCCAAAATCACTGTCTCCCTCCTGTGACCTACACCCTGCATCTCCCTCAGCTCTTTGCTTTTATACTGCACGTGAAAGGCAACATCCACACACGTGTACCTCTGTATGAAGATATTTGTCAACAGTTTGTAAACTCATAAATTTTAGGTGGTTCTACTGCAAGGCCTTGGCAAAGGGGGAAACAAAGAAATCCCACCTCGAAGGTGCTGTCTTAAAATATAGATTTGTGATTTCCTGAGACTGCATTGAAGGGAATGTATTGATTACTCTGCACTACCAGATGCCCCATGTCTCAAATAACTTCCATAATAGAGGTCTGTGTTGTGCTTCTGATGTGGAAGGGATTTAGTACATGGGTTTTCCTGTATTTCCATAGAGAACTGCCATTTTCTTTCTGGGTGCTTAGAGCAGTCTCTACACAGGAGTTAATGTGAAAGCCAACTACACCATGCAGCTGTTTAGTCTGGTGGCTGAGGACCAAAAGCTCACATATGTACAGTACATAGTTCCTTTACAGCTGTTTGACCAGGACTGTGACAAAGCTTGCTACTTCAACTCATTTGTATTTTCTTTTGTGGAAACCCAGGCACACCTGTGCTGAGTGTCTCATAAATGCCCTCAGCTGGTATGGGTCTGCACCACAATCTTCTCAAAGCTGTGTGTAAAAGGCTTCTGACAAGGACCTTCCAGACCAGTCTGTCTGAAATTCAGGATGCAACCCTCTTTTTGGTGAATCTGGGGATTCTTCCAGTGGTGAATTGCATTTTTCCTCTTGAGCTCTTTGCTGCTGGAGGTGCTTCATCTGTCCGCTATTCATAGAAGCAGTGCAGCTGATTTGACTCTGAGTGCAATAGACCTAGATCTGAGGTGCCAGAATTATCTATTTCTCCCATTACATGCCCAGCATTTTAAGATTAAGCAATGGCTGACTTATATTTGCGCTTAAATTAGGCTGTAAAAGTTCTGTTCTTAGGGGATGCTAATAAGAACTGGAGAATGACACTAAATCAATGGACTCCTAAAGAAGGAGAAAAAAGAAGTAAAGAACTAAACTAAAGCTCAGATACTAAGCCAAATGGACTTTGTTCATAACTATTAAGATGGACTTTCCATGAAGTAATATTGACAAGAAAGAGCTTTATCTTCAGGTTTTCAAAAGCATCTCATATATGAACAAACAGGGAAGTAAAGTAGAAAGCCATTGTTTCTTAATTAAAAAAAAAATAAAATAGAAAAGAAAGAAAAAAGAAAAAAAAAGAAAAATAAGAAGGGGGGGAAGCATATTATCACAAATCCCGTGCAGTGTGAGAATGGCATGTGGTTTTCTTTTTAGTTTGGTTGAGTAGTCTTACTCCATTCTCTTCCAGCAGAACACAATTCTCACTTCATGTTTGATTTGAATTGCTCTTCTAGCTGTATGATCCATGCATGCTGAGATCTATTTTGAAAAACATCCAGGATCCTGGCTCGTTTTTCTTTTCATCAAAGATAATTTTCTCAGTTTCCACCTCTTACAGGACAGCAGAAATTAGGCAGAATCTCTTCAGTCACAGAGACATCACAGCATAAGCTGTATCTAAATAACCTTTCCAGAAGGACAAGGATAAAACCTCATTATTCTGGATGAGTTAATGAGCACTCTGCACAAAATCAGTCAGACTGCTCATTACAAGTTGCTATCACTCTCCTTTTTCTGCCTGAATTTTACATCCTTAGATTCCCCATTAATCACTTTCTTCCAAGGGTGCCGGCCTGCCTTTCGGTGCTTCCTTTTTCAAAACAAGTTTTCTGTCTTTGTGTAATAAGTGCTTTTTTGCCTCTTTTCAGTGACGGTTGGGCAGACAGAGATGAAGTCATTGAAGGTTATGAACCCGAAGCAAATGGAGGCATTACTATCAAGCTGCAGTCTCCTGAGGTGCTGGCGTTTGATGACTACTACCTGAAGCTGCGTCTGGACACCAACACCCGCAACCCCTGGTTTCCTGAGTTCTGGCAGCACAGATTTCAGTGCCGCATTCCAGGGCACCCACTGGAGAATCCCAACTTCCAGAAGAATTGCACTGGTAACTTGTCAAGCATTTTAAATCCTTTTTCCAGTTTTGAATCTGTGCTCTGGCAAAAAATTTTCCTTGGTTGTAGTTTGAGTTTTTATTGTTATTTTATTGGCTTTTTGTTTGGGGTTTTTTGTTGGGTTTTCTTGTTGGTTTCTTTTTTTTTAATTAAATGTTTGTTGTTGTTTATTTTCATTTATTTTATGCAAAGAAAGATGGTGACCTCAAATTGTACAGATAATAATCCCAGCTCTGATGGGAGTATATCTGGTGCTGGTTGCACAGCCTCCTCTCAATTTAGTTCTGCTCTATTACAGAGTGATTTGCTCCATTTTTGTTATTTTTTAGGGCTATGCTAAGGCTGAGTGCCTAAGTTTGAAATATGGCTTGTAAAAAATAAAGAGCCATGAAATTTTAACAAAAATAAGGACAAATTTCTACTTTTTTCCTCAAAGTCTGGTTTTCTGATCAACTGATGGATCAGGAAATTCACAGACAATATTACAGCTGAAAAGCAATTTTAAGGAAAAATTGATGAGTCTTAAACTTGGCCAGTCATCTGCTTTATCTTTTTTTTTCTTAACACATTAAAACATGTAGTTTATTTCTACTATATAGAATCATACAAAAAACTTATCTTAGACATGAAGTAACTCTTACCTCATAGCAAAGTAAGTGTACCTGTGCATAGACAATTTTTCTTTTCCATTTAAAATCTGAGAAAAAGAACTAAAACATTTCAGTAAGATTAAATTTATTAGTGAATTAAGTGAGAGATTACATTTCTGTGCAATACTTTCTGAATGATTTTTGCAAATATTTTGTTTGTAGTTTGTAAGTACTTAATTTGTGGTCAAAAAGGTATACTTGATAGAAAGTATATGAAGTTATTTCATTATAAACAAAACTAGTAACTTACATTGACTTCTGTCACATTCTTTACATTTTGATCTCCTGTATCCCCTAGCAGTAATCTCAGCTGTCTTCTCATGCTTTCTGAGCTGCATTACCATAGTTTCTAGTTCTTCACTTTTCCATCACTCATAGTTCCTAATAAGAACTTCCACAGTACCTCTTGTTTCTCCCTAGTTCTCCTATTCACCATTGAGGCACTTCACCAAATGTCATTGTCACTGTCTTAAAACTGGCCTGATGTGCTGACTGGCAGCCAAGCTGGCCTTTCTGGGTGCTGAGGGACTAGTAGCAGGCCAGATTGGCTAAATCTATATTGAGTTTATACTGATAATTTTTTCTCAAAGGAGTTATTAACTTTGGACTTCACCAAAATATTGATTGTTTGTGTAAATATTTAATTGGCTTTAGAAATGCTTCAACTCAGACAAAGAAGTTGATATAGGCCAACAGGGGAAAAATTGCTGAGGAGAGTTGAGTGATTTTTGAATAGTGCAAATGCACAGCCTTCTTTTCTTAAAAAAGAAAAATTTTAGCGGCTGTTATAAGCATGGGTAATTTATTATCCAGCCTCTCTTGGCTATGAAACTAAAAGCTTGATTCTGAACGATCACAGTCACCCTTTATCTCATGGATCAAAGGCAAGGGAACTTGTCATTGTGGTGACTTCAAAATGGCCAGCATGGGGTACTTCTGCATAGAACATGTAGGTGAGTATTCAGGCAGTGATTGCTGTAGACTCAAAAAAAAAAAAAAAAAAAAAAAAAAAAAAAAAAAAAATAGCAAGAAAAGCAGTGGGGGCTATTTTATTACACTCCAAGCTTTTCAGGACATCCCAAACTTGAAAGAAGTTCTGAAGAGGTATCGAAGTTCTGAAGAGGTATCGCCACATGCCTGCCCAGTATTCTGGGCTTCTCAAGGTGTCAGAGACCACTAAATTCTCATAGTACTAGTGAAACACAAAATCATTTGTCTACATTGGTAGACTCTGAGAGTTAATAGTGTCAAGTCAGGCACTCAGTCATCTTTCCCTCTTCTAGAAAGCTGCAAATTTTTGCATGAAACCACAAAGTATGTGATACTTCTTAGGCCTGAAAAGTAATCAGTTGTTAAATTTGGAGGTGTACCACTGATAAACTTCAGGCTCATCACACACAACTAAAAAAAAATCCATAAATCTCTCAAGTCACCAAAGGGAAGCATCACAAGGAATCTTTCCCAATAAAGACATGCCTACAGAATCAAGAGCTCTCCATGTCCCCAGCAAATCTGTGGGCAATACAATACTTATTTTTATTTAACTACACAGATCTGACAGCTGACTGTCTAGCACCACCAAAGATTTCTGTGCATATATCTTTATCTGACATTTCTGGAAGGTTAAGAATGTCACTTTAAATACTAGCAGCTTCAAAGCTGTTTGGTGGAGACTTTCTCTCCAAGGAGGTCTAGTATGACAGTGCCAAGAAACCGCCTTCTTTATCTCTCACAGATATGGAGGCAGGCCTTTTCACAAACTCTCTGTTAAAAAAAGGAGTCTCTTGCCTTCCCCTCCTTCAGAAAGTATCTCCATACACAATTTTGAAGGAGAAAATCCATGATTCTCAATAAAAAATAAGCACTAATATTTGAAACCTATTAAAAGTGCCAACAGATGATCTGAATTTTTGTGGTACTACAAATTTAAGTACTATTGCCCCTCCTATATCACCCTAGGAAAATAATCAGTAACAGTGCTGGTATCAAGCACATTATCCCCAGTATATCTAAGAGCTTTTACCCCTACCTCAATATTTCTATGAAAAGGCAAGCAAGGCCATGCATCATGGGAAAAATTGAGTCCCCTGTGGTCCTAGGAGTGCATGCACACTATTAACAGGTGTTGTGACTATCTCTGGGTCATGACCTCTTTTGTATTACAGAAGTGTGCTGCTAGCCCTTACTGAGAACAAAACATACCCATACTTTACCGTAGACTGCAATTATCAAAGGCAATACTGCTCAAGTTTGTCCATGTCTGGAGAATGAACATCTTAGGAAGCTATATCATGAAAAAGAGAACCATGCACAAAAGCTCTTGTGATAGGCAAGCATAGTGTAATTGTTTTTACACAGCAAGGGGTTTCCTAGGAGGAGTGAGAAGCAAAAATTAGAAAAGACAGTGTTCTTCAAATACCTTATTGAAAAAATATTCACAACATTTGAACTTATCTATGTTTTGAAAAGGAGATTAATAGCAAAGTTTGTATCTGTTGAGAATCTTCAGTTACTATCTGCCCATTATAATTTACTCATATAAAATCTAATCAGTTTACTGAGTAATTTATTCAGAATTTCCACTGGCATGTAAGGTTCAATTTTTATCATTCATGGATAGGCAAGGACTTCTCCTCAAGCAATTACAGCTGCTGCATCTGCAGTTTCTCACACCCTGTTAATGTTGAGTCAGCATTAGCTTGGGATTGCATATTATCTACAAAGCAAGAGAAAGCTAGTTCCTAGAAATCTCCCTTCTCTGATGACAGGAATTACTGCTGGAATTCCCTCATTCAATCTCTGAGAAGACTGATACTGTCCTTCAGAAATTCTCATACTACACTGAGCCCTGAATATACATGCATATTTTGGGGGGAAAAAAGAAGTTCGTCTGCTCTAAGCACTATTGGAAGGAAGCAAGTCAGAGTGTGCTCTACTCCATGAAGGCTGTAGGATGCCTAATAGTTTGCCACATTTTCAGAATAGCTCGTCTGGATTACTAAAACTAGGTAGCAGTAGCAACAAATTATTGGGAAGAGAAATCCATCAAGACTTGCAGTTACTGCTCATTTGGATCACCCCTTCTTGCAAAAATTAAACAACTTACTTTTCCCACTTGGGTGGCAGCCAAATGAGTGGGAGCTATTTTTGACTCATTCTTTGCAATGTCTTTGCCAAGTGCCTCTTGTAATGGAATGGTTTTCCCTATACCTCTCTCCTTCCCTTTTTCTCCAGCTGCTATAGGAGATATTCTTCTTCAATAGGATTCAAGTATAGAATTTTTAATATATGTAGATATATTGGATCTGGCTGAGATGGGCTTAACTTTCCCCACAGTAGCCCTCATAGTGCTGTACTTTGTATTGGTATCTAGAAAGATGTTGGTAACACACCAGATTTTTAGGGCACTGCTGAGCAGCATTCACACAGCATTGATACTCTCTCTCATCCCATATCCCCACCCTCAAAGGCTGGTAGGCTGGGAGTGAGCAAGACACCAGGAGGGGGCATAACCAGGACAGTTGACCCACACTGCCTAAAGTTTCCACACCCTATGATGTCATGGTCAGCAATAAAGGAGGAGAGACAGAATTAAAAGGTAGGAGACTGTTTGTTATTAAGGCATTTGTCTTGCAAAGCAACATACTGAGGCCCTATTTCCCAGGAAGCACCTAGACATCATCTGCCGACAGTTAAAGGACACATTCTCCTTTTCTTCCAGACATGGTCTTTGTTTTTTGTTTTTTTTTTTAATCAAACTACCTTTATCTTGACCCATGAGTTTTTAATTTTTATATTATATATTTTTTTCCCCTGTCCTGCTGAGAAGGCGTGAGAGAGTGGCTTGGGCACCTACCAGCCAGTTGAAGTCAATGTACCACAGTAGGAAACACACATTTGTATATGGATATTCTCCTAGAGTTTCCTGGATATCTAACAGGCCAAAATTACTTATAGTACAGCATTGTTCTTAAATTGTCTGTGCCACTAAGGTACTTGTAATGTATCCCATGTAGCTGCTACAGTCTGTAGGAAACAAAGAATGTCTTGCAACTCTGCATGGGCCCCTGACACATAGTAGAATTCAGAAATTCACACCATTCCTCATGTCCTTCAGATGAAAAGTCAGAACAGAACAGTATATAAACTGTAACAAAAAAGGCTGTTTCTGAATTTGAGGTGTTAAGATGGTATCTGACCCAGGATTGACCTGACAGAAAGTTCCCTTAGCCTCAGCCTCAGGCACTGCCCCAAGGAACAGTACCTACTTGTCTCAGCTCATTAGAAAACAGCCTTTTCTGAATTTTGCAGATTGTGCACTGACAGCAAGGTTAGATGTTAGACTGTGTATGTCAGGCAACAGAGTTCACATATTTTTCCAACAGACTTGTAGGATGCTTACTCCTCCCCAATCTGATTGCCCAAACAAGTGGGGTTTTTTCTATACAAAAATACACTGGCTAATCTTTCTCTGTTTCATGTGGTGAGACCACAAAGGCCAAAATAAATGCAGGTCATACTCACACAGAAATGGTGTAAAATTCAGTGTAGTGCAAACACTTGTAGGGACGTCTAAATACTCTTTTACAGAATGCCCTATTCTCCTCCTGGAAGATAATACAATGGCTGGAGTTTATGTAAACCAGGTGGGCTGAGTCCTCCTCTGCACCCCAAGAGACAGTTATGAAACTGGTAATGGAACTGATACAAATAACAGATTATGATCACAGCAGTTCATCTGCTGGGACAACAAAATACATTGGCAGGCAATCAGCACAAACATTTCTCAATAGAGCAAAGTGGAACAAAGTGGGCAATTCATGATTCATTCATCGATTCAATTGATCTTTGTGAAGCAGGGTTATTTGTCAGTGAATTATTTGTTGCAGATAAGAAAAAGAAATGTAGAGGTTTTTTGTTCCAAAGGAGGTCATAGTCCAAGCTCCCCTTAGGATGCTTACTCATGCTTTGGTCGTGCCATAAGGATTGCTTTATCCACTAATTCCTGTCTTGGCCCAGGAGTACTGCAAGCAATCAGTCTGAGTGCATCCAGTCACAAGGACCACAGGATCACTCAGTCTAGAAGGTAGCTCAGGAAGACTGTAGTCCAACTCCCTGTCGAAGCACAGTAACTGATCAGCTCAGGCCAGGTTGATCAGGCCTTGAAAACCTCCAAGGTGGCAGTGTGTCTGGGCAACCTGTTCCACTACTTGAATGTGAAAAGGTATACCCTCATATCTAAAGAGAGAGTCTAAACCCCTCTTGTTTCAAGATATGCCCATCATCTCTTATTCTTCCACCAAGCTTCACTATGAACAACCTGACCCTCTCTTCTTCATAACCGCCCCATAAGTATAAGGGGCTGTTGTAAGGTTCCCCTGCAGCTGTCTCTTTTTCAGGCTGAGCAGGCCCAGGCCCTTTACTTTGCCCTCAAAGGCAAGGATTGCAGCTCCTAATCATCTTGATGGCCCTCTGCTGCAGGTACTACAGGTTATCAGTGCCTTTCTGTATTAGGGATTCACAAAACAGGTGCAGCCTGATGAGTACCAAGTGGTGGCAGTGGTTAGATAATCACATACCTCAGTCACTGGTTGTGCTGTTGTTACTATCCTACTTACAGAATGCTGCTTAACATAATTTCTGCCAAGAATTTATATGTCCACCCTATTCTTGTGTCAAATTTGGTCCTAAGAAGGTGTATCTTTTCCCATCTCCTCTCTGCAGCTGACATAAACTGTCACCAGGCCAGTTCTGAAAGACCCCCATAAATTGTCTTAACATACAAAATCATGAGCAGAACATAATGATAGCAGAAGAAGCTTGGGAAGAAAGCTAAATAGTCCAGAAGAGACATTTATGCTTTGGTATGAATAACTCAGAGTCAAACTTCTTGAGATGAAAATGTCAGGGAATATAGATTATTTTGTGACTGTAAAGACCTTAGACTACGTTTATTACGGCCATAATCTGAAAGACATGTGAAGCACAGTGCTGAGATGGTTTAGATATTAGGGACCCACAAGCAATACAAAAAGAGGTGCAGTGTTCCATGAAAATACCAGTTCAAATAGTGTGCTTATATCTGTGGAATATTATCCAAGATTTCAACAATTGGTTCTGAAGTCAGGTGGAGTTAGCCTGTAGTTAAGGTTTCTCTGAAAAGTAGCCCTAAGGGCTTGTCACCATTATCACCCACTCATTAAAAAGTAACTAGTTTTGTCCTGTCCAGACATATAGTTCTTATAATTTTAGCAAAATGTTTTGGGTTTTTTTCTGACATAGGATGTCTGTGGTCTAGAAATGGTACTCCCCAATTCAGTGCCTCCACCAAGACTCTTCCAAACCAGATGCCACTTGTTTACTGACCCTCTACTGGTCCAGGAATGGAGTTGAGAATTAGAGGCACAAAAGGTGAAAGCGATGGGGGACAACAAAAATTTACTGGAAGCAAAAATGAAATAAGAAAGTGAACAATAGCAGAACAAAAATAACAATGGAAGGTATAGGAAAAATAAACAAAGAGATGATTTACATGGAAAACTGCAGCAAATACCAACCAACTCTTGCCCATCAGACCACCTTTTCTCCCACAGAAGGGGGGTGTAAGAGAAAATCCCTTTCCCTCACCTTGGCAATGATGTAAGATAATATAGAATAACATTACAGTTTTGGCTATAGCCCCTCCCAATGATTTTGGCTGAAACAAGGACAAGGATAATAATATCTTTTTTAGAGATCTACAGAGCCTCTACTCATGCCTGCCACGATGTTTGTATTTCTGTTTTTGTTTGTGACGTTCCCCTTGACTGCATTTATTGCACCACATGGGAAGAAAGAAGACTGATGGCTGCCTATTTCCATCCTGAGACACAGGCCAATGCATCTTTCAGATTACATTCAGGCCACCAGTAATGTAGTTCAGAGCTTCTCTTAATCAGGAACTTTTTTTCAAGACCCACCCTACTTTCAATAATCTCTATGAGATTACATGGGGCTCTCCTTTTCTCATCTCAGTGGCCAGCGCACACCAGGATGTCTACTTGATTTTTCCACACTTTTCTGAAGGAGTCAATTCATTTCTGGTGAGACCTGATCTCAGTTGTTCCCAGAATTGGACAAATGAGATCCAGCAGGCGTTATTAGGGCCCATCCTGCTGTGTCAGACAAGTGTGTCAGTATTTCTCTGGGGACGTTCTTTTGATCTCAACATCTGCTGGGCTCCCCCATGGAGCACCTGTCCCATGAGATTCCCATGAGATTTTTCATCAGCAGAAGCACCTACAGTAGGAATTACTGCCATTACAATAATTCAGAAAAAGTAATTATAAGACAACAGCCGGTGTGCACTCTTCCAAGTCAGCCACTGTTGGTAAATCACCTTTGTGGTGTATAGGAGACATATTTTTCAGCTTTCGAAGAAGGAATCAAGCTAGTAACATGCTATAATTTCTTCAAAATATATTTTACATTAAGTATCCTGTGACTTTTACATTCTCACTTCTGCTTTGCATTCTCATTACATATTCAGGTCCTGTATCACACTCTTTTTCCTCTGTGTGAGGCAAAAAAGCCTAGTGATCCCAGTAGTGATCAAAACTGATTGCAATTTCATTGGCACCTAGAACAAAGCCTACTGGGGTCAGCGTGTCTGAAAATATTGTAGTTGCTACCTTTCTTAGTCAAGTCTTTTTTACAGCAGATAAGACAGGAGAGTTGTAGTTTCATTTTGTTTCCCAGACAATACTACAGGCAGCTTTTAAGGCTTAAAGATGAGGAGGATTAATAATGTGCCTATCTGTGATAAATCATGTGAATTATTCATATGAATTGTATCATGTGAAAATATATAATAGCCAGGTTTTTGTTCATTTGTCTCTAGCTTTTTGTGAACATGTTTGAAAAAAAAAAGCAGTTACATTTATCTTATGTTTTATATTTCCAAAAATACTTTTAAACCAGGCTGTCTATCAATATACAATAAAAATAAATGTCTTTCTTCTATCCATAACAAAAAATGACGTCATGATGAAATAAAGAAGAGGACCAATATACATGTGCCTTTGTAAACAGTATAGAAGACATTTTGCAGAACCATGCATATATTACAGCAGCATATGACAAAAGTTTTCTGACTCCACTCCTATTTTCCATTTTGTATTTTAACAGTAAAAGCTTGCACTTCTGGGATTAAAAAATCCTCAGGTAGTATTGTAACATTCACCCTTCTCCATTACATAGATTAGCTGGTGGTGTTACTAAGGAAAAGAACACTTGAATCGTGCTCCCTTGTGCCTCCTTCAGGCTCCTGTCTCCTGTGCCTAGAGAGAGACAGGGCCACTCCTGACTGTTCAGATCACTACAGATGATTTAAACTTTTATCAGGAGCACAGTGAGGACAGAAGCACACAGTTAAAATAAAAATTGACTTGTTCCTAGAAATCAATTTTTTTGTGCAGGTTGTGCATCAGAACAATTAGCAGAGATATAAACATTTAACCAAACCAGGAAGTCAGCCAGATGAAATAACACAGGTAACTGATCTGAACACAAGACAAACTGCTTTCTGTCAGCTCCCCATGTCTTTTATTAGATGATATCTTCCATTTCCTCATTTACCTGTAGGTTGAAAGTTTTAAATTCAGCTTGAAATTTTGCAGGTTGTCATTACAGGCAGCATTACTTTATAAATACAGGTGGAAAGGTGAAGCAGTGGAGGTTAACACATGTAGGCACAGTCCCACATTCTCACACCTGTCTAGCTTCAAACTAGAGATACTCTTTGTACACAAGGATATTTTCTGAAAAATAGCCAGTAGCATTCTTAAAATAAATTAGTTCCTCTTAAAAGGTTGTGGGCAAGCAGTGGCATAAAGAACAATAAATTATGAGCCTGAGTAGTAAAACCAAAACCAAGAAAACCACAAAATTTCCTACTCAGAATATGCTGTATTGGTATCCAAAGAGAGAATAATCTGATGGAAGGTGTGTGCTCTGAAGAGTAGTGCTACTAGAATAAATCTCTATTTTCCCATTCATACTGGGATGTCTGGGGAAGTGCAGAAGTCTGCTTGTGTGGAGAGAGTTAGGAAAAAATGATAAGATACTTCATCTACACTGGGTTGCTGGCTAAGCCAGAAATCCACTGTGGCACAGCAAGGTACTAAACTAGATGATTTCAAAACGTTTCCTCCAGCTGAGATTTTTGAGATTCATACGGTAGAAACTAGCTTTGGAGGAACCCGCAAGTTCAAAGCTTCAATTTAGCTCTGGATTCAGGCTCAGCTCTATAGGAATGAAAAAGTAGGGCTATTTCCTTCGAAGCAGTACCACTGTATACATCATGCTAAGCAGTAAACTGTCTACTTTCTGCAGAGGCCAGCTTACTTTGCTGCTTTATCTAGGCTTATTTTTTTTTAAATTCATACCATGGGACCCATTTTCTTGTGAGATCTCAAGTACTTGAGTGTTTTCTGTATTGTCACGTTTGGCTACTCCCAGGTAAACAAGAGGTGGGCTAAAATGGATGCTTTTAAAATTCTTTCAGATCAGAAAGAAATCTGCTTCAGCTTTTCTGTTGAATTTGACATGTGAATACAGGCTAGGTCCACTTATTTTATCTTCTGATTTGCTTAGCTCTAGTTTGCTGCTAATCAGTGATGCATTGTCCTTGTGCAGACATTGTTCAGAAACTTCTAATCTTAGCTTATCTTTAAGAAGGATCATTCCTGTGATACTGACCACAGCTCTGGGCAGGTATCTGGGTGAGGGGAAAATAAAGAGGGTCTTTGTGATCTGTGTATTTGTGATTAAATTATTGCATATTGCAAGGGTTAAAGGGAACACATGGGTGCTCCTGACAATCATTTGAAAACTATGCTTAATTTCACCAAAACTATGTGTGTACTCTGCTAATTTATAACATAGCCCTGCTGGTTAGGATGGCCACTACTGCCACTACTTAGATATTTACAAATCTACATCAATGGAGGGAAAAGTGTCTGTGATTTGTTCCATTTTCTGTCTCCATGCCAGATAGGAGCACAGATGAGTATGTGTATTTTATTACCATCATCATATTTTTCCATTCTAATCTAAATAACAGATTTTTTGTTTAGGGTTTTCTGCTGATGCCATAGATCTCTTGTTAATTTCTTTGCCCCATTTGGTGGTAATACATTCTATGGTTAATATGAAAGTTCCTTATTCTACATTCTGAGCCAGCATTTTCTGATGGAGATGCTCAAAATGAGGTTCCTCAAGTGCATGCTCTGAGACCTAGATAAATTGGCCTGATTTTTAAGAGTACTGATCTCCCATAATTTCCATGAAAGTCAACAGCAGCTAGAGAAGTTCAGGCATTAATCAAGTCAATTAATTAGGTGACTGAATATGTATTCGGGTTTCTATTTTAAGTATTGTATGGTGGATAATGTTCTGAAAGTTGCAGCACAATTACTGAGTTCCATCTCCTTCTTTCAGATAAGGTCCCAGGCTTCATATGAAAAGCATGACACTTGAAATATAATCAGTCCTATTAGCTGAATTTTCCATTTTTTTATCGTAGTGTGTTACAATGGGACCTCTGCAAGGGTATCTGGCTCAACATTTTTTCTTAAGAGTGAAAACTTGATTAAAACTAGCCAAATAGCATAAAAATCTACATAAATTTCTTTACATGTGTAAATTACTTGGATTTTGTGTTCGTTCCTTTCTCATGTAAGAGTAGCAGCAACCTATTATCTGCTAGACTTGTTCCAAATAACTGATCTGTTAAGAATAGTAGTTATAAATATGTCTTTAACTGAGTGTGTGAGTAAGGCAGCAAGGTTACATAGCTACCTGAGGGAGAGGGAAGACTGAAGATTGAGGTTTCTTTCTTTTTAATTGTTTCTCCCCAGGAGTTCAGGTCATGTAGAAAATGGTTTCTGTGGAATCCTGCTCTTAGAGAATCTTGGTCAGAATCCTCATGGCACTAGGAGAAGGCTGTGAAGAAAGCAAGAGACGAAGGCAGATCCAAGGTCTCTGTGATAATAACTACATCAAATAATATTAGGATTAAATTGGTGCCTGAGGCCTTGGGAGCATGGACACTTGTGGAGTCTGAGAGAAGCTCAGAGATAGTTTATTGTTGAACTCTGACAGAACTAGATATTTGAGACACAGTAATAGTAACAAATTAAATTCTCTGCTTTCATATTCCCAAGGAAGGGGACAGAAGAAAAAATAGAAAATAATAATAATAATAATAATAATAATAATAATAATAATAATAATAATAATAAATACCACCACAAATCCAAAAATAACCCCCCAACAAAACCCATAAAACCCAATGGGAATATGGCCTCTGAACAGTCTGAGATAGTTCAAAAGCCATTCCATTCCATTCCATTCCATTCCATTCCATTCCATTCCATTCCATTCCATTCCCACTGCTTGTGAATCTTCCATTAAAATAACTGTGCTGCTTCCTATGTCCCTTAAATGCAAAGGCTGAGCCTGACTGTTCAAATGCCTTTGTCGGCATTAAATTTTAGTCAATTAATGAAATAAGAAGATGGATTTCAAATGCTATAGTAGGATTTGTTGATTTGCTATATCAGTGTCTTTGTTGATTGCATATACAAACCATTCAATCAAAGAAAAAGATAATCATTATTCTTGATTATACGATGAAATATTAATTTCTAATTAAATAGGAGCTGGGAAATAATATGTTGCTGCAGAAAGTAAATAACAATTTCAAATAAGTAAAAGAACATATTGTGGTCATTTTGCAGGTGGACTGTACACAGTCCAGCATTTAAGGAAAACAAATTAATCATCATAATTGTTTGTCAGGCTCTCATAATAATTGCTCTCTGTTTCAAAAAAAGATGCTGGAATCACCTCACATTCTCTTCTTTGTTGTTGTTTTCTAGACTGAATATGCAATTTAATGTTATGTCCCAACTATCTGAACTGGTATAGATTTCTTTTTAGACTAAACTGCTTCTGACTTGATGGATATCCGAATTCAGAATCAATGTCAGAATTTTATTGATTTCCAGTTTAAAGCCATGCGTATCATGTTTGAGTATTTGAGCATAAAAAGGCACTGTATTTCCATGTGATTTCCTGGTCAGTTCCATGAGCCTTCCAACATGTGATCACAATAGTTTAATCAGAGATGAACTTCCATAAGCTAGAATGGCCAAATATTGATTATGTTAATGATCTGCAAGTAGATGAAATATATTTACAGCTTACTTGTTTCATGATGGAGTTAATTCCAAACATTTTCATTAGAGTGTGCATAAAAATGAATGTCCATAATTTCATTATATTATGGCATTTTTACATATACTTCTGGTTTGGCACGTCCATGAAAACAATGGTACATAAATACAAAGTCATGCTTCTTTTCAAAACCTTTGAACTGATGCTTACCTGGGAGTATAGGATACAGAAAGTAATTTATTTCAAACAGGGGCAGTTATTTTCTTCTGATGTTTCGCAATCTATTAATTCCAAAGAACAGGAATGAAGATAATAGCCAAAATGAGGCAATCAATAACCTCAAAACTTATAATTTTAGGCAGGTTTTTGTTATCTGGCTTTAGTGTTGAACATTCTGTTAATTGTACTTCTCAAGCTGATTTCATTGAAGTACACACAAAAATATCACGAGTATGAATCTTTATTTTTATGCTTTGAAGTGGGCTGAGTTTTTTTCACCTTGCACTGAGCTATACTCTGTAGATCTGTCCGTTTCTATGTCATTAAAAAACAGTCTTCACTGCAGAACTATTTCATCAAGTTGATTCCACTAAAAGCTAGGAGCAAGGGGACGAAATGCTAAAATGTCCTGCCAAGACTTTAACAGTTCATAGCAATGGATGTGTACAGAAGGGGTTTCAAATGGCAGCTTGCAGGCTTGTTTAGAGAGGAAGGAATCTCAGCACATCATCCTCATAGGGCCATAAATCCTATCTTTTTTGTAAGCAATATTTCTTATAAGCAATTTTAGCCTAGTGGGAAGAAACACAGAGGCTTCAGGCCATGTCATTCCCAACAGAAGCTTTATTAGGCTGATGAGCTTCTGTCAAGCCATCTGCTCTAAGTAGGTTTCTCCAGACCTGCATTTAACAACATGTCCCCATGTACACAAACTTGTGGAATTTCTCTGCTTGTTACCTAGTGTCTGGCTGCTTTTCCACTTGTTATACATACCTTTGTGGGCTTACATACTTGCAACTTTTCAACTCTGTGATCAGTTTCTTCAGCTCTCAGTGGTAGGAGTTATAAATGCATGGGAACAATCTGTGTAGATTGCAAAACCTGTGGTGTTGGAGAGCTACACCTTGCCAGGGACAGCCTAATGAAGGAAGAGACAGCACTCTCCTGGGGCTCCTGGCATGCAGACAGCTGTGCTGTTAGCGTGGCCCTCCATGGTGCATATTTCCCTTCAAGTCCTTTACTTTACTGCTAAACAGCACAAGAGACAGAGTAGGAAGTGCAGATTTATGGAGATGGGGAAAAGAAACTATTTCTCCAACACAGGTGTATTTTGCCCTCACCTGCCTCCTACTCCAGTGATGCAGTTCTGGCAAAGCCATGCTGGCAATTGTTGCAAAGGCCTCCAGCCTTCCTCCAGCCTCTTCTGAAGGCACACAGAGCCTGCAGCATTGCCTATCAGCTGAAGTGCTTGTGAATATGTAATATTTCACCCAGACATGCCCTGTCTGCTCACCCCTGCATTGTCCTGTGGCATCAGGCACGCCCAGTTTTCCCATCCACTTGAGGTTGCAGACATCTCTAGGAAGATGACAGTCTTCCCATTCCCTACTTAGCTTCTCTGGGTCACAGAAAGGAGACTGTCTATTCTCCTGGAGAAAGACACATTAGAACACATCTGTATCATCTCCCTCAGCATAAGCATGAGTTATGTGTGTTGTCACTTGTTGCTCCACCTGAAGTTATACAGTTGTGCAAGAGTCTGAAGACTATAGGAGGAGGCAGAAAGAGCAGAGGGGGAGCAAGCTTCAGACTCTTGTATCTGTTTAGCAAAGTCTGCAGACTGGGAAATGAAGGAGGAATTGGATCAGTTTCCTTCTGTTTTTTGCTCCCAAGTCATGTGGTGGGTGGGTTGAACCTGTGAATTCAGACCTGGCACAGAGCTGGCAGCACTGCTGGGTCCCCTTTCTCCTGCCCTGGGCTTAGAGACTCTGACACTCACTCTACATCTGATTAATGAGTGAGTCTGCAACTTGTACAGTTATTTCTCCTCATAATGTTTCAGCTTCACTGTGGCACTGTTGTATTTGTGTATGCCAGACTCGTTCCAGAGTCTTTGACACTAAGCTCTTAAAGCCCTAATGTGCTTACATAACACGATATGGAGAAACAAGGAAGTAAATTTAATTAAATCTTTCCCCACTCCTTCTGAGACACAGTGAGAGACAAAAGGAAGACAGTTCTTTTTGAACTCTGGGGAATAATGTGGAATATGCACAAAAGCAGCAAGGAAACTGAAGACACTGGTGGTGCATAGTGTATATTAAATGAGAACTGATCTTCTAAGGTTTAGCTGTTAGACATCTGAAATGAGGGAGAATCTGTTCCTTGATTGCTGAATTCACATTCTGATTTCTTTTAGCCATGCAGTTGACTTCTGGGAAAGATATGCTGGTAAAAATAAATTTTAAAACCCCAATTCCCTTCAAATTTAATATCAACTTTATTTCAGGAGAAAGAATTTAAACAGTGATTTGACTAACTCTGCTAGTGATAAAAAAGAACTCCTTGCATACAAATATTTCTGCAATTACCATCCTGTTAATGCCTTGGAGAATTCTACTGCAAATTTTTGAGGCGCTTTTGCTGAACACCCAGCTTTCAAATGGGTGTTTCTATTCTCTTCTCTCTAGTTTTATACAAGAATAGAAATATACTAATCCCAATTAAAAACCAACATTCACCAGATGTAACAAAGCAGTAGTATCTGAGAGTCTCATAGATTTTACCATGCTCAGAAAGAAAATAGCAGGGTATCTCAACTGGTAACTGTAATTGTATCCTAGATTTTCAGGGAAAAATACATCAAATGTAATTGCATGAATTGAATCTCTTTGCTTGGGGAAATAAAAGTCATTTGAAGAATGGAAGCAAAACATTTCTGATTTAATGACATCCTGAAAACAAAGTTTGAAGCCCCGTGAACTTCATTTATTGCTTCACGAGTACTGTAAGGTGTTGAATGTTTATAAGCATGTTTCAAAATTTGGTGCAGAACCCGCATATTTCTCTCATGAAAACCCTGCTTCCTCTCTTGCCAAATGGTGGAGAAATTTGCAGATCTAGATAGAGAAGTGCATCACTTCCTATAGACTGGTGACATGATGCTCTGGAGGAAGTTAAGGAAAGATGTTGTCTTATAAAGCAACAATACATCCTTCCTTAGCTTTACCTTACAAAAAGAGAAGCTCCATCCCATCAAAAAAATAGTTCATGTACGATGGCAATTGAGTTACCTGTTTCATCTTGTGCCTTTTTGGTAGTTCTATCCTCCATGTATGGGATCCCTGTAAGGGATCTCTACTCTCTTACACTGTATTTAGCTGCCTCTTGGACTTGCCTCCTTGCTGCAGAGATACAGACTTCAAAGTGAGAAGAGAAGTGGTAATCATTGCGAATATCCTGTTCTCTTTGAAAACAGAAACCACAAAAAAAAACAATTATTTACCATGATGGGATCATTTGTTGTAGGTTGAATGAAGCATTTATTATGGTCTGTGAGAAATTTTTCAGCCTATCAGTTTTGTCTTATGAAGATTGCAAATGTTTTTTTAATTGAGAATGAGGCAAAGCCTTGTTTTTTCTGAACATCCTTTGGCTTGGAAAATGCTCCCTGCTCCCCCCTCCCCTCAGATAATTCTTCCACAAATTGTTGGTGGTCACATTAGCTTGCACATAAAGACAGCAAAGTCATTGAGACAGCCCATGACAAGTGGAACATGTGGCCCCATTGTGATCCACAATTACTTGTTCTAGTCACCAAATAGTATTTACTGGCCTTTTCCTCACAGGCAGTCAGCTATAGCTTGAAATGCATTGGGAAGCAGGCAGTTAAGGAATTCTTGTTACTGTATATTTGATTGTGGGTTGGATGAGGTTTTTATATGTTTTCATACAGGATAAATGACTTGTTGCCTGTGACTTGTTTTTGGACATTGTGAATACAGTAGCATGAACAAAAGTTCACTTTTTACTCTTAAGATGTGCAGATTTCATTCAGCCATACAATATTAATGAACAGAATATATTTGTTATCAAAAAGGTGATATGAAGAGAAAAAAACAAAAGATGCCCAGGTTTTAAACTTCATTGTACTTATCACATCTAGAGACATTATAATCTCCATTTTTCATTTTGAAGTGCCTTGAAGTGAATTAGTGAATTTTTTAAAAAAAGGTTTTGTTGTCTTTGAAGTTAGATAATGTAAAAAGATGTTACAAATAGAATATGAGAGGGAGTGAACTGGCAATGTTTCTAAAACATCTGAATCAATAATGGAAAATGAGTTAAAACAAACCCTTTGCAAAAATTATTTTATACAGTCATAGATTGGCATGGTTGTTAGAGGATTAGCCATTATTGAATGTTCCCAGAAAGATAAACAAGGGGAGAAGACTGACTTGTCTGAACAGAGACCTTGGGCTGGAACTCAGGGGAAAAAAGGAGAGTTTATGGCATTTGAGTGAAGGGGAAACTAACTCAGAAGGACTACAAGGGTTTAATGAGATTATGCAGGGAGAAAATTAGAAGGGCCAAAGCCCAACAAGAATACAATCTGGCTACTGTCATAAAACACATTAAAAGGTTTTGTGGTGGACTTGACAGTGTCAGGTCAAGGGCTGGACTCAATGATCTTAAAATTATTTTGGAACCTAAATTATTCTAGTGTTCTAAATAAAATTAAAAATTAAATTTTTTCAAGGAATTGGTGACAAAACAGAAATGTAGAATTGGTTACATTTTCTCTCCTATGTGTGCAAAGATAAAGCCATAGTTAAATATTTAAGCATCTAACTAAAACTGTTCCAACTTTTCTAAGTAGCCAAATATCCTAAAACTTTACAAAAATCACCATTAACTATGTTTGTTAATCACCATTAATGTGCCATTTAGTTTCCAGAATAACCTCTAATTCCTACCCTTAGGATCCCAGATTTAAAATAACTGGCCAGTTCAAAATGCTGACCTTCTGCCCTGCTCCTTGCAAGATTCTATGGCACAAATTTTTTGTGGTCAAAGTTTGTCAGATCTTCTGTAGCATGAGACAGTGTAAGTTATGTGACTTCCAGTGTTTTTCAAGGACATGTTATGACACTAGCACCTCTCTTCACAGACATGCAGGCAGGAAGATGAGCAAATTTTCTCAGAGCCACTGGGGGTTCTTTTGTTTCCTTGAAGTTTTTCAATTTCATTTCTGTTGGGCCTGACCAGAGTTCAAGCAAGTTGTTAAGGGCTTTTTCAAATGGATCCAATTTCTGACAAGCTTGAAGCATTGGCCACCTCTGTAGGAAGCCTCTTCCAGTGTTTGGATACCCTGTGGTAAAGACAGTGGATGGTGGGACTGAAGGGGAGCATAAGGAACCCGCCTTCACAATTTATCCAATGCATATGGACATTTGCTATGAGCCTGAGTACTGCTCTATCAGTTAATACCTGGCATTTTTTTGGGGGAGCCCCCTCTTTACTCCTTGGCATATGCAACCCAAGTATGGGAGATTTATTTTATTTCATTTCATTTTCCTAATGAAATTTTGCCCCAGTTGTCCTTCCAGAATTTTTTTTTTTTTTTTTGGCATAAATTAGCACTCATATTGAATGCAGCCATCACCCATATTGTAACTTACAACAAAGCTAAAATCTCATTTGGCCTTCCCATGAAGCATGGCAGTCCTCACTGCCAGGATCACTGCAAATTGAGAAAGCAGTATATACAGTTTTTAATACCTTCATACCTCTGTCAGGACCACCTGAAATGAAGATAATTTTTATGACAGCTGATAACTTCTTATTTCACCCTAAGTATTCAGCAGATGACCATAGCAGACCATAAAACTGGCTGCCTATTCCAGATGAAATATTATCCTTTACAACAATTTTGCTGAACAGATTTTGGCTTTTTAAGCTGATCAAGAGTCATCTATGAACAGACTGTGTTCTTTATCAAATGTGTGTGTTTGCTCAAAATTTGCCAACTGGCTAGGTACTCATCAGATTCCCCAACCAAAATGTTTTTAGATTTATTTCCATCACAAATTCTCTCCTGCCCTAACCTTTCTGAGGACTACAAAAGAGTAATACTTGGTGCTGAATTTTATATTGAATATGAAGAGACATCACCTATCTTTACTTTTACATGATAGTTAACTCATGTCTTGCCATAATTCCAATAGCATAATTTTTCTTTATTTCACTTTGTCAAGTGGGATTTGCAAAATGGGCTCTCTGTTCTCAAGAGCGATGTTAGCACCACACTGACTTCATAGCAAAAGCACTAAACTAAATTCATGACTGCTTCACAGTCACATCTTTCTAAGGACTTAGCTGAAGCTGCTGTTAGTTAGCTGTGAGGTGCATTATAGTAAATGGAAATATTAACAGTAAGTTTCATGAAAATTTGGACTCTTTTTCTCTTCCTACTTCCCCCTGTACTTCAGTATCACTTTTAGCACTATTGGGAACATTTTTCAGTTGTGTGCAGCCAGGATATGGTGTTTGGTTTTTTTGTTGGGTTTTGTTTGCTGTTTTTTTCTTTTTTCCCCTTCCAGATATTAGTATATGTGTGTACGTGCCCTCATCCTCCAAGATTTACTGACAGAAACAGACTAAAATCAAAATTTAAAAAATGACCCAAAATACTGAGAAGCTGTTAAGCTTAGATTTTTAAAGGAAGATTTACATTACATGCAATAGAAAATTATGTAAGTGTGGTATTTAGGACACCTGAATTCTTCAAGGTCATGCAAAAATTAATGGTCTAATTTGAGTGACTTCAATTAATCCAGTATTCACATAACTTATGACTTACAGTTTTTCTTTGCTCTGTGAAAGCTAAGATCTTTAAAATTAAAAAAAAAAAAAATAGGAAGAAAGCTAACAAAATATTTTTCTATTAGTCGTTGTAGATCGATTATATTTTCTTCCAAGGGCTGAGAAACAAAGAAAAAAATAATTTCACTGTTCAGAGTTTTGCTTTGCTCTTTGCTACATTTCAAAGATTTACTGAGGAAAAACACAACTGTATATGACAAATATAGTAATACTTTTGCATTTATTAAAAACCCTATGCCCTATGAAACCTTTATTAAACATGGTTTTATCCTGGCTGAACAAAATTACATTATTTCTTTTGTTTTAAAAACCCACACATTTCTTACTGATTTTCTTAAGTGAATTTTACAGATTCAAATGCATAAGCGTATCGATAACTTACAATGATGAAAATTAAATAGAGTGGATTTTGACTCTGGGAAGTTAAGTTTAGGGAAAGCATGACTTCTCATTCTGGATATACTGGAAAATCTCTTATTTACATACAAAGATTTTTATATTACTGATCTGGAGACAATTCATCCAGACAATTCATATGTTGCTTTTCACTACAATACAAATACTTCTACATTAAGGCAGTCACCTCTGCAGTGTGGGATTGTATGCTTGCATATTAATTTAGATGTTTATTCCAAAATAGTCAAAAGCAAATCCTTCAGTCATCAAATATGTGTTCTCTTTGGAGGTACGCATATTGTATTGAAATATGATAGTACAAAGTATGTTTTGCTGAATGAACACATACTTAAGGGAAAAGGCCAGTTTTAAAACATTGGCAAGTCGAAGAGTTACATTTTGTTTTTTACCTCCATCACCCACATGAATGCTTGGCTCAGAAAACACATGGGTGCTATCCTTATCTCTTGCAAGTATTACTGGTGTTTATGCTTCTTTGAAAATTATTTTTAACTGATTAAAAATTTGAGGAAGATCTGAGATAAATTTTCATGTAGAAAAGGGTAGATAGTGAGTGCTGTGAAATGTCTGGTTTGGTGATCTCTTCCACAACCAGCTGCTTCACAAGAGGACTGCTATGCCAAGCCTCGGTTCTTTCTGCCTCTCATTCACTTAGCGACTGAGAACAATTTCATTTTCTAGCTACAAGAAAGCAGAATCAGTGATAAATTCATAGTGTACCAATCCTATGGGACTAATCAGCCGATAAAACACACCAACAGATACTTTATTGAGACTATATATATTAGCACATACAGGCATACAGATATCTAGGCTATGCTATACATAAGTGAGGGTGCACATGCACTGGCATGATCTCTGCTTCCCTGGGTGAATGTTCTGTCGTCTTGTATACCAGGTTTTTATTCTTTCTGTATTTCTCAACGTGAATCTGATTCAAATCAAGCGATTTAAATGGGAGCTGTGAACCTTCTCACACAGAAAGTGGCAGATATGTTACCTCTGGAAAGAATTTCTTTCTATTTCTTTCAAGCTGCTCCTTGCTTGGTGGTACTGGTGGTGAATGTATGGCACTGAGAAGCAAATGAACTCATTCAGTCAGATTATGCTATATTCACAAAGCTTTTTAAATTCGCCAAAATAGTTACTGAGGCAAAATTTTCTTGCCCAGCTGCAATGCAACCTGGGGAAAGCAAGATAGACATCCCTGAATTTGGTCTCTCTTCTGTCCTAATGAATTCCCAGCTGGTATTTCTGAGTTTTAGGGCAAGCAAACTAAGAAGACCTACCAAATCAGAGCCTTTTCCAAGGATAGGTGTAAGGACAGTCTTTATGGCTTGATTTGAAAGCCATATCCATAGGTACGTTAGGGTAAGGAACTATTTTTTAACTTGAAAGTTTTGGTGAACTTGCAGATTTTTACCTCCTTTCATCATATTAAAATGACAAATATCTTCTCCAACCTGGATTTGAGAAGTGTCAATTAACACCTAGTCTCTCACACATCCTACTTCCCTGGTGTACACAAGGTGTTACTGAGACAAAATAACAGAGACTGGATTGCAATTGCCTGTTAAACATCGAGTAACGTCGGAGGCCTGCAGATAAAAGCAACTTGCAGTTTGGAGCATATTGTGACTGAATGACTCAAGGGGTAAGAAACAAAACAAGGATGTTTCTTACTTCCAGCTGCCTTGGGACCCCTCAGCACAGGTGTGCAGTGCCTTGGGGTCAGTGCTGGCAGTGCTCTGAGCAGTGCAGCTGGCAGAAGGCGAGCAGGGAGCAGCACAGGACCCAGCAGGGTTCGATGTGAAGTGCAGCCAAAATCAGCACCTCTGACAGTGCCAGCCCAGCTGCAGATCAGAGGGAAAATCTATGTGTGGAAAAAACCTCTAATCAGAGGAAGGAAACTTCAGTGTCAGCTCAGGCTGCAGTTACACAAAAACTCAGCATTACAAACTTTCTAGCAATCCTATACTGGCATATCTACTACCACTTTTAACTAAAATTACTTTTTCTGATAACTCAAGAAGAGATGCTGATTTATGTTGTTTAGCTATTAAAACTGAATGGGACATGGCTATCTCGAGCCTGAAAAACATGAGATTAAAAAAGAAATATTCTAATGTTAAAAAAAGTCAAATTTTCAAGGAAATCACTTTAAAAAATTGTTCCAGTTGAAATCTGTCTTCTTGATTAACCTTCCATAAAATAAATAACATTGTGGAATGACAAAGAAAAAGTCAAAAAAGAACAAATAAAAGATGACAACTCAATTAAACAGGTGCTTTCTCATGAAGCATTTCACTTTTAATGAATTCAAGATTTCTGGGGTGGTGGTGGGCAAGTGTTTTATCTATGTATTTATTTAAAATCTCTGTCTGGCACCTTGTTTATGCCTCTAAAGACTTATAGGAGAAAGAAGGAAATCTCTTTTTATATATCATCGCTTTTTCATACTTTCATGTCATTTCAACTTTCTTTATAATAATACTTTTTTTTCTTACTATTGTAGGCAATGAGAGCTTAGAAGAAAATTATGTGCAGGACAGTAAAATGGGATTTGTCATCAATGCAATATACGCTATGGCTTATGGACTACAGAATATGCATCATTCCCTTTGCCCCGGACACGTTGGATTGTGTGATGCTATGAAACCAATTGATGGCAGCAAGCTCTTGGAGTTCCTCCTCAAATCCTCATTCATTGGTGTTTCTGGAGAAGAAGTTTGGTTTGATGAGAAGGGAGATGCCCCTGGAAGGTAAAGAGGTTTCAACTCAACTCATTAAACCAGAGGGTGGGAAGTGGGAATGTTACTGTGTTTGGTGATGTAGATTTCTTTGGCTTTTATTCTGAACCACAAAGCATGGACCAGTCTTTCCAACAGCCAGGAATAACACTGGCAACACATGGTATCTTTTATTGGGGCAGGAACTACAGTAGAACCTATAAATTTCTAGTGCTGCAGAGGATGACAAACCTTGTAACTCACAGACTTCTGTTGTGCAAGGTACTATTGGGTCTCAGCATCAGGGTTTTGGTATGTATAAAACCTAACAGAAATAATTGGAATTTAATGAATCATTTACCTGATGTGGTTTTGAATAGAGGGCTGTAGAGCAGATCCTTTTCCAACTGGAGCTTTGCTGAAACCCTGCCAGAGACTATTTAGTGTTGATTGGTAAGCTCCATTATGATCTCCTTAATTTGTTTTACTCTATATAGAATCAGATCATTCCCAGAATTTAAAGATAAGTCTGTGTAGAACAGGACAAATGATAGGGTTTTTTTGGCAGAAGTTTCTGTGTTTCACTCATTTGGGGTCTGCTCCCAGTCGTGGCAGCTGCTATTGTTTAGCCCTCCCAGCAGATACAGGATGTACCCAAGCAGTGGGTGAGGCAGGACCTTGGTGGACTTGGATGTCATCTTTGTTTCTCTTACGGGAGCAAATTGACAGGGATCTTTCATTTAGTTTTGTGGGTTCTATTTTAAGACATGGATTTTTTGTTTGTTTTCTTTTTTATAAATACATTTAATTCAGCTGCTGAAGTACAAAATCCATTATTAATTGAAACCTACCCAGGGATTGCTTCACTGAAGTTTGTTTTCCTACTGAGTTGTTAAAGTGTTATAAAAGGCTCTCTCACTCCATCTTTGGGCTTATTGCATAAGTGCATCTGTGTGCCAGCACCACACAAAGGGAGGGCTCTGGAGCAAACAAGAGTTTTAATGTCTTTTCATGTCTCCAAAGAGTCTTCATAAGACAAGTGGTCTTAAAGATACTCTTATCTCTATTACTGGGTTTTATTAGCAAAACTGGCCAATCTACTACCATTTTCTAGATTATTTTTTTCTATTGTCCTATTTAAGCAGTACATACATTTGAACAGTTTGTTACATTTAATTAGTAACCAAAAGCTAGTCAGTTTGGTCTTGTTGAGTTTTGACTTCAGAATTTTTTTAGTCAAAGATAGAGATCAGTTAAGTTAGGCTTTGAAAGTAGAAGCAAGCAATTCCCTTACATTTGAACACATACTTACCGACACAAATGCATAAATCAAGTCTTTGCACATATAATTTAGATAATATAGAGAAATTACTGCTTAGTGTAGCTTTATGCTTTTTGCACACTATTTGTGTCCATAAAAGCATTGCTCCAGCTTTGCAAATGCTGCATTTTCTGTCTGTTAGCTATTTGGTTTGATGTTTGGATGTAATTTTCCAATTTTAGCCTAATTCTTATTTATTATTTTGTCACCCAAGAGCATTTCCACAACTCTCATCAGTACCAAGCATAGAATTAGATTGAGCAGTTGCTGAATTCAAAACATAAGAGAGTTTTATATAAGGATATGACTCTGAATATGCCAGAATGATGGAATTTATTCCATCCATCATTTTGGTCTATAGAAAGGTTCATTTTTCTTGATTCCTTGGCCTACTTAGACTTTGATAGGTTATTTTAGATAGGAGGTTTTTTGTTATTGTTCCTCATTTGTATTTTCACAGTTGGAGTTAGCAAGTTTGGGGAAGGAAATTAAATTAAACTTTTTGTTATTCAGTCTGTAATCCTTGGATCAATCTGTGGCATTTATGGCTTGGGCAATATCGTATCAGGGAATGGCTATGTGTATATGAACTGTGATCTGCACAGTCTGTCAGATCCTTGTATGGCAACAGTGGTTTAAGAGAATCACCTGCAGCTTCAGACTGGCTGTAGTAATTCCACAGATTTGTGTGGAAAGTCCCTTTGTGGGTCAGTGAACAAACCATAGCACTATGTCAATACCCAAAAGAACTTTTGTACCTCAGCAAAATAGAAAGATACATACAGCACCTAAATATAACAAAGTTGGCCTGCTATGAAATTTCCTAGTTTTTTGGCTTTTCTATGCAAGTGCAAGAATGTCACACAAATGTGTAAAAAGTTTTTAGATATCTTGTCCTCAAATCATGTGAACAAACCAACTTCACAAGGTAGCATAATATTCCTTCTTAGAAGGCAGCCACCTTTCTCATAATTTTCAAAATCTTCGAAGTTCTTTAAGCAATTGACTCCCACAAACTTCTAATTATCATCATCATGATTAAAGCAGATAGAGTTGCCTGTAGTTATGTTTGTCTGACACTCTCATAATTCCCTGTTTTGAATCCTGTACAGCTTCATGAAACCTTAACCATTTGTTTAAATACAATTCTTTTTCTGTCTCAGGCTCAATTCATGGTTTCAAGGTTAAATCAGAATGAGATTGGAAAACACAAAGCATGTAACCAAAGATGTATTTCTTCTGTGAAGAATCTTTTCTTTGAATATCTCTTATGCAGAAATATGAAGCAAACTTTTACTGGAAGGGCACAAATGCAGTCATTCGTGACTGCACTGCCTCTGGGAAAAAAAATGACACGGATGTAACTCTGGAAACTCAGCTGTGTGTGCTTGTTATACTGTCATTAAGAACATGCTGGTAAATTTGCTGCACTTTTTACTTTCATTGAGTAGCTCCCATTTCCTTTCTCTGTAGCAATCACATCACTCAAATTTCCAGAAATGGCTGGAGAAGTTGTGAAGGATGCAATAGCTAACACAATATCCTTCTCTGGGATACAGAGATATCTTTTTAGCTCTGGTCAATTCTAGGTAATTTCCTCCTTTTACCTTGTGGTCGAACCTTACCTCTCAAGAACAAATGATTTGCATAGAAATCTGCCCATAAAATGCTTCATGACAACAGGCAGGGGAACTTTCAGCCCTACAATGGACCTTTGATATGTGGAGAAATGCTGAGGTTCACAAAACTAAGAGAAAAATTTTACCTAAGTAATATTTCATCTTAACTAGACTTGGACTTATAACCATGTAGGTCTATTTAGTTCAAAATTTCCAGTAGTTGTTCAGGCTTCAGTCATGACAACACTACCTACTCCAACGCTTTGAGTAAATAATCAATTTTTACCTTATGCAAAGCCTTCAAACTCGCTGGTAAGCAATTTTTTTTTTTTCAAATATGCATTTTTTTTTTTTATAAATTGGATTCATTGGTGGTTATTTCAGCTATTTACATCCCAGCATTGCTCAGCATTGCTCTTCTCTGTCCTGTCTTCCAGGATAGCAAGCATCAGTACCACTCTGGTATTAAGGCTATGGAAAAAGGTAACTTCAACAATCTCAGATTAACTAGAGTAAGAGTGTGCTGTGACCAGCCGATTTATATTCTGGCTTGCCTTACAAGTAACTTGTTCATATGACACCATCTATTGGGTCACATCATTTCTTAATATACCAGAGACCTTGCTGTTATATTAAAAGAAGAATTAATTTTCTTACCCACTGAAGGTTTTAATGGCTTCTTTAAATGCTGCCATGTGTGTGTGAAATACAACTGCCTCCAAGAAGTCTCACTCTCTGAGAGCTTCGCAGCTCTTGTCAAACCCACTTCTTTTAGGGTCATAATTTTTATCACGGACACAATTGTTCGAGTTGTACATAGGTGAACAAGGGGATGGGAGGAAGTATTCCAGCACTGAATTTGTCTTTTCTCAAAGCACAGGTTTTTCATTAAGAAAAAGAAGGAAAGGATAAAGAACTTAAGCACATCTCCATATACCAAGTGTATTTGCTAGACCACATTTTTCCACTTAAAATTCAAGCTGCATATCAAAGCTGCAAACATTGTACTACAACTTGTCATACCTCAAGACTGTGTAAGAGCTTTTAATCTACAGACTTTATTCTTTGACAGGTAACCTATAGGAAAGGGAATAGTATTACAAGAACTCAGAAGAAACTCTTAATTGATATTGCATTAATGTCACTCTGCCTTGTGATGTTTTTTTGTAAAATGAAAAAACATGTGTGGGCTCAAAAATTCCAGTAAGGGAATGTGAGGCTTTAGTAATCTAAAATTCTTCTTCCTGAATTACTTTTCTAGCCCAGAGTAACTCTTTTTGTATCAGTCTAATATAAGGTAAGACTAAAATTCAAGTACATTTTCCTTGCTAGGAATAGGCATGCATATTTCTACTGAGCTTTACTGCTCTCTGTTGAGTATCCATTATGAAATGCTTGACTCTCACTGCTTCTTGTTTTCCTGATTCTTCACAAGCCTGGAAACAGCAGGGTTTTTTAGGCACTTCCTTTAAAAGAACTGGGATACATGAAGCAATTGTTCACTAATGAATTTGAAATTTAGCCCTTTCCTAAGCAATCCTTTGATTAGTGGCCAATTCCCAACCAATGGAGCTGCCTCCTGCTTGGAGCTCCATAGCAGGGGTCCCTTTTCACATGGGATTCAGTGGAGCTCTGCAGTGGCACTGGCATTATCTGAGTATGCATATTTGCAAAACCAAGGTCTAATTACAGCTGTAAATATGCATTTCTTTAAATCATCTTTAACTAGAGAAACCCCAAAGACTTAGTTAAGAAAATTACTCTGCTCTACTCTAGAGAATAATTCTAGCACCTCTTCCCTCTGTGAAGTGCAGGGAGAGTTGAAATTTGCATATTTGAACCTCAAAATGGAAAAGAAACAAATATATGTTTCTCTTTGCTCACAACCGAACAACCCAATTTTATTTATGGCTCATATTTTGCTTGCTTTACCTTTCATTCTTAAAGCATGTACAAATTAGCAACATTTGTTATAGAGAAAAGATATTTTTCTCCAGAGACTGAGACAATCCAGTACAGAAGAGCAAGACAGTAAATCTCAGGCTTGGAAAATATAAGATACTTTGTTATTTTCAGCTCTAATGCTGATTCCTTGTTCTCAATGCTCTTTCTCTTGTCATTTATTAAACAAAGTCCTCCCCCTTCTCATCTTAAGAGACTAGGCTGTGGGTTTAGCCTCTTTTGTGGTTCTTCCTCTCTGTACACGCTCCAACATTCATTCTTCCATTTTTGCTTATTTCCTACAAAGAATCAAGCTACATTCTGTGGGTAAAAGAATGAATATAATAATAATAATAAGGAATGTACACACATCAGGTCCAGCACATTGAAGGCAATGGGGTAGGCTGGATGTTTATTGTAGCAGTTTTTTATGCTTTCCTTACCTTAGTCTTGGGAAGTGCTCTCCTACTTGCCTAGGGTGAGGAAGTAAATGTTGTGACTGAGGTGCTAACTTTTCCTGACAGAATCACTGGGCTGCATAATATGAATGATCGAACTTAGAGCTTGCAGATAACTTATGGCACACCAGTTTGTTTGGTTTGAGCATTTCTGCTTAAGAGCTCCCAGAAGGGCTATATTACAGCCTGCCTGCATGGAGACACCAAGTGAAGGTTAAAAAAGTTTTGATAAATTATTTGAAAACACAGCACCCACACATTGCCTACACGTGCATCTTCAGCAGAGTTTACTGTCTTTGGTGTGCAGTTTTCCTGGACACACAACTTTTTGCCACAGTTTTATGCAAGCAAGGCAGGCAGTCAGCAATTGTGTGCCAATCAGGGCTGACACTTCCTGTGATTCTGCTGCAAATCCTGAAGGACTCCAGGTTTTCGTGAAACCCAAGTCCCTGGTATTAAGGGATAATATGAATATATAGAGGCAGAAAAGAAGAGCTAGGTAAATTTTTGTCCTTTATGTTGCAAGACAGTGATTAATTGTTTTTTCCTTGCAGATATGACATCATGAACCTACAGTACATAGAGCCCAACCGCTATGACTACGTCCTCATTGGGACCTGGCACGAGGGCGTGCTCAACATTGACGACTACAGGATTCAGATGAACAAGAGCGGAATGGTCCGGTCTGTGTGCAGCGAGCCTTGCCTGAAGGGCCAGATTAAGGTGTGCCTCAGACACTTACTTCCTGCTCTAGAAATATGAATATCCAGTCAGCGTTTTTTCCTAAACCCAAGCAACCTCCTTTCAAGCCAATGGGTAGAACTTCAGGAAAGCCAAAATTATAGAACGACTCCTAGATTAATATCTTTCTTTAACAACACCATATACAGGCCCACGTTTTCTAAAATTACCCTTTGTAGGGATGCAGAACCTTCTAGCGTGCCAGAATTTGAGTTTCACCTTATGTGAGAAAGATTTTCACTTAGTCATTGCTACAACATTCAGTGGATGTGATTCACTTGGGGGCTGATCTTGAAAATATCGTGACCCATGGGAAACAGGTATTTTTTTCCAGCAATTACTCCTGCAAGGAAAAGTTGAAAAAAACTCAACAAACCCCACACATATTTGTATCTCATATTCACAACAAGACAAATGGAAACACAAATGAAATCACTCTGTGTTCATCAAAAAGTAGCACTTGCATCAGGCTACAAATAATTTGCTACCAGTCATGTCTGGATGGCATAGAGAAATGTTTCACCACTGTCAAAATGGTATGGATGAATTAAGTTTAAAATGGAAAGAAGCCCATTCAGCAAAATAGGCCTTCCTTTCTATTTTCATTTAATAAGCACATTTGAAGCTTTTTATTTCTATATTGCTAATCTAAGCAATAGGCAACTGATGATTTGGCAAAGGCACAGTGACACACTGCAGCATCTTGGAGGAGAAACATTATTGGTATTTACCACCCTCCAAAACATTTTTCCCTGTTTTTGAGATTGTGCAGTTTGTGTATGTGTGTATATGTAAACATCATGCATACAAAATGCCAGCTTCAGCTCTCATTGAAGTCTATTGGACTGTCTCCACACACTGCATAAGGAAATGTTAACCAAAAAAAAAAAAAGCCTGCAAAGCCAGTATTCAATAAAACAAACATTTTGCATTTCACTCCTGTACTATCTCTGCATATAGATAGACAGGAAGATCTGGAAGAAAAGGCTGGATTCCTCCTTCCTGGCAAACAAGAACCGAGTCTTTGTCAGAGCCCTAGGAGCCAGAGATATCCTTAATCTTTCTTTCAGCCTCAGGGTAATGAAACTAGGAATCAAGACAAGGAAATAATCTTTTTGGCATTGGATCATTACATTTAGCAGCCCTTATAGCAAAGAAAGTTTTCAGGGATATTTGTCCCTAAGCGAGCTGTTCCGAAGTATGAGGTTGGTCACTGCTTAATTTATTTTTTTTCTGATAGAACCCAATAGATCCCTTTAGCAGAATGTTTTGCAAATTGTTCTTATTTTAATTTCTATTTATATTTGTGTTATGAACCCCAAAGAGACTTCCACATTAATTGGAATGTATGTATATGTGAATGTGCTAGTGTGTGCATGTATATATACGTATTTATATGCATGAATTACTCTTTGTTCTAATCTTTGATTTTGTTTACTGCTTTTTGCTATGCAATAGATATTAAGCATGGGCTGAGCTGCTTGTCCTGACCTCTGCCATCTCACAGATTGAGCCTCAAGTTTTACTGAAAATATGACATTCACTCTTGCCTCTGTACCAGAGGGAAAATGGTTTTGTACTTTTAACTCAGAACAGCTCTCCCCAAAACAAAATAAAATTGTCTCCGAGGTTATCCTTGAACTCCTAAGCACATATTTTAATACAGGGATCAATACAAAATCCTGATTTGTGTTTTCTAGCTGTTTGAAATGTGCCATACACAGGAATCCTGTCATGTTTTAAACAGTGCATTGTGTTATGTGTTTGCTGGGGGGTGGTGACGTGTGCCTCCTTGTTGTCTGATAGAGGATCAGAAATGAGGATGTATTCTGTATTGCAGGTAATCAGGAAAGGAGAAGTGAGCTGCTGCTGGATTTGCACTGCTTGCAAGGAGAATGAATTTGTTCAGGATGAATTCACGTGTAAAGCCTGTGAGCTTGGATGGTGGCCAAATGCTGACCTGACAGGTAGGGATGTGCCCCTCCAAATGCATTCTTTTTCTATAGGGCACAAGGAGAATGCTGTGTGCTGGACAGTAAGATGGGAGCATCCAGAGATATTGAAAGTACATATTTGGGCACACATTCCAGTGCAGTCTTTCAGCTTAGTGCAACAGCAGAGACAATAAAGACAGCAAAATTTCTGCCAAGAAGATATGTTATAGTCTGTCTGTTCCTTTCCTTCATTTAGCACAAGTATTAATAAAGCTGTTAAGACTGCTAATGAATTCAGCAGCATTTGCAGCAATTTAGCAGTGACTATCTCAAGAGTTCAGTGCATTCTTGTCATATTGACTCAATAATCTTTTCTGATCATTTTACCATGCAATTAGTAGCACTTCATCTGGGATTTCAGGACCTTCAGTAACTGATTACTGGACTCTTGTTTGGTATAACGATCGTTCCCACTGCACTCACTAGGAAGAGGAATTTCAACAAAATCCTGAGAAAAGCTGCCTGGAAAGAGTTAGCCTTGGTCTTCCTAGTGTATACTCTTTGCATGAGTTGCATGCTTTGGCATCCTTCTGTTTATTTTTTACCTATCAAGGTCAACCTCCACATCTGCTCTGGGTTTCAGAGCAACCATTACCCCAAAAAAATAGCTGCAACACGTTGAGAAGTATCATTCTGACCTTAACTTTTGCTTTGTATCACTGTAAAAGACTAGACCCACCTCTGCCCCATGTCACCTCTGCAAACCTTGGATGCCAGCATTCAGCAGGGCATTATTGCTAGTCAGAGAAACAATTACTTAGCCAAAGATCAAATGCGCAATTTAACACATCTTTGTCCTTTACCATGACTGGCTGACAGCTAGATGCTGCTGCAACATTTAGCACATGGACAAAATCCTCAAACTTCAATTAACTTGTTCTATGAGATACTTCAAGCTAGTTACTGAAGCTAAATGTGCTCTCAGGGCATGCATTTTGAGAGGGAAAGCTAGCCACTTCTCTGGGTAAAAATACACTCTTACTCACAAGAGACTGGGAAATGTGACACATTATCTGCCTTGGTTTTCTATGGAGAATAAATTATTGTCATGTCCCAGATGTGTGTGTAAATGTAAATTCTATACCTCTCACTCCCACCACCCTGCCCTGCCTCTGCTCTGTTTTGCAGCTAAACTGACAACAGTTTTGTCAGGGAACAGAAATCTCAGTGATTATTCAGACCTTTCAAGTTTCATGTCAGTGGGTTACTGTAGGGAGAGAATACATTCTGTAAGGGCCCAAATCACAGGAATGCATCTGGTATTAATGGAAACCAAAGAATCCACAGAACCTTTCATAATGCCCTGACCATTTGAAAAGCTTATATTTAATTCCAGGTCCTAGGACACCAGTGTCTGCTAATTTTAAAGCAGTATCTATACACAAACAGGTTTTGCTGGTCTTGAAGGTTCACAGAATTGTTTGTGTCTACTCTTCAGGGAAGAAAAAGGGATTTATTGACTAAGAAGGAGCCAGAACAAAAGCCTGGTGAGAGATCAATATGTACTTGAGAGAATATGGTTCAGTGCTACCAGCTGCTCAAAGTAGCTCAAAAGGGGTCACATCTAAACAACAGGCACTGCTGAAAAGAGTTGCGGAAAGAATCAGTGCTGGAAAAAATCTCCAGGGCATGTTGCAATCTATTAACTTTTAATGAAATCAGTAGATGACCTGCTGATTTGTGTTTCTTCTCAGCAAGGAGACTGGACTGCTGCTGTTCTAAAATCACAGCAACGTCAGCCAAATGACAGCATAGCCATCGACTTATTTCCTAGAGAACATTGAAACGGCAGTCTGCTCCCGCACTGCTTCTTCAGTCGGTCTCATTGAAGAAAAAACTTTATTTTTTAACCCCTAAAATTGATTTACTTGAACTATACTACAAAGTACAAAACTGTGAAAGGAAGCTGATGCCATCCTAATCTTTAGAAGAAGGTGATTTATCTAGATAAACTCTGTCTTTTGAACTTTGTGGGAGTCACCATTGGTATGATTTAATTTGGAATTCTCTTTTCTTGCCAGGACTCCCATCAAACATGTTTTTATAGCTTGATTTTATGTGTTGTATTCATACCCTGACAGTCGCCATAGCATCTAGACACAGACAGTAACATCTCACAGTGCAGATTGTTTTTCCCTTTGCCTTAAATCTTAAATACTATACAAGTACATGGTTTTAGACTCATTTTCCACCACAGATGGAGGCTTTAAAATCCTTAATCCTTTTAAGAAATGGGAAGCACATACTAACCTATTTCATAAAACGTGCTTTTCAAGGTGGTCATTTTCTCCATTTGAAATCAGTCTCTGTTGCTCAGCAATCATTTCCTGGCATTTTAATTTTATTTTTAAATGTGCTCATTTTTTTTTTTATCGCTTCCTTTAAATATGAATTCAGTGGAGTGGACTCAGCAGACACAAAGGATTTCTCACCACAGATGATGAAACCTTGACCTGAGAAATAGTCTCTAAAGCCAGTACCTTTGACCATGTGCCAAGAGAAATGTTTTATAGTACCAGAAATATAAGAAGGATGAATGTCAAGCTAGTAAGCTCAGTTTATATAAATCATTTTAAATAAGCACTAAAACTAGATGTGATAGGAAGATTTATAGTCTTATGAAAAGAATCATAAGGCTTGGGGGCCATCACTTACCTGGGATGTGTTAATGACCTCAGAAAACATCACAGATTCTCTTATTGTCCTTGTACTATGAATATAGTATTTAAAAAATTGATTAGCCTTCTTATCTTGGAAATTATTCACAGTTAAAATGCAGGAAAATTCATGAAAACTACAGACAGCTTTATAAAAACTAGCAGACAGCTTTTACCAGAAAATTTTAACTGTGAAGCTTTTGCTCTGATTTTTCTGACGTTTGGGTTAGTTGCTGACAGAGTGCCCTCTTTTTTCCCCCCTTTGTTTTGTTTTGTTTTGTAAATGCATGTACATTTTTGTGTGTATCCTCCCTCAGTCTCAGTGGGGGTCCAGAGCTCACTTTCTCCTTGCTGGAGAAACCTTCACAGGTGGTGACAACCAACTGTTAGCTGATAATAAGCAGTGTAGGGAACTTTTTGCAGTTTGTACAATATGTGGTTCTCCGGCTTGCTGGTGCACGGGAATTACACTGGTTTAATGAAACATTTCTAAGAAAATCTAACACAGTGTAAGCTTAAAGCAAACGATAGGCTTAACTACCATGTTAGATCTGGGTTAAGCCCCTGAAAATACAGTTTGAACTGGAATAATGTGAGTATGTCTTGATGTTGTTAAGCTTAAAGTCCATATTGAAACTTAACCCTTCCAACAACCACCAGCCAGCTTCTTGTATGAGAAGAGCTTCACATGTATTAATCAATGAGCAGCAGCTTCTGATCCTTAGTCTTTTATTAAATCATAGAGGAGTCAGCTTCCTGTCAGGGCTGCTGAGGCCAATGGCCAAAGGTTCATACTTCTAATAAAGAGGTTTTCTTCCATATTTCACTACAAAAGTACCTGTTAGAAGCACAGGTTTCCTATCTTTGTCTTTAACAGACCATATTGAGCAAAATAATTTTATTTATAGAACTTTCTCTTTATTTTATAGTATTTTCTGTATAAAATAAGACCTCTGGCAATCACTGCTATAATTTCTATTGTTTTTGATGTTACAGGCATGTGTAACAACAACACCTATAGTTAAGTCAGCTTGGAGACAAAGCATACAGAATTACAAGACCTTATTTCAGTTCATATGACATTGGCAGACATTAAACGTTCAAGTAGAAATTTTCCATGTCAGGATTTTGCCTTGGGCTGATTTTTTTTTTTTTTTTTTTTTTTTTTTTTTTTTTTTTTTTTAATTTCAACAAAAATAATTTTTTCTCCTCTTTCTCAAAATGAAGCTACAGTAAAAGTATTCAGCCCTGATCTATACCTTGTCTTGCTTCTCAATTATTTGGAAGGAAGGCCTTTACATTACAGTACAGGTATATACATTACAGTAGATATATCTGTTGGTAGTTTTGTGACACCATGTGGAAGATGCATATAAATCAGGCAAAACTGTGGGACTCAGAAGCTTTTAGTTCATAGGTGGTTTCTGCAAATAAGCTCCAGTCTGAGGAGGAAGAGACTGAGCATTACTTTTGCCCATCACAACATCAGGGCCCTTGTTAAGATCTAGCAGCAAAATGAGAGGAAAAATATGCCTCTCACACAAACTTGCTGACACTACCATTTTTCCCCTGTTCTTTTCAGCCATGTCCAACAACTCAGACAGGCAGAGTTCATGAACAGCCAGTCCAGGATGAGAAAAGCTGGACCAGCAGTTTGTAATGAAGACATCTGGGTGGAGAGGTGGCTAGAAAATAACTGAACTGTAAGGCAAACTGAGACAGGGATGGTGAGAGACTGGGAGGAAAGATACTTAGAGGTGGGGGAAAGGGAGAAAAGGTGAATTGCATCCAAGGAAAACTGGAGGAGGACAGAAACAAGAAGCAGGAGAGGCCATGAATACTTCCCTTGGGATAAAGGAATATGTTAAAAGCATTTCAGAGCTATTAAGTGGAGCATAGAAATTAGACAATGCCATAATGAAAGTTGTCTGTAACAGCTTCACAACCATAACATCTTATTAACACAAATGATTTTATTTTCTCTGTAGTGTTTATTGCTGGTATTACTTCAGCACAGTGAGGAAGATATCCAAAGACTCCTTTAACTTGAGTGTGGGAGAGAGAGGCTAAATACTGTCTTAAGAGATACCTATGTTTGCATGTCTGTACTAGTTAGAAAGGAGAGGCGTTCCAGTTTTTACTTGAAGGCATGCATATGCTGTGGGTTTGACTTTTCCAAGAGAATTAAATTATATTATTTAGTGGGAAAAGAATGAACAGAGGGTTTGAAAAAATAAGAATAAGATAATGTGAAGAGAAAAAAGCAGAAATGTACTAAGGAGATGTAGAATCTATGATATAATTCCATTAAAATTTTGTGTTTATTAACATTTTTCTGTACATAGACCTTGATTAATTTATATTATTTATAAAATCATTCTCAAAAAATATAGTAGATCAAACAATAGTGATTGTGGTAATGATTAAATAAATTAATCTGAGGAGGTAAAAACCTACCCATTTGCAACAATGCTTTCCCTGCTGAAAAGAAGAGATGATGGTGAGTTTGTCTGCATTCTGCTCCCAGCTGTTCCTTTGATATGCTGAGCTTGTAATCAGGTATCTCTAAACCCAGGTATTTCCAAATCTAATTTCCTGTTGCAGCATCATGAGGACATGTTTGGGACACCCAAAATGGATGGCTGTTTTTTGAACATATTTCATCCAAACTTTTCCATTTTGTAGTTCACTCCTTTGTAAAATGGTTTTAATAATCCTTGTCACATAGACTTATGCTAATGTTTGGATTATATTGAGATCCAGCAAAAAAGGTTCTTCCAGGAACTGCCTTTCTAACTCTCTGTTTCTCTTCTGTACACTGCAGGCTGCGAACCCATCCCTGTAAAATATCTCCAGTGGAGCAATATAGAGTCTATTGTGGCTGTGGTCTTTTCCTGCCTGGGGATCCTGGTCACCATGTTTGTCACCCTTATCTTTGTGCTCTACAGAGACACCCCTGTTGTCAAGTCCTCCAGCCGTGAGCTCTGCTATATTATCCTGGCTGGCATCTTTCTGGGTTACGTCTGCCCTTTCACCCTTATAGCTAAACCCACCACGACATCCTGCTACCTCCAGCGCCTCCTGGTGGGCCTCTCCTCCGCCATGTGCTATTCCGCCCTCGTGACCAAAACCAACCGCATCGCGCGCATCCTGGCGGGCAGCAAGAAGAAGATCTGCACCCGCAAGCCGCGCTTCATGAGCGCCTGGGCCCAGGTGGTCATCGCCTCCATTCTGATCAGCGTGCAGCTGACGCTGGTGATCACGCTGATCATCCTGGAGCCCCCCATGCCCATCCTCTCCTACCCCAGCATTAAGGAGGTTTACCTTATCTGCAACACCAGCAACCTGGGCGTCGTGGCTCCTGTGGGCTACAATGGACTCCTCATCATGAGCTGCACCTACTATGCCTTCAAGACTCGCAATGTGCCCGCCAATTTCAACGAGGCCAAGTACATTGCGTTCACCATGTACACCACTTGCATCATCTGGCTGGCCTTCGTGCCCATCTATTTTGGGAGCAACTACAAGATCATCACCACCTGTTTCGCAGTGAGCCTGAGCGTGACGGTGGCTCTGGGGTGCATGTTCACTCCTAAGATGTACATCATTATAGCCAAGCCTGAGAGGAACGTCCGCAGTGCCTTCACCACCTCAGATGTGGTGCGTATGCATGTCGGGGATGGCAAGGCACCTTGCAAGTCCAACACTTTCCTCAACATATTCCGGAGAAAGAAGCCAGGGGCTGGAAATCCAAAGTAAGTGGATTGACTGCAGGTACACATCTATCTGTATATGTCCCTCTCTTTGCCATCCTCTCTTGGTTGACTGTAGTCTCCTGATAGTAAGGTATGTAACAGTTTTTTATCTCACATGTAGCAGAGAAGTGGAAATGACCATCTAGTTCTAAGCACCAGATGGATATTGACATATTGCTTATTATCTTCTCTCCTGCTCTGAAGGCAGCTCTGTGCACAGCTCCCTCTACTACTGGGGCAGGTCAGGCAGTGGCAGAGTAACCAAACTCCATTTGCAGCTTCTTGCTTCTCCTTCTCCTTGTCACATGTGCCTGTGACAGGGATCTCACGGCCTAATGTGCAGCTGCTCTACAACATGTTCAAACTGAAGTGCTACTGTAGCCTTTTAGAAAAAAAACTCTGAATGCTTGTAAATCACATGTACTTGCCTAAGGGCACTGGAATGTGTGTGAAAGCTGAGGACTGAACATTAGTTTTTAAGGTAGTGTATTGTGACAGTCCTCATGACTGTGATTCAAAAGCACTCTCCATGCTATCCCTGTGCTCTATTTAATACTCAGCATTATGAGCAATACCCTTACTCATCAATCGTGTAAATCTCTCCATGTTCTCAAACTCAGCGTTGGTGTGAAAGTTGTGGAAGTCAACTGATGGTGAAAATGAACTTGCATTCACATCTATAGAACTCGTTATTTTCCTTGCTAATCATTAAAAGCAACCCAGATGCAACAGAGTGAGAGAGAGAACTGTTACTTCAAACAGCATCTTCCTGTGAGAAACTCTCTGAAAATTTGCATTCTTTGTTATCTTATTGTTATTTAATCTTTAAAGAACCACCATAGGGCTAGAGTTGAGCTTAGATGATTTTCGTCCCAATTAAAATTAAAAAAGCACCAGTGAAACATCTATTTCTGAGCTTCCCAATAGAATTAAAATTCAGTTGATTTCCAGTTTTTTTGGGATCTGCAGGTTTCTCTGAGTCACTTAGTTTGGTTTTGATTCAATTTGCATAAGAACCATTTTCTTCTGTCCTTGTGATGGACATAATACTGTAGAAAACCCATGCTGTGATCAATTTTGTCTTTATGCTACTTCAGTACATTTTATTTTTTTCCTAGAGGAGGGTCAGAAGGGAAGGGAATGAAGACATAAGTGACCCAAATACACAGCTCAGTGTACCACAGAGGCCACATCAAGGCTGCTGACTCCAGAGCTAGACAGAGAGAGAGCAGGAAATGGTGAGCAGCCCTAGCAGCCACCACTTGCAGGGACATGGCCAAAACTCTCTGTTTCCCTAGAGCTTGAACTCCATGCAAATAGAAAGATGGAGCCTGATTCACCTTCCTCTGACTCTATGGTAGTTAGATGGGGACTGACATCTGTTAGAAATGAGTGTGGTGTCCCTGCAGTGTGGTTTCTGGCTAACAGTTCTGGTTTCTTTAAGTTGATGTCTGTCAAAAAAAGAGCACTTTTGAATATTTTAGGTCATGAGACACTTAATAACTAATTATCTGTTCTGTTTAGTCTTCTTCTACCTTTATTTAAAAAAAAAGAAAGCAATTTAAAAGATCCAAATATGATATACTCAGAATACAGTTCTTAATATGAGAGAATATTACATCCTGTTCAAAAGCTGAGCTTCTCCCTCATCATTGTCAGCTTTAAAACTCGACAGGGCTTACCTGAGCTTTTTAGCAATTAGTTTGTTATATGATTTTAGTAAGATTTTCTCAACCTCTCTGTTAAGCCTGTGTGAGTGTTATAAAACAAAAAAACTCTACAGAGTTTTAAGTTGCTTTTCTAACTAAAAGCTCAATACCTAGTTAATATGCCTTTTTTTCCTCAGGTTGAACATCCATGTCTTTTATACAGCCAAATTCCCACCTCTGACCTAAACCTCTTGTGCAGTTACTGCATGTTCTTCCCCCAAACCAGCACAGGTGCAGAGGCACTGTGGGATTGCTGATTGAAAAGGGCATCTCTCTGTTCATGGGCATGAAGAACTGAAAGAAGTTTAATAGACAAGCATGAAGCTTTGAAAGAAAGCCACAAGGCAAAACAAAAAGTAATTTCAGGGCTTTGGAGGGATTTTTTAGCTCCTAGCTGAGTCCATTGCAAAGTTTCTGAGGACATTGTGACAACAGATAAAATAGTGAGTCACTGGAAATCAAGGAGGAAAAGGTAGAATTTGCTGTAGCCTTTGAAGCACCTAGATAACTCTGATGTGTAACCTTGTCCTTCCTGAAACAGGATTTAAAGCTACTGCTACATACTCAATGCCCACAGGAATGAACTCCAGACTGATTTTCAATGGTTTTGTTTGTGTTTTTTTTGTTGTGTTTTGTTTGTTGATGTTTTGGGTGGGCTTTTTTTTAAATTTGGTTGGGTTTGTTTGTTTGTTTTATTTCCCTGTCAAAATCTGGGATTGATTTGCCATGTTTTCAGTAATTCTAATCACTGTAAGTATGTTGTTCTGCTTCTAGATTCTTCAGTAGTCTCTTCTGTGGCCACGTTTTTCTGTCTGTAAGTGGCCAGCACTCAAAAGATTTCTCTTCTAGATGTATTAATCTATCTTCTTGTTATGTCTTCTCCCTCTTCCTAGCTTTTTTTTTCCTGCTTTTCAATTTTCATCTCTTTTCCTGCCTCTTCTCTGCTTAATCCATTGAATTCCAATTCCTAAACAGAAAAGTAGCATCCATCTAAATTAAATTGGTGTGGAAATATAGGGTTAAATTAAATTAATTTTAAAAATGGAAACTAGTTTACATTTACAAGGGCAAATGAAAATTATATAAGCCTTCATAAAGCATTTTCATGCAATGTAGTGCTGTTAGTTTAACTAGTATAGCTTGGGGACTAGAGCAAGCCAAGAATGTCTTTCTTTCTCTTTTCTAAAGTAGTGCAAAAGAATTAACCAGGGAAGTCTATTAACACAGGATCAATTAGTCAATTCAAAACCTTCAGCTGCCTCTGGTGCTGGTATAGAGGTCAGAAAAGTCATCTTGAAAAAAGTCTGTCCCAGCTGCATTGCCAACAGAGTTTCAGTGAAAATAAATTTCTTAGTAACACTAGTCTTCACATAAATAATAAAGCACACTGCCTTTACTGATCTGTTGCACTCTCAAGATGGTACACAGTCTTGAGGATTTGAACTCATTCTTACTTTGATTGAGCTAAACTACAAGCAATTACAACCAGCATTGTTTTCCATAGACCTGGTTGGGGATTTTCCAGTGGAATATATATGTTTTCCATCAGAAAATTCTGGCCTTTCAAAATGTTTCATAGAATTGGGCTTTGCTGGTAAGCATTTTCTCTGGGCCAAGGGGACATTCTTTTTTCCCATGGAGAGAGGAAGACATTGGGAAATCATGAGGGAATCTTACCCCAACAGTTAAAGCATTCAGGCTAAGAGCATCTCCTTCATTTCCCAGGTGGGTGCTCTATAACTGCATTATGCACTGCCCAGACAAGTCTCCTTTCTGTATGTTCTTGCCCAGCATTATTTTGGAACAGAGAAAAAAAGCATTGTAGTGCAAACCCTAGGGAAATACTTTGTATTATTCTATGAGAAAGCTTGAATCTGGGTCGGAGGGATCCCTTGTGAGTATCCCCAGCACCAAGCTACTGTCATTCTTTCCCTCTTGTCAAATGAATACTTAAATATGTATAAAAAATGGAGCAGCTCCATCAGGAGAGATGAAGAGAGAGTGATATCTGCTGTTTGTGTTGAAGCTTTGTGGGGACATTTATTGTTTATTTGCTGCTTGATGGTATTACAAGATCCTGGCTGTTGTAGGATGATGGCATAGCAGCATTTGTTAGGAGAGCCTTTTGCATCTATTTTTTATTTTTTCCAGATGTGAGACGGAAACTTTTGTGTATGAATCATGCTGTGATCTTGAGCTTTCTTCTTGGCCACAAAAGTTATTTTGGTCTATGAGGGTCAATGAGCTAGAAGAGAAGGACACTTTTACAGTGCCTGTACAATCCCTTCCCTGAGGAACCAATGCTCTGCTGTACTACATGAAGAAAAATAGCAAGTGACACTTCAGCTGCTGATTCTGATGAGGGTACAGGAAATGCTTCTCCAGCCACTGCTTCACATGGACCCTACACAATGTGCAGGAGACTTAAGTCAGGCCTGCAGCCTGCAGGTCTGTTGTGTTGCTTTTCTGTAGAATGCACACAAAAAGAGCTGAGCCACACAGCAACGCTCACCTCTTCTCTCATGCTTGTTGTGGGTTGCAGTAGCATGAGAAGGATCAGTGCTGCAGGAGTCACCACAGGGAGAAAGTTCATTTTGTGTCCTTGGGTAATAAATTCCAGGTCTGGCAGCAATGCTTTTCTGCTCCCTTTGTCTTCATATATAAATTATTTTAAATTTATGGTTGAGACCCCAGGTCTGGACACCATTTTGAATCGGAGTAGTTAAGGATTTAGTTGTCAATCTACATTATGTAGAAAAATCAGAGTTAATAGGAAGCCAACTAGCAAAACTCACTGAGTCCACACCACGTGAATGCATAGGCTACCTGCTTTCCCCTTGTAATTTTAGTATATTTACATTCAAATATTTTTCATCTAGCTGTCTGCCGTTAGAAATGAATAGCTGATTTAAAGTATTTCCAAACATGTAATTAATCTTTTTCACACATTTCACCAGTCCATGCCTCTGGACTGCTGTCACAGGCATCCAGTCTGAACAGTGTCCAGGCAGTCACCTGGTCCATGCATCTCTCAAATTTGATTTATTATTTTCCAATAAAAATTTGTAGACAACCCAACATCCCCTGGTAACTTCTTCCTGCTCCCGTTTGTCTCTTCTCCCTCTGTGCTGGCTTCCTACATACAGTTTTTTGATTGAGAATCAGGGTTCTCTGTAACATCTAGTAACACATCTGTTCCCTTAGGATGGCTTAGGGAACTGCCTGCTTCATCTTGCCAGTTATAAATTATCTCCAGGTATACTTAAGTTAATGTTTCTTTTTAAACTGACTTGCTGAGCTTCCATTTCATCTTGAGCAAGCTGTACTGATAAGCTATGCTTCTCTGGACTGACTTCCCCTGGCCACTCACAGTCTACAAAGGCTTTTGAGTTCAAAGGTTTTGGGCTCTTCACCTCCTTCATTTTCAAAGCCTCACACAGACACATAGTGAGGGGAATCTTAGCACAAGTATGTCCAGAAGATTTTGTTTCACTGGTTTTCATGGTGGTGGAAGGAGGCAAATACACAATGCATCATGACAAGACAGAGCTTCTGGACTAAGAGAGTTAATGTTCAGCATGTTCTGCTGCAGTTGCTCAAATGCAGATATTTTACAGCCTATCACTTAATCCAACCTAACAGCCCTGCACAGGAATAGGTGCTCAGTGTACTTCATCTTCTCACTATTATGTTATTACGTTGTGCAGTCAATATTCTATCTTTAAGCAGGGGTTCTATAGTCAAGGAGAGAGGGAGAAAAATGTGAACTGAAGAGGTGAAAGCACTTTTGATGTAAGTAAAACAATACCTCTTGTCCTGATCTCTGCAGGCTAAAGTAGGTGAAGACAAAACAAACCAATCTATCTCAACCTATCACAGCCACACAAGGAAAACTTCCCTCTGTCTGCCTGAAATGTATCAAAACTCCTGAAACAAGTAGATTTTGTGGAAATGCAAACAGGAATAATAATAACTGGTACCTTCTTTTGTAAAAGAGATATATTAAATCCTGTGCCTCAGGACACAAACCCAATGTGAGAAGTATTTCCTTTGGCCCTGAAGCTCATCATCTAGCCTGCAGCACACAAGAATTATCTTTAAATGCTTCTTATACAGATTAGCATCTCATGTAGTTTTACCTTCCTACAGCAGTGCCAAACCAGAATAGAGATGATTGCTGAATCTAATAGGAGATTGTAGACTACCTTGCTTTGCAATTTAGAAAACTGATGCAGTGGGTAAACTTCTCATATCCTGCAGTAGTATTGCAGACACAATAAGACAGACCCTAATTTTTACCATTACAGACCTTGGGAAACACCACATTCCAAGGGACTTTCAAGAAGACCCTTAAACCTGCTTTGCCTGCAGAGCCATCCTACTGAAGCTTACCCCAGAGGGAAATGGCATATTATGAAAGAGAATTTTGGAAGAGGAGAAAGTGGATGTGCACTTCTTCCAGTGGGAAATTATACAGAGATGAAACAGAAAAAAAATGGCAAAATTGTACAGGACATAATAGGTTGTTTAAACAATTTTTTTCTGTATATCTGACCTCTCCATTAATCTCCAATAAAATACTGACACCCACAGCCTGTTTTTGGGGCTGATTCTGTAGGGCAGTGGCACCATGGGGCACAAGGTGCTGTGCTAGTCCATGGTTTTGAGGCTCCCAGCTCCCCACCACGGCCTTGGGTCTCCAAAACCACTGGACATTTGGTTCACTCTTGCATCACACCATGGAGGAATCTGCTTCCTTCACAGGTTATTGCAGATGTGGCAGCTCTAGAATGACTCCTGGTGACACAGGTGTCACAGGGAAGGCAGGTGGCACTTTAGTCTGGCTTGATTCATTTTCCTATTGCAGCTCCCCACCCCCAACATTTACCCAGCTTCTGTATTCAGTGCAGTCCTGCACGCTCTTCTGAGGCTGTGGTGCCTTTTTGGGAAAGCCTCTTGCATGCTCACAAAGGATAGCTGAAGTTGTTAATGCCAGACATCTCTTTCTCAGCAGTCAGTATGTTTGCTGGCTTTGCTGGGCTGTTTACTGGTCTTAAACCATGAATGATTTTGCAGACACATAGCACTGTGACATGTAACAGCTCTTACCCAGTTCTCTTGTGGATGTGATGTGAATTTCATGTAAGAAAATACAACAAACTCAGTCAAGCTGTTCTGTCCTTGTCAGTTTATTGATTTAAGCGAATATTTAAAACTCCCAGAAGACAGTTACATGGTTCCAAAGAGACTTTAGAACCAATTTTAAAGAACTGGGAAGAAACACAAAATAATGGGGGAGTGTGAAACTTAACATTCCAATAGCAATCTTTCCTAGCCCTGCTGCAGGGTTGTCTGTTAAATTAGATCAATGTAATTGTATCTAACATTGTCTTCCATAGCCTTGAATTTGCATTTGATTATGATGCACATACATTGTAGTTCTGGTCCACAGACCAAAAATAAAATACTGAATAAGGGATAAAAGACTCTCAGATATCACTTCCACACTTACATACTTTCTCATTTAAATAACTACTAAAGCCCATATTTATTTAAAAATCAGGCATGGCATATGCATATATCAAATTATATACCAAATATTCTATCTGTGTGTATATGTGCAAAATAATCAGTCTGGTGATAGTGGGGTTTTTTTAATCCTTCTAATGAGAAAAAAGGGACATAGCTGCATAAAGAGCCATAAGTTTTCCTTCCAATGATACCAGCTAAAGGGAGTCCCAGCTTATACATAGCTGATCACATGCCATTCCTAAGGCAAGATGAGAAGAAGTTGGAAAAAATACATGCTATGACTGGGATGTTTGTGATCAAGCTAAAAACAAAGGGTCTGGCAGTTTAATCTCAGTCCTCTGGGTTTGCATCCACGGCCAAACAGAGGGTGCCTGAGACTACATTTTGGAGATATAACTTGGAAAAGCTATGAGGTTCTGCAGTGGCCTCCCAGTCAGAATAGTGGGGATAAACACCTCTCAGACAAAACCCAGATTATACTGAATAAGTTTACAGGAAACATTAAACTCCATTAATCCAGACTTCTGCTTCTTTATCACCAGTCAGAGCCACGTTTTATGTGCGTGGTCCCTTTAGGTGAGAGGGCTGTTGTGTAAGGTTCTATGCAATTTCCTCCCTTTCTCAGAAGTTCCCAGTCTATGGCAGTTTTGCCACTGTCTTTTCAGGAGTGGTCACAATTTTGCTCTCCCAGGAGATTTTGACAGGGCATATATCTAAGGCATGATCTCTGAGTCCAGCCTGCTTCTTGCCAAAGGACTGCTGGAGAACTTCACTTTACCACTCCTTCTCTTGTTTTGCAGCTCTCAAGACTCTGAATCACAAAATGTTTTCCTACCTGGGGGCATTTCTGTAGCACCAGGCAGCTTTGTTTAATGAATCTCAATACTTAAGCACAATGACAAAAAGATAAACAGTCACATCGAGCTTTATAGTTATGTACCATAATCTCTGCTTTCTGACTGAGAGGAAGAAAAGGCAGCACTACAGAAATCCTGGGGAAAGCTAGTATCTTTCTTGGCGTAAACCACAGGAATAAGGACACTGCTTGTAATTTAATTTCTTGCTTGACTGGATCACTTATTACATTTCCTTGTATTTTGGTATTTGTATACATTATTCATATCCAGTTAGGATGCTTCAAAAGTGCACCAGCTCAATATTGAGTGATACTAACAACTGCGTTCCCATGTAAGGATAAGCAAATGTTGTTTATCTGCTTAGCACCACACTCTCACATTGTTTTGGTTACAACTGTCTCTGTGAAAAAAATAAGGAAGAAAACTTCACCTTTAAAGAGTGTCAGATACATAAATAGGTGTTGAAGGTTACATCCAGTTAAGCACCTAAAGCCCTGGATATTTCTCTATACTATGTATAGAAATCAGATTCCAATTCTCATAAGCCCACCCTTAGGATAAAAAATCCCCAAACCCATGTTGTGTATGAGTGGTGCTCTGAAATATAAAATGGAAATGGAATAAGGGAGGAAAACACAAATCTTCTAGAGGTCACTAATATTTTTTAACTCAGGAATGCAGTTTACCTCCATTTTATTCTCAAGGTGGGATGTTTCAGCCCATGCCACTGTTGCTCACCTCACCTCAGTGGAAACAAAGAGAGCTGTGACATTTTACAAACACATAATAATTGATGTTCAAATACTTGCTAGAATAAAAGTGCAGAGTGCTCTGCAAGCATTTGTTCTGCAGAGGCCTCTGAGCCACCTTGTGATTTCATACATCTTTGAGCTAATTTAGGGGTGAAAAAAATTAGGTACTGAAGGATATCATGTGGATCTCTAATATTCTTTATATAAGAACTTTATATTCTTTATATATGACTATAAAACAGCACAAGCATTATACACTTCTATATACAGTTAATATCAGAGTTTGTTTTTTCCCTCAAATTAAGACATCTGACAATTCAGTGCCAAGTTACTAATGTGAAATGCAGAACTACTGCTTATTTATTTAATCCTTTTCCTTGCTTAGGGACACATAAGAAGCATGAGAGCCCAAAAAGGGAACAACACTTTCATGTCTTTTCTTTCGCTGATGTGAAAGGCATTTTGCATTCTGGCTTGTCCAGCAAGTTTATCCCTTCTTGTGATGAGCCCTCCTCTTTATTCAGGGATGCCTCACAAAACAAAATACCACAAGACAAACTGTAGATGTTGTGATCACATGCTGACAAATCATCTAATTTTTAGCCAGACTCCATAATTCACAAATTATCCCCTGAGAGAGAGAAGATGGTCTGTCCCTGTTAAGGGAGTATGGGTGGGCATGGTTCTACACCCTCTTAAAAATTAAATCTGCAGATTCAGACATGTTCATTTACAAATACCTGTATGTGGATAAGAATAAAATGGAAAAGCAAGGGCTAACTTCTGGTGTACTACTCAGTCCAAAATCTGAATGTAGTCTTTGCTAAATGTCTGTCCTTCAGATGTGTGTAATGGAGCAACTTACTTTCTTATGTTTTTTTTCTTGAGGATTTAAGTGCTTGTAAAGGGAAAAGTAAGGAATTTAAAAATCTCTTTCTTGACTTTCTGCTTGACTTCATTATTTTTTTTTTAGCTAATAAGGAATGGTGCTTCTTTTCACTTGTCTTCTGATTCTGTTTTTCTTCTGTCCCCAACTCACTGAAAACTATTCACACCCAGAGCAGAGAACTGACCACATTTCCCTCTGTTCTCCATGTTCTTACCTCTGTGCCTCAAGGACTATGAATGGGCAAATTCTTCATTGTCAGATCATTTTTAGGGTTTTCAGGCCAAGGTAGAATATCTGTAGAATAGACTCTACCACACAGAAGACATACACTGTTAAACTAATACTAATAAACATGGCCAGCATGAGAAGCCAAGTTCTCTGCTGTGCCAAAGGACTCTAAGAAACCACTTTAAGCATGGGTTGAAAGTGTATCAATGTAACATCTGCCTCCACATTAAAGTTGTTAGAGACTATTTAATTTTGAAATAACAAGTCAACTAATTTTTCAGAGAATATATGTGCTCTGGAATTCAGCCTCCCACACCTGACAAACATAGGTTAAAAGTCATTATTAGTGTAAACAGCAAACAATTGTGCAGCCTGGAAGTAATCACACAATTTGTCACTTTTAAGCCCACTTGACAGCTAAGAACTCCAAGTTTCTTGTTAGCTCATTATAGATAATTTACCATTTCTAACTTACTCCTTCAGTTTATCTCTTCTTAAGCTATTTCCCCTTCTCTGCTCTCTGTGGTTCTTCTTTTGTGATGTGCAGGATGTGGCTTTCTTCCACACTATAAAATTAACCTTACAAAGAGGAAAAGAGAAAATAAAATTAATTAGTGTCTGCTGGATTCCTCGAGCCAGATTTCAAGGTCAGATAAACACTTATGTCAGCACCAGTGAAACTGTCCCTGATGCCCATGGTGTGGAGAACAGGGGTGAGAGTTGTCCCTTTCAGCAGCAAATTGTTAGTTTAGCGCAGCTGTGCTGCAGCATCACAGTGAGAGATGTCAAAGCTGATCATAAACTCTATCAAAACAAGTGCCCCTTGATCTGATTATAGCAACTCCTCACTGGTAGATTGTTTGCTGGTGTTTGCAATTTCAGTCTGATCGGCCCCAGAGAATCACAGGTTCAGTTAAAATAACCATCTAAAAGCCACTTTCTAGTTAGTAGATCCTCCTTCTCATTACCCAACATTATTAATTTTTCCTTATCCTTGTATTAAAGCCAATGCTTTCTTACCTAGAGTTCTTGCTAGTCTTCCCCTCTACTTGAATGGACTGTTTTTTTAATGTTATGTTCTGGCCATTTATTTTCTTGGCACAACCCAAATCTTCAAGTGGTACCATTCAGCCTGTTTTGGCTGGCTTGCAAGCCTTGCATTCCCAGAGAAAGCATTGTCTGGAAATTGGTACTTATTTCACATTACTCATTTTTTTGCATCTCAGAGCCCCCCAGACAAGTTAACTAACCACAGAGCAAACACACTCAGGAAGCAACTAACCAAACCAAAGAAAGTCAATCCCATCATCTGTGGAGATTATCTACCCGAGCAGAGTGACAAGGACTGAAGGGAGCAACGCCTGAGAGCGCAGACAGCCACAGGAGGTGCCCAGGGAGCAGCTGAGGCATTAGTGTGGGTGGCACTAGCCCTGCTGAGCCATGGGCTCTGGTGCCCAGCTCCATTCCTGGCCTCACCAGCCGGAGTGCAGGATTGCCCATGTGTGCAGTCAGAGCTCATGTGCCCGGGCAGTACAGGATCTGCTGGAGCACAGTGTGGCCCCAGGCATCTCTGCGCTCCCCAGTCAGTGTGTCCTTCCTCCTTTACTTTCCCACATCCTCTGAAACATAAGGCTATATACATTTCTTAATCCTTAATGTTATATCAGTTATCTCGAATATCTCATCCCAGACAGCCAAGAGATTTTCCTGCAGCTACGTTGGGCTATCATAGCCTGTAGATCATCAAATGATTTAAGCTGCCCTAAGCCAGAACTGACACTCAAAGCCTTCCTTTATCCCATGCCATCCATTGCCTATGCAGGGACAAAAATCTGGACAGGCATGTATATCCAAATTGGGAAATAAGAGGGTTGTTTTTTTCTCCTTTCTTTTTCTGGCATAGTTGTGACCCAGATTAGTTGTCCCTGTCGTTCCCTGCCAGATGATTGAATAATTGCACCATGTGCTGACATAGAGGGGACGGTGGAGCAGCAGAAGGGAGCAACTGGGGAGGGCCAGAGCACTCCCCAGCACACAGCTGGCTCCTGCTGCCCTGAGGTGACCTGAAGTGCCCAAAGCCTTTGCTCCATCTTCACTATCCAGCTCAATGCCAGGCCTTTCTGGGCATCCTTCTGGGATTATGTTCTCCTTGGGGAAATTGACCCTTCTGTCCTCTTCAGCAGATGCTCACACCTCGACAGAAAGGGAGTGCCATGAAATCCCTCCTGCTTCTGAGTCCTCTGTGGGTGATAATTATCCATATGCCTCACTCACAACCCTATAGACTCCTTTTTACTTGTACTGCTCTTTGCACCATGGCTCTTTATCTCTCTCCAAAACTTGTCACTGTGCTATTTATTAGCATATTAATTAATTTAAAACCCAGGGCAATTATTTCCATACATCACTTATACTGGAATTTGGGACTTGAGTTTTAAAAATTAAATTGTACCAAGAATCTGTCCATCTTCCCAACTTCATCTATTGGCTTAGAAATCTTCTACAGGTCCTACCTCCTATTAATGCCATTGAAAATTCAGCTCCCCATCCTACAGGAAAAAGACATGGCCTTGTTTCTTTTTATGTAGTTATCTTTTGATCCAGCTATGACAACTGTACATAAAACCTGACCTTTCAAGGACACAAACATCTGAAGAGGAACATACTTCTTCCTAGGAAGATTCTAAAAGTGAAGAGGCTTTGGGATGAGGATTTGGGATGGGAGTTTAGTTGAACACTTTAGCAGTCTGGTTTTGCACATGAGATTTGTTTACCTTTCAAGTCACCTTGCAGACTGCTAGAGCACTGGGAAGGTGAAATTCAGGCTAGAAAGTTGCTGAGATATGCCTTGGGAGTCCAGAGGGCAGCCCGTTTTAGTGTTGGAGCAAGAACTGCTCTTGAGTGTGAGGCAGTGTGTCAAGGGCACATGGTACAAGGCTTCTCCTTTCCTGTACTAAAGCTAGATAAAGATAGATAAGTTCTTAAAATGAGGAGTTTATTCAGGGCCATCACCTAACTTCCCTTGAATATCCTCCCCAATTTACTTTCTTCCTAATGTTGTTTCAAATGAGATTGTACAAATTCTGGTGATGTGCTATTCTGTACTTTTTTCACATGGGGAATGTGAAAGGTTTTTTTTACAGCTTGGAGTACATCTAGTGAGGAGGATCTCTGACTATGACTTCAAATGATAAGTAGCACAGTGTACTGCATCTCAGTTTTCTTGAGCACCAGACAGATTCATTCAGTTTGTGTGTGTTTAAGAAGTCTCGTTGAGCAGAGAGAATAATTCCAGATTAGAAGGTGAATGTTTCTAGTTTCACAGCTCTTCAGATATGAAACATTGCAGATAGCAATTTACACTTCCTATAATCCTGACACAGCTGTTTGCCTCGTGGGATGATTAATTTACACTTAAGAGGAAAAATGGTGGTAAGAGTGACTCTTCCCTTGGATCCTTTATATTCCACACTGCAAATTTCAACAGGCTTGTTACCTACCCTGTTCTGAATGACTAGCCAGAAGCATTTTCTGCTTCAAAGAACATAAAGTAAAGCAATTAAGCCACTTCTTTCAGGAACCCTCTGCACTGCCACCCTGTTTCCTCTGCCAGACTTCCTGTTATTGCACCCAGGGGTTCCTTATAAAGCAACTCAGACACTTTCATGATGGTATGCCAGCTCCTTGTTCAAATGCACAGGAGATCCATTCTGCCTCTGGGCTCAGGATAGAAATAACTACTCAGCAGGAATTACCCTTGAGAAGACTACCCCCAAAATGACTCATTAATCCTCATATTGTAAAGATGGGCAGAGTATCTAATGTTTTATAACCAGAAAAATGTATGTGAAGTGCTATTACTGCCTGCAAGGCTAAAAGAAAGAAGAGATACATTGTCATCATTAAAAATAAAAGCAAAAAAAGAAAGGCATAGAGATCTGGGCATTAATTCTGAATCACAGTTCTGCAGTATTAGCATACACTACTAGGAAGATAAAAGAAAACCTACAAGGATATTTCATATTCAGTGCATCAAAATTGTTTATTATTATTTATGCAGGTGACATTGATCTGATAATTCACTGAAATACAATCAACACATGCACTACATTTCTCATACTATAAATCTCAGTTTCACTGTAAATTCAAATTCTTCTCAAGCATAAACCCTGAGATGTAGGGGATTTCTGTTGTTTATATGCTGTGCATCACCATGTGTGGATCACCCTTGACCTTGATCAAAAGGCAGACCATTGCTTTGATGGAGCTTGGCAGCATTTTAACAACAACCACACCCTCCAGAATGCAAACCTGGCATTTGGGGGTTGCATACTCTATTAGAGTAACGTCTGTGTCTAATTTTGGCTGAGGAGCACAACTGCAGCTACAGCAAGAGGGGAGTTTGCTGTATTTTGAACATATTTTGAGACTTTTTGAACTGCTTGAGGAAGCAGGCTTCTTTCTTCCTTTCACTTAGGAGGATTTCATAACAAGACCTACAAATGTCCAAAGCTTGGAGAACAAAATGCCCTCAACTCACTACAGAGATATGTATGAATAAGAAGAAATACAAAGGGGGTGCAGCAAAGTAAGCAGTAAGTGACAGGAATCAGCAGCAGCTGAGGAATGATGGCTGCCAAAGCCTGTTGACTCAGAAAGATCCAAGTTCCAAGCAGTGTTCTGAAACAAAAGTCTTCCACATTTTCCATAGTCCTAAGCAGGACTGTCTGTGGCTGTGTACCCTCCGTTGAGTGTACAGCACTGCATGTGTGTGAAATACATTTAGTTCTGGGTTTTTCTCTCAGATAACCAACTGCCTGTTGCTATCTGTTTTGTAAAATTAGCTCTGTGACTGAACAAAAAGCACAGGAAGTAGAAAGTTCTTATTCTCTCAACTGATTAAGAAAACTGGAAGACTGTAGAAATGCTGAATATTCTGTCTAATCAGAAGCCTAATAATCCCTGTAACTTTAACAGTGTGGAGGAGAGACCATGGTAGCTAAGTTGCTAGTCATGATCACTTTTAAATTTTCAAATCTCAGCAATCTCATTATGCCTGGCAAAGAATTTATTTTTTCTAGAGGCTTCAAACTAATCAAGTGGCAAAATTGCTCAGCAGAATGTCTCATTTGTATTTTATCCAAAATAGTTCAGAAGTCATCTCAAGGCATCTACCACTCCCAAATGGTTATGCATGTGTTCCGTGTACATCACGCTGTGCTCCTGTGCTGTAGTATGTGGTGAGAGGAATGGCTTGTCGGGCTCATGTGCTGAGTGTGTAGTACATGCACACAGCATCCCTGAATCTGTCATTTTGAGGTACACGGAAGTCTGGCAAACATGCACTATAACTGTTTGATGGGGAGAAATGCTGAATTTCAATTTGCATTTTATTTGCACTAAAATGATGGGTTTTGTTTTGGTTTGTTTTGGGGTTTTTTTTTCAGAAATTCAGTGATACATTCCATGTGCAAATATACCTGATATTTTTGTCAAAGCATGCACATTTGTGTATATTATTTTTATTGATACTGGGGAAGACTAACGAGAATTTGCATCTGCTTGACAGGGCAAGGAAGGAAAGAAAAATGAAGTGGAAATCATCCTATATTAATAGCACAAACTGCAATCTGCAATTCTGTATTGAATTATCATTGCAGATAGAGTGCTTAGGAGACTATTCATTTTATGTCTACCTCAATAAACCAAATGCTTCCTTTAAAAAAAGAAGCACAGCAGTGAAATCACATATAATGAAAGCTAGTGACTATTCAGCCAGAGCTCCAAAAGTAAAAGAAACATTTAGAAAAACAGATTAGGGGAACAGAGACAAAGGAAAAAGCAACAGCTGAGTATGTATTAAAAAACCTCCAGCAAAAACTTTTGGTGATGTTTTTGTAAATAAGATGTGAAGGGCAGATGCTCCTTTTTCATAATTTCAACCTATGTTGAGAATACCAGGAGTGAAGTTCCTCTGACAGCTAGATGCACAGCAGCCCTTGCCATCTGGTATGCAAAGTGCATCAAGGCTGAGCACAGGAAGCAGAATGAACATTGTGAAAATATATTTTAAACAGTATTGTTCTGGAGCCAAGGAGAAATCTATGTGGAAGTTGAGGTGACAAGAGGATAAAAGATGGGAAAGCCCACAGGCATAGGTCAGGGACAGGCACCTATTGAGTGGTATAGCCACCATGTGTGCACATGTATATAGCCACTCACTGGGTGTCTTTTTCTTTTCAATCTTCAGGAAGAGGCAGCCAGAGTTCTCGCCCACCAGCCAGTGTCCGTCGGCACATGTGCAGCTTTGAAAAATCCCTGCAGTGAATGTGTAAGAGAAGCTGCATGACAAAGAGTGGTTTTACCCCTTGCTTTCTTTTTCTCATTGGTTTATCATGTCTAATGATGGGACAAATGTGGTGCATGCCATTAAAGATGGGAAATTTACTTATGTCCCCTTGTTTCACACAATACTTTAAAAATTGTCCAGATGTGATGAAGAGGACATTGAATAATTTTTTTTGCAGCTTTTACTTTTTTTATTTCTAAATGCCTACAACTTTGCAAATATGTCCTCTTTTTTGTACTAATTTTATCTTCTTTTCCCATTTAGCCAACATTTTTCTCCTTTTTATAGTTTTGCATAGAGATGACATTATCCTGTGTGCCGAGCCACCTTTGCTGTGCACAGCTCTTGCTAACCTGTGCTTGTTAGTGAACTGCAGATTCAGACCCAGCTGAGGGAACACAGAAAACACTTATTTGGTGGGATTTGCAGAAAACAGGGAAATCACAAGAAAGCAAATGTAAACAAAACCAGCAGGATTTGGCATAGAAACAAACAGCATCTCAAAATAATACTAGTGAATCTTTTCCCTGTTGTAATTTCTGAAAGATGTTCAGATTCTGCATAGTTCTGCTTTCAGCAAACAATAGTGAAGTTCAGCTCTTCAGAAGCCAGAAGTGCGAACACTGCCCTCTCTGAGCAAACACAAACACACAGGACAAAACAAGCAAGCTGTTGCAAAAACAGAAAGGCTTCACCTCATTTCTTCCAGATTTGTGCTCATTTCCATCTGATAAGCAGCAGATGTGAAACAGTCCTGCTCCCTGCCCCAGGGAAGATTGTGCAGTGACTCGGTGGAAAGATGCTTGTGATCCACTGACACAGCATTTTGTGCAGTGCCGCCCGCTGCAACCAGAGATGCTGTTGCAGTGCTCTGAGCAGTGCAAAGCATTCTAGCTCTGTGTATGTCTCTGAGAGTCTATGCAATTTGTGGGCATGTAGCAATGATGTTAATTCAATCCAACCTACCCCCCTGATTTGCAGATCAGAAGAAATCCACAAAATGCATCATACATTTGGAGCAGTCATGATGGCTTTATGTGGCTTGTGCAGCAAGCAGATTTGGCACCCTGAAAGGCAAACTGTACATAGGCAGTGTAAGGAGCAGTACAAACTATTTGTTACTGTCTTCTAGTCAGAACAATATGCCCTTCTTTTCTGAACTGGAACAAGTGCTGTAGAGTCTCAGGGTACAGATCACCAATTGTCTGTCTGGAAATTCAAATGGGAGTCCAACACATAGGCATGCTATTAGGAGGCAAAACCAAATGCAACGACAGATTCTATTCAAAAAAGCATGGGCACAAGCTGTGAAACTCCTGAGCACAGGGAAAGCTCAACCTCCTGCTTTTTGCATGACCACACTTGGGATATTTTTTATTCAGTTTGGAAAAAAATATCCTTATCCACATGTGCTCCTGAGGAACACCTCTGGTGGGACTCCAGGCTGTCAATAGGTTTGCAAATGCTGGTGGTAGCTGCCCAGATAAGAATGGCTACAAGAACCAGAGATTTTCAGATCTGCTGAGCATGAAGGTTGCTATTTTGACTTCTCTGCCCATCCCTGCCCCTCAGGCTTCCCTCTCCCTCCAACCAGGGCTGATGTGTTCAGTGGCCTGGCAGTGTTGCACTGTGGCTCAGGAAGGGCACATCTTCCATCAGCGACCTGAGTTCCCTGTGGCCACACAGCCCAGTTGAGCAGCAATTGTCCATCATATCACCAGCTGCCCATCACAACCACCTGGTCTCAAGACTCATTCACAAAAACTCCAGCAGTTTGTAAGTCCAGATTTTCCTTAAGAGGCCTGCTTCAACACCCCAGCTTGCTAGAAATCACCACAAGTGCTATGGTTTTTCCCTCAGCTCCCACCTACAGGCAAGTAGATGTAGGCTCTTGAAACTGTCTGGTGTTTTGATGCATATAATACTTATCATCATTTTTTTTCACTAATGATCATCTCCATTCTCTTTACAGTGCTGGAGATGATTAGAAATGCAGAATCATCAATATATAGAAACATAAAATTTTATTATCAAGTTAAAAAACCCAGAAGTATCAGCTCAGAGTTTCAGGGCTCTTTTCTTCTGAAGCTGCATATTTGTTACCATGGAAACTTTTGGATACACCCAAAAAACTCACAGGCTTTACAGGCTGCTCTATCTACTGCAGCATATTAGGGAGAGCTGTGTATTACAAACAAGAGGCCTCATGACTAAGCTTCCTGTGGCAACTTGGCTAAGTTTGCCACAGGGTTAAGTGCTCAAAAAGCTGTCATGTTAAGGCAAGTCTGATGGCTCTTTAAGCCCTGTTTAAACTGTTGGGAATTTATTTTATTCTCAAGTATACCAGAGAATCTGACAAGTTATTGTGGAAGAAGGTCTTCATTGACCGCTGCCTCTTCAAGGGTTGCACGCTCTTTGGCAAGAAATATCCAAGGCAACAGGCTTTTCTGTTCATTAGGAATTACTCCTTCTCTGATACAGCTATTGACTAGGAAATATTTAGGGTGTGCAGTATAATTCGGTCTTTTTGTAGCTTCATTTAGGGGTCTCAGCTGGGCATCTCTATGCCATGTGAAATGTCTTTCAGCCTTGGTGCTAATGCTTTTGAGATGCTTGAAAAGCACCAAAATATATTCAGATATTTTTGTAATCTCATGCACTCTTTCCTATGTCCCTGGTGGTTTTTTTAATTGCTGTTCACTATACCGTTTTCAGTTTGTCAATACCTTTTTGGTAAAAATCATGGTGGCCCAAATAATTTTCCATCAGAACCACAGAGGATTACAGAAAGCAAGGAAAAACCTCCAACTGTCTTAATTACTATTAAATTGCATCCATAGGAAAGACCTCCTGATCTCTGCACCATGATGTGGTGCTTTTGAGTGGGGAATACAGAATTCATGGGCAATTTTTGTGGTTTTACTCTATTCAAAGTTCATTAATTAGTGTTTCTTATTCAACAGCAGCTCCATGGTGTTTCTTTCGATGTACTGTTTTTTAAAGGTTGTTGATCTTCACAGTCTCCCAGTCCTACAGACTATTTTGCCTTATTTGCACCCACCTACGCTTTTTGTAAATGAATTTAGTTCTAGTGTTTTCTTTGTATGTTCCTAAGTTTTCCAGGTTCTTTTGCTCGAAAACATTGTACTTTTCAGTTTTCAGGTTCTATCAGCTGTGCTTCCTTCATAGTCTGTAAGAATAAATGCTTCAGCTCAGGCATTGGCATTGGCTGCACTGTCATATCCATTTATTTGAATTTGCAGCATGAAGCACACCTTCAGACAACACAAATATGCTTCTCTGTTGACAACAGAGGATTTGTGGTGATTTACACAACGTTTTACTATGCATTAACTTTATTATCCTTAAAAAATTACCAAAAATTATTCAGTAGGATGAATTCATTCTGAATATTTGGTGGGGTTTACTTATTAATAAGAATAAAATAAACAGATTCAAAAGCTATTCAATACTAAGACCTTTTTTTAATTTCACTTTGATTTGCAGGTTTCTCATCTTAATTTCTGGATCAATGGATGAATTTTCTTGCTGCTTCTGACAAATCGTTTATTATCTTGAACTTTGTATTATATATTAGATTGTATTCTCAAAGCAACACTTCAGTAGTTCTTGGATATTTTTTTTCAAAATACCTAATGAACACACAGGTGGAGCAAATTTTTTCATTAATATTGGATGACTGAAATGTGACAGCTACTGTATTTCAGATGAGACTACAAATTTCTAGTAGTAATTATTATTAGTAGTCAAACCTTCATATACATTATCAGTGTAATATTCTCACACCTCTGTTGAGCTAGGTAGGTTAGATCTATGATACATGTCGAAGTTGTAGGACTTCAACTACACTGAAGCAAACATTTCTCACACCACCCCCACGCCCCTAAATTCACAGCTGTACAAAAGCATCTATGGACATAAAAATTATTGTTAAGTCTCAAAGTGAATAAATCTACTTATTTTGGGATATTTGACTACATCTGAGCTTTTGGATTTGAAAGTAATTCCCTACCCCTAGGGTCAGGTATGACCCTAACAGCAACCCACTTCTAGGGTAGCACAAATGTAAAGTGAGTGACTCCAGTCCTGGTTCCAGCTTTCCCCATTTGGGTGACCAGAGCAGAGAGGTGAGGGGGACTCCTAACCTCTGATCCTGCCCAAGGGTCTGATCCCAGCCTGAAGACCCTGTGGATGGAAACCAGGATCTCATCACAGGGATGATGTGTATGTGTAACTCAGAAAAAGTCACTTAACTTCTGCATTAGAGTAACTTGTGAAGGAAGTGAATATGTTAAATTTATTTTACATAAACCAGTGGCTAGATAGAGAATTGGAAAAAGCAGGTCTGGACTTGAGCTCACTCACAACACCTCTAAGTATCATCAGGTTCTGCCCTGGCAAGACTGTGACAGCATTATGTTTTCCTATATTTTCTGCAGCAGTTTTCATCAGACATTTAAAGCAGTGCTCTATGCTCTTGATCCCATGCCCAAAGTAATTTTGTCCATAAAAAAAAGTGGGGGGAAGGGGGGAGCAACAAGGAAAAGTTAGTTAAGTAGCTTAAATTTCCAGAAACATAAGTGGGAGGTTAAACGTTGCTCTAATTATACAGCAGTAAACAAAACATTGGAGCCATGCTGTGAGAACAGTTTTAAGTTCCTCTTTTCACCAAGATAGAGATTATAGTCTAAAGGAGCTAAGGCTGAAATTGGTTTGTGATTCTTTTATTCATTTAGCTGATTGTATGAGACAAAAATCATGACCATACATCAGATAGGGACTGTGGTTGATAATGGCTCATTCACCCATGAGAGTACAGAGAAGATTTACCAGCGCAGGTTTAAGAGAGGAGTCCCTAGAACCAGTATTCTAGAAGTCAGACTTGCAGGAACATGCAGACTAGCATGGCTTGCTTTGCTAATGAGCACCAGGGCTGGATGTGGCAGCTCTGAGAGGAGTGGCTGCTCAGAGCAGGGAGATATCACTACCCTGGATTAAAATCTGCTCACTCCCTTAATCAAATTTCATGCCCCAGTGGCCTTACTGAAATGGAAACAATAATGGAAGAGACCTTGGGGATACCAACAAAGCACCTGCAGTGTGCTGCAGTGCAGATATTAGACTTAAATTTTAGGCTTGTTAGCTTAGGCCATGGGAACAGTGAGGCAGCAGGGGGACAGAGCTTTAGTCAGGCTCATTGCCACTTATGTGACTGCAGGGCTGGAGAGAGTTTGTAGTTTACTGACTGCCTCCCTGTGGGTAGGGCAGAAATTCCTCCACTGGCTTCCCTAGGATGGCATCCATCAGCAAGTGCTGTGTGGGGGTGAGAAACGTTTTGTCCAATGCACAGCTTTTGAACAGAGCATTTGTTTTTGCTCTGCATCCCAGTGCCTCCAAAGGCTGGTTGCCTCTGTGTCACTGCTCAGGGACAGCTCTGCTTGTGCTGTGTCTGGAGCCAGCTGTCAGTGGCTGTAACTGGGCTCTCTGAAGGAAGGAGCAGCACTTGGTTGCTGGTATGACAGTTCAGGGCTTAATTTTTCCTGACAAAGTTGGTAGGCTTCTCAATTTGCATTTTATGTTCATTATTAAAATTTTATCATCATAGAAGGGACTGCCAGGTAATGGCTGTGGTATTTCAGTTACTACAGTGACTACAAGGAGGTAGGCTGGGCCAAAGCATTAGGCTGACAATGAAAGACAGGTAGCATTAATTATCTCTCTTACAACTTCTTCCTCTGGTTAATTACCATTGTTGCTTTAAAAACAAACCAAACCAAACAGCCTTATATATTAAATCTGTGCTCTGTGTCTTGTCTAGCACCACCAAGCTGGCTCAAATGACACTTTGGCTCATCTTAGCAAGCTTAACATTCTTCCTCAGCTCATGGCCACTTGAAGAAGATAGCAGACCACTACTGGCATCCAGAAAGGACAAAATAGGGGATGAAAACTTAACAGATCAAAGAATGTTCCTTCCTGTTTTAACAGAAAGGGCTCTTTCTCAAGCATTTTGCCTGACTGCATCTGAAACCATTTCCCAACCTGTGGGTTCCTGGAGTTAACCTCATCAGAACACATAGCACTCTGCTTAACTATTTCATGTGCTATCAGTTAGAGATTGCTATGCCTAAAATGTCAAGGCAAAAAAAAAAAAAAAAAAAAGAAACTTTCAGGCACAACAGATTCAAAGGTGTTTTAATTCTCTGTGCTCTGGATCTCAGATTATAACTTTGCTGGTGAAAGGATCACAAAGTTGCACAGACTAACTTACCATAGACCAATGGGACAATAATTTTTCAACTCAGAAGCATTCAACCTCTGAGATGTAAAGCAACATTTTCTATCCAGCCTCTAAAATAAGGCATTTTCAGAATCCTGCAGTATGGAGACGAACCAGCTGTTGTGGAGTACTCAGATTTGACACTGCTCCAAGGAAGCCAGCAAGGTCAGATCCTCCAGGAACTGCCAAGAGCAGGACTCTGTTCTTGGCCTGAAACTGGACTTGGGTCTGGGGAACTCCTAGTCACGAGGAGGGGCCAGATTTTGGGCATCTGGAGATACTTAGCAATGAACAGTGAGCTGTCTAACAAACTAAAGGCATGTCCTACTGTTGGGCAGGCATTTTGAACCATAGTGTCAGACTTGGGTGCATCAGTTCTTTTAAAGAATTTCAGAAAGTAACTATTAGGATCTGAAGCTGGTTTCCCTCTTGCTTAGGGTCTATAATAAAGAAAGCAAATTTAAAGTGCCCCAGAGTCATGCAGAGAGTATGTTACAAAGATCAGATTAGAAGCAAAATTCTGAATTACCAAAAATAGCAACAGCTCTGCTCATGAAAATAATAAAAACTCACACAAAAATATATTTTTTTCTAATTCCCCCAAAATACAAAACACATAGATAAAGTTGTGGTGAAAATTGAGAAAAAGCATCTAAATTCAAAATATTTTCTTTCCTATAAGCAAAAGCAAACACACCCTATGTGCTGATAGGATATCCAGGAATTTGCCTGAACATGTAGACTAGATGGGAGGATTTGGACAAATAGTACTTGGAGTGTTATATTGGGTACAAACCTTAAGGTCCCTTGAGACTCCAAGAAGTTCACTTCTATGCAGAGTGTGAAGTCTACATCCTATGACAAATTAACAGGAGAAAGGACAGAGGAAAGATTAATAAATTTATGGTGGACCTGAACTGGGTAATCATCTTATTGATAAAATGAAGAAACCACCACTTGGTGCCATCTTGTCGCTGTGCAATTAAATATCAGGTTTTCAATACCCCAACTGTGATCTGGCTTGGTACCCTCTCCTACCTTTGTGTGGAAAACCATCCCTTATCCCATTATCCCAGGCATATTATTTTGATCTTGACCTTCTACAGTGGATGTTTCCTCCAAAAAAGGAGATGACAATCACTTAGCAAATGTCAGGTTTGTCAACGTTACTTTGTGCAAATGAGACAACTCCTTCTCCTACTGAGACTCAGTTCAGGTCTGAGCTTTTGCAGACCCATCTTTGTGTCTTATCTAAATGTCAGTGATATTCAAGATGACTGCTCTTTGTTCCCGCATAACAAGTGCTTTTCTTGCATGTTAATGATGAATTCTGCCTGAATGGGTCAAACTCGGTGTGACCCCCTGGCAGCCATCCAGGAAGACACAGCCCCAATATTTCTATGACAGTCGTGGGACTCCATTCAAAATGTGACTCATTAAAAGGCTAAAAGTGCTTGGACATAGCAAGAAGAGCAAGTAGAGGGAAAGAGCTGGAACAACAATCTGAAGTGAATAATTCATGGATCTTGTCAAATGGATCCCACAGAGAGCCACTGCAGCCCTAAAGCTCTTTGTTGTGAGGCCACTGGAGCCATGAGCAGTAAGGTCTGACAAGCAGAGACAAGATGTGTCAGCAGCACCAGCTCTCCTTGAGGAGCAAGTTGCTACCAGACAAATCCTGATGAAATTATTTGCTCACATATGGACATTGCAGTCCCAGCACAGTTTAAGCATGGTTATGCTTGAGACTATGGAGAGTGCTACAGAAGAAAGAAGTAAGAGCAGAATTTGAGAGAGAGAAAATGAACTAAATAGGAGCAAGACTTGAAGAGAGAGGTAGTGAGTTCCTTAAAATAGCTGTGCTTGCCTTTGATGTAAAATACAAAATCTTGGAAATAAAATGAGATAGAGAAAAAACAGATGGTGTGAGGAGGGATTCAAAAGTGAGGCGATGCACCAGAACTAGATATGAAGAAATAAGTGGACTTAGCATAAAAGGCAGCAGATAATCATAATATTTTTTAGAAAAGCCCTTTGCAGTATTTCTAAGTGACAGCATCAGCAAAATACAAGAGTACTTGATTTATTTTCCTCTCTGCAAGAAGAGACTTGTTTTGAAGTTAAAGTAGACCAAATGTGTTTCTGTGTGAAGAGTTTGCAGTTCTTGGCATGTTAAACATTACTTTAAAAATCTTTCACACCCAAGAGTTACACTCATTTGCTTATCTTTATAGCACTTCAAGAAAAAAAAGTCATACCATAACTTGTTTGATCAAAACAGGAATGCTTTCTAAATCTTCATTCTTATCTTTTCATTGATCACTGTAATATAGAGGTTTTCCTTCTTCAGCTGGAAGCATGGCTTTCTTATCTGTTAGGTTAAAGCTCTAAATCAAAACAGCTCCAGATCCTACCAAAACATGCTTTGGGGAGTTATGAATTTTTTAGATTGGCCCTTTCATGTGCCCCAGTTCCCACAGAGGTGGTGAGTCACAGGTCCAGCACTTGGAGTCTGGAGCTGGAGATGAGCTTCCCTGCTTGGATCCACTTAAAATCCTTTATTTTTTTCTCCAGGAGTACTTAGTGCTCGACAGAAAAATGACACATTGTCATGTATATTTCTCCTCTGTTTTGACAGATTTACAACACTATGTGTGTTGTACCAGTCTCTTCCAGCTATGACAAAGTCAGTCAATATGGTTTTTTTTATAAAATTCAAGCGGCATTTATTTACTCCTTAAAAAAGAAAACCACGAGACTGAGCAAGGAAAGCAAAATGCTTAGAACAATACTGCAATACTGTAGGGGAAGCGATCTCCTCTGGTGTGTGCAGTAGCAGGAGGTGAGGCTGCTGTGCCAGCCTCCCACTCACTTTGTCTCTCATCTGCATGGCAGTCTCGGGGTCTGAAATGCAATCCTTTATTTGCTTCTGGTCTGAGGGATGAAACCCTGAGATAAGGCTGCTTTGAACAAAACAGGTCAGAATTTGTCTCTGGTTTCCACCCAGATGATGTATTTAATAATTTGTGTGTCTCTACTGCATGACCTTCAATTAAACAGTTCCTTGGTCCTCTAAAGCACTGCTGACTCCCCGTCCCACCAGCTGCTCACTCAGCTTTGAATGCTGCTCTCTTCAAGGGTACAGGGAAATGCAGAAATCTACAGTTCCTCAGAGTCAGACCTGACCCTGAGATCCCCACTCAGCCAAACTGCCCAGCCTTTTTATGGGACCCAGCCTGTGTGAGGAGGGTTTGACTCACCATGGTCATGCTGCTGCTTGTTCCTCCTCCCACATAAAACAACTGTTTTCAATCCCAGAATTTTAGCCTGGTTTGTAAATAACAGTCACCCGAGAAGAAGTGCATTTACCTCCTACCTAAGAGAGGCCCTGGGAGTCTTTCATTTCTCTCTTAGCTAATCTAATTCTAAGGGGGAGAAGAAATAAAAGGGAAAGGAGGGGTTAGCAACAATTTATCTCTCTATCCAGTTTGCTGAAAGCTTTGACTGTGGGCTGTTTTCCTTCCAACAGCTTGAAAATATTTCCTATAAGCTGCAAATCAGGCTTAATAAAGCTTTTCCTGCGACTTTTTTCCTGTGTATTTTCTTCCCCTCTGCAAAATGGTGAGCAAACCTAGATAGCAAATGACAGCTCAAGTCTTCAAACCACAGATGGCTCTCCCAGAGCCCTTCCTGCCGGCTAGCCTATCCAAGTTGGCTGTAGGATGGATAACCAACATCACTTTTGGATGAAAATCATGGTGTTGTTTTCTCATGTAGTATTTCTGGGAGGACATGAAAAACTGGAGGGGGGAGGCTTACAAATGAGGCAAAGCAATCAGTATTTTTGTAGGCTTGTTTGTTATATTGCCTGTGTCTTCGTAATGTAAATGCAAATAAACCATCTTTATTTTATTCATAGTTCTAATGGAAAGTCTGTGTCATGGTCTGAACCAGGTGGAAGACAAGATCCAAAGGGGGAACATACGTGGCACAGACTCTCAGTGCATGTGAAGAACCAGGAGACAGGGTGCAATCAGACAGCGGTGATCAAACCCCTCACTAAAGACTACCACGGCCAAAGCCTGACTTTTACCGACATCAGCAGTAAGACTCTGTACAATGTGGTGGAGGAAGAAGGTAGAGAGCCCGTTCACCTCAACCAGTCCAGCAGTCCTTCCATGGTGGTGCACAGGCGGGTGGCAACAACCCCCCCACTGCAGGCCACAGCGGAGGAAACCCAACTCTTCTTGCCTGAGCAGTCCCTCAAGACCCTGCCCCTGCAGCCACAGTCTCTCATGGACCAGCTGCAAGGAGTGGTCAACAAGTTTGCCACCGGCATCTCCGACTTCAACGCTGTCCTCCCCACCCCTGGCTCAGGGAATGGCGTGCGGCCCCCCTGCCCGCCCTCGCCACCGCAGCAGCCGTCCCTGCAGCCTTTCCAGACGGCTGCCTTCAGCGAGGAGCCCCTGTCTCCCCCGGCTGAGGAAGCAGAGAGTGAGAAGGTGAAGCTCATTCAGGGGTATGTGTATGAAAAGAATACAGAGGAGGAGGAGGACGAGGATCAGGCAACCAGCAAACTGACTCTAGAAGACTCTCCGGCACTGACGCCCCCGTCCCCTTTCCGGGATTCGGTGGCTTCGGGCAGCTCTGCGCCCAGCTCCCCTGTGTCAGAGTCGGTGCTCTGCACACCCCCAGATGTGACCTATGCCTCTGTCATCCTGAGGGATTATAAGCAAAGCTCGTCCACTCTGTAGATGCTGCAAGAGACAAGACACGAAGGACTTTGCCAGCTGCACCCTGGGACGACTTGCGGAGACAAGAATCCCAGGGCTGTGGGAGAGAGAGCAGAGAACAAAGTGAAAAATGACAGGGCAAAAATTTCATCCTGCACTTAAAAAACTAAAATGAAACAAAAAGAAAATAAAAAATTCTGAGGGCTCAAGATTCTCTATCTGTTAAAAATAAAAATTTTGTACTTTGGGAAAATGTTAGGAACTCTAACAAAGCACAAACTAAAGGAACAACTTCTATGGCAAAAAAAAAAAAAACAACCAAACAAAACACCAACACGCAGGAAAAAAATATAATCACACTTAGTCACACCCTCTCTTGGCAATGCTTGAAAAGGACTCTGGGAAGTGTGACCTGGAGAAGTCATTAGCACACCTCATGACTGCTGTCTGTCTGCTGTGGGAGTAACACACCCAGGAGCTAGAAGGGCGGAGTGTGGTCCAGGGGAACAAAGCTACTTGTATATGAGACATATATGCATAAATATTTTTTCCTGGTTTCTACAGGTGGCATAGCTGTGGAACTTTTTTTGGGGAGAGGAGATGAGGTAATGTGAAAGCACATGGCTCTTACTAACTCCTATCTGAAGGATTTGTTCTTCATACTAGGCTGCTTTTTGGGGGATTTGGGCTTCTTTTAATGCTGATTGTGAACAGAGCAAGAAATATGATCAAGTTAAGACTCAAGAGGTTCCTGAAGAAAGCCTTGCCATAGTACTTGTAATATGATAAGGACTTAGAAAAACTGCCCTTTTGTATAAGGTTGCAAACCATGTGGCTAAACTGTTACACAACATTTCCTGTAGCAGAACAATATTTATTGACTACCTTTTCATAAAACAACATATTTTGCCATGCCATTGAATCATTCCTTTGTGTTACTTTGGAATCAAATGCATTGAGAAATAGCTGTTTACTTAGAGCAACAACTGTTAGTCTGGAAGAAAGGCAATTCCACCCTGGGGGTTATGGAGCCTCCAGACAAGAGAGTGAGTTTGTGTATCTGTATGCGTGGGTATGGTATGTGTGAAGAGTAATGTCCAATAAACTACCACTGGAAGATTGTCTTATATATTATGAATATTTTTATGTTTAAATCATGTTTTTATATCGCGTTGTTACAAATATTCAATAGATCTTTGAAGGTTTGTATGCTGTGCTAGCACATCCTTTTTTTCATATACAAGCTGAGAGTTGTTACCCTTATAATAGAGTGCTTTGTTTTGCAGATATTTTATGAAGTAGACATATGATATTAATAACCAGTGCATTGAGAACTTGTTAGTTTACATGTTTTGCAGCAAGTGTGGCTAAAAAAAAAAAAAAAAAAAAAATTAAAAAAAAAAAATCTGTTTTAGAAATCTGGCAGATGAGAGACAGGAAAAGTGATTCAACTATTTCACTGCTTCAGATAATTTAAAATAAAATCATGTCAGGACAGGAAATTTCACCAGTGCTTAATGTGTGCATAAATTCCCAGGTTTTGCTTTTGGCATTCTTTTAAACTCTTTATGATATTTAGTTGCATGTTCTTTCCTTATGCTTTCACTTCTTGTATTTAATATACAATATAGCTTAAAGGTCACTTCCAGGTGGTCGTAGTTTTGTCATTTATTCCTCCTCCTCCTCTATCTTTCATGTGTTTCCTAGAGATGTGCCTAATTCAAAGCTCCCTAATGACTGGCATAATAAAAGTCCAGGTCTAATTGCTGTAGCCTGTACTTAATTATAATGATGATTACCCTATTTATGTGCTTATTATACATACACAGATCGAGATTTTAGCTGCTATGATCTTTGCTTGTGCTTTTGAATTCAGCTGAGGATGAGGATCTGTCCCACAGTTCCACACTTTATTTCAAAAAAAAATTTAAAGGAATCTCTTCCTATTAATATAGTCACAAATCCTGATTTTAACCATGCTTCTTTTGAATATTCTACCAGAGTTTTTCTGAATTAATCATAATTCTACTATTTTTCTTTCTTTTTACTTGAATTTTAAGAAGTCCTGCTCATTATCAATTCTTTTCTGAAGATCCAAATCTCATAGTTTTTCCCTAATTATGCAGTATTGGTACTGGAAGGTTTGGATCATACTCAAAATCAGAGAGTCTTTTTTCTCATCCTCTTTTCACAGTGTTTGCTCCTTTCAATATTACTTGTGGCCTATTGCTATCATCATCCTGATGTGGAAAGCATAAAATGACTTTGCCCAAAGACACTCTTTTGTCAGTATATTGATGTCTCTATAATGAATTGAAGACACCTGAGGGTTAGTTGGTTGATTTTTTGTTCTGCTTGGGGCTTTTAGGGGAATTTTTTTTTTTTTTTTTTGGTTGCTGCTTCTTTTATTTAAAATGCTGATTACTCCTTAAAGCAGCTAGAAAAATGCTGTATCTTCTTTGCTGATCACTGCACTGACAATGAATTCTATCCTCTAATAATTGTAGCATAAGATCTGCTGTGCTGTTTCCAAAAGCAGAAGTTGTCAGTAGCAAAGAGCTAACACTAAGAAGCCAGTCTTTGAAGATATGAGAGAGATAAGAAATATAACAGATTTGTATAGACGAGGAGACACCAATGTGGCAAGGTACTATACTGTTTTCATATCTGTCTGTTTTGAACATCTTAAGCACTGATTTTATTACTGCAATGTAAGTATATCATGAGTAGGAGTTTTCTTGAAATTCAGTATATTAGCTTTTAGTTTGTAATTGTTAAAACTGGAAACATACACATACGTAAATATATCTAAAGAGCAAGAACTCACCTTGTGTATGCAGCTGTATGAGTTACAAAGCTTTCTGTAGAAGTTCTTTCTTTTGGTCTGTCAAATGCTTGATGAAAACTGCCTTTTTGTCAAAATGATCTTGAAAATGCTGTAAAATAAATATTTTCTATTTATTATTTAAAAATAGAATGCCAAAAATTTAATTTTTTTGTTTCTTGAGTAGAAAATAGTCATGTATAGTAATTCATTGTTCCAGGGCTTTTCAGCATCACGAATAAGAAATGGGATATTTAAATGGAGGTAGGTATTGATTAAATTATTTCATGAAGATGAGATCGTGGAGGGTTGGAGGATTTTTGCTTAGATAAAAACTCCCAGCTTTTTGGCTTCCTAATAAAATTCAGAAGTGCTGTAACTATGCATTCAAGCAGATAAGTTATAGAAGAGAATTCAGTGGGAAATGACAGGAGATGTTGCTTCCCAAGGACATGGGAAAACACCAGCCCTTCTGTGAAAATCGTCTTTGAGATGTCTGCTTCTCTCATTAGGGAAACTGCAATATGCTTTCTTGACAGCTGTAAATGATAGGTGTATCCTACTTTTACTGCTTCTGTATACAGCAAACTACTGGGACTCCTGGATCCTGCTCTACAACTCAACAAACACTGTGGCTTTTTGGTGACTCCTGAACAGCTCTGTGCTTCAGTAAGGTGCTTTTTTGGAGTGCTCCTGGGATTTTCAGAAACAAGTGGCACTAAACACAGAAAATCTACATCTTTTTATATTTATACTTGTGAATAGGCTTGTGGCTCCTTTGTTTGGATCTGGCCTTGCAAGAGCCCATGTGTGAGGAGTCAGTTCACCTACAACTACTGCAATGCAGCAGTACAGACAGTGACATTGCATTCAGTGGTAAGTGCCAAAAGTTTAGTCTCTTTGTTCAAAGAGTTCTTTCTTTTTTCTTATCCCCTTTTATTTTTGTTTTGTTCTTTTATTCCGTCTATGTCTTAGTAAAAGTTCTACTGACCAAGTGTATTCAATTACAAAAACATCCTCAGAGAAACACAACACTTACTCCCCTCCACTTACTCCAACTCATGCTCTGCTCAATAACTTGGGTCTCCAGACTGGTGACAGGTACATTTTGCATAGCTATCAAAAGAAAAAGGTAGTGGAAATTTGGCCCCTGGGCTTGTATTCATCACTCTTTAGACAAAAACAGGGGAGCAGGTTGCTAATATCTGTTCTACACAAGGTCTGAGTGACTGTTAAAAATGCTTCTTATATGGATGGGAGTGGGAAAAGTGTGGGTTTGCAGATTGCATTGTTGTGGTCTTTTTTTTTTTTTTTTTTTTCAAATCAATGAGTCACTAGACACTTGGCAAGTATCTGTCTGCAAATCATTGGGAAGGACAAGCAGACACTGTAGCCTATTTTTATCTGTGTAAGATTCCCAACAGGGATATTAGAAAAAAAGAAGATAAGGAATGCCATACAGCCAAGTGTGTGGTACTACCACAGGCCCCATATCTGGACCTGGACTCACATTTTGGCAAACCCTGCAAGCTCCAAAGCAGAGATGGTAGAAGAGAGCAGGAATGACTGGTTACCACTTCTAGTGCTACAGGTAAATTGTATCCTACTAAAAAACCAAGAAAGCTATTCTTTGCCTTTGCTATTTCAACTTCCAGATCTCAGTAAATCACAGAGAATGGGACTGGTCCCCTGAGAGAGAAGGTCACTCTTTGGTACCAAGTAAGAGCATTTGTTTTCTACTTGGTTTCATGGTGGGCGTAAGCAATGTATCTCTACCGAAGTAAAATATCGTTGTGAGTTGTGGGTTTCCATAACCAAAAGGCCTCTAGGTAGGTGGAGAAGCAGCTGGCATGGATACCAGTGCAGACAGAGAAGAGTTTAGGAGTGGTATGTATCTATGACATTCAATCCACCCACTTTATTTATTGCACACCGTGCAACGTGTAGGTGGCATAAGATCCATTCCCCCACCTACTCCACAGTATGGTGTGTGGGACTCCTACCTCCCCATGCTGCTCTGAGGCTGAACCAGGAAAAGATCTGTAAGACCTCCCTCCTGGAAAGATGGTGTGCCTGGAGGAGTGGCTCAGGGCAGGAGAGCCTCTGCTCAGCTCCCTGTTTTCCTAACACAGGGTATCTTTACAATGCACCAAGAGTGTATTTTCCTTGCAAGCATCACCTAGAGACAGGGGATTTCAGTGCTGTGGCTTGCCTTGAAATAAGTCAATAGTTTGAAAGGAGCTGTTTCCCCAGCTGCCCCCCAACAGCCCATGGTGAGGTGTCCCTCAGTACAGCTAAACAGACCTGTCAGTCCTACAGCCATAATCCAGGGTGTGATGAGCTGTTGCTTTCCAGATGCCCAGCAGCCCATGCTGCCAAATGTCGGTGATGCATGTACAGCCCTGAGCAGGTGCTTGGTGGAACTTCACGCTGTTGCTCCCAGAGCTGCTGGTGCTCGGAGTTATGAGTGGTACTGAGGGCTTTCTGTGGCCTTCACTGTTCTCAATGACACAGGGAGAAAGAAGGAGCTAAAAGAAAGATAACAACTTGCCTTTATCTCCCTTGCAAGAAAGGCAGGCAGGACCGTGCTGTGGAGACAGTGGGGTATCCTTATGGCTTCTGACAAAGTCCTGACAGCTCCTGTGATTTGTGTCTCAACAGACATAAGGAGTTGGGCCTTTCATTCTTTAGCTACTCGTTATGTAACACTAAAACAGACAGACTGCAAAATTATCAAGGCAAAATGCTTAAATACCACCACTGGGAGCAATGTCTCTCATGGAAGCTGAATCTGAGCAATGTTTTCTAAAATGTACGACATAGGAGATTTTTCATATGTCTTTCATAGACTTGAAAATGCACTGAAAAATCATCTTTTTATTTGGAGAAGGAAGCAAAAATGAGTCTGTTTTCCTAGGATGTGTTATACATGTTTTGTTTGAATATTTACAAGGAACAATTAAACTATATTTTAAATTGGCAGGCATCTTGGTAATTATTCAGCTTTTTGCTGGGTTTTTTTAAAGGTTTTTTTTTTTGGTGGGGGGAGTTGGATTGATTTTTTTCTTTTTTGCTTAAAAATAATGCCTAGAATACTTAGCAAGGTTATTAACTGTGCCAGGATTTTCATGTGCATCTGTGTGATGCTAATTTAGAAACTGAAGCCTCTAAGTGCCGAGATCCTCAATGTGTGTGAATCAGAGTTAAGTCCTGAATTATGTCATTTTCCTTGAGAAGCTGGCTGAGTACCTGTGCTGTTAACTTTTGAGTTTCCTAAAGATTAATTTCCCACCCCAAGCTTCATTTTGCAGTTGTGAGGATGTTGTTCTTCTCTCTGTTTTTGAGGCTGCTTTTGGTGGTTTTTCTTGTCATTTGATGTGATGCCTTTGCACCAGCCTTGGCACAATCGCAGTGGGAAGTGCCTGTCAGGCTGCAGCTCCCCAACAGTGCCAAGAGATTTTCCTTCTGAGTTCCTTTTCCTTTTTGAGAGGTGGTTATGCTGCATGCCCTGCCCTCCAGTGTGCTGTTTGTGCTTGGGTAATATGGTTGTTGACTTTAAAAAACAACAAAATTAGAAAGTTTTGCCCTCCTGTGGTTCCTGACATCAGGATTTACCCAGATGTGTGTATCCAGTGCTCATCTGGGGCAGTCTGGCACATTGTTGAGCATGAATTTGGTGTATCACAGCCTGGCTCTCAGCTCTGTCCCCAGTTCAGCTCTTGATTCTTTTAATGATTTTAGGATGTTCATCTACTCAAGAATATTTCAAAGCTGCATAAGGGAACTGGGTTCAAAATTACAATGAACACAAGTGAAAACCAAGTATAGAAATCCTTTAGATACGTTTAAAAACTCAGCTCCGGTCTGGACACAAGAGAAGGGTGTATAAATAAAAGAAGATTTTCACAGCCCTTTTATTCCTTTTCTCACCTTCTCACTCTCAATGCCAGTTCACACTTGCTCATTCTTACCCAAACTCTTTTTATAGCATACATGGCATAGCTGTGGATGTGGCACCATACAGTTCAATAATTTTGTCTTAGATCCCTCATTTTTGTTATTTCCAGTTACCTTATGATTGGTGTTGAAGAAAGATTTGAGGTATCTGTGAAAGCTTGTGGAACAAAAAGATCACACAATGAGAAGGCACAACAGTCACATCAGCTGGGGCAAGCTTAGATGCTGTAGCCATTAAAATCATCAAATAAGACCACAATCCACAACACAGTTAACCCTCAGGAGGACAGAAATGCTAGCAGGTCTAAGAAGAACCAATTTTCCCAGAAGATCTGGGCTTTGAGTCTCAGCTCCAGAATAAAGCTGTGTTGTCAGATTGCAATACCACCATTTGCAAAACACTCAGAGCCTTTTCCTTCTTAGTGCTGGGTTGTTTGTTTGTTTAAGACAGATTTCATCATCTTCAGTGGCTGCTGTGCACAGACATTTCCCCACCACTTACAAAACATTCCAAGCCTTTCTCTCCTTAGTGCTGGTTTTTGAGACAGGTATCATCAGCTTCAATGCAAGACATACCCTGCCCATGGCAGACTGGGCATGGGGCAGTGCTGGAGCAGGATAAGGACTTGGGTAGCAAAAGCTTTCTTTCACAGCGTGCTGCTTTTAGACATCTGTGTGGTTTGTGTTTTCCTTCTGCATTTAGAACTCTCTGAGCCTCAGCACCTCTGTTCACAGCAGCATGAACAATGCACAGCTGGCAAAAACACCACAGCAAGCAGTATTTACTTGCTCAGTTGCTAGGGCTTTCCCTTACCTATGTGCTCCATCTTCCTGTCACAAACAGCTTGTCACCTGTGACACAAAGGAGCAAGCCTGAATGAAGAAACAGAGGAGACAAACATTCTTCTGTGCAAAGGCCTCTTGGTGCTAAAGGCAGATAGTTAGTCAAGAGAGATTTAAGCCTCATGAACATCTTCATTTTCTGTCACAAGTACCTCTGAGATTTTTTTAAACTGATGGCATGGGATCTTACAGAATATGTGTTTACACTTGAGCAGCTTAGCCCCAAGTCCTTTCTGCCTCTGATATTCCTGTCATTATTCATCCTGGTACAAGACACTCCAACCCTTCAAAGGCTTCTGGAAGGCTATGAGCACTCCTTTCCTAGAGCTTTACAGAGCATAAATAGTTATGGATTCAGTCTGTATGTAATGCAGCATACTTGTGTGGGATGTAGCACTGTCCTCCCCACTTGGCAGGTGAGGAGGCTGACACATCATATACCAACACCAACATTAGCAAATATTTTCCTAAAGCTAAGCACTAAGTTCTTATTTTGACATTTAAAGAAAAAAATAGCCTTCTACAAATAGTCTTCTCCTGAAATTAATGGCAGCTACAGATATTAAATATATATATATATAAAATCTGAGCTGTTGATCTCACTTCTAATGGTTTTAGGTACTTTTCTCTATTACTCCAAGGCAGGGATCCAGTAGCACAAATGAGGACTGGGGACTGGGCACAAAGAGAAGAGATTCTTTTCTTTCTACACTGTGTTTATTTATCAATACTCATTCTTAACACTAAATCTACACTAATGTCCCTCGGTATGATTTAGCCCCAGACCTAGCATTCTGGAACAGGGCATGCCCAAAGTAAGACTGATTATTCATCTGCAGTTTAGATCTCTTTTTTGACATTCCTTAGGTCAAAGATTTCAATTATGTCACCACGTAACCATCTGTTCTCCCACTCTTGCAGTGAAGGGAATGTGCTCAGGTAGTGAGCAGCTTCCCAATGCTTTGTTGGTTCCACTGATGAGAAGGTGAGCAAGTTTTCTTTATTCAAATTCTTTCAAATTAATCAAACTAATTTTATGCTAAAACTCTCCTGTGAGACATGGGGCTTAGTCACAGAAAGATGTATATAAAACTAAGAGAGAGAAGGGTCACACCATTAACTATGGGTCCTCATTTTGGCCAAGCTGTCTCAATTTACATAATATTATATTATTATATAGAAGTCATAAGTAAGATCACAGCTTTGCTACTTTGGTACCACATATGGCTGCCCAGAGATGGAAATAAAGCTTAATATTTAAACTTGATGAAAGACAGTTGTCTGATGTCTTTCATTTCCCCTCTTCATTTACTACACGATTTTCACTTACCACATCATTTCCATTTATTACATGAACCTGATTAATTCGTGAAACAAGTTCATCCTGTTACTGAATAGAAAAATAGCCCATAGGAAAATGGTGTTTGCTTCCATCTTTAAAAGCTGTCTTTGCTTGTCCATACAAAAGGAACAAAACAAGGTTATGCCTTTTAAGTATGTTAGTATTGTTCCTATGGGGAGAATTGACCATCTTTTTCAAGCTGTAACATGGCCTGAGTTTTTACTCAGCAGCAGAGCAGCACCAGCCTTGTGGCTGCTGTTCATGGTGTGGGCTGTGTTGATTCATTGCTCAGCCCTTGCAGTACCTGAGTGGTGACAAGGGATCCTCAGCCCCACCACAGCCCAGCAGTACAGGATGGTGGGCTGCTTTTGCCAGGGAGTTTACAGCATTTGTTGTTATCTCTGCCTCATCCTGGGAGAAGTGATCTTTGTGTCAGATGTCTCTGCTTCCCCACTGATCTAGAATTTCTCTGCTCCAGGGAGAAGGTCCCAGTCTCCATGCCAAATACATCACACCCCTCTGGCAGACACAGCACAGGCCTAATCCCCATAGTAAATTCAGACTGAATTTCAGTGCTTGCCAAAGAAAATGTTGGATGTATTTTTTTTAAGTGATAAAAGGATGTCTTTTATTTGAACATTTAAACTTTGAGATTGGCTGAACTGTCAGAAATCAGAGTCCAAATAATTTAACAATGTTTCAAGCAGCTTCAAGCAAAATCTTACAGCAGGAGTTGCTCTAAAGCTTTAAGGCAATGCCAAGTAGAATTCCTCAGCAACATATGGTAGTAGACCATCAGCCAAATTCAGAAGTAAAGGAAAGCACCTTTGCTACTGTAATTCCCGTTCAGTGGCATATTTTTTTGCAGTCCCAAACTACTGTCAAGCAGTCTTTTGAAAATCTAGATGCATCCATTATCTTCTGATGTTTATTCTGACAGTGTGCTATTAAGATGAAGGAAAAGTTATTCATCTGGGAATCACTTGACAATATAAATGGTGCTATTTTGAGCTTTTGTTGCCACTACAGTTAATCAAATGAGAGACAATCAGTTTGGTGGTGGGATTTTTTGGGTTTTGTTTTGTGTTTTTTTGGTGTTTTTTTTTTTTTTTTTTTTTTTTTTTTTTTTTTTTTTTTTTTTTTTTTTTGTTTTTGTTTTTTGGCTTATTCTATAGTTCATTTAAGAAATCTGGCAACTTCCTTCACTAAGTAGTGAAGTAGTGCTAGTTTTGATATTCAGTCCCATTATAAAGCCACTTTTTATCAATTTAGCAAGAAGGATTCTGCAGTAGCTTTTAATGGTGTCACATGCTCAGAATTAATGGGCAAGACACAAAATGAAGGATGTAAAAAATGCTACAAAGATTGACAAAGCTCCTTTTTCCCCATAGCTAGTTACATGTGCAGACACTGGCACATCCAGTCTTTTCCACCTGATGGCATCCCCACCCATTTCCTTTTGGTTTAGTTGTGTGTATGTGCTGTGGGGCCCTGGTATTTCATCAGACATTTTTAATGGAAGGCAGCATGGGGAATGATGTAAGAAGCCACAGAGGAGCCATCAGGTCTCTGGTGTCTGTTTTGGTGAAATAGATTACAGATATATGAGAACACCAAGAAGTCCTAACATTTTACTTTATAATCCACATTATTGCTGAGAATGTTACTCACCTAGTGCAGATAGATGTAACATGATATGATAGTCTCTTATGGATCATATACAATGACAAATAATTGGTATTGCCAACTTCTTCTCTTCTCACATCTAAAATAAAACTCAGTGAATTTATCTATGGCAAGGAAAAAACCTTCCAATCTGTAATCTGAAAAGAAAGAAAATCAAATAGTCCTATGGGTCAAAAATGGAACAAAAGACATCCCATCTTCATTGAGACAGGGAAGCATGTCAGTGAAGGAAAAAAGTGAGAGAAAAGAGAGAAAATGCTGTAAACTCTGATTACTTAGGTCATTTCCTTATAGCTTTAGCAACATATAAGAAGTAAGGGACAAAAAGATAGCAATCTTAAAAATTTTAGTTAAACATTTTATCAGCTTAAAAAAGAGTCCTTCTCTTTCACTCACCTGAACTTAAAAGAAATATATATATCAGCCAATAGGAAAGTAGTAAATAAATAGATAAATAAATAAACTGGCATTTTATGTAATTTCCAAGTACACTGTAAGGGGTACTGGGGGTAATCAGAAAGAAACAGCAGATGTGGTTTCATCTTTTTGCTCGGATGCTCCTTCCCTTTTTCTTCTTATTTTGTGATTCCCTCTGAATTGCAAATTTTTATCCTATAGATGGGAAACCTGGCATATTTTTGGATTCCATGAATACAGAGCTCATTGTTCCTGAATAAATAAGGCTTCTGTTATTGGAAGGTAGAAAACCAGAGTCTTTTATATGAATCCATTTTGACTGGTGTATCTCCCCGACAGGGTCAGTAAGATAAACAGGTAAATCACTCATAGTCAGTGGAATTCATAAAAAGGTCATTGATCAGACACTGTGGTCTCATAACATTGCAAAGAAGGCAGTTTTTTATTATTCCACAGTGATGCACTGAGACTTCAGACATCCATAGGGAGTCCTTGAGCACATTCTCTCCATAGGATGCCAATGTACACATGCAGTTGAATGCCAGACCTCTTTTCATCTGGGTTTATTCACAAAGCATGGTTGGTGGTGAGACTGACAAAGCTGGCAGTAACCTCTTAAAAAAAAAGTCTGAGGTGAAAAAAAGTGAAGCATTTTCACGGTTCAAAAAAGAAAAACTTCAAAAAGATTTCAGAAAGTATTATCTTGGCTGTGCTCCCAAGCACTTGAGAGCTGACTGCCAAAGTATTAAATCTCCAATAAGATAAAAATATCTGATCATACACACACACACACACACACACACACACACACACACTCTCAATATGCATCTAGAGACCTATTCAAATAATACTAAATTATTCAAACTGGCACAAGCATGAAGCCTGCAGAAAATATGGCAATTCCTTCAGTAACTGTTGCCTTGTCTACAGAAACTTTGCCAGAGTGGAAATCTATAAAAACTCCAAGCTCCAAACACATCTCCTGCCTTACTGCCACAGCACAGGAGACATGTCTTCCAACAAGACTTTCAGCTTCTTTCCAAATTTAGGGCACAATGTACATTGCAACACATTACCTCCCACACTAACAGGGGGACTGCAAACATAGGTAATCATGTATTAGTTTTTAATAATTCTGGAAAATTGCTGTGAGTTCTTTTATTAATTAATATTTATTTGCTAAGCTTGTCCTGAAGGCAACTGTTGTTTTTCATCACTGCCCTATTTCCAGTACCATTTTACTATGACACCACTGAAAAATCCTCTTTTCCCAAAAAGAGAATGAATACTGCCCAAAGGCACAGTCCTAAAGTTCTAAAGACACCATCAAGCACATGGTTCTAATGGTTCTTCTCTTGGTAAACAAGAAGCTAAACAGCTAGTGTGACTGTAAATGTGGGAACGAATAAAATCAGTATTCACGTGGTCATGACCATAAACTTCACACCTTAGACTTTATTAAATATCTCTCTTCTGAACCCAGGAGAGAGAACAGGGCTTTAATGAAGGCAGGTCCCACCTGGAACTGACAAGTGTTTTCCTCCTGAATAAATATTTCATTAAAAGCTCCATGCCAGTCAGACACTTGTAAGTCAGGATGAGATAGGGAGAACTCTGTAATAATTAATTAAGTGTCTTGAATAGAGAGATACATCACCACTTTTATATCATAGGACACATCATAACTGAAAAAATTGCATGAAAGGATAAGTAAGTTAGAGAAGAATCAATGCCTTCAGGTCAAGTGGAGGACTGGCTCCTCCATTAAAATATCTAATTGTGAAGCTTCATACGTTTATCCAGTATCTGAATGTGCATAGGCTTGTTTCTCCCAGTACAGCTACTCAGAACTGTGCCTCTTGCTTAATTTGAGGAAGATGAACATTCAGCACATTTAAAACTGTCCAAATTGAATATTCCTCAGTACTGAGGAGCTACCACCATTCTGCATGAAGAAACTACAGGTGTGTTTTATTTCAGAATGGTTTGACTCCTAATCTGCATCTGCCTGTGACTGATGAAGCTGTGGTTTGAAAGATTTGAGTTTCCTTTATCCTCTGTAGACAAAGCCTTGTACCAAGCCCTGTATCTTCCCACTATGCCATGGTTTCTTTCCTCCACGTTTTCAGTCAGAGCAAAGGCAGCATCTGATGTACCTCTCTCACCCTCTGCAGCAGCAGTTTGCTATTTATATGTTTATGATTGCCCTGCTGGTGCTGAGGTCAGGGTGGCTGTATGGATTTTGCAGAAGGAAACATTCTGATAAAAACTATGAGCTGTAAGAAACCGTAAGGTGTTTATAATCTTTGTATAAACATTTGGAAATTGGGATTTATAATGACACAATTGACAGCATATTAGCTAAAACAACTGTTGAGAACAATATGAAGGCCAGTCTATACCGAAGAGGAGCATATTGCAAAAATGAGGGATGATGTTATTGCATTTGGAGATTATTTCAGAACTGCTGAAACACCCAGCTACTGTTCATTGCATTTCCAAATTGCTATGTGAACCTGCTGGTGAGATACTGAGTCTACAGGTTACATAACAGTATAAAGAAATACAGTTTTCATTATCTTTTTAGTGTAAAAGTGAACTTCAAAATTATAGGTGTTCATTTGGATAAAATATTTCAAAAACTCTTCCAGTAAAATAAAAAAAATTATCACCATTACCTATTTTAATGCTAGAATAAGTGAAGGCAAATTTGCTTTAATTATGTGCTGTGATTTGGACTACAATTAAATAATTCAGTTTTTAATTCAGCCACTCCACCTATTTTGGTGTTTAGATTAAAACAAACAAACAAACAAACAAACAAACAAACAAAACCCAACAAAATAACCAAGAAGCCACAAAACAAAACAAACAAAAAAGAAGTCAGAAATGAGTTTCTCTTAGATAGACAATATTTCACAGGAGGATTGACAAAGGCAAAGATCTCACTGGGTTGTTTATAAAGAACAATATCATTTGAATCTAAGCTGAGCAAAATTAGCTGTCAAAAGCTTTTGTCCTTCTCATGTCAATATGACTGCAGCATTAATATGCAAAGGTCACAGATCAAAGTATACAACAGACAGTGACATTTGAACTGCCATTTTTATTAATGGCATCAGTATTCTTTGAAAGGCAATTCCAAACATAGGCATGGGAATAAATTAAGATGTGATTTATAAAAGCACAGGGTGGTAAATCACGATTTTTAATTTTTTTTTTTCTAATAGAGAGAAGGCCATCAGCTTTTGCACACAATCTGCTTTGATAAGACTACTTGGAGGAATCCACAGTCTGAGTTTGCGCATGCTAATGTTCTTAATGATGTTTCTTCCATCTGTATAATCCCAAAGGACAAGTTCTTCATGAGTTTGGAAGCTGGATTTTCAGAATCACACCAACACTCCAGTAAGAATAAAGGCTTATGCAGGTGAGAAGGCAGCTCAGCATTACAGAGCTTTCTTTGCAGAGGAGCCTCTGATGGGAGGTTGAGACATTGCTGTGGGTTTGATCTTCCCAGTGCACAAAGCTTGCCAATGCCAGGGAATTCACTTTCAGGATGCTGGTACTGTATGACCTTTCAAATTCACTTCATGTGGAGCAGACCAGAGGTGTTCTTAGTACGCAGGCTGCAATCAGGCTGTTTGCAGAATGCAGCAAATGTGACAAGGACAATTGTCAGGCAGCAGCAAGAAGGGGTGAGGCTTCTGCAGCTCCAGCTCTGCATGTGCTGCTGCATGCAGAAGCCCCAGTGGCTACAGGGATACTAAAGAGAATAAATCAGATCCAATAAATGTCCCTGAATCATACTGGAACAGAACAGCTCAAACATCTGCAGTTAAAATTCCTTATTCTCCAACACAGGCTTGTCATGCTTGGATTATGTTTGAGGATGGCTTCTGTCCCATGATGGTATTTGGGGTATTCCTCCAACACTGAGGAACTTCTTGGGGAACTCCTCATCATTTTTTGGCATATACCAAAAAACAAGATAGCATCTTCCTTAATTTTGCTTATATAAGAAAAAATACAAACAGATCAGCTCATGGAGTTCCTTAGTACTTGAAATTGGTTGGTTTGAGATTGCTCAACTTAAGAAATGCAAAATGTATATGTTAGAGGAACACAGAACTGCACTTGGGTGGTGGTGGGAGCATGGTTCCCTTTAATTTTCTGTGTATTTTAGTGCCATGCACAAAACAAAATGTTATTCTGCTCAATCACTGGCCTTTTGAGAGCATACATGACAATAGGTATCAGCTGCAGAGAAAAATTCAATAAAAGCTTGCTGGAAGCCACAGCAGATAGAAACTCCAATCCATAGATTAGCATTTCAGTGTTACTATTCTTCAGGCTGTGCAGATGGTGGTTTGCCTAGTGCCTGCTCTTTTCAGGCACTGGCCCTTGTTTCAGGCACTAACCATGCCTTATCTCATATGCATCATTTTAATTTAAAACAATAGAATTTAAATTTCACAATATTTTCAAGCTCAAAGGTGCCAGAATGACTTGGATAATGGCAGACACCTGGAGAAAAATACAGACAGAATCTGGAAGTGCTATAGATTATGCTTATTCAAGCTCCAAGATTTCCAGTCATCTCTGGCTTAAAACTCTCTTCTCTCCCCAGAGAAGGTATATATTTCATTGCACTGCCATGCTTCTGAAACCACTGATGCCAAGAGCAAAGCCAATAACCTTCTCAGTCAGGAGGAATTGGGTTACTGATCTTGGTTCTCAATAGGTGCTGTGACCTGCACATAGGACCAGTCTTGTTCATCAGATACACTCTTCTACACTGAGAGTCTAAAAATATTTTAATTTATGGAACCTATTATGTTGATTCATTTTTGTTGACACTACAGGATTTCAAAATCTGCCAAGAGGTTGAAGTCCTGGAAATTGTGGCCAGCTTGATACGAAGCTCCTGGACTCAAGAGACATTGGATATTAAAGAGGGAGGCAGGTGCAGGAAACAAAGCTTGGCATGACAGATTATCCATCACATGTGGCAGGGACAGGAAATGGCAGTGCCAAGAGAGCAGCAGCACCCAGCTGCTGTGGATGGGCTGTGCAGAGGCCAGCCTGCATCAACCTGCTGTCAAGGAAAAACAGCTCTCAGAAACTCCCAATTTCCCTTGCATTTGGATGAAATGCTCAGCACAGCCCTCCTTGGGGCTACTACAGGAAACAATTCCCTCTCTGTTTCTCCTCTGCCCTTTAACTCAGATTTTTATCAGCATGATGTAGTTTTCAGTCCAAACACAAAATCCCAGCCAGCTTCTGTGCTGGGTGTGACCGTGAGACTTCAGCCCATGCCTGTGATTGCACTTGGAGGCAGGTACAGGCAGCATTATCTACAGGCAGATAATGGAATGGACTGGAATGTGTTTTGTCCTCCTGGGGAGCACAGCCATCCACACCCTGCCCTGTTCCTGTGAGCATCCCAGCTGGCAAGGCTATAGGGAAGACTGGAGATTTTTATACCCTTCTGAGTAAGTAGCTGTGAATTTTCAGCTAGAGGCAGCACTGCCAGTGGTATTTTTAGTTTCTACAGAGTAACTACTAGTACTACTTTCCTCAGTGCTCTATTATTTTTCCAAAAGGTGAAGACCAAAGACAGACACTGCAGTGTGTTCAAGGGTTCCTCTCCAGTGGGTGTTAGGAGCTGCTCATAGAAAGCATTGCCAGAGATTTTTTCATGTTGAATGAACTCCACAAGGTACATGGGTGAAAAGCACAGCATGTAGGAGGTATCATGCTGAAATCCACTGCATCATTCTGACCATCTCCTTCTTTCTGAGCCACACAATGCACCAGGCTATGTGACTCCGTGCAGGACAAGTTCAAGACATAGAAGACCAATGACAATAGGCAGAGCAATCTCTCTATTTTTTAACTCTAGTCACTTAACAAGTGAACATTTGATTCTTTTTTAATACAAAATATCAATGCTCTGATGAGTTCTTGGCTGTGACTCACCTTGCAATACAAAATAATACAAGAAACCTTCATTTACGGTCTTGTTCCGAATCAAGAGGTTCTCCATTCTATTATATTGCCAATATTTACAGTGCCTGACAATTACTATTATTGTAATATTATACTGATTATGAACAGAAAAACCACTCTAGGAACAACTACTTTTTCATGAAAGTTTCATCAAAACAGAAATATTGCCTTCTTAGAGTTTTTACTCACTAATTTCCAACCAAAATTAAATTCTTAAATACCTTCTCAGTCATTCCTTTCTAAAAATTAATATTATCAAGTTTCAGGTAATACATGCATAAGCCTTAAAATTTGCAGGAAAACCAGGGTTGTAAGACAGCCTTGGAGCCCAGAGTCAGTATGGCACTGGTGCCACATTTACCTCCTAGCTCTAAAGTTTACATCCTCTTCACAAATAAGCATGCCTTTTCTTCAAATAGATTTGATTTGAGTTCATATCCATGTTATAAATCCATATAGGTTTAACTATTTTGCTTTTTGTTCCAAGAGAGAAAAGCAAGCAGAAATAGTTAGGGGTAAAAAGCCAAACAAATCCAACTCCAAAGCATTTTATATAATCTTTTTCAGGAAACTCCTAATCCTCTATGTGCTAGTACTTTTTTAAACATTCTGATGGTTAAATGGTTTGACTTTCTGATGTAAAGGTCTTTTACCTAAATTCCCTTCTTCTTAATTTTCTAAGTACTCAAAGCCCTCAAAATGGGATTTTAAAAATCATTTTTATATTAGTATTTTTCTGGAAAAAAATTTTCAATTTATCCAACCTGAAATGAATTGAAAATCCAGTTTAGTACTGTTTGCTCTATTGATAACTGACTTTGTGCAAATAACATCACCTGGTGATCAGTTCATCTTCTATTAAATGAGAACAACAATCCTTCATAATCCCATTTCTCTTTCTCTTGGTTGGAGAGACTCCCCTTCACTGTGCTTAGGGGTCCTAATGGAATGTCCATCCTCCAAGTGCTGTTTGACTTAATATAATAATAATTTAATATCACTGGAGTGGAACCAAACAGTCTTTCTCTTGCCTAATATTTACATGCACGATCAAGTATTTTCAGAACGTTTCTCATCTCAGTATATTTAAAACTGAGTCTTTCATTTTGCTCTTATGAGGCAGCCATTCCAGATTAAAACTACTTTATTTTGATCTTATTTTCATAATTACATTAAGGTTTTCTCATATTCACTTTCATTAAACTGTATTAAGTCTTCACTTTATTAAACTGTGATTCCCTTAGGTTAGGAAAGAGGAATTACAACAGCACGTGAATATTTCCATATTGAACTGACTTCTTTTTGCTCAGAGCTGTATTACTTAATAATTTTAAGATCATTCCAGTGATGAAAAAAAATCCAGTTTCTTAATATCACTCATGTCTACAAGATTTAAGCATAAAGCTTCTTAAAAATAAAAGCAGCAACATTACAAAAGCACCAAAATGCATTTATACATGGTACTTACCTGAAGACACATGAGGGCTGCCTAGCCTTGAACATGGTGATCATCCCACAGCTACAACACACAGCTGTGTCCTGCTCATAAATTTTCTTCAGGCTTGCACTGCAAAATTTGTTACACCACTGTAGCTTTTTGAAAACTCCACTACTCATACATGAAAGGATCGTAGCGATAACATCTCAGCTGTAAGTGCTGTGTTTGTTGACTATTCCTGAGATCCAACTCTTCAAGGTGTTCATTACAATTTCCTGATCATTTTTAGACTAAAATGCATTTTGTCAGTTCTCAGTAAGATATGCACAGTATGTTGCAAAAATGGAAGGGACGTTGCTGGGTGACCTTAATCACTAAATGGATCAAAACATCTGTGCAAAAACTTTTGATGGGGGTTACTTGGTACACAATTTGTCTCTTTGGTTATGATCCAAAGTTTATTTAGCTCAGTGCTCAGTGCAAGGGCTGCCTACATGGGATTTAGATTATAGTCTGCATCTCCATTAAATCCTTTCAGCCACTCCCATCTTTCAGACAATCTCAGCTTCATTTATCTGATACTTGTTTCTTGTCATGTCTTAGCTCCTCTTTTGCTTTGAAGTGCCTGTGACACATTGTCTCCTTATCCTCTTATTAAAATATTCTTCTTGTGTTTTCCAAGTCCAGAATGTACTTTGATATAAAAAAAGGCCCAAATATTTATTCTTACTGTAAGTGGTATGCAATTTTATTCAAAAAGTTTAAGTAATCCTAGAGTCAAAAGCAGAGGCAATGAATGACCTGATACAGCTCTCTGCCTCTCATCTCTGTGTGGCACAGCCCCCACTGGAGAAATTCCTTGCTGAGGGTTGGAGCTCTGCTGAACAGACTCCAGCTCCTGCCTCATTCCCACTGGGAGCTGCTTCAGCTCCTCAGAGCTCCCCTCCAGGTGTGCAGGGCAGAGGCAGCTGAGCTGCTCTTGCACACCCCTTATCCCTTGGGAGTGGTGTGGAAAAGATCTCATGCCTGCTCTACAGAAACTCTGCTGCTGTAACTAATTTACATTGTAAATGTCAGTAGGCTACGGAGAACTGGGGTAATATTATAAATAGAATGATCACAATGCTTTGCTCTGAATTGAAAAAATAGGTGGGAAAAAGCTTATCAGAACAGATGGCTTGATGCATATAAAAATTTTTGAATTGTGAACAAGGCTTTTTCTGCAAAGTTCCTCAGTGGAAACTTAGCACATACGAATAGTTTCCCTGTGGGTCTGGTTGTGACAGCCACACAGATAACCTAAGTGGAGCTGTCAAAATCTGCCCTTCTTCTCTACAGTTACATCTGCCAAGGGGGCCTGGTTGCACAGAGTTACCCAGTGAGGTGACACAGCTCTGCAGCACCAGCTGGCACTGCTACCCTGCACAGCTCCCACTGCACCTACCTCCCAAAGAAGCACTGTTCAGTCTGGACACATCCTCAGGATTCAGATCCAGCTTTAACCTTAGTATGCACGGTAAAACTTAATCCAGCCTGTAAAAAGAGCAAACACAGTTGATCAGTCATTCTCAGAATAACTGTGAAGTATTTGTCCCAACAGCTATGAAACTAGACCTTATCCCTTAAGAAGACAAACGATTTGTTCAAATGCTCTGCTCAGGCATTTCTACCTGAGAGCTGTTTTAGCCCAGCAATGAATGACCTTGCATTAACAGAAGATCCTTGTCCCATTTTAGTCTATGACAAGAAAGTCAGGGAGGCACAATAATTGAAAAGATCTCCACTAATCAAACAGAAGTGCTGGTGTCTTTCCTTTCTCAGAAAAACTATTTGCTGTGCAAATAGAGTCAAAATAGTGATAGGAAGAAAACACAGGACAAGGAACACTTTTTGTCTGATGTGTACAATAGGAAATTATAAATGTGTTGGTTTTGCTAATGATTTGGTTTTGCTACAGGTGATCAAAAAAACAGAACCTTCCTCCTCTCTGGAGATCTTGTGTCTTTTTTAGTGTGGATGGGAATATTTTTTGTCTGAATTGACAGTGAGTAGGAAAAAGTATCTGAACTTTGTACTTAAAATATTTCAAAATTGTCTAAAAAAGATAAAAGCTGTCATAATACTTTCAGGAGATAGGATGGGAAAGATGGGAGACAACTGAATTGTGGTTACAATTGCTTTTTGTGTGAACATCATTTTGCTCTTGGGGAAAAAAATCATAGGAATGAGAGGTTTATAAAATACTATCTAATTTCCTGTATTTCATAATTCTTAGGCACAAGTTTGCTTTCACCTCTTTCAGAATTTTGAAAAATTATCCCTGCCTGACAGTTCTAACATTAAAACTAATTAGCAATATTATGGCTCTCCTCATCTGTCTTGACTACAGTTCAACAGCTAGTGCACATAAACTAATATGGTGGTTTGTATTAATTTATCTTTTGGTAAGGAAGGAAAGGAACACAAATAATGAAGTGACAATGTGCTATGATAATGTACATGATAATTGGATATGTCATTGGTACTTCAGTCTTCTGTAATTTGGGTCATAGTGAGATGTCAGATTACTGAAGAGAAATGTGACATTGTGAATGAAAAAATATCATAGCCCAGCCTTACAGTGAACTTCAAAAAGGGTGAAAAAAACCCTCTGAGCACAGGGGCCTTGAGCCATAAAAGTAATGATGTATGCCTCTGCCATTAGACATGGTATCCTTACTTTTGGTGAAAATTGTAGGACAAGCAGTTTTAAATTAAGACCATAGATTATCACTCTTTGGATTTAAGGGAGTGATTGATTCATTCAAATTACTACACATTCTAACAAGTTAAATGAGGAAACGTGATTAGTTTACAGAGAAGAGCCTGGAATGTGAGAAAAATTTACACTTCTATATACTTCTTGTGCTTTATAAGACTCATCTTATTGGGATCATTAATAAATATAACCAGGCCTGTTTTTAATTTAAGGGTGTCAAAGATGAGGAACATGGTGTGCAAGCAAAAGCTTGCAGAGTAGAAATGAAAGATTACATAATGAAACTAGATCCACTGGTGTGAAGTTTCTTATCTGCACAGTCTTCTCATTACATTTCACAGCAACCCTACAATTCAAGAAACTCATTGTCAAGCAACTAAGAATACATTAAGCAATGTTTGCAGCTCAATAAGAGAAGTCATTCCTAGTCATGCTTGTCCTTCCTAGCACAAAGGGGAACAAAAAAAAGGGACAGCCTTGTCCTGTTCGTTATCTGTAGGATGGATTTGTTTCACTGCAAATAGGGAGAGTTTTCCTGGAACAACCTAGGATCATGTCATGCTGTGTGGAAATACTCTCAAATGCTTCCATGCCTATTGCATGATTTTTCTTGAAACAATATGCTCCTTAAATTATTGGGGAACATTTTGTCTTTTCCCTTGTTAATATTATATCTATGAGCCCAATTCACTCAAGGAAGTGAGGTTTTATTCATTTGTGAAATACGAACCAAAACAAAAAGAGACTAATAGACAATGTTCTTCAGGTTAGAATAATTTTCTAATTCTGCTCAAGCTGCCCATTAGCCTAGTTTAGGTTGAGAAGTTCACAGTGAGAATTGCCTTCCTTGGTGTCTTCTCTATGTGCAAGTCAGCTGCACGTTCTTGGGGTTTACAATGATAGAAATTTTCCCTTGCAACTCCAAATATTTCAATGGCTTTGAGGGGCTTCTCCACTCTGTGAACTCTGTGGGTGTCATTAAAGAGGTTTAATTATATGCCACACATATGCTACAATCTCTGCTTTCAGTCTTTATACATGGGCTGAATGAACTTAAAACCCAACAATTTAGGTATTTATTTTTGAGACTCTTTAAAATACTGTATCAGTAACCTGGAGCTCCCAGGTGATTGTTCTCACAGCTTTTCAGAGTTCTCATGGAGTGAGGATGCAAAATGAAAAACCCTGGTGTAATACAGTGATAACTTAGGGCAAGCAGAGAAGGTGAGCTGTTATCCAAACTTTGACCAGTCTTTAATGGCACAAGAAACACCAAATTCTCTTGATAATTCAGTGGTGTGTTTGATCACCATGAACCATTTGAAGTGAACATAGCATGAGACAGACAGCAAATCCACATGCTAGTCAGTGCTGAAGTGGGAGGAGGTCTGTCAGACTTCACTGCATGTGTTTCACAAAGACTTGTTCTGGTTTGCCAACCTCCACTAAAGGCCAGAGCTTCTCTGCATGCAACCACGCTACCCAAAATGTCCACAGATCAAAGCACACAGGATCCAGTTTTAAAATTAATCTGAAAATTCTATGGGGCATATACCACATCAAGCCAAATTAACTGCTTCCAAAAAGATGAAGGCTTGGCTAATTAGCTATAAATGCACATTCAGGAAATGGGTCTATTTTCTGAAATTTCTTTGAAAAATATGTTCTCCACAACATACTGAGGAGGGCATTTTAGCAAAAGAATGGACAATCAACATGTATTCATCATATAACAATTATCACAGGATATACTACTTTTATTATTTAACAAGTTTAACTGAGCTAAATTATATTAATCAAGAGGCACATTTTGTCAGAAAATCTAAAGAAATTGCATGACCTCAGGCACTGGTATAAAAGTGCACAGCTTTTAGTTTTCAGATTTTTCAAACTAATTTGTGTACTTTCTTGTGTCTGAAATACATTAGCACTCTATTGTCTAGTTTCAGAACATAACAGTTGAAAGAAAACTATTTTGATTTACCTATCCAAACATTTTCTACAGCTATTATCCCTGCAAATATCTTAGCAGCCTTCATCTAAAAGAGACTGAAAGAGCAAAACCTTGTATATATCTGTAAGTATTTTTGCCCTCTCAGAACTAGAAATACTTCTCTTGTTGAACATTGGGGTTTTTTTTGTAGGAAATAGCAATTTTGCCAAGGAAAGATAGTCTATGCATTTACAAGGACTGCATGTTCATTTGCCATCCATCATTCAAACACCAGGCATTGAAGAAGTTAATTCATTTCAGTCAAATGTAGGAGGCTCCCAGCCTTAGTTAAGTCCTAATACCTTTCAGAGAAGTAAGGAACTGGATTTATGCTATGTGCCCAAATCCCACCACAGGAAAGCAGATGGAGCAGTCCATCCCACATTCATCTGGGCAGCAGTGCTCCAGTTCATGAGTGGCCACACCAGTTCTGGCCTGGCAGCCGTCCCGAGTGTAGCTCCGTGCTTGGGCAGTGTCTTCCCCAGTGGGTACACTGAAAAAGTCACAAGGAAGAAATGCAGGTTTCAAAGTGAGAAGGAGGAAACACTAGGACAATGAAAATACACAATTTCATTCAGTTTCATCATTCCATTGAAAAGCCTGTTTAAATGAGGCATTTGCTTTTGTTACTTCAGGCATAGAACCACTGTGTGTATTTGGGCTTTTATCTTCTGGTTGAGCTTTTTAAGATTACCAGTGCTATGACGGTGAACAGGCATGATGAGTGTTCCAAACTGCAGGCAGTGAGAGCCAAGGCTACTCAGCACTTCCCAAAGGAAAATGGTTTCATCCAGGAGAATGAACACTGGACTGGGTCCCAAATTCCAGTTCTGCCACTTGCTCCCTGTGTGGCCTCCAGAGAGGATTTTGTCCCACTTTCACAGGCATCAAATGGAGATAATGACAGATTTCATCTCATAGCAACTATATGATCATTGAAGTTCATGATTCTTTTGTACTCTAGTATGCTCTGGAAAGGATCATGAGGAAAGAAATAATTCTGCACTCCTTCCATGGTGTAGCCACCAGTTAAGCTACAAGGATAAAAATAGTGAACAGATGTTGGATTCTCTAAGCATACTGCACTACAATGAATGGAGCTGGGAACAGGGAAAGAATATAGTTGTGTTGTTAAGGACTGGCACATGTATGGTGCCAAATTAAAGCTGGATGGATAGCCTTATTTCTGGCAAAATTTCGTAATTTTGAATGCTTGGCTTTTCAAGTAGAACACTATTTCCTAACTAAGCAAAAACACGATTTCAGTCACCTGTACTGTGAAAAAAGTCCACGGAAAAATACCCACCAAAGTGACAGCGCGTGGCTAGAATTCACACTATCCAGAATGGGCAGCAGTTACTGGCATATTAAACAAAGAGGTTAAGAGACCACTGGCTCATGTCTGTTTCAAACCAGCAAAGGAGGGGCATGGAAGAAACTCCCACTCCTGGATGTGCCAAATCTGTGCAGGTAAGCTGTAGTCTTTGCTCTCTCAGCAGTCATTTGATATAGCACTGGAACATGTTAGTTCTGAGGCATGAATCTCAGCTTTCCTACACTAATTCAAATGTTTGACACTAAGCACAACTTAAATACTGAGTTGGATTGAGATTGTTTTTTGTCAGCCTTGCAGTTTTCCAAAACTACTGTATTTTCTGCAGGCCTTACCCCTTTACAGATCAATCTTCAATGTAATTGAGAGTTATAAACTAAAAACTCATTGAAAATAAAGTCAGGACTCTTGCAATACATTATTGGTTAAAAAAAAAAAATCAAATTTGGTGTTTTGCACAATCCTCAAATTTCAAGCATCTTGACTAATTTTCTGAGAAGAAGCAGCATAGTAGATCATCTGGGAGGAAAAAAAGGACTTGAGACTTCTTTGAAGTAGTTTATAGGAGGCTGCCAGTAGAATTTTTTTCATTTAGGAGAAAAAGAACAAAAAGAAGAAAAACTTGGCTGGTATCCATACATGTCATGTGACAAGCTGCTTTTTGAAAACACTGTTTATGGTTGTTAAAACTTTATACACATCTGAGAACCAATTCTGATAAAAAAGCTCTCTGATCTCTAGCACGCACACAATCACATGTAGGATAGAAAGTGTTTCCTAGGCCCAGCAAAAGGAAGTAATGTCAACTGTAGCTTTGGGACATTTTAAATAAACACCTTCAGTTCTAAATTGAACTTCTATATATGCAATCTGTAACTCTCTGTTCTGCAAGTGATTTTACTTTTGCCAAGAACCAGATTCTTTGATGTTTTGCATCTAAGACAGCAAGAAACTGCAAAAGTAGCTCAGAAGAGATGAGTCCTGAGCTCTGTGACCAGCCAGATTGCTGTTAGGAAGAAAATGTCCTTCATCTGGAAGTTATGTGTGAAGAACTGTCTGTCACAGAGACAAATCACTGACTCAGAGCTGCAACAGCTTGGAAAAGGAGTGGCTTTGCATTTTGTGGTCCACAATACTTTATTGCACTGAATTTGCTGTGCAGATGTTTGAGGCAGGGTTAATATTTGAGAATGATCTCTATGAAAAAAGCAAATAGACACCCTTAAAATTGTTGAGATCAACACCATTAGTTACAGGATTAGATTAAACAAACAAAGGAACAAACTGCAGACTACATAATTTCTGAAGTAGTCAGGTACTTTTTTTTCTATAAATTAAGTGACAGATTAACAAATAGTGTCTGGTTTGTAAACTTAACAGGGTAAGATATTTAGAGAAGTTAAATTTCTTTAATAGAATGTCTTATCAGGAGAAAAGAACAAAAAGGGACATTGAAGAAACAAAAATAGCTACTGATAGAAAAGCAGCACTTCATTTTAGGCTACAACAATTTTCATAATGACTGGACTGCGAGATGTCTGTGCTGAATGAGTTGCTTGTGAATGATATAAAGTGTACAGCCTGAAAATATTATCTCTGACATAAACAGACTGTTCACAAAATAAGGTACTTGGAAGTAGAAAGATTTGGTACATAAATCATGTTACCATGGTGAGATGGAAAGCAAGATAGAGATTGTAACTGAGCTCCAAGTACTCCAGTTGGAAGAACAATGCTGGACCTAAATATGCAACTCACTGGCAGTTTTATGTACTCTCCTGGCAGTGCTTTGAAAACTATCAAATAATAATCTTGATAGCAGACATTAAACCAGATGCCCCTTTCCTTGCTCATTGTTGCTCATGGAATTAGCAACACTTACATTCTAATTTTCAGCTTGATTGTTCTTTAGCTTGCAAGAAATTTCCAAATATATTGATCTGATATGGGCATAGCTCATAATTTTCTTTAATTAATTCACCTCTCTAACTAGCTATGGAGCCTGATGGATTAAAAAAAACAAACAGTGAACCTGGGCTTTTGAAACATTACATAAAGATAAATGCAAAACTTTTTACTGACAAAACCACCTGCAGCTACCTGTAAGAAGGGTATATCAAAAGCATTAAACATAGATGTTCAGTTGCTGGGATTTATGCCTAGAGTGAGGTCTTTATTTCCTTTTATGTTCAGACAGTTTAGAGGTGTGTAGGCAATGAGATGTCTATAGAATAGAGGCTGATGGAATAAAGCTGCAGCTTAACAAGATCCAGACAGTAGCTGATGATTGTTGCCAACAATGCAGAAAACAGGCAGCAGTGGTTTAGATGGCCACCACAAATAAAAGTAAAATTATGCCAAAATGATAAATGTCTATAGCAAAAAGAAGCTGTGTGCATGTAGAACAGCAGCACAGTGATGAAAACTGGCACTGAGCCAGGAGTCATGCCAGCCTGAAGGACAAGAATGTCCTGGGAGCTGACCAGAGCAAGCATAGATAAGCTATTGTCTTTGTCCTCAGCTGATCAGCCAGCTGGCAAAAGTGCTCAGACCCTGTTCCCTGGTTGCCAGCTCTTTGTGGACTGAGTGGTGCTGCTCCTCAGGAAGGATCTGGCAAAAAAGGCACATACAGCCAGAGGCAGGTTAAGAACTGGAACATCGTGATGGAATACACACTCAAGAAAGAAAATGGCTTCAAGAGCACTCATCCTGCTCACAAACCAATTAGAAAAAAAAATAGCAGTGATTTTCTCATTTTCTCAGTGAATGATGAATCTAAAGGCTTTTTTTTTCTGCAGATACAGGTAAAGTGACTGGGCATTAAACCCAGATTCATTCTCATACATTCATAGTAGTCACACAGTGTTTTCCAAACATGTTATTTCCATACTTTTTCTTAAGAAATGATGACTGAAAAATCCCACTATTTTGTTTAGCAAAATACATTCTCATTTATTATTTATCTAATATAATTTGATACAGACTGAGCCTGACAGATGGAGGGGGTGGGGTTGTTGTTTTGTTTGGGTTTTTTGTTTGTTTGTTTTTTTTTTTTTATTTGGTTTATTTTGGTCTTTTTATGGCTGAGACCAGGACTATAAAACCAAGGTCCAAACACCTACATAACAGAGGAGCAATAAGGGTAAGACAGTACAGCATTGCAGCAGGAGCTACCAGCTTTCCCAGCAATGAAGACTGGGAATCTTCATTATTGTTCTTTAGCCTGCTTGAAACCTAAGCAAACCTGATCTGTGACAGGTGTCTGCCTCAGGCTGAAAAGCTCTAAAACCTGTCAAAAAGACCTGTTCAACCATTTCTCAATAGTAAACTATGTGTGTGGGGGAAGTGGGAAATGACTGTCCCAAGTCAAAGATCAAAAGCCTTTAGACTGGAAAGGTTTGAACTCTGTTCTTGGCAGCAGGATCTTGAAAACTGACATAGGGTAGCATACATCAAACTCCATGTATCCATAAAAAACTCCTTCAAATTGGTCAGGTTTTCGACACCTCCGTTCAAATATTAATTTGAGCAATTCATAGTTAAAACCAGTTGTAAGGAAGACAGTTTGCAACATAAATTCCAACACAATCTTGACATAAATGAGACTGAAGCTATTATACACTTTGATCATAATATGGCTTGCTCCATTACATGGCCTCAGGATTAAGGCACACAGCAGAACTGAGGTCAACAAAAAAATGCATAAGTATGGTTAGTTTATTTTGTTATAGAAACCTGCCCTTTTGAATGTGAAGAGGGAGAGGAAAGGGTATTTCCATGTCTTCTGTTGTTGCTGTGAAATCCTGCGGCAAAGAATGCAGTGGAAAATATCTGTATTTTCAACTAAACATGTAATGACTGAATAAGCATTATGTATATTTAAGTCTACATGCATATTAGCTGTATTTCCAGGCCTGCTCTAATATTTATCTTTTCCATTCTGTGCCCCACTACAAAAATAAGAAGCTGGCTGCATGTGATGAAGTTCATGCACAGGAGTGAACTCTAGAAGGTGCAGAGGATGGGATGAGTCATGGTGACTGAATTTCTCTTGCTTAAGTGTGCAAGTAGAATGGGGACTTACTACAACAGTTTACAAAAGGTCACAGAATGCTATTTGTTTCAGTTTTCCTGCTTTGCTCCACATGAAAAATGGAACAAATGCTGCTGCTTTAAAGGGTTGTTACAAATTAAATATATTTTAATTAACTGATATCAAATGGTGTCAATCAACATGGATTTATTTACAATAGAGTCTGGTTGTTACTCATCACTCTAAGCATCTATCTATCTATGTATATCTATGGTATCTATGTTTCCAAGTCATATCTTCAGTCATATTTCTGTAGCTGCAGTGTGGTACAGGAAGAGTACATTTTTAAACCAAGATAAGCTAAGAATGATAAGGATTTTTAGTTAAGAGTGACAAAAAACAATATGGTGAGTTACCAACCAACATAAACATAATTAGTAATTTTTAGTGCCTTTCAATACTTCAGTTTTACAACAATTTAAAACACACAGAAAATGCTTTCCTAGGGGCAGCTTATGTCTGGCTGGTGTCTACTGCAGAGTCCACCCATGCCCAGCTGGAGATGTTACAGTTTGCTGCTGATTGAGTAAATCCTCTCACCTCTCCCCACCTTCAGATGCTCACAGCCTCTGTATTCAGCTGTAGATGCTAAGAGTTCATCATCACCACACAGATCATTGCCTCCTCTTCTGTGCTGACGAGAGACCAAAACCACCCTGACTTAATGGAAGAGATCAGGTGGAGTCACTGCGGATGAAAAGTAAGGGCCTTGCATGGAAGAACTTCTATCTTCTATCTGGCACTTGGCTTAGGAGTACTGAGAAGAACTGAGGGCATGGCTAGTGAATGTGGGAAAAGGTGTTGGGGGTATAAATGTATACACACAAGCTAGAGTGAACAGCTAGTAAAGGATGAAAGTTTATTATAATAATTCCCTCAGTATTTCAACATTCCATTTTGCTTATCTGAATCCCAGTCAATCGCTGTCCTCCCTCCTAGCCTCAGTCTTCAGACTTGCAACGATGCTCTATAATATTTACCTATTTTGCTACAAATCTACCGGCCAACAACACTTTGGGGGATCAATTCTAGAGTATTGAACTATTATCTTCTTCAGTGTTGATAATGAAGGCAAAGAATTTACCATTCTCATATGTAAAGAGGAAAAAATAAGTATTTGCAGTGGATATGATTCAAAAGCTGTTTCTCTCAGTCTGTTGTCTATGCAGAGGAAGATTTGCCAAAAGAAGTCAGGGAAGAAATCATCAGATCTGTATCACTTTCACTACTTTGTGCTGCAGTCATAGGCAGATGATGAGAGTCTCTCAGTCACTCAGTGCCTCAGCAGTACAGTATCCATTCACTGAAAATGCACAGAAGATTTTTCAAAAGAACAGAAGTAATGATAAAACTAATACAGCCCAGAATATGGGTAACAGGAGCCTGTAACTGGGAACAAGTAAGCTTGACAGCCATGTGAAAATGGCATTCCGAGTCCATCATTTACTTGCATAGATTACATGTGAGAAAGACTATCCCATCCTCTGCGCAAAACCATCATGCCTCATAAAGGACACTTCCGCCTGTGATCATCAGGGATGTCTCCAGGAATTTGCCAGCAAACATCACTGTTTGCATGATCTCTTCCATGAGGCTGGTTCCTCTTACTCTTCTGGATGGAAGAATCCTCCCATTACTTCACTTTTTGCACCATTATTTTACTGGCTTTAAATAAAAAATAGCATTTATTTTTTCTGGATTTTCCAATATATTTTTATGGCTGTCTAATAATAGTTTTGCATGCATGCATCCAAGATATATTTTACAACTGACACAGAAACAGTACCTGTATTTCTCCAACTACATTGTTCAAGTACAAATAGAACTCTCCTATTATAAGTTCAAGCCTGCATCACTCAGTTAAATTTGTGGTCAGGAGAGAGTGTGTCATAGTGCCTGGCAGGAAGCTGAGCCCCAGGCAGGCTTAACACTATCACATAATCTTAGCTTTCTGTTTGAGTGTTCCCATACAGCTGACAGCTTAAGAGTGGGCAAAAACTAGGCATGCATTTGTAGACTGTAAACTCATATCTAACTTTCAGTTAATATTAACTCAGTCCTCTTGAGTATATGCTTTGTTGTCCAGTGTTTTACTTGACCATAGAAGGAAGCATTTTTCCAAATTACTGCCAGCCTTCCATTCCTACTTTAGTCTCCACTGTTTGTATGTTACTGTCACTAAAAGCAGTACTGTGGGACAATTCCCTCAAAACCCACTGTTAAATAAAAGCTTTCACCTGTGCCTCTCCAGCAGAGTGTGCTGTCTGTGATCATGGTATTCATGTACAGTGTGGATTTATTTTGCCCTTGACTTTTGGGAAACGCTCTGTGGAGCAGAGGAAATGCTCTGTGCTTCCCCCACCAGACCAAGGAAGCACATATATAACACAGGGTGCAAACCTGCTTACTCATAGTGTCCAAGCAGCTCTGCATCCTCATATGCACAGGGAAATTGTCCATGTGTCGTATGTTCAGCCACTCACACCATCCCTTCAGCTATGAATTTGACTTCTGATGCAACTGCAGAGTAAGTTAAATGCATCCCTCTGCTTCGGGCAAGAATGTGCCTCCTGCAGCTTTCCTGGTCTAACTGGCTGAACCTGCTGCTGGTCCCTTTCTCACCACTGGCTGACAAGCACAAACATGAAAAATCTCTCAATCACTTCATAGAGGAAAAAGCTCAGAAGAACAGGAAAGTGAGTGTGAAATAAAGAAATCATTAAAAAAAGGTAAAAAATGAAAGGCCTAAACTGAGGTCAGAAGAAAAATAACATTCATGGGAAAAGGAAATAAAAATACAGGGGAAAAAATAAAACAAAGAATAAGAAGGCAAAAAAGAAAGTTGTTAAAGAACTACAAGAATTACAGTTGGCATGATGAAAATAGAAGGGAGATAAGGCAAAATGGTGTTGTAGAGGAAGTGGAGGAGACACTAATATGGGAAAGATTAGAAGAAGCAGTCTTGAAGGAAGAGAGATACAAAAGACATTACGGATCAGAAAAAAAGGAAGCTACATTGTCGTTTTACAAGCTAAACTATTTCACCAGTTAATTATGTAATGCTCATGAGGCTATTCAAATTTCTGTAGCATTTCCAGTGGCCAGCCAGTTCCTTAAATCCAGCCACTGTTGGAAGCCAGTGTTCTGACATGTGGATAAACATAATTTAGCAAAGGAACACAGCGGCTGGGCAGGCTAATACCAACAAACAGCAACAGTAAAAAAAAAAAAAAAAAAAATCAGACCAAACTTCAACCATTAGGATGAGAGGGATCCAAAAGCCTGTTTTCTCTTCCTTATTCCTGAGACTTCCAGTGCAGAGAAAGAAAAAAAAAACCACCAAAACCAATTAACTTTTATTTCGTGTTTGAAATATGAAGCACACATCTTATTTAAAGGCAACCAACCAGATAAGCTAGGTAATATGACCAAAAATAACCCTTTACTGGTCTCCCAGTGGAGGCAACTGAGGGTTATATACATATAACATACAAGGTTGTTATCCCAATTACTGAACCATAATGCCAACAGCCCTTCTACAATACAGTGTTTTTGTTGACATTCAAGAGACAAAGGGGAGTCAGTTAAAAAGTAGAATTACATGTAAAAGACCAAGTGACACAGAAATTTAGCTCACAATATGAAGATTAAATGGGTGTGGATTATATTTTATTCTATAATCTCATGTATGATTGACTGCACTGCCCCAGAGACACAGGATTACAAATGACTGAATTTTTCTAAGCTGTTTCACACAGGTATCAGTCAGCTTGATGAAAATTAATATTAATGAAATTAAGGCAAATCATTAGTTCAGGCAAGATCTACTGCTATATGTTTGGCATTATGTAATGTAATTAGTACTGATTAAACTATTAATCATGGCAAATTATCAGTCACATTTTGCCCTTGCTTTTTTGTACTGACTCCTCTGTGAACAGATGATGACTTACGTTGACTTTTTTTAGTTTTAATATTGGTTCTAATCACTCCAAATCAGTATGTGAGAAAAATAATTAAATTGCAGGCATCTTTTGCACTGTTGATATAAAACTTAAGTATTCTGAAGTACTTCTATTCAGTTTACTACTAGTAGTAATAGCTCACTTAGTTGATATGATAACACTATTCCAACCAAAACCAGAATATCTGTCTTGCCTTGCTTGGTGGAAAAAAAATTGAAAAAAAAAAAAAAAAAGAAAAAAAAAAAAGAAAAAAAAGTAGAAGTAATGGAGGAAGTAACAGGAGGAATTAATTTCTATGGCATCAAAGAATTTCTATGACATGTAAAATAAAAAGGCAGGCCTAAAAATGGTAGGAAATACATACAATTCTGCTCCCATCTATGCAAGGTAAAACAATTTATCTAACATTAGGAGATGCCTGCAGCCAACATGCAAGTATTCCACACCCCACCACATTCCATACATAATTCCAGATTGTGCCTAGTAATCAATTAATACAACTCTCCCAGAAGGTAGGAAAGTAATGTAATTACCGTCTCACAGGTGCGAAATAAAGGCTCAAAAGACTCCACCTAAGCCTGTTGAACAAGGCTTCTGCGTCCATCCTAAACCCCAGCCACCCTTATATGAGCATCTGACAATTCATTTCCACCTCAGTTTGCTTTTTGGAAGACAAAGGAAAACTTTGGCACCTATCTGGGAGAAATTTCAGTGCATGCCAGCCAAATTCCCTGTCTGAAAGGACCACTGTGATAAAACAGGCCTCAGTCTAGACATAGCTAGAGAGGTTTACCAGAACCCATAGTGGTTGAAGTACCTCTACCTGGAATAATATTGTCTCACATCTGCCTTCAACCTTCTGGATAAAGACAGTGTTACTTGCTTGACTCATCTCTTGAAAGGGACTTGGGCTGCCCTGTGCCTCCCTCCATCAAGGGAAAAAATAAATCTAATTTCTAAGTTATAGTCTTCCCCCAGTTAATATTCTGGTATCATTACTGCTGGGCAAATAAATACTAATTACAACAATTGTCATGGAGTGAATATAGTGTGACAAATGAACAAATTTACCAAATCAAAATCTCCAAACACAATTTTTCTCCAAGAATGCTGTCTTTTCTTGCCCTATTTCGCCAGGCAGCTCTTCTTTTCACCTACTCCCATCTACACCACATGCACCATCTTTGTGTGACATGAAAATACGTACTCTCCAAAAGCCACCTGAGGATATCTGGATCATTTCACTGAAGCCACTAATTTAAAGCATTGCGTAGAAATTAGTATGTGCAAAAAACTGTTACAGTATTAGAAGCAACAGGTGATTGTTTGATGGATGTTACAATGTATTTTAACTGCGACTTTCTTTCCTATCGGGGGTATCCCTTCACCTCTACTCTCCTCTTCCCTTGGGTTACCTGCCTCTGTACACACAGGCTGTTCAACCACATAACATTTCCCTTTGGGGTGGTTGCCATTGCTTTCCAGCACAAAATAGTTCTGTTTAGGTATTTACATGATAAACAAACATTACAATATGGAGACACAACCACTGAGCCATACAACTTCATCCTCCTGTTACTGGCACAGACAACTGGAGTTGTGTGTTTCATTTGCAGAGTATGTTAGCAAAGATTTATTTTTTTTCTCAGCACCTGTAGTCAGCACATATGGTATACTGCATGGTCCTAAGGTAATGAAATTTGTTTTACGTTGGTTTCTAACAACATGTCTGTTTCAGATGTGGATGCCCCATGCCTGGAAATGTTCAAGGCCTGGCTGTATGGGGCTCTGAGCAATCTGGTCTAGTGGAAGGCATCCCTGCCCATGTAAGGAGAGCTGGGACTGGATGATCTGTAGGGTTCCTTCCAACCCAAACCATTCCATCATTCAATGATTGCCTAGGGTAATTCTTAAAACAACCAGAGAACAATAAAAATATTTCTTTAGACCAATTTAGCAACAAGAAGGACTCAAATGTTTGGCGGGAATCCCGCAGATGAGGAGGTGATTTCTTCCCTGCTCACCCGAGCCTTTTCCGTAGAGCGGCCGTGGCGGCGTCACTGCTGCCGCCTGTCCGAGGGGGCCTGGGTGTTTGTCCCGGCCGGGCTCGGCACGGCCCTGCCCGCACTGCTGGCCCTGTTTGCCCAGGCCCTGCCCGCACTGCCGGCCCTGTTTGCCCCCGGGCCCGGCCCGGCACGGCCCTGCCCGCACTGCCGGCCCTGTTTGCCCCCGGGCCCGGCACGGCCCTGCCCGCACTGCCGGCCCTGTTTGCCCCCGGGCCCGGCACGGCCCTGCCCGCACTGCCGGCCCTGTTTGCCCCCGGGCCCGGCACGGCCCTGCCCGCACTCAGCCCTAGGCCGCACCGCAGGGCCTGCGAGGGCGGGGAGGGCCCGGGGCGCAGCACCCCGCGCCTACAGCTGCCCGAGCTGCTCCTGAGAATGGAGACTGGGAGCGAGCCCTTGGAACCCTTCTATTGCCGCGCATCTTGGTAAGGCCCTCTGTCGCACGGACCTCTCTGCCATAAAACACCCTTTGCCGGACGGTGGGGAGAGAAGCCGGGTGCTTTCAGAGACTTCACGGGGAGAAAACTTCACTGCCGCCACCACTTTGGCAAAGTACCAGAGAATAGCACCGACGGAAAGCTGACACTTTCCCAACCCCAGCCCTCTTCGGAGGCTCAGCCCCCGCCACGGCCGCCGCCCCAAGCAGCTGCGGCGCAGCTCCCTCCTACCCAGGCCCGTTCCCGTCCCCACCTCCCGCCCGGTGTCCCGGAGCGCCGGGGCGGGCCGGTCCCTGCCCCCGCCCCTCCCGCCGCCCTCCCCCGGGCCGCTATAAGCCCGCGGAGTTTCCGCGTCCTGTGACTGCAGTCAGGTGGTGGCTGAGGTTCCCGCTCCCTCCCACCCTCCGTCCCGCTTCGCCTTCCCCCGCCCGGCAGGGGCCGGCCGTGCGGGGAGCCGGCTGGGAAAACTTGGAGGGAAGTTGCTGGCTGGGGAAGTTCAGGAGCGGGAGAGCCGCGGCCCCGGCAGCCCGGCCTCTCCGCCGCACTCCGCGAGAGGGAGGGAGGGATGGCCGGCGGGGAAGGAGCGGGCAGCGGCGTGCCGGAGTGCCGGGAGCACCTCTTCAAGGTGCTGGTGATCGGGGAGCTGGGCGTCGGCAAAACCAGCATTATCAAGCGCTACGTGCACCAGCTCTTCTCCCAGCACTACCGGGCCACCATCGGCGTGGATTTCGCGCTCAAAGTCATCAACTGGGACAGCAAGACCCTGGTGCGGCTGCAGCTGTGGGATATCGCAGGTACGGGACGGGCGGGCTGCTCGCCGCAGGTGCGCCCCGAGGGCGCTGTGAGCCCGGCCGTCGGGGGCCCGGAGCACGGCCTCTGCGGAGGAAAGCGTGTTTTGGCTGGGAAACCTCTCTTCTTGTTTTTCGTCTTACCCTCTGTTATATGCAACCTCTCGTTCTTGCCTCTGAGGTGTAAGTAGAGGGAGATCTTGATGTCGGAGTAAAGGTTTTTTTCGCCCTCTCCCGTTAGCAGCTTTCGTGGGGCTCTAGGCTTGGCCCAGGGTTTTGTAGCAGTCCTCGAACAGCTGCTTTACTCTCACTACTGGATCCGGGGCTCATACTGCTCCTCCTGACCTGCTTGTCCAGGTGGTGGTGGCCTTGCTTATGGCTGCTGCTGAAATTAATTCAGGGCTATGGCTCTGTAATTCATCTAATGCACCGTGCCTTACAGGTTAAAGGTAGCTCTAACAGCTAAGGTTGTCCTCAAAGGAAGAATGCTTAAACTTTGCATGCTTGGAGTCACCTGGTTAATTTCAAAGTAGCTTTCATCCCTGCTGCATCGAGTGAGGGAATGGCACTTCTATTATGCTTAGTTCTATATTCAAATCACAAATTTATATATTAGAAACATACTTTGAGCACATGGAAGCAGAAAAACTCCTGTCCACTTGTCCAAACCACGCATTATTCCTTTCCTATGTATAATTCAAAACTGTTCTTCAGCATCTCTGTTTCCAAGACTCCAGCTGTATACCCGCCATGGTTAACTTTGTTTATGCTGTGGTGTTAAATGCCACAAAGCAATCTCTGTTTTGCCATGGTCTCATAAGAGACCCTCAGCTCTACAATCACCGTGGCTGGTATTGCATTTCCAGTTTTGTGTGTCCCCCCCAGGTGTTAGCCCACAGCTCTCTTCATCCCTATCTACCACCCTCAGAATATCTCCTCCTTCGATATGAAAAAGCAGACCTTGTTTCAAATGGCGGTGTTTAAACTTAAACTACTGGAAGACACAAGGGAAATGACCTGGTAGCTACTGTTTCCGTGAACTTTATGCTTATCAGTGGAAGCTCAGAAATAAGGAAGTGAGACATGTGGTTGCTGTAACCCTGTGACAGACCAGCTGTACCTCAGCCTCTGGTCTTTTTTGCTCTAAAACACTTCAAACATGATTCCTCAAACTGAAAAGCCTTCTTACTGCCATATGCTGAAAGACACATGGATCGTTCTGTTGCTGGCCTGTAGGGCAAATGAAAACACTTTCTAATTGCTGTTTTGAAGAGCAAGTAAAATGTTGGCAAGCTTTCTTTTCTGATGCGTTCCTTTTGTGAATCAGCTTTAAATTTCTATGACTCAATTAACAGTATCAGTGTAAACTGCTGCAATCCTCTGGGTATATTTAGTGAGCCTGGGGTTCCAAAGATTGAAGAGGGGAGGCAGTTGGCATCCTGGGGTTTGGCAGGCTGCCATGCTTGTGTTTGACTTCTCAGCCCTTCCTTGCTCAGACTTGGGTAGGCTGTGTGCTTTGCCAAAGCAATCTGTTTCAACAGGATAGGCAGAAACTTAGCTTTAACTTGTTACAAAGTTTGGACAGAACCTATTTGCACCTTGGGAAATTCTATCAGTACATCCATACGTTAATGTCATGATCTAGGAGACAGTATTTTTCATTCCTTATTATTGCCCTTGGTGTATCTTTGATGCTGCTAGGTGAAGACTAAGTTAAGATCTGCTGATAAATCCCTGAAGGCTTGTGATAAATTGGTTGAATAATTAAATTGATTGAAGAACTAAAATTTTTCCTGACACTGAAATATTTTTCCTATTTTATAAGACTTTCGTATGAAACTCCTGGTTAGCAGATATGAAGAAGGAAGATACAACTGTTCTGCAGTTTGCACTCCAAACTCTTAGTCTAATCTGCTAGTTTAGGGTTTTCTGTTTCCAAAGGGCTGGGGGAATCTTGCCCAATGGAAAAAAAAAAAAAAACCAAAAAAACGACTAAGAAGTAATCTTAGTGATTTTTGATTGGGTTGTGCTTAGCCAGTGTGATAGTGACAATTTGGACTCCTGTAGCACTTGACATCTGGTAGCTAATTATTAGAATAAAGGGTGTTTTAGTATCTGTAAGGCTATTTGATGGTCTTAAAGCTGCTGAAGTCCTCAACCTGGGAGTGTGTTCTGCAGCTGTTTATATATACAATCAGGAATGTTTCTAAATACCTGAGGATGTTAACAGATTTATATTGAAGTTAATAGTTATAAAACCAGGTTGAAGATGGCTTCTGTAAGCATAGACAATATTCTCTAAAGCACTTTATTGAAGTGTAGCACAGTGTCTAAGCATGTGATAGTCATTCCTTTTTAACTCATCAACCCAGCTGTCTTCTGGCTTTCAACAGCTCGTAGATAATTTTGCCTGCTGGTGTGTGCAGACAAACGGCTTTAGATCTCTTGAAGAGATCTGAATCTTATGGTAAGTAATCTTACATGTGACTTCCCTGCAAGCAATGTCGTGCTGGCATTCTGGATTGATTTTGATGCATTTAAAAAGGCTGTTGAATTAAAGTCTAACCCTTAAGCATAGAAAGGGATGTTATTTTCACTAGATCAAAGCTTGTACGTAACAGTTCATCATAAGATTTCCTTAAAGAGCTGGGTGATGCAAACTAAAGTTTTGTACCTAAGTCAATGATAAGAACTGACCCTGTAATTCATGCATCAGCTAAAGATCATAATGCAGATACTATGCTGGCTTCTGATGTAATTATAAGAAGAGTGATGAATGTTGTGCTGTTTATTGCAATACAGCACATTACTGGATGGCTTCAAATTCTCGTGCTAGTGAGGTTCTTTTGGTTTTGGTTTTTTTTGTGATTAGATAATTCTGTCAAATAGAGCATGACCGTGTTACACTGCTTATGCTTTTTTTTCTGCTGAAAGTAGCCCTCTTGTTTTGAGGTACAAAGTAATGCAAATTCTTGCAGCAGCATCAAAGGGGAGGGGATGTAAAATGTTGAAGTGGGAGGAGGGTTACTGTCGTGCCTAGACATTTGTATTTTATGGATATTCAGACATTTTTGTTTTTAGACACAGGTTGTAACTTCTTGAATAAAGGTTATGGAAAAGCTTGAGACTTAGACTGATCAGTCACTGTCAAATTATCTTGGTTACAGTATAAAGAAAGAAGCATTTTGAAAGAGGCTGAACAGATTATATGCCTGTTCATGCAGGAACTTTAGCTGCTCTTAGGCATTATTCTTGGGTTTCTGTTTGGTTGGATTTTGTGTTTTGTTTTTATTGCATGAAGTAACGAAAAATATATCTTTCTGGATAAATTCTGAAAACCTTAAAACCTTGATCAAAGGGCATAAATTATTGGCGAAATAAATAGGATGGAGGACTGAGTCATTGTGATAAAGAGATGCAAAACAAAGAAATCTTAATGATAGGGAAGTGTTTTTATAGCCTGTTCAAAACACTAGGGATTCCAACTTGGCAAGCACTCTGTTTTAGTGAGCACTGCACTAACCATAGTGTGCTCAGGAGGGATATGGGATGTGGGATATTGATGAAGCTGTCAGGTGATATTGAAAGAATGAAGGATTTTCAGTGTCATAGAAACTTTTGAACTGATTTAGTAAAACCAGCAACTGTATTAGCTTTTGTGCTCACATTGATTATCACTGTCACTCACATCAGCCTATATTAAATGCAGTTTGCTGGAGGGCAGGAGTGGAAAAGATCATAGATGGTGGTTTGAGTTTGGCTTCTTGTGAAGAATGTCACTAATGGCAGCTGGTAGACAAGATTTGAGAGCTTTTTTTTCTAACTTCAGTATAATAGCATTCTTCTCCCAGGATTTTATTAGAATTTCTTTGTGTGGATATTTATTAAAACTAAAGTAATGCTTTAACTGGCTTCATAACATGGTTATGAAGTTGGCCAAACAGATGAGGAGTCATTGTACTTTGGTATTGTAAACATGCTCTGCAGGCTTTCAAGAGCTGAATGATAAGCAGCATGTAGCATGTAAATTTGTTACAAAAATCTCCTTGAGATGAACTGAACTGTAACTTGTTATAGGAATACACAAGTCCCCAAGAGAATGGAGAAATCAGATTAAGTATTTTGCTTAAATGCTAAGTTGAGGAAGAGCTGGAATAACCTGTCTTTTGTATGAAGAGAAATGAGTGTTAAGATATGAGTTGATGTTAAGAGCAAGATAACTTTGTAAGTAACTTTTAGGCTTATCTATAGGTAGCCATGAGAAATGGGTCAGAGTAAAAGAAACCATGGATATGGCTGACTTTGAAAGGCATTCAGGCAATTATAGGATGTAAGATAGTTTACTTTCATGTGAAAACTCTAGTTTCAAGCAGCTCTGTATTCCAGTTAGTCTGCACTTGTGCCACTGGCATGTCATAGAGGCTGCCAGGTTGCTTCTGTACTGGGGCATTAGCTTGTTTCTTGAGTTATGGACTGATTTTATTTTTATTTTTTTAAATAAGGTCTAAAGCAAGTGTTAAAGGGTGTAAATGCATCCCTGAAAGTCTGTGGGGAAACAACCAGAAAAGTGCTGTTCTGTATTCATACCTGGATCTGTGCCAGAGGTGTGTATGCTACTGTTGCTTTGCAGAGAAGTCTCTAAGTATGGAGAATTTGGAGGCAGCGGTCTCTAAAAGTCATCAAGGTATTCTTGCAACAACTTGTCCTTGACCACAATGCATGTTGAAGGGATTAAAATGGCAACTCTGGCAAAGAAACCATTAAAAAATTGCTTAGCTGTGTGCCTGGTACAAGTGAGCATAAAGTGGAGGCAAGACAATCCAGTGTAACTTGCCCTTAAATGTGAGGATTTTTTTTCTCACCACTATAAATATTCTTAATGAGTGAAGGATGTGCACATAAATAACCACATCAGAAATGGATGCAGAACTTGGAGCTGAGAGTTTCTTCAGAAACTTGTAAGTTTTCTGAGGTTGTTTCCTAGTTTGTATGGTGATGGAGGTTCCAGGAGCAGCCTACAGGTGGAGATTAGGAGTGCTATTATTTTGCTTACAGCTGAGGCAGGTCAGAAAGCTCCCAGTCAGGGTTGGGGAATCTTCTACGTGATTGTCTGCAGACTCATGGAAATATGAAAGACTTAATTTCTGACTGCTTCCTGCTCACACATGTTTAAATCTAAATCTCATGAGAGAAAATTTACTTAAGGGTTGTGCTTACTGGAAACATGCAAGACTAGCAGATAAAGTTGGAGATGGGAAGCAGAAGGCCTGCTCACATAAATTTTTGAACATAGAGGCAAGAAATAGAATTGAGGGTGTATTTTGTTTCCTTCTGGTAACCACCCTTCTGTGGGAAATCTTGTGTGGGTGTCCTTTCTTATGACTTTCCTGGAATAGCTGGATTGGGGCTATGAGCTTTCACTTCAAGCTTTCACTTCAGAATGACTTGCTGTGCTTGGAACTCTAGAGCTTAATATGCAAATAAGTGCTGGATGTGTTAAACTTGGGGGGTTTGGTGTGTTTCCAGCTTTCTGACATCTCTGCATACAAACAGATTCTAGATATTTTATATCTTGGGAATCCTGTTTAAATACACTTAATGAAATGTTATCAAGTGAGGTATGATTGTTAGTCTAATGAAGGAATTTCATTAGAATTCTTATCAATGAGGCATTATCAGTGGGGTACCAAAGCATTCATAATGGCAAAGGTTCTTTTGCTTAGTTTGTAGCTACTCAAAGTACTGTATATGTTATCTTGGCCTAAGCCTATAACCATTGTACTGATTGAATTCCATAAGCATATGGGAAATGCTACTGGTTTGATGTTGGTGTTATAAGGTGGTCTAGTATGGTAATTTTGATTATGCAAGGCAGGACTGTTCAGTTAAATGGGAGAACTGAGACCAGATGTTCTTTGAATGTGTCACATATAAGCTTAGAAATTCCTCACAAGGCATTTCAAGGTGTTCTATGAGAAATGGGGTTAAAGATGTGATCCTAAAATACCACCTGATCTAGTAGAGGCTTCAAACAAAGTTCAGTGTATTTATCTTACAGATACTTTCAATTTCTGTCAACAATGGAAATGTACTTAGTGCTTGAACTTCTGTTCACTATGGAATAGATGATGCTTCAGCTTTATTTCAAACAGATGTCACATAGCAGTTGCTCAGAAGTTTTGTGGTTCCTACAAGATTACAATAAAAGCTCTTCCCTAGTACTCTAATACAGAGAATAAGGGATGGCTGGATGGGTATACATCAGATAGATGGGGAAATCTACCTTAAAGGCAAACAATACCTAAATTCTTAAGTGCAATACAGTAGACAGAAGGAAAAATAATATATAAAGATCAACATAACTAATTTTTGGATTTATAAAGCAAACTAGAATACTTTGCAAAAATAATAATCTTGCTTCTGTCACCCACTTTTCTGAAGGCAAGTATTAAATTCTTGCCCTTCATGTAATACTGACTCAAGTAGTTGGAAATTAAGCTGGTTTGACAAGTCAAGCACATTGCCCTTCAAAGACAAACTGGCGCAGACAGTATTGAATATACACTTTTCTCTTAATGTGTGGCATTCACATGAATGTACATCAAGCTTTATCAACTCTCCTTGTATCTTCAGAAGCTGTGGCTTCAGAGTCTTGGTGCTTAACCTTATTTGCATCTCTACTTTGCCTCTTACCAGTTTGGTTTTCCTTGGGTGCACATTAGGACAGGGTGTTACCAAAGTGCATATGTGCAAGTACAATTTGAGTTGGCAAGTGCTATAAAGGGGTAATTCTCAACTTATAACATAAAGTAAAGAAAATAATCTTAGCTGACTGATTCTAGGAAAGGTGCTAGCATGCTGTGAAAAATAAGATTCTTCCCCTTGGTAGTGAGTGAGACCACTGGATTCAGTCTTTTGTAGTCTGCTGTAAATGGTTCCCTCCAAATACTTGCTGCTGAGTTTCAGAAGTGTGATATTCCATGTTAGAAAGAAGTGATTTGCAGGAAGGGAATGTCTATTTATATTTTTGCATAAAAATATAGGAATACCTCTTGTGAAATTCCTGCAGTTGTTAAAGCTAGCTTGACCAGCAGTAAGGAAAATTCACAGCATGCTTCTCAAGCTACTGTGGTACAATGTCCAATATTCAAAGATCTCTCCTGGCTATGGAGACACAAGAAGAGGATAAATAGAGTGAGATTATTCTTTGAGAAATGGTGGGATTTCAGGGATTTATAGAGCTTGCTTAGATATAAATGCCTTAACTGTCTAGAGAAGGTTTGCAAACTCTCAGTAGCAGTGGCTTCTACATTAGCAGGGAATGAAAGCAAATATTCCTTATTGTATGGATTTTAGCAGCTTTTGAAATAATAGGTTGAGAAGTAGCCTCTAAATGTCACTGCAAACAGCTTGTGGGAGCTTGTTCTTTAAATGCTCCCAGGCTAAGAGTGCTAGGTAGAGCAAAGTGGCAGCACTTTGATACAAAATTCCAATCACACACAATGTGCCATGACAAATTGACCATTTTAGAGATTAACATTTTTTCGGTCTCGTGATAAAGTTGTGTTGGAGACAAAGTGACTTTAGAATTGTTCTCCTGTGTGCTGTGAAATACTGTAGTGCCATGCAGCATCACTGTGTAATACACAGTGCAGCTCTGACTGCAGGGCAGCTCACCAAAGGATATGGATCAGAGGGTGTCAGGCATGAAATAGCTTAACTCTGGCAGATTACTTGTTTGGGTAAGTCTTGTTAAAGCAAGGTAGGAAGTACCAATTCATGCTGTTGCTGGCACTAATTGGACTATGTCAACTCTTCTGAATACTAATGCAGAGGAATTGTTCCATACATGCTGCATTTGACAGCTAGTTAGAAATTGCTTAGCTTGGTTGCATCTGATTTTCTGGGGATTGAAATCTAGTGCTTAAGTAGGGACTTTCTCACTTTTGCTGTTTAGCAAAGAGGCAAAAAAATGGGTGAATTTTTATAGGAACATGTCTGTCTTGTACTGCATAAAATAAACATGATGTTGGACAAAACCCATTGAACTTTAAGTACAGGGTGTTGCCTTTCAACTTCTTAAGGGCAGAACAGTAAACTGTTGAAGTCAGTTTGGACAATTAAATCATAAGATTAGCCCTAGACCACAGGCAGCCATGAGAAGTTTCAGTCTTGCTGTAAAATTCCTGGTGAGGGCTGTGCAATTATTTGAGGGAAAATTTTCTATCTTTGTGGGAGAGAATGGCATGCCTTTTTAATTAGGTTGATAGAAGTGATCATAGCTCCTGGTGGAAATCTGGTATCTAGCTTCCTTGCCATCTCTGTTCTTGCTGTTTCATGGGTAGTGAACTGGATTGTCCTGTGTTAAAATATAATGATAGCAAACAGTGAGTGGAAGGGCTAGTCATTGATTTTGAACTTTCATGTAGTTAACAAATTGTTAGATTAGAAACTGGCTGTGTTGGAAAATGGAACTGCATTGATAAAAGCAAACTGCTTCCATATTTCAGAATGAAGTAGTGAGTTCTGTGAACATGTGGAAATACTTTGTGATATGATCTAAATAACCAAAATACTGCTCCACTTAAACTGGTATTTGTCAGTAACTTTTCAATGCCTCCAGAGTCTCTCATACATACTATGTCTGTACAGTATATTGTCACTGTCATGCCTCTGATGCTGCATTGTTCTACAAAGCTGCACCCTGCAGCTTTCTAATATAGAAATAACCAGAGGATCAAAGGTTGTCTCTCACAATAAAATGTGAGTCATTCAAACGGGAATTAACTGGCTTTTGCCCTAAAGGCTGTTCTGAAGCATTTGGTTAAGGATTAGTGTTGGGAAGAGGTCCATCCTGTGGTCAGTTAACTTACCAATACCACCCCTAGTAAGAAAGGGCACTGGCAGGTGTAATTGTCTGAGGCTGCTTTTGTCTGTTAGAATCTCTAAGTACTGCAGTCAGTGAAGCTATTTTTAGTATTTGTCTCATACAGGAAGACATAACATTCTAGTAATTCTCACTTCTTAGCCTCTATTTGTCACCAGAACCACAAATACCACTTTTTCATAGTGGTGGAAAGTCAAGCTGGGTGTTCATTAACACTTACAGGTTTCTAACATCTGCTAGAGCTGCTAATGTCATAGAATCACAGAATGGCTTGGGCTGCAAGGAACCTTAAAGATCATGCAGGTCCAACTCTACTGCCATGGGACTAGACCATAGGTTGCTCAGAGCCCCATCCAAACTGGCCTTTGAACATTTCTGGGGTGGGGCATCCACAGCTTCTCTGAGCAGCCTGTTCTGGTGCCTCACCACCATCATGGTGGATTTTTTCCCAATATCTTGTCTAAACCTACTCTGTTTAAAACCATTTCCCCTTTGTCCTGTCAGTAAAGAGCCCCTCTGTCTTTCTTGTAGGGCTCCCTTTAGGTACTGGAAGGACTCTGAAGGCCTACTGAAGCCTTTTCTTCAAGCTGTACAATCCCAACTCTCTCAGCCTGTCTTCACAGGAGATGTGCTCCAGCCCTCTGATAATCCTCATGGCCTGCCTCTGGACTCACTCCAACAGGTCCGTGTCCTTATGTTGGGGATCCCAGAGCTGGATACCACACTCCAGTTGGGGTCGCACAAAGGCAGATCAGAGGTGCAGAATCAACCTCCCTCACCTTGCTGCTGACACTGCTTTGGATGTAGCCCAGATTCAAGTGATTTTTCTGGCCATGGTGCAAGTGAACATTGCTGGGCCATGTCCAGCCTCTCATCTACCAGCACCCATGTCCTTCTTGGCCCAGATGCTCTCAATCTCATTCCCTACTGTATGTTGGGACCCCAAGCCAGTTGCAGCACTTGTACTTGGTCTTGTTAAACCTCACGGGGTTTCCATGGGCCTACTTCTCAAGTTTGTCCAGGCCCCTCTGGATGGCATCCCATCCCTCAGGTGTGCCAGCTGTACCACTCAACTTGGTGTCATCTACAAATTTGTCTATTTCATTAAATAAATTCACAGTTCAACACCTCTGTGGTTTTAACATGTATAAGACTGAGAAGCCAGGAGCTATCTGGTGTTAACGGTCTTGGAGTCTGTCTACTCTCAATCTATGGCTGCTATCTGTGGGAAAAAGCAGGTAGACACACTTGAATGTGAGCTGTTATATTGATAGTGGTCTGGTTAACCTACTTCTTGCAGAATAACAGATCCAGTCTAATTAGGTAGGACAGTTCTGGGATAAGATGTGCTGGTTTGGGGAGATGGGGGATAGCTGTCAGCAGTGGTAACTTGCCAGTAACATGCTTATATATCTCTCTGAAAAGGAACTTCATTCAACTCACACCTGACCCTGGTAATGCTAAAATGTACATTAGATGTCTGGAGAACTGGGAGATTCATCCTTAGGGCAGTTCTGGATATTTGCTGTATTGTGCCAAAAATCCAGCTGGCAATCCAAAGTGTGGTCTTTTCATGCCTGTGGCTCTTGAAGGGCCCAGGTGAATTTTGAAAGTGACAGTAATTCTAACTCAATTAGAGGATTGAACTATATTCCCAGCCATTTTGGATGATTTATATTAAATCTGTTGCACTGAATGACAGTAACTTTACTGAGAGTTGGAATTATAAATATGGAATTGTCATTGGGTGTTCCTGGGGAGGAAAAAAAGCTTTCACTTATTTTTCAATTGGTCTTTTTCACCATCTACATTGAATATAAGCACAAATGTTTCATGGTCCTGGAAATGGATTGAATCAATTTAGTTGTGGAGCTTGGCACTGAAGTTTAAATGCTGGAACTGTGCCTGCACGCTGGTCAATGAAGTCAGTAGTTGATAGCAAGAACCTAAAAGCCATAGTGTTGGCAGTCAGAGTTGGTCTCACTGTCCTTCTTGAATTTTGGTATGAGTGACTATTAGTGGTCATGGTAAATAGTTGACCTGAGAATGCTTCTCACAATTCAGGGAGATTTTTTTAAGTATTTCCAGGCTAAAAAATGGTTTATTACAGTCAGTCACTATAGTTTACTAAGCATTCCATGATGCCTGTGAACACTGCAGTGTATAGTAACTGTTGATAGAAAAGCAGAATGAATTAAATGAGCCCTAGTAGGAAACTACTTCTATGTGTTTTGAGCTAACTGAATTTGGTTCACTAGATCTGTTGGTCATTTTGTTTACTGCAGTTATTGCTGGATAGTTCTTTGGGTTGGTTTTATAGTTTAAACTTTTCCTGTGTGGCTTATTCCTTCTTTCTTTTGAACATTAACTGCCTTTTCAACTATTTGAATTATCTTCAGTGTTCTGAAAATTGGTGAGAGATTCTTTACTCTATTCATAAACTGAGTGTTTTTTGGCAACTCTATTATTTGGTCCAGGAAAAAAAAACTGCCTAGTTTTATCGCTGTGGTCTTCTAGTTAATAGCAAACAGCTTGGGAGTAAAACTTCTCAGCTAGTTGTACACTGACTTTTATCTATATATTTTATCTATATATCTATACTTTAAGGTTCTGATATAGAACTTCAAACTTGTTGAAATATTTTGCACTCTGGCTACCCATTAAGCTGATTATCCTTTTAAAGATGGCTTGAACTAACATTACTTTAATGGAATTAATGGAATAAACTACTTATTCATTTTTGCATTTGTCAGACACTTATAATCCTTGGTCATCTTATCTCTTCCTCATTATGACACAGCTTCTGGAGGATTCTAGAACTGTTAATCTCATCTGAAAGAGAAACTTGGAAGAACCTTGTCCAGCTGTCTATCAGTGTTCCTGATGAGATATTAAGGTTTTAAAGGCAACTAACACAATTCTCTTTTGAGTTGTATGACTTCAGATAAGGTAAAGCTTGGATTCTTACAAGATAGGGGAACTCTTGCTATACTGTTGGTATTGACAGGGGTAAACCAATACCTACCTTCATAGCAAATAAGAATAGCTTGGGAAACATCTTCTAGATGGGACCTTTTACTCTCCTTAAGTAAGTTCTTGTTAGCTGATATAAACTGTCTATTAACTCATGAATACACTAAGCAGTCTGGGGGAAGGTAGCCTGACACTTGTTATTATGCATATCCAGCAGTCATTTATACATTTAAATTGCTTTTTCTAGCCCCAATTCCCATCATGCAGGAGGAGTTAAAAGTTGAAGTAATAAGTGAAATAATAAGGAATGTAGGGTATCATTTTCTAAATAAATGCAAGAGCTGCTAGAATGGTGAGTCACGCTTCAGTAATAAACAGGACACAAGTGTTTCTCCCTTCTACTGGGAAAGACTGCTCTAGAAACTCTTTAAAATGTACTTCAAGGCAAGGTTACAATGATAACTTACCTTTTGCAGTAAAGGACAAATATAAATGTCAAACCTGGATATAATTTCTTTCATGTAGTTTTTAATTTACAGCTCACCCCCATTACAATATAAACTGGGGAGTGAGAATAGCTCCCAAGTTGTAATGCAGTTTTAAATTCAACTTTATTCCTGTGGTGCTGCTGTAGGGAACTGTATTAGTTCCTGGTGTATGTCATTGTGCAAATATGTCACTTATGGTTGCTGCAATTACTGGAAAATATGGTGGCAATATGTGCTGAGTCATTTAGGTATGAAAACTGTGGTTAGAGAATGCAGAACTTTGCATTACATGAAGTCACTTCCATACCCCAAAATTAAACTTCTGATCCCTGTGACTGTCCTGTATCTTATCTCCTGATTTATACCTGAACTACTTAAACACAAACTATACTCTAGTGGTACCATCAGATTTATGCCTAGTCACTGGACCAGAGTGATTAATCTTGTGATGTCCTTTCTGTACTGCTTTACTAAGCAATTAGTTATCTTCCTGCTCTCTTCTAAGATTATACACACTGGAGATTTTAAGTCTAGTTTAATCTGATCACTTTTAGTCTTTTTCTTCTCTGGGGATTTGATCCACTTTCTGTACTGCTAGACATTGTTGTCACATGTGGAGAAATTACTATAGCAAATATCTTGCTGGACAGAGGAAGGGGCAAGACAAATGTCTGAACTGTGCATGGCAGAAATTGAGACGTTTAGTTTTAAGAACAAAGAATGTTCAGCCTTGAGAATTTGGAAGATTAGTATTTCCTTGTTTGGTTTTTCTGTATGAGGGTTTGTGGGTTTGATTTGGGGTTGTTTTGCAAGCAGAAAAGGGCTTGCAAAAGCTCTGCCTGAAAGTCCTGTTAAATTTTCAAAAAGCTGTCTAGAATGCTCTGCATCCTAGGCAAAAGTGTCAGAATGTGCTTTGTCAGTAATGACAGGGTTCTAAAGCAAGTCTACTCTCTTTAAACTGAATCCTTTTCCTGCCCAGTGCTGTATGCCTTTTACCAAAAAAACTTTTCCCTCCTGGTTGGGCTATATTTTATTGCTTCTGTTTTTGTGTAAAATACAGTATATCCATCTTCATTAGGCCTTCGGACAGGATGAAAGAGCAGTTGAGAGGTGGTATTCAGACCAGGTTTATTATTAGTGGCACCTGAATTCTAGAGGTGCAATCAGCTCTGTAATAACCTGGTTTGGGTTCCTCTTGAGAAGTGAAGCACTCATATTTGGCTGTATTTGACCTATTAAAAGGTATTCATCTCTAAGAATAGGATGCTGTTGAATTTGTGTGTTTACAGATGAGAGAGCAAATCTTCCTAATATAAAGCATAAATCTAGTAAGTAAAGATGGAAGCTTTCATGCTGATAGGCACATCAGTTTTCTACTTTCACCCAAATTAGAACTGTGGAAGAATATGTATTGATATTTTTCTAAATTTGAAACTCATGCTACAAGAGATAAGGGTTGCTGGAAATAAAAGTTAAATGATTGCTGTGGACAGCCAAAGCCCATGATTTACACTCTGACTGCTACATGCTGACTTCCATTCCTAGCAGAACTGGTGTCTTCTTCCACTGTGAGAAGCCTCTCCTGACTCTGCAGGTTTGGTTCTGAGCTACAGTTTGTAACTTTGCTTCTTTGGAAGCTATATGTAACACTGTACTAATTTCACCTTTGTGTACCCCTTAAATGTGCTGTTGTGCATCTTTCAGCAATGGTTATTGCTATAGGAGGCTAGTGATGGGAGAGCAATAGGCAGGAAGGGATTCAGTCAATGATCATGTCCTTCACTGTGCTTAGTGATTATAGCCTTGTTTATGTACAGCATGCACAGCTCTCTGAGAAATGGTAACCTGATAACCTTTTCTGCAATTCCTAAATAACTTAGGTGTTTTTTTAGTGTAGTGATTATGTAGTAATTCAGTGATTACGCTGTCTACTCCTTCTATTACAATCTAGCAACCCTTCCTACAACTAATCAATAGAACTTAATTTTCTTATGTAAATGTTCATCAAGTGTTTGGATAAGCAGCCTTAAGTAAAGCCTGGAAGTTCCCAGCTTTCCAGCCACTGAATAGGGAGGACTACTGGGACCATTTCCCTTGCTGCTTCAGATTCATGTTCAATCTCATGTAAATAACAGCAGTGGTGTTCAATTCTGGACCATTTTAGGGCTCAGTTGAAGAGCTCTTTCTGTAGAATACTTAGATTGGTACATGACATTGTAGGTCTTGAGATTACACTTTGTTTTGTGGGACTGTCCTATGGTGTGAAGGGATATCTCCTTGCATTGGATACTTTAGCATAGTTCAAGCTGTTCCCACATGGCAGGAATTGGTGGTGAAACTAACAGCTAAACAAATGGAGATGATGAGGAGAGACTTTTCAAAACTTGTGTGGTGCCCTATGCAGTGACTGGCTTAATGTAACTAAATTTCACTGTGTGGAACTCCATTAAAAAAACCCAACCAAAATCCCTACATTCTAAGGGTAAAGCTTCTTTATATGTGACATCATTGGCATGCAGAAGTGGTAACTGATCTCTTTCCTAATGGTACTTAATTAGTGGAAACAGTGATCTGTGGTATGGTTTGTAGTAAGACTATTCTAAAAACCTCTCTTAGGCATAAGAGTCCAGCCTAGGGAGGCAATGTGAACTATTTGTGTACTCTGTTTAGGAGAATTGTATTAGCAGTGTGGCTTTTCCAGAAGCATAGTCACAGAGAGGCAGGCTTGGTGCCTGACTTGTTGCATGGCCTTAAAGTCCATGGCATAAATGCTGCTTCAAAAGTTGAGTTTTGAGTATAGAGATAAGAGCTTTCTTCTTGGGTCTTGCTAGTTCTTACACAAGATAATCAATCAGTAGAGAAAAAAGTCATGTGTAGCTCCATTCTGAAGAATGTACTGGGTAGTAGTATAGTTTTCTGCAGCATCATAGTTTAAAGTGAACAGACAGAAATAAAGTCAGCTTCTTTATGGTTCTCTGGAACTTTACTGTGGCTGCTACTGTTTCCAGGCCATTCAAACAGCTGTTTAGGCAACCTTTTCTGAAACTGTCTGTAGGGAATGAGCTAATCATACTGTGAAGTACTGACATTAAAGTGAGGCAAGTGAGCTGCAAAAGCACACTGCTGAACAGGATCTCTTGCCAATTTCCTTCATCTACTGAATTTCTGTCTTTTTATGAGAAGGTGATAACACACTGAATTCTCCTTGTATCTGTTTGTCCTTGCTAATCAAAGTTGGATTTGAATATTTATAAACAGAGGACAGCTAGGTTTCCAAATACAGTTCTTCCTTTGTGTTCCTAAACCTCATATGCACAAAAAGATAAAAGCTCAATTTGTGATATGCTCTAAATCATAGAGTTCAGGGACTGCTTTTCCCAGTGAAGGCTTCCCAACAAAGCAGGAAGCTCTTTTAGTAGCCCAGACTTCCCAAACAATGTGCTAGGACTTGATACTGCTAAGCACATTCAAATGTAAACACACTGTGATAGTTTGACCTTTCAAAAAGAAGAATGAGTGAACTGGCACACTCATTTCTACATTTCAAGTCTTCTGGCTAAAGTAGTTGTACTTCATAAGAAAAGGCTTTTTTTTTTTTTTTAGTTTTCTCTGCTTCTGGGCAATTTATTTATTTATTTTTAAACTTTGGTGAATAACTGTACTTTACTTGTTCTTGTTTTAATCCTGAGATTGCTGTAGAACTTCTATAGCTGAACATTAATCCAGAGTAAATCTTAGACTTGAAAAAATGGAGTCAAAGTTAGGATTTAGCCAGAACTGTTACACTAACAGTTCCTTTTGAACTTTTTCTTAAGGAAAAATGATATAGACGACTTCTTCAGAAGATACTTTGAAGGCTGTTGGCCTTGAAGCTTGCAAAACCCTTTGTTGCTCACCATTCAGCAAAAGGCTGAGTTTGCTTAAGTCTTTAGCTGAAGCAACTAGATTAAAATATAAGCCTTAATATTCTTTGAAATAATGATTTGTGTATAGCTGCACTGGTAGTGTTTTTAGGCATTACGTCTCAAAGAACTCTACTCAACAAATAAGTTGACTGTATAAGTATATAATTTGAGTAATAAGTTTTTATTAAGAAATTCCAAGTGGTAGTTGGGACTGCAAACTACTTTAAGCATCTGACTTGTCATGTGTATTATGTATAATAGCTGTTACAATGAACATGCATGAGATAGAGGAGACAATGTTTCAGGTGACTAGACCCTGAATGCTAAACTTCTATGAATTAAGCTGATACGATAGTCCATTTACACTGGATGCATTTTATGTTTCAATATAAATGTACTATGTGACTGTCTTCTCTTTCAGGCCAGGAGCGCTTTGGAAATATGACCAGAGTATACTACAAAGAGGCAGTTGGTGCTTTTGTGGTCTTTGATGTCACAAGAGGCTCCACTTTTGAGGCTGTTTCAAAATGGAAGCATGATTTGGACAGTAAAGTACTACTTCCCAATGGGAGCCCCATCCCTGCTGTTCTCCTTGCAAACAAGTGTGACCAGAAGAAAGATGGCAGCCAGAACCCCTCTCAGATGGACCAGTTCTGCAGAGAAGGTGGCTTTGTTGGATGGTTTGAGACATCTGCCAAGGTGAGCTCAATAGAAAGATAATTTTAGTCTCTTGAATATTGGCATAAGAAGGGTGAATATAATTATTTAGGAAGGAAAGCTATCAGGTATAGGAAGTGGCAGTCAAATTCAGCAAAATTTGAAGTGACGTGCAGGCTAGCCTCATTTCTGAAGATGAGGCATATTTGGTTTAGATTTAAAGTTATCTTAATTTCAGAGAAGTTTGAAAGTATCTGGAAACCTTGATTATCTGAGTTTTTTCATCTTGCATGCATGAGGATCAGTCATTCTTTAGATGTTAATACTATTAAATGCTGATCAAGCTCCCCAAAAGATACAGGTAATCTTTAGGTGCAGGTTTTTAAATTTCATTTTCTGTTGTCACTCTTATGTAGGAAACTGCAAGATTTGACATGAACAAGCTATTTGCTTACTTATTACTACTTACCCACCCTTTAGTGTTGCTAAAGCACTTTTCTGTTTTATCAGGCAATGTGAAGACTGAACTGGAGAAAACCAAATTGCTCTGTACAGTAATTTAAGAAAGACAGCTGCTTTATTCAGTTAGCTTGTATTGTACAGTTTTGCTCTACAGACTTATTGTCAATGCACAGATTAAACTGGCAGCAGCTTAGTTGGAAGTGAAACCCAGTATGTCCTTAAAGTTCAACTGATTCTTAAGATGAAGGACTCCTCTGGATGAGGACAGTCTGGCTGACAGACCAGATTACTGGTCTGCCTGATAAATCCTTTATAAAAAGTTAGATAAGCCTCAAGGTCCCACTTTTCCCTTGGCTTGCCTACTTCCTTTAACTGCTGCTGCTAAAGTGTTATACAATGATGTTTAGACAGCTCTTAAAAAGCAGAGTCTCTAAGAAGACTATAAGAAACAAATAACAAGTTGCTCGTTGATTACTTTAAGAGAAGGATACACAGATAAAGGTATTATTTAAACTAGATAACAATTTATTTGCATCTGAAAATATATTTCCAAACTTACTCATCTGTTACTAAAAACTGTTTTTAAGGCTATTTATACTCAAAAAGGATGTCATGATTCTGCTTTGGTAAAAGTCTTCCCTGAAGCTTTACCTGCCTGTAATACTGCTATGTATAAACTGCATTATGGTTTAAAAATAAATGCAAATAACATTGGGGAAAAAAAATCCAATGTGAAATTCTAGTGGCAACTTGCATTTTAGGCAGCATTTAAAACAGTACCATGTAAAACAAGGTTCTTGGTGCAGAGAAAAATCCAGACAATCAGTTCTAGCTTATGTATTAATTGACCTGTTGAGAACTCTGAAGAGTTGTAGTTGAAATAGCAAAAATTGAGGATGACTGGCTTGTTTTCTAAGCATACCAAAACAGTTTATGGTTTTAAGTCCTGCCCACTTGGAAATCCTATTAATCTCCTTTTGCCTTTCTGTTGGAACTGATGATTGGATCTTAAGTCTAGTCATCAGTAATGAAGTGGGCTGGTATTTCTTTTTGGAATCAAAGATGAGCAATTCCAAACTGTGCTACCAGATGGTCCAACCAGGTCAAACCTGTGGCCAGAGTGTGCTTGGCACTAGCCAGCTTGGATGTCAGAAACTGGGATATTGTGGCAACATACATCTCTTAAGTATCCTGCACACATACATTCCTTAGGGTGTATAGGAAGGGACTTCTCAAAGTATGCACGAGACCATGTAGAGTGGCTAGATGAGGCACTTGGAAATAGGTGTGATTTTGAGGCTTGTGGAAAAGATCCTCTTGTATAAATAAGTGCATCCAAATTCCATCAGAAACAGAAAAAGGCTCCAAAAGGTAGGGCAATAATACTACAGGTTGTGTAATTGCCTAGGATCCTTCCTGATGCAGAAATGCACTTAGGCATTTGTGAGTCTTCCAAATGCAGGTGACACTGATTCCCCTGACTGTCTACTAAATTAGAATCAGAATTCAACTTGTAATATATATGAATCATTTTGTCTCTAACCTTTCTGCTAACTTCTTCAGGAAAAAACGTGTGAGCAATGACTTCTTGCACCTAAACTCTTCGTGTTCTGCTGATGAGACTGAAGAATTAATTTCTTTTTTGACAGCTTTTTAATAGGAAACTGTGAATGTTAATAGGAATGTGTGACTGTTTCAGAAAGATCACTGACTTCCTTGCTTTCAACATTTTAGGACAACATCAACATTGACGAAGCTGCTCGATTCTTGGTGGAAAACATCCTTGCCAATTACAAAACCTTTCCTAATGATGAGAATGATGTGGGAAAACCAAAACTGGACCTAGACCCATTGAAAGCAGAGAGTAAATCACAGTGCTGCTAATGCTACCACCGTTCAGTAAATATGATGGGATGAGCTGCAGGACTTGCCTTAAACTGAAATGCTGCTATGGTGCTGCGTTGTGACAATCCATATGGGGTGTCTGGTACTATCTGAATTGGTGACTTGTTTGGGTGTTTACATATTCTTGTTTAGCATGAAACTGAGTATCTCGAGAGTTATCATTCCACTTGCTTGGGTGTCTGCATCTAAGTCTGATTAGTGTCTTCTTACTTGAGAACATAAGGTAGTGTTTACACTCCTAAAAGGAACAAAGACAACATTCAGTGTCTAGTTTGCTTCTAGGACATATGCTACATTCCAAATAGGACTCACTTTTAGCTGAATAGACTCTTGCACCTTTAAAGTAAACTTTTCCTTTGTCACCATTTATGTCCTATTTGAGCCTTCTCACCGGCACAATTGTTCCTATTTATTATTCCCACCATGAGGATTGGTCTCATTGCTAGTTCTCCTGGATCAAGACATCCCAGAAATCTTGAAGGGGCCAGTGAGAGATGGGAGTCTTTCCTGGTGTGATCACTAAGAATGAGTGGCTTTTACCACTGAGTAAAAACAAGATGGTTAAATTACTGTGTTTAACAAGGGAAAGACATGGTTATAAAGATACTAATAAAAATACATCTCCAGCATTTTAAGGCAGAATATTTTCAGCTACTACTTTATGTATGAAACACATTAATACAGTTGTACTGCTGGCACGTAGTTAGGAGTAACCTCACCCCTGTGCACATCCAGAAATAAACATCCAGTAACTTTTTTATGCACTAACACCAAAAACTACCAAGAGTACAAAAAGTAAATATCTCACTGTTCTGTGATGATGAACTTGCTTCTTTTTTCTTCTGTCTAGAGATGGTTCTGAATACCATGAGCAAGGAGAGAGGTCTTGAGGGAAATAGCTTAATTGGTTCATGCTAGTCTGTCAACCTTTCTGCCCCAAGCTCTGTCTTTGTTAGTTTTAGAACCCTTTTGACTGCTTTGAGCTAATGAACTGGCTTACCAGTTTGTAACTGTATACTGAGATGCTTACATTTCTTTATTGTAAAACTCATGTATTTTTGGCAGCAAATGAAGTTCAAAAGGATTAGAGATTTCATGGTTCTTGAAAGTGTTCGGGAACTCTGGCTCTGCTTGGCTCAAAGGCTTTGAAGCTCCATTTTATTTTAAGCTTTCTTCTTGGTACCTCATTGCTACTGACTTCAGAATTCTTACCTTGCTGGGTTTGATGGTGCTGGTGTTTAGGTAAACATCAGAATTCAATATATGCAGGGTTTGAGAACATGCAGGATTTGATATACTTTAATCTGTATTGAGATTTCCTAGGCTGTCTTTTTTTTTTCTAAAGAGTAACATACTTTTTAAGAGTTAAATAAATATATTTGGGCATCTTTTGTGTGTTGGTGTATGCTTTTAAGAATGTGAATCCTTACATATGTTCCACCCTATACTCAAATGCTTTCATTGACATTTGAAACAACTTTTGTGCTGTGTTAAAGAATTATTTAAAATTACCACAGGCTTGGCAAACTAAAACTGGATTTATTAAGCTTAGGATGCGAAGATAATTCAGATGAAAGGGATCTTAGGATGTCTTCTAAGTCAATGTCTTTCTCCATGCAAGGTCATAGCACAGTGCTTGGGTGTTCATGTGGTCTAATTTTAACCTCAAATCATGGAGACTGTACGGCCCTGGGAAAGTTGTTTCAATGCCTGACTTTCTTCAGGAATTGAAACTATCACAATTGTCCTATTCAATCACTTGAACAACTCCATTTCAACTGTAAACTACTTTTGATGTTTAATCTCCACTGTACTGTCTTTTTTTCGACTTCAATTAAAAAGCTACACAAATGTAAATGCCTACTTTACCTCCACGGGCAGTTTCCCCAGCTGTAGTGGATTGTGGATTTTTTTTCTTTAGTGTTAATATTCAACAGTAAAATGAAGACCAAACTCAAGCTTTGTGACTCTATCTGAATGCATCTGGGTCCTGTCACTGATAATCTAACCGTATGCAGGTTATTTTCAAGAATGTCAAAACTTTTGCTTGAAGAGTTACTGCTGCTATATTTAAGCACTTTCCTTGTGTTGTACATAGCTTCTTCTAAACCTCTGTATGAATGTAGGAGGCACATGACTCTAAAAGTGGTGCAAGGTGCTGGTTTTGATAGGTTGTCACTACTGAGGCCAGTAGTATAAAATTACCTGCAGGATGGAGTATTCCTTTTTTTTTTTTTTTTTTTTTCAAATCTTCTTTCGTCTGAGGAAAAGAATTTGAGCTTCAATAGAATGCTAGTCTTGCTTTGCTCTACAGGCTCCTTTCTCTATACCCCTCTGTGGAGAAGGAGCATTGTGATATTTAAGACTGAGCAGGTGGGTTGGGAAAGCTGATGTAGTCAGAACAAGAAAACTGTAAGGAAAGATTAGCCTGAGGAAGGAAATGGTAGCATCTTCCTGGTAGAGGGAAATGGGTCTGCAATTCATAGAGAAGTGTGTAGGTTAGTTAGCTAATCATGAAGCCCTATTCGAATTAACCCAAAAACTTTTATTTGGAAAAATATGTGGAAGACAGACACAGTGATTTTTTTTAATTTTTTTTTTCAGTATAGGATTTTCTGATCCATCTTAACTGCAGTACTATAAAAATGTGAACTATTCCAAGCTCCAGAGTTTTGTTTAAACTTTGTGTCAGGCCTGTTGAGTTGTACTAGCTCTTTAGATAGAATAAATCTTTGTTCCTCTATAATAATTAATCTGTGGGGAATAGTTTAAGTCATTCCTAGAGGCCCATACACCCATGGAACTCCCAAAGGGTCTGTGACACTGGAAAGCCCATGCTGAAGCAGGCTCCTGGCAGAACCTGTCGCTCCAGGGAAGGCCCCATGCTGCAGCAGATTTTCTGACAGGCCTTTGGGACCCTGGGGGGAATCCATGCTGGAGCTTTCTGTTCTGGAGGACTGCACCCCATAGAAGGCACCTATACTGGAGCAGTCCATGGAGCCCATGGGAAGAACTCACATTGGAGAAGCTTCTGGAGGATTGTCTCCGAGTCCTCCCCTGAGAATGAAGGAGCAGCAGAGACAGTGATGAACTGGCTGCAAACCCCTGTTTCCCATCCCTGTGTACCACTGGCTGGAGGAGGTGGGAAAAAAGGTGAGTAAAGTTAAGCTCAAGAAGAAGGGAGAGGTTGCAAAAGGTGTTTTTAAGATTTACGTTTTATTTCTCATTACCTCCTCCAATCTAATTGGTAGTAAACTAAACTAATTTGCCTCAGTTAAGTCTGTTCATCTATGAGAGCAACTCTTGAGTGATGGATGCCTGTTCTTACCTCAACCCATGAGCCTTTTGTTACATTTCCTCTCCTCCATCCAGCTGAGAGGGGGCTGATACAGTGGCTTTGGTTGGCACCTGCTGTCACAGGCAAACTACTTTGCTTAAAACTTAAATAATTGCTGTTTTTGATGGCACTTTTCCACAACATACCCAAAATCACTGCCTTCTTGTTCCTTAAACTATTAAATACAAGAACTTTGTCAGATTGCCCACCAGGATGCCATTTCATTCCATTGGGTTATTTTAAGCACAATTAGATGAGACAACTTATAGCTCAAATGGTTATGGTGGCACTTGGCATACGGATGATGGCATAAATGTGACAATTTATAGAAATTTTCTGAGTTTCAGAAGTTAGAGAATGTAAACTTTTTATTTAGATAAGACCATATATTTTTATTTGGTTAAAACAAGTTAGAAGGCATCTTACATCTGTTTATGGTCTTGCTTCTAACTTTTCATGAAGAATGGTATTGTATTTCTATTAAAACATGTTTATTCAGCAATTTTTCATTTTGCAAATAGTACAGCTTTTTGCCTGCATATACAACTGCAGCTGCACTTAAAACACATTAAAGTTAATCACTGTTAAAAAGGATTTGCTGTGATCTGCAGTATGCCTTTACTTAGAACAAGAAGACTTAACTTTTTAAATCTCCTGCAAAAAGGTTACATTCTTAATTGTAAAAAAATTATAAAAACCAAAATACTAAAGTAAAACAGTTTTCTAAGAGATTTAGTAGCTTCTGCAGTTCTTTAGTTTACCCCGCATTAAGATTGTGTATTCTCAACTGAAAGAACAAGTACCCTTCTGTTCCTCAGGCCACTGTCACAATCTCATTGTATCTTTTAGCCAAATATCTAGAATTTTTTAAAGAGGCAATACTACTTCCTCTGTCCATATCCCAATTTTTTAACATTTCCAGTAGTTAGAGAATTACAATTATCTTATTTAACTCCAGATTTCAGATAAGGTTTTCATACTATATTAAACACAGAAAGCTTTTGATATAGAAAGACATCACTGTATCATCAAATGTAAATTTACAAAAGAAAGACAATGACTCTGCAGGGTTCTCTGAGCTACTTTGATTTTTCCTCTGCTGCCTGCTCTTGCAGCATACGCTGTTTTATCCCTATATTTGAGTGGAGAGATGATAAAAGTTGTGGTGGTCCCCAGTTCACATTTTTACCTAAATAAGTGCCCTGAGCAGTCCCATGGGACTTGATGGTACTGCTGTATTTAAATTGGACTTGAACAGCTGCTGATATTGACCAGAGTGTTTTGGGTCTATGTTTCTCCAAAATGAGATTACAGCATGAGAATGTGATAAAATAGTGCTCTAGTAAATAAACAACTTGGAAATAAGAAAGTGGAAAAAGTAACATAGGACTCTGAACTCCACCTTTCTGGCACTATCTCAAATTTAAAAGAGGCTGGAATGTTGGAAAAACCATGTCCCTGACAAAAATCAAATGAGACATAAGATATTTTTGAAATGACAGTGAAGTACTGTGCTTAAGTAAAGACTATTTTCTATTGTGCAACTGGCTGTGATTTTTTTTTTGTTTTTCCTCTACCTTGTCTTCTTTGTGATTTTGTTTTTTTCCCTCTACCTTGTCCCATCAGTTCACCCAAGAAAACTTTCATAATCTACTTACTCCCTAGCTTCATGGTAAGAGTTAACAGAGTAGAGCTGCCTGTGCAGTTTCAGTCCATTTTTCTGAGGATGGTTTTGCTCAAATTCAGTTCCCTGGCCTATGTCACCTCAGTGACTGACTGTTCCCAACTCAGTGCACAGACTGCTCTTCCCAGGCTTTATCACATACTGCAGTGTTTTCATTTTCTCAGGCCTTACCATTCACCACTCACAATTTTTGATCTTTTTTGGATCACCCTTCACTCTTCCTGATCCTTCACTGCCTGCTCTTAATGAAGAGCCAGTGCAATGCTGTCCTCCTCTGTTCACAATTTCCCACTGACCTGTACCTTCCTTATATCTCTTCCACCTACTCTTTCACTTAGCAAACAGATAAAAGAGAGTTTTGGAAGTTAAGGGCAATGGGATTTTTTATCTGTTAAAAGCATTCATTTCAGAACCTAGATTTTCCTATCATTTGATAAAAAAAAATGGGGAAAAAAGTTTCAAAAATATACCACCAAAGTCCATTCTATTTCCCTTTCATCTCATGAGTGTTCCAGCCTCATGCTTGAAAATGCAGCATTGCTTCCAAAAGAAGCCTCTAGCTGATTTTGACCTTAAACCTTTGTTTTATTGAAAACTTCCCAGAACCACAGAATGGATAAAGTTGGAAGTGGCCTTGAAAGACTGTGTAATTCTACACTTCTGCTCAGACTTTGAGCAGGTTGTTCATGGTCATGCCCAATTTGATAAAAACTCCATAGTCTTGCTGGAAAACCTGTTCCAGTGTTTGACCACCTTCACTGTAATGAAAAATAAAATTAAATCTTATTTTAAAGAGGAATTTCTCATTTAAATTCTCACATTGGTTCTAATCCTGTTACTTGGCATCTCTGATAAGTGTGTCCTTAGCCTACTCATCAGCTATTTCTAGATATTCTGCTTTGCCTCCCCACCACACTCCCAGGTCATCTCTTAAAGCAAAAACTTTTACTTGTCTTGTTCTGGAGTCCTTGTGCCCTCTGTAAAATCAGAGGAGATTTAAGTCTGAGCTCCCTGAGGGCTTTTGGTAGTGTTGCTGTTCATAGTTACGCTTTTTCTGCTCTCTTCAACTACTATGTGTTGCTATAAAAAAAATGCAAAATATTTAAGATTAAGAGGCTGCTTTCCTGCAAGTGACTTGCATTTGCTGTAGTTGTTGACGTGATGCTTTCAGAGAAAAACAAAGAAGCTGGTGTTTTGAATGGCATCTTAGACGAATGATGATCAGAAGGTCATCCACCATTGCTAATCAGTATGTGCTACATTAGTATTTATTTACTGACATCTCAATGGGTTCCTAACACTTGTTTTATTATCTTGTGCATTTATTCCACATTTTCTGTCAGGCTGCCTCTACCCTAGCAATTTCTTTCCTTCAGGGAGTTTCTGTCAGATGTACTTCATGGCTTGAGACATTAGGACAGTGAAACAGCTGATGCGACTTTACAGATTCTTTGCCAGTTAGAAAACTAGCTTGTTTGAAATTCAGATTAATTTCTCTTTCCAAACAAGCTGTCCTTGTCATTGATGTTAGGTTATGGAATTCTAAATGAATTTCTTGCATAAATAAAAAGATGTAACTTGATGGATATTAAACTTGAGAACTCTTTTTTTTCACAAAGCACCTAGATACATGATTTTAATGCTATCACTCTTAGCAAAAAAACTTATTGTAGGATTTTATGACAAAAGGTCAGGTCCATTCTGAACTTTCTATGTAGTAACTATCATTCATCAGAGCAAAGAATTAAAGGCTCTGTACTTAAATATGCTTTCCTGATTTCTGTTCTTCCTCTTCTATCACCCAAAAATGTTAACAGACCCAGGCACTTAAATTTTAGTTACTTTTATGTTGTCTTTCACATAAATGTATTATGAAAGCTTTATTTACTGGGATGCTGCAAACCTTGTTGATCATCTGCAGTGGGATCAAGAAGGAAGTTTTCCTATTATGAAAAATTTCACAAGTGCCTCTTACTCTTACATGTATGTTTCATAGATTTTTTTTTTTTTTCCATAGTATTTTTCTGTCCACTAACTATTGGAAAGAGGATTCAGAGAAATAAAAAGTCTGTAAATTCCATGGTGTTTTTATCTGCATTGTGGGTCATTAACTGAATCCTGTCACACAAGTTGGCATTGGCATCTAGCAAGGTGTGGAGGTGAACAGCCCTTGCTGCTACTGAAGAAGTGTAGCCGCATGTTTGAACTCACCTCTGTCTCTGCTATTTTTTAGCTGTTTGCCCTAATCAATATTTGATAGCATAATTGTGTGAAAAGAAGACTAGCTGTTCATTTTGAAAAGAAATAAATAAAATTGAAATGTTTACTTGGCTCTCAAGTGAGAAGTGTCCCAAAGTACCTTATTTAAAATGGATGCTGTTGGACATAACGCTGAAGGAAATGCCAAGCTGAGGAAGAATTCTGCACTTTGAAATTTATGACTGTATATCTGGCTGCCTGTCATCTTGGCATAAATCAAGATCTGACATTTGTCTAAAATAAGCCTCTAGATGTAGCAACATCTGCTTATTTTTCCTCCTATTTTTCATCTAGCCATGCTCTCTGCAATTTGACAAATAGATTCTCATTAATTTTTATATTTGAAAAAGACTTAGCTTGAAAAAGAATAAACCAAGTATATTATGTTTTATCAAGGATTTTTCATCATTCACTACAGACTGGGAAACAGCAAATATGGCATTAAAAATAAGAGCTGTTAGCAATAATGCAGTCTCTGGAATGTATCTGAAAAAGTCTGCTTATAAACTAAGTTCCAGTCAACTATCTGCTGAATTCAAAACCAGCAGCTTAATGTTAATTTTGTCTGACCTTGGTGGAACGGCATTAACTTTGGTAATCATGGGCTTCATTGCAGGAATTAATTAATTGCTTCACTTTTTATTTTCTATTTAATTTAAGACTTGCAGTCTATTTCTCTTGGCTGCCAGGGCAGAGCTGACTCTTATTGAAGTTGCCATGAGCCAAGGCCCCCAGGTCCCTTCCTGCAGTGCAGCTGTCCAGCCTGTGTCCTAGTCTGTCTATGCATCCAGGGTTGCTCTGTCCCAGGTGCAGAATCCAGCACTGCTCTTGGGCAAACTTCATACGAGTGGTGATTGCCCAGTTCCCTCACTTGCTCAGGTGTCTCTGAAGGGCCTTTGTCTTCAACGGAGTTGACAACTGTGGAGAACCAGGGTAATGCAGGAGGGAATCTTCCCCAACAAGTCACATCTGTACTGATTACCGAAGAAGAAACATCTGTGCCCAGTCAGTTTTCAGGATATAAAGGAGCAGGCCAGCTGCCCAAGAGTCAGAGGCACTTGCAGGTGGAGATGCAGAGGGATCAGAAAGCTGCTGGGTGTGCTGAGAGGAGCCAAGGGCCAGATAAGGTAAGAAGATGTTGTATGAGGCGCAGTCCAGGGTTATGTGGCCAGTAAAGGGATAGCTTGGGGTCAGCCAGCCATGCAGATTGAAAGAAGGAACCAAAGCTGTGTGAGACTGTTCATAGGTAAAGGACTCAGTACAAGCTGCTAATAAGATAAATAGAGTCAGAACTAACAAAAGAGTTCTGTAAGATAAGGAGACAGAGTTGTACAGAATTAATAGGCTTATGAGAAAAAGAGTCAAGGTTGTATAAGGAAAAGGAAGAAAATGATTTGAGTTCAGAGTTGTATGAGAATAAGGACTGAAGATGAAAGTGTGTAGAGTTAAGACTGGTAAGAAATGTAAGTGAAAGGGGCTGATGGTGTTGCCAGCCCTGTCCGTCTCACCTTAGCTGTGACGGACAGCTGCTGTGCTTATTGCCGGTAAGCAGACAAACTACTACGTTCTTTGGCCAGATCACGGAGCTGCCGCAGGAATCTGTTATCCTCGAAGCCAAGCGAAGGCGTCTCACGCCGCTCCTTCGGCCGCTGGAGCGCGGAGCGGGCGGCGCGGCCGTGTCCGGGCTGGGGCGGGCCCGGCCCTGCGGCCTCCCGCGGCGTCTCCCGGCAACGCGGCGGACGCGGGCATGGCCTCCAAGGCGGGCAGGAGGAAGGAGCCCCCCAGCCGCTCCAGCGTCTCCCCCAAAATGTGAGAACCCGGGAGAGAGCGGGTGGGCGCGGGAGGATGGCAGCCCCCGCGCCTGGGGACCCTGCCTGGGGCTGCCCCGAGTTCCAGCCTCGGCCCGGGTCCCGCAGCTGTGCAGGCCGCCCTGGCACCGCCGTGCCACCGGCCGGGCACGGTGCGGGCCCGTCGGGCAAACAACTTGTGCGAGAACAAGAAAGCTCACTTGCTCGTGTGGGTGCTTCTGCTTTCTAAAGCCGAGCTGGGGTTTGCTTGTTTTTGGGGTTCTGGTTGTTTGTTCGAACTTTATACCACATCAGTTTCACTTACAGAAGGTAATGACAATTGCCAATATCTGGACGGTTTGCTTTACATTATAAAGAATCTGAGGAAAGCAAGTATGATTAAAAAAAAGAATTCTTCCCTATTAATTTCTTAAATATTTATGTGTAAGTAGCATCTCTTAAGTTATTTTTAAATGATTTGCTACTTGCTGGGCGTTTAGTGTGAATTTGTATATTTCTTCATAAATGTCTATTTCTTCCTGGAAAGACAAACAAATAGAGAGCATTGACATTCACTGTCACTATTTTGACTTGTGAGTTCTGTTTCTATGGTGTTAGCAGCTTTCTCCTCCTAATGTAAGCCTGAATGCATGACTCTGTTAGGATTCAAATGAAAAAGGTATGTCATGTATATGCTTATGGCCTTTGTTTCTTTCTTTTTGTTTGTTGGTTGGTTGGTTGGTTTTTTTTCCTGCCATAAGTGAAGGCTTTAGTTGTACCACCTATTTCTCTCCTGAAATCAATCTCAAATGCCCCTTGGTTCTTATTTCATGTCTAGTTACACAGCCTTTACTACACAGTGGTTTCCTATTTCATATTTTCATGTTTCTATTTTGAATTTCACACCCTGATTCCCATCTTGCTAACTTTTCTGTTGTAGGCTGCCAGTATCTAGTTCCTTCTCTCCACTGTACCCTTTGCTTAGTAACTCTGTTGTTTTGGCCACAGCCATGTCCATCATATTTATTGCTTCAAACAGTTTATCAACATTTTTCTAATGAAATTTAAGCTATCAGGGACATTTTTGTTTTTTAGCTGTTGGGGAAAGCAAAGTTGTTTTGCATAAGGTGGAGTACTTTGAAGATGTCCTAGTGATGGCTTAGTGATTTTTGGTTCTTCTATAGTCTAGTAACATGTTACAATAACCTGATTGCAATGCAGAGCCATGAAATCACGGAATAAATAATTTGTATGGGGTTTTTTCCATTAAGCCTTTTAACTGTAGCATGTCTTTTGAGTTTATCATGTGATGAACCACTGTGATACAGAGCTGCCCCTATTCTAAATATTTTTTTGTCATTCTGAAATTTTACCAAGGTCTTTTGGATGACTGGATGAAAAAATGTTGGTTTAGGTCAATGCATGTCTTTCCAAGTTCAGCAAATGACCTGATAAGCCTTGACTAAATTGTCAGGAAAGATTTTCCTTTGGCATCTGTTGAGCTGTAGAAATTAATTTAAATTGAGGAAGGCTCTTGACAATTTATTAAATTTGTGTGTACCTAACTTTTTGTCATGAAACAAAAATTTTACTGAAAAAGTAGACCCACTTACTCCTGAAACTGTAGAGAATAGTGCTATAAAATAGCTGAAAAAATTATTTCAGCACTTAGTATGCTTTTAGTCATATTGTTTTGCTCTGTCAGTTTTAAGTGAGTTGATCTTATTAGTAAGAACTTCATCCTTCTGAAAACCCACATGCATCTTAGTACACTCTCATCAAAGACCTGTATGAAAACAGGTGTTATAGAACTCAGTGGAAATTGTTGGTGGTTGGGAACTGAACATAGAGGGACTGAAAACACTTCTATCATCTTGAATAGCCTTTCTTCTCTCTTGCCCTTGTTTCCCAGATGGATTGGAATTTATATGCCAAACTCAGTATCAGAAAGATATTTTAGCATTCTTAGTCCCTTTGAAAGGTTTGAAGCATTGAAATAGATTTTTCTCTTCTTCAGTTATGCTGAATACCAATGGTCTCCAAACCTTTTTTTATTGCTACCCAACCAGTGTAAAGTTTTTGAGTGCACCCTTTCCACGTACATGTATTTATTCCTTTATCACTTATATTCACACACTGCTCAAGCTCTAGTATTTCTTTTCCTTGTGTGCACTATCTGCTATGCAGATCACTGCTATAAAAGTACAGAATTTCTGTGGGAGACAACAAGCACCCAGGCAGTTCAAGTTTTGATCAACAGTTGGTAACGCTTATAGGGAGCTTTTTCTTTGGATTAGGCTTATTGATCAAAAGTTAGAACCACAGGCTGTGATGATTTATGCAGAATGGAGGCTATATGTAATTTTTCAATTTTCCACAATGTTTCTAGACTGCTTTCCCCTTTGTTGTAAGATTTGTGATGTCAGAACAGTGGGAATGCAATTGATAGCAGACAGATGGACATGTTATTTCTTTATTTGAATATGGAAGGATGCTGTGTAATGAGGAATGTCTGTATTATGGTATAGATGTAATGTAGATGTAATCTTGAACAAGATACAAACATCATTCATTTACTAGAAAGTACTGTTTCTGACCCAAATGCAGAGAAAAATCAGTTTTCTGATATAAGGCTTAATTTATGTCATTGTCAAGAACAATCAGAAGAGTACTGAGCTGGTTCTGCAGGAGCTGCTCCGGGATAAAATGAATAGTACTGATGCTCTTTATAATTGTTGAGAAAAACTGCTGAACGTGGTGAAACAGCTGTACTGTGTAAGCCTATGATTCATTCCTCATTTTGTTTGGTAAATCCTGTGTTCAACAGCGTGCTCTGCGTTTCCTCAGGTAATGATTTTCTCCTATTACTAGGCGAGTGTTGGTAATGATTATAAATGTTTTATCAAAGGCAATTTACCAAGTCTTTTTTTAATGAGTTGTGGAAATTAGAAGTCAGTCTTATACACACACTGTAAGATTGCAGCTGTGTTCATTGTAGATATAATAATTACTACTTAGATATTTGGGTTTCAGTAAAGCTTTTGATACTATCACTTACAGTATCCTTCTGGATAAAATGTCCCAGCTCACAGCTGGATAAACACATCATGGATGGGTGACTCATGTCTTGGGTGTGAAGGGTGATAGTGAATGAGTTAACATCAGACTGGTCACCTGTCACTAGAGGGGTTCCACAGGACTCCATCAGTGACCCTGTGCTATTCAACATCTTCATAAATGGCTTGGACTCAGGACTGGAGGGGACACTCAGCAAGTTCACAGATGACATAAAATTGTGAGAAGCTCAAAGACAGAGAGACCTCAGCACATTAGAGAGATGGGCAATCACAACCACATGAAATTTAACCAAGTGCCAGATTCTGCATCTGGGATGGGCAACCCTGGATATATGGACAGACTGTATATATATATATACACTACAAATGTGTGGAGAATGAGATGCTGGAAGCAGCACCTCAGAAAGGGATCTGGGAATCCTGGCCTGTGGCAAGTTGAATATGAATACAACACTGTGGGGGGCCAGCTGTGAAGTGAAGTTGTTTGAGGAGTGGCTGAGGTCACTTGGTATGTTCAGTGTGGAGGAGACTGGGGAGGAGAGCTCACTGCAGCCTTCCTTTCAAGGGGAAGAGGAGGGGCAGGCACTGGTCTCCTGTCTGGTGACCCATGACAGGACCTGAGGGAATGGCGTGAAATTGTGGCAGGAGAGATTTCCCCCAGAAGGTGTTTGGGCACTGGAACAGGCTCCCCAGGGAAGTGGTCACAGCACCAAGCCTGACAGAGCTCAAGAAGCACTTGGACAACATTCCTGGGCTCATGGAATAACTCTTAGGGTGCCCTGTGCGGGGTCAGGAGTTGGACTTAGATGATCCTAGTGGAATCCAACTCAGAATATTCTCTGATTTTATTTGATATCTGTGTTCATTCTGTTACCGAGCTTGTTCAGTATGAAACAGAGACAATTGCTATAAAAATTTTGTGTAAATCTATGAAAACCTAAGTAATGTAACTATGTAATTTGAAAGAGAAATGGGTATTTGCAGCCTGCCTGAGAAAATGTTGCCTTGTAAGTTTAGTATTCTGTTGTAATTGGAAGATAGATTTTTCTGGTTTATTTTAGAACAAAGTTTGTGGTTACAAGGGCAAAAAATATTAAAAATACTCTCTTTTAACTAACACTATCTTTCTAATAGTAAGTGACTTGTTTTTATGAGTCTCTAATGATCAAAATACTAAATAGAAATATAAGTAATATAAAAAAGAAAAATGCTAATTTTTCTTTAAACAATTTATAAAAAAAAAATGCTGAAAGCTGTCAGTGCTTACCAAAAAATTAGTGTTATAATTTCATCTGTTGTGGATAAAATTAATGCAGAAATCCTCTGAGTAATATGTACAAACATCTGTGCAATATATTTTGATCACCTTAAAATCACTTTTAATTTCTAGTGAGATCAGGCTTTATTATTATTATTATTAATTTTTATTTTTTTCCCCACACAAGTGTTTAGAACAGTGAGGACAGTTCATCTGCATTGTGGAAAATCAATCAGGATTATGGGTGGATCTATTGCTTTGTTGGAGTGGGACCTCAGAAGCATATGGAGAGAAGGCAGGAAAATTCCACTGGACTTGCTAGCCAGACTTCCCTTGGGTCTCTGCAGGATACTCTGCTGGGTCTCTCTTCATTATTGCTTTCTAATTAGATAGTAGTTCCCTCAGGAGTTAGGCAGATGCTGAAGAGCTCAAAAGAACTGCTCCCTTAGTTTTTCTTAATTGCGCCATTAGAAGCTACTGAGAATCTGATCTTTCCCAGGTTTCAACAGCTATGGTGAATAGGAATTGATGTCTTTGGGGGAACTGAAAGAGATTCTGGATAGTAAGAATGGGCAATGAATTAAAATGCTTTTAAATTAATTTGATGAAGCTCTATGCCATCAAGCCCAATCTTCTAAATTAATCTTAAACCATCGGCATCTATCTCAATTAGGGTTTGGGCTATTAGGGACAAAAGTGAGGAGTTAATGGTTGGTGCCAAGAGAGGCAAGTGATTTAGGGGTGATTGTGGCACAGACAGACGTCACTTATGTATATAGGGGAAGGTCAGAGCAGTGCTGAAGTTCTTTTGAAAGAGTTCAGTAACTAATATTTACTACTGGTGTGTCCTTAAGGACCAGCAGAGACAGGTTGAAGCCTGCACTGGCTGTAAGAAATAATTTTTTAGCTGTGTGGCTGTTTGATTGCAGTGAGTAGCAGGCTGCTTCACCAATGCCTAGGATTGCCTGATGTTTGTTATTAAGATTAAAGGATGGGACAATAAGAGCAGAAAAAAATAATGGCATTGCTAGTTCATTCTTCAGTTCCCATTTGCCTGGGATAAGGTTTCAGCCATGGCTTGTGATTGAGGTTTTATGCACTGCCAGCATGTGTTCTTTAGGTCCGGTGTTTTAGAGAATATAGACTGACCAGATTAATTTTTTGGTGTTTTGGGTTGGTGAGGTAGGCTGAAGGTTGGCAATGGTAAGAACTAATGTCTTGTGGATAAGAGCATGGTAATTGAACTTGAAGCTTTTAGCGTTGTGCTGAGCCTCTCATGTTGGTTAATGTAAGTTTTAATGGGCACTAAAAATTTATATTTATATGGAATCAGTGAACAAGCCTGCAGAAAAGAAACCCATTGAGGATTATATAAATACATAGTAATACATCAAGCTTGAGAAGTGCTTGAGAACTATTCTTAAAAATAGAGACTGTGAAACTATTTGACAAATGCACTAGATATGCCTTTATGCTCTTTGCAGGTTTTCAGTTGTGATATTGTTTGAGAGGTGTTGGGTGCTCACCCATTCTCTCACTCAGTACTCCTGCTCTCCTGTTTGTGGTCCGAGGGGGTAGCCCAGTGGTACATCTTTGACTTGCAACATACGCTACAACATGCTTTATTTGAGAGAAGGGGTTGCTGTATAACTGTAAAAGTTGGTTACATTTGTATGTAGGTGCTTATCCTTGTTTTTGGCTATGCATGAGCTACAGTCAGGTTGAATGTGGCTTGGAGGTTATAACCAGGTTCTGCTGGAGACTTGAAACAGGGTGAACATTTTGGACAAAATACATTGGGGATACTAGCCCTGATTTTGCATCTTTTGATTAGGTGTACCTGTTTTGTGGCTAATTCTGCATAATTTATGAGAAACTGGACTGTCTTTAAAAATATTATTAGTTTGAAGTGTCATGGTTTAACCCCATCTGGCAGCTCTGACCCACTCTGCTTGCTTGCTCCTCCCTAGCAGGATTAGGGCAGGAATCTGGGTAAAAATGCAAAAATGTGTGGGTTGAGATGAAGATAGCTTAATAGGTAAACAACAAAGCAAGAAAAAGAATTCATTCACTACTTCCCAAAGACAGGCAGATGTGCAGCCATCTCCATGAAAGCAGGGCTCCATCATATGCAATGGTGACTTGGGGAGACAAATGTCATCATTCTGAATGTCTTCCTTTTTCTTCTCCCAGCTTTCATTGCACAGCATGACAACATTTGGAAAGGAAACTCTGGTTATTTGGGTTCAGGTGTCTGGACTGAGTCCCCTCTGGTCCTTTCTTGTGCACCCCCAGCCTATGTGTTGGCAGAGCCATGTGAGAAGCAGAAAAGGCCTTGACTCTGTGTAGTCACTGCTCAGCAATAACTGAAGTATCACTGTGTTATCGACACTCTTTCCATCACAAAACTAAAACATGTCTCCCCTACAAGCTGCTCTGAAGAAATTTACTTCAATCCTAGGCAAACCCAGTACAGCTACTCACTGGATGTCCAAAGAGAAAGACTTATATGAAAAATTTTAAACTTTCACTGCATTCATAAGCTGTTGAACAATTGTAACTGGTAATATATTACAAGATTTCATACTCTTACTACAAAGCTGATTTTTGATAACTCAGGGGGCTCTTCTGTCTCAAACAGCTCGGTTCACATCCTTTCTAGCCAAAACAGTTAAGGCTTCACAAGACTCAGTGACTTGTGTTTCTGGAGCTACAGCAGTTATTCATCTCCAGTCTGCAGCTACTGTCCTGACAAAACTGAGAATGTTTTGAGATCGTGGTATTCTTTAGCATGCTGCTAATTGCAATCCAAGGATAAACAATTGTTTTGGTTTGAATGCCTGTCTGTAGCCTTTTAAAAGGCATTTCCTGGTCTCTCAAATAATTTGGGCGCAACATAAATCTATAATGGCCCAGGATTCCAAGACATCCAGCTGCATACCTGAAGGGAAAAGTATCTATGTACCTTAAAATTTAACCATCTGAAACACTGACCAAATCCTGTACATATATATTTTCCTTAGACATAGCAGTGTTAGTGAATAAATGTGTTGTGATCTGAGGTTCATGATCTTCAGAAGTTAATTATTGCATCATTGACCACCTGCAAGGTCTACTACTATGCTATTGAATTAATACCTAAATTCTAATCTGACTAAATCTAGAGCTGCTCCTGAAGAGTTTGCATTGTCTTTCTAAAGCATGAAAGAAATGTTTTTTATTTATCGTTTTTTATTGTCTATTTATTTTGTAAGGCAGTAATTTTGTTAGTATCAGAAAAAAAATTTCTAAATTAGACCTAGAATTACTGACCAGGAAAATGAAACTCTTGCTTTCAGTACCTTAATTGAATTAATTGAAGTACATTAATGGAATTTTTTCAGTGTGTAAACACAGTACAATTTTACATAATCAATTTGTTGGTACTTTTTTTTCCCCCTTCTACTTTTAACTTTCTTTTTAGTTTCGTGCTTTGTGTTGACATAATTTTTTTTTCCCCCCCAGGTAAATATGATAAGCATACTAGAATAGCATGTAAGCTAACCAATGAGTTTAATTTTTTATTAACTAGATTACATGTTAATTAGAAAATTATGTATTCAAATTAATTTTCCTAGTTAATTCTAATTAAAACAAGGAACCCCCTGAGATCTCAGCCTATTTGATCTGTAGATTTCAAACTTCATGGACTCATGGGCATGAAAAATATTAAGTAATTTGCGAGTGGCAATATCGCACTAAATACTGTACTCCCTACTGATCTTACTTTTAGGTTTTTCTTTCCATGAAACTCAAAGCACTGTCAGAGAATCTTGCAGGCAAACACTCAATGGGCCCTTGGTTTGAGACTGTACAATCAGATTGTGCAAGAGGAGCTTTGACTTCTCTTACAATGAACCATGTGATGGAGAAAAGCAGCTTTCAACAGAAGTGCATAGCTGAAAGTGTGCTGTCAAAAGTAAAACACAAATAATTGTGCTTTGAAACTAGGAAGCATTCTTAAAGTATCATGTTAGGGACTCTGTTTGCCGGGGATTATTCACCTGCTTAAGCAGAATGGTCATTATCTTCTGTGAACTCTCTGTAACCACCACAGAAGAAGTGGGATTTCCTGGTTTTCTTAACAATGCATGCAAAGTGCTTTTTAAATGAGTTGGCCTAAATCCACAGAAGAGCTGGCATGCTCTGCCATGCAGAGACTTGTAGCTCTTGGCTGATTGTTCAGGTGCCATACAGAAGGCACAAGAGGTTTGTACAGAAGCCGACAAAGAAGCAAGGCCGTGCAGTTCATATTCTTCTACTTGATACTTGAGTATCAAACTTTAGTGTCAAAAGAAATCTTAGCATTCTTACAGCTGGGTCTAAGGTCAGCTTATAAACTTATAATGCCTATTCATTTGCTGCCAGTTGGAAGAAGAGCACGTTGATGAGACAAAAATTTGATCTGCAAATTGAATGTAGAAGTTATTTGCTTTCAAATCTGTGACTTGTTGGAAAACTGCAAGATGTGGCTTGAGCCCCTTGCTGTCTGTGGCAGTCTGTTCTCTTGGCCTGTGACTGCCACCTTTTGAAACCAGTTAACCTCAGAGGATTTGGAACACAGCCCCACCTGGAGCACTGCTCAGAGTCAACATAACCATCTTGGAAGAATCAGACAGAGATCACTTATTTTGGCTGAGACTGGCACCTGAAAATGACCAGAAAAGACATTGCTCTTTCCAGGCTCTTGCTATGATATTATCTGGGTATTTAGATAGATAATCATATATATCATATGATAGATATTGTATATTGTATTTCCACCTGTAAAACTAGATAGAAAGCCCACCTCTCTAGACATTTCTGTACATTACAAGTGCTGATTTAAGAGCTAGATAATACAGTGTTTCTGCCTTGGCAGGCATCTCTTGGAATTAATTTTCAATATTCCATTCTTGGGAATGTAATATAAAATAAATAAATTTGAAAGAAGTCTCTTAAAGGTTTAAGCGACCTCCAGTGTGGTAGAACATGAAAGGCTGTCAAATGAATGACCTCCAGGCAATCTGATTCCTTTCACTGTGAAGAATGTTTTTCAAATAAGTAAAAGGTTGTTTTTTTTTTTTCTCCATTCTGTATTCAAAGCTTTTTTTTATTAGCCGATCTTTGGCTCCATAGAATCAGGAGCAGAGAGTTTTTGCTACAGCTGTCTCTCAATAAAGAAAATATTAAGCTTTGTGGCAGGCTACAGGGTCTTGGGCTGCTATTTGAAAGAAGCACATACATGATATTGTTTGTCAAGTATGTAATGTCTCCTGATTTTACTTCTGTCTTTGAGCAGTTTACAAATGAGAGTTTGTGCAATAGAAACTATTCTTCCTGGAATGCAAAAATTGAAGGATCAGGGTCCAAAATTCTAACATTGCACATGAGCTTCCTATGAGCATGAAGGTTGAATTGTGCAGAAATTCCTCCAAAACAAAAAAAATTTTTTTTTTTTTGCTTTACATAGATTTTGCCACGCAGGATAAATCCAATGTTGTCTACATTAAGTATTCAGTTGTTTATCAGTGTATTTGTCACCAGTTTTTTTAATGCATCTTTATTTTTTTCCCCTAGTACAAAAGTCTATTACTAGATTCTGTATTCAATTTCTGACTTCTAGATTTTATACAGCAAAAAAGTTTAATTGGGATAAATAGATCAAAATGGCAAAAGACACTCAATTTTAGCTGGATTTCTAAAATTACAAGGATAAGAATTCAGACAATATATTTATTGGGGAGCAAATGAAATCAGGCTGAAAACCTGAGGAGTACAAACAAAAAAAATAAAAGTTTTAAAACCTACAATGCTTCTAAACTGCTATTTTCTATTAGTTTTTCTTTCAAGTAGTGTCCAAGGTGTGCTACTGTGTAAAACTTGCCAAAAAGATTTGGCATATAGGGCTTTCCTTCCTCCTCATAGAACCTGGAAAGCAAACCAAGAAGGAATAATTTGGTTTCCATTAACATGAAGGCAAATTAAAACAAGAAAATGTGAACTAACTGGCAAAGCTAAATGTGAGGCTAGTAACCATCTCTCCTAGCAATGTGTGTGTGCCTTCAAAAGAGGCTCATTCTCATTCTTGACAAGTTACTGAGATCTATTAGTAGTTGGTCTGACACCTCCTAGGACATCAGCTATGTTTAGAAATGAGAACATCACATCTAAAGTACAGACCCCTTTAAAAATGATATGTCTATAAAGAATAATCAGTTGATGTTCATCTTTTCCATCATCACTTCAATTCTCCAGTTTGAACTTGCTTCACACAGAAAGCACTCTGCTTTTTGAGGAAGTACGCAAAAGTGAAACGACAATAAAAGCTTTTGCCGTAGGCTTTTGCAAGCAGCTGTGATTGCAGCATAGATGATTTACAATTGTTTGTTCTGCTCATCATACCTGAATTACATCCATGGGTTGAGTCTCTCCATACGTGAGAGCACATAGACTAGAGTATTTTGCTTCTGCAGAGAATCCTATAAGTTTTGGTTCCAGTGTCTAAGATAAGACTAATGACAAGCTATTGTAAACATCTCGTTCATGTTTTGGTTTTATTTTGTAATTGGTACTGACTATTTTAATAATGAGAAAACTGTATTGCCTTATTAGCTGCTTATTAAATCGTCTGATCCTGACTCATTCTGTTCATTCCTCTACTGAAGAATGGCACCAGGAATGAAGGAAAAAGCATTTTGCCACAGAGTTACTGATACTTGGCCAAATTTTCTTGTATCCTTTAGAGATTCTTATGAACTTGAGTGTTACCATGGTTTCTGCTCTGGGTTTCTAAGATAATCAGATGCTACTTTTAAAAAATCTTTTCAGTGATTATAGTTTAAAAGAACTTTCTGCTATAAATAAGGTCTTCAAAGGAGCCTTTTGTCTTTGAGGCTAGAAAAGATTAGAGAAAAACTTAAGTAGCTTCCCTGCAGGGCAGATTTGGAGAAAAAGTTGAAGCATCTGTTTGTTCTCTGCCCTCTTTTTCCTAATATAAAAGCTGTGCTAAGGACAGAAGTGGTTTTTGGTTTTGGTTTTTTTTTTTTTTTCAGCGTGTTCAAACAATCCAGAGAAAGGGGCACTTTATTTTTTTAACTTCCTCTTAGTGTCTTACTGACATCTAAAAAACCTTCGTGATGTCACTTATTATTGTGTGATGATCCAGAATGACACCAAGGTATTGGGAAAGGAAGGTTGGAGTAGCCATGCTGTTCTGGAAGTACCTTCCAATGCTTCTGTAATTCTTCAGAAAATCTCATTCAGAATTACTGGGTTCCCTCTCTAAGGAATGATCATAGATAACTTACAGGTAGATATACCTATTTTAGGAAGAAAATATTTGCTTCCTAGACTCCATTAACCAAACTGAATAGATCTTGCTTGCAGAGTGTGATTGTGCATGTGTCTACAGACTAAATGATTGTTTTACTTGAGAGCTTGTTTCCTGGCTTTCTCTGTTAAATCTGAAATCTCTGAAAAACTTAAGTTGCAATCTGTCTGCATTTTCCCTGTTGTGCTTGTCTATCCTGCCATCCCCTCTTTCCCCTTTTGGCACTATATCAATTATACCAATGTTCTTGGAGAAGCTGCTAAAAGGGTCAGAGGTGAATTAATGCCAACTTCATTATTTCATTTGGGAATTTTTTCTTCCTTTTTCTCCTTTAGAGTACAGGATTAAAAGGAAGTCTCCCAGAAAGCTGGTTTTTAAACACTGTTGTACAATGAATCCATCCAGCCTGAGCATAAAATACTAGCAATTTGCATTGTCCTTGTATCTTACAGTTAATTTCAACGAATTCTCACAGTTATCTTATCAAATTCTTGTAATAGAGGACCTTCTTAATAGCATACTCAAATGCAGTATTTTAATTAATTCAGCTGTCTTTTTTCATTTATTACTATTTATTACTTCTGTTTGGAGACCAATTAAATTGCAATTATTTGTGAATTTTCCAGGTCTTATTGATTTGTCCTTTTTGAAATGCAATAGCATTAGACTTCCACAACTTAATTTAGATATCTCAATCATAGGTAGCATTGTTTCTATGTCTTCCACATTGTTAATGCTGAGGCTATTCTGTTATGTCAGAGTGTGGTGGAAAGTAATTTTCTGTTTTAGTGTGATAGTAAGCTAAGTAAGTCTTCCATATCTCATTGTTGAATTTTAAAATTATGCTTTTTTTATTATTCCATTATTGTCCCACAGCACTCAGAAACCTTAGTGAGAAATGAGAAAAGGCTCTGAGTAACATGGTCTAGTGGAAGGTGTTCCTACTCATAGCAGGAGGGGTGGAACTAGATCTCTAGGATCCCTCCCAAACCATTCTATGGTTCTGCGAATTATTGCAATTATCATTAGTTTTATTTGTGAATGGTGTCAGAATATCTTTGTTATCAGTAAGTGAAATTTCTGTGCTTCTCTATAAATATTTAAAAGTGCAAATGCAGATTTAGAAGTAGAAAAAAGATACAAAAATTTAGGAGTAGTCCTTGAATATTTGAAATTGCTACGTATGTTGTTCATCTTTCATCTGAAGAAAAAATACAATAAATGAGAATTTTAACTCCTAATTTTTTGCTATGTGTAAGAAACTGCCAGTAGTCATATTTAAATCAGTGTTAGAAGTGTTCAGGTTTCAAAATATCAGAAATATTGAATCTATTGATACTGCCAGCACTTAGTTTTTCATTGTTCTTCATGCATGTGGTTAGCACAGATGCAACAGATTCTTTGAAACAACTGGAAATGATACAGAGAAGTTGATAAACACCTCAGGGTTTTTTAATTGCTTGTTAAATATTATTAAATACAAAATGAAGCATCATTTGAGTCTTCAAGAAAACATGCGAGAAAATATTGCACCATAAATGTAAGATCAAACGTAATAGAGTCGATTTACAGATGGCTGAGGTGACAAAGATGAAAAAATAAATCTAAGTATCACTCTATAGAATGCATCTTCCTTCCAGTTAGAGAAGTAGAAGCTATGTTTGGGTGGTTTTTGCACCGCAGAAGGCACAGATGGTATTCAATTTTAACAGCTGTCTTCCATTAAGAGTTACTGGTAGTGTGGATGAATGTAGTTAATGTCTAGACAGTGAGAAATTTTTATTTTTACCCATGTCCTTGTCCTTACTATTGCTAACAATTGAAGTGCTATGGAGTTCTAGAGAAACATTGAACAGTGCCTCTGGGAGGCATTTAGTCAAACTCCTGCTCGAGCAGGACCAGTTTACATCAGGTTGCTTAGATCCATGTCTATTTGAGTTTAAAGTGTCTCCAAGCACTGTAGTTACCAAGATCCAAATCAGACTCCAGTCAACTCCCTCAGTATCTTTGCTCACATTGCAGCTAGTCCCATGGAGCTGTGTGTATCCAGTTGGTTTAAGTGATGCCCAGCTCTTTCCTCTACTGTGGGTAATGCTTCACTCCCACAGATTCTGTAAATAGTTTTGGGCTGGGAAGAGCCGAATTTGCCAACAAAACCCAAGACACAAAAAGACATTGAGTATCTTGGCCTTTCTTTGTCACTAAGCTGTTCCCCACCCCATTGAGCAGCAGACATGTGCTTCCTTATTTGTCCTTTGCTGCCAATGTACTTATGGGAGCTTTTTTCCTTGTCCTTGACATCCTTTGATTATTTCTACTCCAGCTGAGCTTTTGTTTTTGTAGTTTCACTGCTCTACACTTGAGCAATGCCTCTGTTCCCCCAAGTGACTTGTCCTTGCTTCCACCTTCTGGGTGATGCAGCTTAATGGCATTTTCAGGTGGCATTTGCTGCACAGCATTTTCCTTAGTCAGACTACTCGTTTATGAAGTCTGTGTTTGACTTTAGAATGTAGTTACACATTTTGTTGCACTTAAATAGCAACAATGAATGAATATTCTAGCTAATTCAGTTTTTCAGCCCTTTGTATGCACCAGAAAAATGAAGGTGCACTAGTGCTACTTTGTGGCTATGAAAATACTGTGTATTAGTCTTCTGAAAATCTTTCCAGCCTCAGCAAAATTATTGCCAGGATTGTGAAACCCAACAAGAAAGTAGTGAGAGTGCTGGTAGCACAAGAGGCCCTGAGAATGAAACTAGGCTGGCTGGTCTAGCAGCTCACAGATGCCCAGAAGTGGGAGTCCTTTTCCCCAGGACATCTTTTATCCATAGCAAGCTCCTTCTTGTTATCTAAGGAAAATAAGTCAGAAAAAAGGAAAGAAAGCTTTCAGATGGGTGAGTGAGTTGAACTGAGTGATGAATGCTAGGACTAGCACAGGATAGAAAGGAGAATGATGTAGTCTGAAGTAGGGGAAAAGAGGAAGGAAGAAACTGTCCTCAAATTCTGTTTTTATGCTTCAGCTACCCAGTTTACTTCAGCAGCATTCCTTGTATAAATGTTTTTAAATATTTTGTTGGTTTTTACCTAATAACAACATCAAGCACTTCTGTAGGTTTGCTTATCTTAGTGACCAAAAAAGTTAGCATTGTTAAAACCACTAAAATTTCTGTTACAGTACATTAAAAAAGAATATTTTATACAAGTCTTCCTATACCCTTGTCTAACAATGCTGTTCATATTTATTTAGTGTATTTCCTAGGCCTACTCTGCCTTCTGATGGGAAGTGGAGATTTCCTATTTGGCCAGAATGGAATGATGAAGATATCAGTGCAGAAAAATGGGATACTGGAAAAGCTGGAAAAGAAAAACCAGGAAAAGGTCAAATTTCAGTAAGTTGCGTTATTGTCCCTTATCTGAGAGAGTCTTTCTCTAGCTGACAGCGGTCTGTCCAGCTTGGGATCCAAGGCAGAATGCCCCAGCCCTGGGCAGGGCTTATCTGATATACTCTAAATTACATACCTAATATTTACAATTACTTTCCAATACACGACAATTTTATTACATTGTCCAATTCTGTCCCAGTCCAATCCAAGGATGCCAACTTGGCATTCAACGTGGAAGGCATGAAAAAGAAGGAGGAAAACACATACCATGCCCAAAATCCTCCATGGTAGTCACGAACCCCTAATACAAACAGTACTAGAAATCCACTTTTTCTACCTTCTAACAGTCTAATTTATACTCTGCTTATTTTTGTGGCTTGTATTTCTTGCCGCAATGTTGGCAGATTTCTCCAGGGACTTAAGTCCAGCCCCCAAGACCCCTGGGTACCATGCCAGGTCCTTTGAGATCCCTGCCAGGGGGGTCTAGAGGCAGACAGGAAAGCCAGGGGAACACCCTGGACTTCCCACAGCGTTAACCATGTAACTGATTAGCTTCTCAGTCAGCACGACCTGTATCAGAGGCATGTCCTCATCCTGCATTGTGCCAGTAAGTAAACAGGTATCACATATCCTGTTGCCTTCTCTGCAGATGGAGGATAAGCATCACTTCAAAAATGAGTGTTTGAAAACTGTATTGGCCTCTTTTTCCAATGGGCTAATTCATGCTGTATAATTATAGTTCTCTTTGGTTTCTATAGCAGTGCTAAATGCATGGAACATGCTTTTTCTGTGTCTTAATAATTGATTTAGATATTTACTTTCAGTCTTCAACATAAAAGTTATCGAAACAAGTAAGTTAGAAAAAGTACATAGGAATAACTTTGTAGGAGAGTAACTGACTTAGAAATTTGAGGTTTTTTTAGTGATCTTTCTGAAAAGGGAAAAGAATAATTTCATGTAGACCTCTTAGAAAGTGCAGACCACGTAAATTTCTCTGGACACTGTATGTGGCTTTTGTGCTGCATCTTCATCTCGGGCTTTGGGCTCTTTTTGTTCAGTTGTAGATACTATTAGTTCTTTTTTATGCTGTTTTGCTCCTTGAGTGAATTATCCTGTGACAATATATTATTTTAAATCTCATGGAAGATATGATACTGTAATTATTAAAAGTGGTCTATTTCTGTTCATACATATTTTATGTAGCCTGAATTTGATGATCCTGAAGGGAAAATAAAGTTGCCAGCATCCTTAAAAGTACATTCATGGAAACGTCCACAAGAGTTTTTAGCAAAAGAGGTAAGAAAAAAGCAAGGTCATGATGAAAAAAATGCTAATTGCCTAACTTGTGAAAAGTAGAGTGAAATTAGCAGAGGAAGTTAGTTGGACTGGTGAAAGCCACTTGACCACTCAGTCAGTCCTGTCCTGGAGGTGGGTGTACATAAGGGGCGAGTGACACGTGTGACAGCTCACCTGTGCTGCACACAGGGCTGGGCCCTGGGGCTGGAAACCCTGGAACCAGGGTGAGCTCACACAGATGGTGGTGGTGGAAGAGTCTGCAGGCAGCTGCTGCTCCTTACTGGCAATTACATCACCTGCATCTCCTTGACTTTATATAACCACAGCAGCAGGCTTTTCACCGTCCTTTTATTTTACAGCAGGAATTGTGAGCAAAGTTGTTTTCTTGTAAGAATATCCTTTCATAGCTCAAATTGTATAAGGACATAAGATTACCTATACTAACCCCATTCTTTACAGTTAGCTATAATAATAACATTCTCAATGATACTGTACAGAATCTGGGAGCCTTTATTAATGGGATAAGACCACCATGGACCAGCACTTCCTGGTGCAAAACATCATGGTAATGTATCCTCCCACATCTGCTTCACTTTTTGACTCTCATGTTCATTTGCAAGACAACTGGACAGAGAGATACCTTTCTATTTTTGTGGGTTTTTTTCTCATTTAAGAATTATCATCATGGCAGAAAAGTTTCTGTGTGTTCCAGCTTAGGCTGCCTTTAAGCAGGAAGTCTGAAGTATTCACATTTGTCATGAAACCATGAGCTAACTTTACCAGAACTGCAGTACTTTTTTCACTTCAACTATCGTCTTTTTATGGGCTACACAGAGCACATGTCCATATTTTTGATAATTCTTGTCTGCAAGGATTTTTAAATTATGCATAGCTGTTATTCAGTTTATTTTAAAATTAATTGCAGAGAAAATAAATAGCCTCCCATTTCAAAGGTTGATGTTCTCCAATATTATTACTAATCTAAGGGTTTATGTGATTTACTTCAGATGAAATGCTGAAGTTTTAAAGCACTTGGACCACCCTTCTAACTTTTTCAGGCTTGTCAGTTTTCCTTTTGTCAGCTTGTCAGTTCCATTTTTAATTAACTAGACACTAAACAGATCTAAGTTTAATTTTAAATGGAGGGAGCGGGGGAGGTCAGCAGAGTAATTGACAAGACCAAAAGATTGGGTAGAAAACACTGCCAAATGCATAAACTGAGTGGAGGTATCTGAGAGAGGACGGCAAGAGAGCTGGCAGCCCAGAAAGTCGTGGAGATATGTATCTGTATTAAAAATAGTTTTTAAAATCTATCTCTAGGGTACTATAAAGAAAGCATTTGTTTTCTCTGAGGCCTGATTAAAACTTTGATGCTTCCTTTGGTCCAGCATATTTTGAATCAACAAACAATGATTACCAGAGATTTTATATAAAATTAATGTAAATGTCAAGTGATGAAAGACTATTAAGAGTTAGTTGTTACCTGATATATTTTTAACCATAAAAGAAAGCATAAACAAGCCTATTTAGTATGGTAAGCAAAGAATCAAGCAATGAACACCAATATGTTATGAGAGGCACAGATACATTTAGTTCAGTAAACTGCAATCCCAGTCTATTTTTACTAAACTGCTTACAAAAAGGAAATGGGCTGTGCAAGAAGGAAATAGTCATGAACACTATGTAATGCAGCCAAAGGTTTGACAAAGTTGCTGTTCAGACAGTACCACAGTCTGACTGACCTTGAGCAAATAAATCCCTGTGAACCCTGGTGGGTGGCTAAGGAAATCTCAAAATATGAGACAGTGTTGTGATCATGATTTAAATGCAGAACTGCAATATCTTAAGAAATTGAGGACATCTCAATGTAATTATTAAATTTGATACTTTTAAAATCTCTTGGTAAAAATAATAATATTTTAATAATTTTTAACATACATTTTAAGGAAGTTTTATTAAGAAATATCAAACCATTGACAAGATGATCACTTCTAGATTTCAAATGTGTAATGAATGTTTGCCAGATGTCCAACATTTGCATGTTCACTGCAGTTAAATGTTAATTTAATTTTTTCCAGATAATTTATCTATGGACTTAACTAATTTACTTTCTATTAGGTTCCTGTGATAGTCCAAAATGAAACTTCATTTGACCTTGTTTCAGCAAATGAGCACATATTTTGTTGTGAGGTAGGTGGAAATACATTAATGTCCCTTTAAAAAAATATATTTAATTTTTCTTATCTTTCTGTAACTTTTTGAATTTCACTCCAAATTCCTATCAAGAAGAAGTCAGTTGTGAGAATTTTTTTAAGTGGAAAAAGAATGAAGGAGATAAAGTGGCAAGAAATTTATCAAGATTATTATAATTAGTGTTTAACTTTTTTAGAATTTGAAAAATCAGTGATGATAAGAGATTTTCCAAACTTTTTTAAAAAATACATATGTGCAGTCTATGAACTAAGGTAATTACTGCTTGATAATATTATCTAAAGAAAAGAGTAAATATAGACTGTGTTAGAAAGGATTTATATTTTTTATTCAGACTTTCTGGAAGTCCTAGTGGGCTTGCATGTGCGTGCAAATGTCTCTGACCCAGACAGTGTTTTCCATCTCTCCAGAGTTGAATAAATGTTTACTGAATTTCTGGAAGTCATGGGAAAACATAAACCAGGTAGAACCAAGGCATCTGAGTGCCTTACTGAATGTAATATTGCTTAATAATTTCTATTTCATTCAGTACATCAATGCAAATTCAAAATTTAGAGATATAAGGGAAGAAGCACCAGAAGACAGGTCATGTAAATTTTGAAGTCTGCAAAACCACCAATTTATTTTAGGACAAGTTTCTTGGAGCGCCCATAGAACCACTAATCATTTTTAAGGCAAGTTTCTTGTAGTAAAAGCATTTTTTCATTCCGGTTTGTATAAATAATTGTAACAGTTTAGTAACATTTGTGAAAGTATGGCATACATCATAAATCTGCATATTATAAAAAAACATGCATAAAGCATGATTTGTTAAAGCTGTTATTTTAAGTCTTAAAAATTACTAAGTACATTTAATAAGTTAGGATTTCTTTTACTTAGTACAAATGATGGCTATTGAAGGCAATGCTGATTTTTAGCAGCTGACTTTTAATAAGTAATTAAACAAGTGACAGTTTACAATTCCTGTAACATAATGTATTTTAAGATCATATATTATCTTCATTTGTCTTTGTTAAATAATGAATATCTTTATTTACACTGTTTCTTTATTTAGTTTCATGAAGCCTTGTGTTATTGTAGATAGGTATTGGAATAATTTTAAGAGAAGTTGTAACAGTGAAATTAATTTTTTCATTAAACCATGGCTATATTTTTATGTCACTTTTTTATTTACAGGGATCTGTTTTATTCTTTGATCATTAGATTATAAACTCGATGTTTTTTTCAATAATGTTACTGGAAAATAATTTTTTTCTATTTTTCTCTTGTTTTAGCTGATGAGATGGATTGTAAGTGAAATATATGCTGTCTGGAGGATATATAATGAAAACTCCTTGAATAGTGAAACACCCACACTTGTTTGGAAACCTTGGGATCACATTTATACCTCATGTAAAACTCCCCCAGAACATGTACCACTGTACAATAAATTTGGAAAATATATGTTGAAGCTTTATTGGATGGTGAGTTGTTTCCTCCAACAATATAAAAATAGGATGCAGCTAGCATGGCAAATTTTAATGGTTAGTGGACTTTTATTTAAAAAATTATATTTTCATATTATTGAAAATACAAATTTAAGAAATATTATATTATTCTATTATATATATTGAAAATATAGTTTGAATTTTAACAATTTGAAAATAGATATTTTCATATTATTGAAAAAATGGATTTTTAGGAGTAGAAAACCTGACAAATTGTTGATGCTTGTTAATTAAAATGCTTCTTACAGTTCATGTGATTTTTGCACAACTTGGGACTTGATAGAAGTGTTATTACTTGCAAAGGCAATATTTTATTTTTCTAGTTTTGTAGGTTTGATGTAAATGCATAGTGTAGTCAGACTGTAGCACACATCTCTGATGTATTAGCCTAAATTGATATTTAAGTAATTTGGTTGGCTGACTTTGTAAAGTTATTTGTACCTAAGTATATTTAAAGATAGAACTTCCAATGTATCCAGTGTACAGCATTTTCTAAAGATGTACTGGTAAAACTAAAACATCCCAAAGATTTCTATATTTAAAGATAACAGACAATAACTTCTTAACACATTTGGCAGTCAATGGGGAACACTTAATTGTGTACTGAACCTCATTTTAATAAAGAAATAATGACATAGAGAAGAACTAAAAGCTATCTGTGTTGTTGGAGTTATTTCAGTTACATTTGTCTTTTGGAAACAGAAAATGTCACAGAATGCTAAGACCTATAACTAACCCTATTAAACTTCCAGTTGCCCAAAGTAGAAAATATTTTTTAAACAATTAGTTGGAAACAAAAAGTTGAAAGTGACCTTCCCTGTGAGGGGAACATATTATAGGTTCTTCTCAAACTAGGGAAGTTTAAATATTTTTTTTGGCTTGTCACAAAATAGTTCATATTCTAAGAAATATATGATTCTTTTATGCCTTCTGAATATCTTTGCCCTCTGGCCTAAATTTGTTTTCTCCTTAGACCTGTCAAATTCATAGAATTAATCAGCTGTCATATCAGCTTGAGCCTATAGTTTAGTTACAAGCAGAGAACAGTAATTGTGCATATTATCTCTGATAACACATAGTGAACACTTTAGTGATTTGCTCATTCTCAGTAATTTTGTGGGTGAATTAATGGAAGTACTTGCTCTTGCCCCGCCTATTTTCTATTATAATTTTATCACTAGGAGACAGAGACTGTTATTTGGAGAATGGTAGACAAGATTATTTTGTGGAATACTAGCTAGCTCGATTTACTGATGAGGTATCTGGTATTAAAGATATAAGTACAGTACTTTGTCTTATCTGCTTGTTTCTTATCCTGAAAACACAGAATTTTTATTTTTTTTTAATGCATTTCATCATTTTGTGTTGTATAGTATAGTATTTTATAAAATACTGTTGTAATGCTTAACAGGAGACTAACTGCAGTCAACATCCCCAGGTAGTTTTTAGGAAGCAAGAGGGACTGCTTATATCATAAGTATTTTCCAGACTGAGGCCCAAAGAGGCACTTAAAAAGCTGCTATCTTAGTTAAGCATTTTTGAAATCATTACTGTTTCTCAGGCATCTGTCATGGCAGCTGAAGAAACAGCCATGAATGTGTGCACATGATGTACTGTACATATGAGATGACATACATTTGGAATAGCAGCAATTAGATTAATCCCTGAAACAAATAAGTCAGAGCAGTAATAAAATGCTATGGATGCTGTTTTAATGCTTCTCATACACTATGTGAGAACTTTCTTTTCAAGCCATCTGTGATGTAAATCAAGTTACAGTAGCATTGGGTTCTTGGGAAAGCATTTAAAGTTCTCTTACATACTCTTCACTTGTCAGCTCACAAACTAATTTTTCTTCTTTCTGCTTTCCTCCCCTTCCCCTGTCACAGGGGTGTTGGAGAAAGGTCATTGTGGATGACACTATGCCCTTCAATGAAGAGGAGAATTTGTTATTGCCAGCTACAACCTGCCAAAATGAACTTTGGCCAATGTTGCTGTCCAAAGCTATCATTAAGTTAGCAAATACTAGGTATGTTTTGTCATCTTACTTTTGGTTTGTTTTGTGTTGTCGGGTAGTAATAGCAAAAAATTTATTTAGTATACATAGGAAAGATATTTTTCTTATTTTTTGTAATGACAATTTTACACTTCCAAAAACTGACACTGTTAATCAGTAAAACAAAATCCTCTATAGCTACAGGAGGTGTAGGGTTTCCTTTTTAGATGTGTTTGTAAATTTATTCACAAAAATTTACAAAGAATTTGGAGTACTCTCATTATTTTCTTCATTTGCTTGACCTTGTTCCTGAAAACTTCACATGTGGCTTTCTGCCAAACAGAAGTACCTGTGAACTCTTAATAAAATTGTTATTATCTGCCTTGACCAGCATTGAAATACAATACAATATTCAATATACAAATAATACAATACAATACTAGATTGAAATGCAATGTAATACTCAGCCAGTATTGAAAGTAGGGTTTTGTGAGCTGCTTTTGATACCTTTCATATAGTTGTGCTATTTTGTGATCTGGGGATGTGATCTACTTCCCTAGAACTGTCTGGAAAAGTAGAAGGTAGCTAATTATGGAGTGAATTACAATTATGGCTACAGGCTCCTTTGGAATGAGCAATGAACACCAAGAGTTTAAATCAATAAGCTTGAGTAAATAATTCAAAACACACATCTGGGTAGTGAAGATTCCCTGTCCTTGACATATCAAATTATGTTACTGTATGTGGGTTACTGAGCGGCGAAAGGACACAGTAACATGGCACTCTCTTGCATGGTATAAGAAAGAGCAATTTATTGAAGGAAGCCATTGCCTTAAATAAGACAGTTCATGAAAAACAAAATATAGACAGATCATTGGTCAGAGAAGGAGACACCTCTTGTCCCAGGCTTCTCACAGATCCAGCAGGTGTTTATCTTTTGTTATGATTCTTTGTGTCATGTTTACAGTAGAGAAAGAGGCTCTAGCTTGGGAAAAATCCTCAGTCAAGTGTAGAAATCCAGACTGGAAAAATCCTTTAAGATTCTCCCTGGACCTGTGAGGGCCACAAAGTTATATTTGTCAGAGGAGTATGTTTACACAGGAGTTGCCTTGAGCTGCCTGTTAGCAAACTCTGTTTGCAGGAATGTGATTGAAATACTGCATTTCTCCAGAGCAAAATGGCTAGCCATACAATTTGCTGGCATCTTTGCCCTTGGTCATCTCAGGAAACCTTTTCAGAGAGTTAGCAGAGTGTCACTTTGAAAAAGTGAATTTGGCTACAGTGGAAGTAGAATCAGCTTGTTCAGAATAACCTGGGAGTTAGAGAAGCTGCTTAGGAAATGGGAGTTGTAGAATCATAACCCTGTTTTAGCACAAGGGATTTCAAACCCACATCTCCAACCCTGCAACTGTGTGTAAGTATACATGGTATGCTTGTTAACATAGGTGAAAAAAATGTCATTGTACCAGAGGGAACACTAAAATAATGGAACTGATGCAAAGGCATTGACTTTGTAGGGGAGCGACATGTTTTTCATTCTGTTCTGTGTATGGTCTTATTCCTGGAGACAGCAATGTAGACTACAGAGTTTACTGTAGTTGGTTACATTATAATTGTAAAATGTCTGCTTTTGTCTTATAGTATACATGAAACTGGAAAAAGAGAGATGGAGGAATTTACAGTTCTACAAACACTGACTGGATGGATTCCAGAAGTTATTCCTCTCCAGTAAATTCTTCTATTAAACAATTTATGTGTTGGTTGTTGAATATTTAATTCTATAACGCATTATGAAAAATAAAGCTGAGCCCTAAAAGTCCTTCACCATCAATTTTGGAAAGTGAATGGTTTATAATTCAGGCACTTGGAAAATATACCTTTGAGAAATGAAATTTTACTGTGTTTCATTTGCAAGTCATACAGTTTCTTCTAAAGCTATTTATCATGCTGGTGCCTATTCTTTATAAAATTAATTTAACTAATATTAAACAATGTGATGAAAACAAGGTTAAAGAAATCTACGTTTTGTTTAGTATGGAGTTAAAAAATGTCTGCCGATAATAATAATTTTCTATCTGAATATACCATAGAAAGTTTGTCATGAACTTGGAAGTAATCAATGTCAGCTAGTATGGTGTTTCCACCCTTCAAATTGTAACAGTTGACTTTTAGTTTCAACCAAAAACAGTGTTTCCTACCTACAATAACATTTTTCTTGTTTTCTATGTGTATTATGTTCGCTTTGTATTTTTAAAGAAAGGCATTCTGACTTTTCAGCTGGACATTCCTTTTACTAAATGAATTACCTGGATACTGATACTGAATATTTAGACTTTTTCATTTGAATTACACAATTTTGCCTTTTGATATATGCATTCAAATGAATATATAGATAACAAATTGTTATGGCTTATATATCATTTACTTAGATGTGATTTTTTACTTATATTTCACTATCAAATAATATTAAAGAATATTTTATTCAATTTTTCAGTAATTTTTATGTCTCAAGCTATGCTTGAAATTTAGGTTTTTAATATATTTGTTCCCTATAGTAGTGTGTATGTAGTTCATGGACTTAAAAATCGAAGTAGCCTAAATTCTATTTCTTTCTATATTTAGTTTTACAACTTCAACAGCAAAAACAGTATTCACTATTACAAATACATTATATCGTGGAATATGAAAATGTGAATACTACAGTCTTTGGAACAGTAGTGTAAGATGACTTTAGCTCATTTTGCAATCACTTATTTTACTGTTAAAAAAAAGTTTTATTCAGTTAGCTTGCATGAAACTCATTAATGACCCTATTTGAGGTTTTCTTTGGAATCACTGAGTTTTTGTAGAAAACTAACATGATGGTAACTGTTATGTCATATCAAAAGCTTGCCTTTGAGAAGCATTTTAATATACAGACCTAGAATCACAGTATTATATGGTGTAGTTGTAAAGTGATCTTCAAGTTTCTCTGCCACAACTTGTATCTGCTAAACATCTTGAGAAAGAATGCTTTACTTGCATGCATCTCTAGCCACCATCTCTTTTTTTATGAGTCTTTTCATAAGCTGTCTCAACAAATATTTCTGATACTGAGTCTGTTCTATCTACTAAAATAACCCAGCATTTTTTAGAGTTGGACTGTCAGTTGTGATATAGCTATCTTAATGAAAATCACACTTTCTCCTCTTACTGGAAACATCCCCTACCATTGACATACACATCTGTGTTTTCTCTTAAAGGCCTGAATACTTGGACAAAGTTTGGGGCTTTTTGAAGGAGATTGTGCCAGAATTCAAGTTGCCAGAGAAGAAGGCCCCAGAACTTGAGATTACTGAGGATGACACAAAAGCTGAAGAAACCAAAGACTCAGAGTTAAAAAATGGACTTTCACCTACAAGTAAGCTATCAGATGGAATTGAGAAAGCAGAGTCAGCCAATAAAATTAGCGATGGTCTATAATTTTATGTAGTCTAATCTTTGTAGGCCAAGCATAAATAAGGTTAACATAATCTCTGTTTCAAATAAGTGTATTTTGCATATATTGCCACATACCACTTTGTGCGTTTGTTGTTTCTTCACTGAACATGTTGCAATGATGTAAATTCAAAATATTTTTGTTTTAGCTATAGATCTCATTAGGAGCAGTACTAGTCTGTTATTTTATAAAAATAGCTCCACTTTCTGGCAGAGATTTTTTTCAGCTTCATGTTACAGCCATTTCTCTGAAATCTAGTTCATTGCAGAGTGATACCAATCAGAGAGGTTACAGTTTCTTCAAAGGCAACACTGCTCTGACCATCAATTAATTATGCACTTCATAATGGGTCTTGTAAAGTCTGATTACATACAGAGTTATGACAAATATGTTCTAATGTCTATCTGACTTTTTATTTATTGCAACTTTTCTTTTATGCTACTAGGTACACACAATAATTTTCTTCAAGAGCTGCTAATCCTATTTACATTTAAATGAAAAAATTAGATTTAGAAACTTGTTTGTTCCAGTATATTATTCTTCATTGTTTGTATACAAGACTGAGTTTTTAGTTGCTGTTTTTAACTTGAAGGCATGGGTATAATTTCACAACACTTCTCCTGCCTTTGGAGAGTACAGATGATATGCTAAAATTTCTATTTCTTCCTAGATTTCGGAAAAATCTTTTACTTCTTCGCTTTGAATGCCAAATACTATGTCCCAATGTAAAAAGTGTTATAAAAGTCTTAGAAGTTACCTGGCTGAGGTAGTATTCTCTCTTCTTAGGAAATCTTGCTATCATTTTGACCCAGCCATCACTCTGGGAGATATTTCAGAGTTTGGGATGGACATGTCACTGGGAGCAGCACTGTTGTTCATTCAACAGGGTGCTGTTATTTTTTTTCCCAGAATACTAAGTAAATATAATCCTGCCTAAGACTTAAAAATTCTATTAGTAACTGAAATAGCTAGGAATCAGGGAACCTTTGGGTCATGATACAGCTCTGTAATCTCCAACTCTGAGGCTAAAAGCTTTGTTGAGATGTTCTGTTGATGTTTGGGATTAGTGTTTGGATAACACAAAGCCATCCATGAGACATAAGGACCTGGTGGGACAACAAGCTGTCCCTGAGTCAGCAGTGTGCCCTGGGGGTCAAGAAGGCCAATGATGTCCTGGGATGCATTAGGGAAAGCATTGCCATCAGGTCGAGGGAGCTGATCCTGCTCCTTTACTTAGTCTGCATCTGGAATGCTGTGTCCAGTTCTCTTCAGCACATTAGAGCTGTGGAGCTTCTGAGTGAGTCCAGCAGAAAGGACAATGAAGATGACTGGGAGACTGGAGCATCTCTTGTGAGGAAAGGCTGAGGAAGCTAGGCTTGTTCAGCTTTGAGAAGAGACAGCTGAGAGGGGACCTCATCAATGTGTATAAGTGTCTAAAAGGTGGGTTCCAAGAAGATGAAACTAGGCTCTGCTCCATGGTGCTGAGCAACAGGGAAGGAGGCAATGGGCAGAAACTGGTGCACAAGAAGCTCCACCTGAACATGAGGAAGAACTTCCTTACTGTGTGAGTGACCGAGCAGTGGAGCACATTGCCCAAAGAGGCTGTAGATTCTCCCTCACTGGGAATGGCCTTAAACTGGAGATATTCAAGAACTATCTGGATGCAATCCTGTGCCATGTGCTCTAGTATGATACTTGTGGAGCAGAGAGGTCAGACCAGATGACCCACCGTGGTTCCTTTCAATCTGAACCATTCAGTGGTTCTGTCAAGCTGTGTTGTGCAGTTGGCACGAAGGAAGGAAGGAATGCCATCCAAAAGGACTTGGACAAATTTGAGGATTGGACCCATCTAATGAGGTTCAGAAAGTCCAAGTGCAAGGTGCTGCACGGATTGAGACAATCTGGGGCACTGGAAAGAAGAACTGAGAACAGCCCTGTGGAGGAGGACATGGGGGATCTGGTGGATGACAGGCAGTATATAAGCCAACAATGTGTGCTCACATCCCAGAAAGGCAGTTGTATCCTAGGCTGCATCCAAAGCAGTGTGGCCAGCAGGATGAGGAAGGTGAGTCTCTCCCTCTACTCTGCTCTTGTGAGATCCCAGCCTGGAGTGCAGCATCCAGCTCTGGGGGTCCCAGCATAAGAAAGACATGGACCTATTGGAACAAGTCCAGAGGAGGGCCACTAGGATGATCGGAAAGCTGGAGAACGTTTCCTATGAAGGCAGTCAGAGAGCTGGGATTGTTCAGCCTAGAGAAGAGAAGGCTTTGGGGAGACCTTAGAGCACCTTCCAGTACCTGGGGGGGCCTGCCAGAGAGCTGGAGGCTTTTACAAGGGCATGTAGCACTAGAGCAAAGGTGAATGGCTTTAAACTGTCAGAGGGCAGGTATAGGTTGAATATTAGAAGGAAATTCCTTCTGAGGATAGTAGGCTCCTGACACAGATTGCTCAAAGAACCTGTTCTGGTTACCCAGTCCCTGGAAGTGGTCAAGGCCAGAATTGGACTTTGAGCAAACTGCTCCAATGGAAGGTGTCCCTGCCTACAGCAGGGGGTTGGAGCTAGATGATCCTTAAAGTCCTTTCCAACCTAAGCCATTCCATGATTCTATGATTTTTTTTTTTTTTGTAATTACTTATGCATGGACATGCAAGGACATGAAGATGATATTTGGCACAGTGCCAGAAATACGATTTCTTACATTGTAGTAACACAAAAGTTGTGCAATAACTGAAAGGTGGGATTGAAGCTTTCCTGGCTCCTTCTCAGTAAATCTTCATTTACATCTTAAGGACTACTTTTTATTTTCATTTATTTAAATTAAATTACATTAATTTTTTATTGTACCTCAACTCTTGACTTCAAAGAGTTTGTGGTTAATTGTTTTTAAAATTTATCTAAAATATTAAAGCATTTGCACTTTATGACTTTTGATGACTGAAAGTTTTTATCTGAGAAAAAAATCTTTATTTTGCTTAATAGAAAAAGCAGATCAGAAAAAAGTAGGAAAGAAAAAAAAAGGAGGAGAGAAAGAAAAAAGCAAGGTAGCACTTCAGTCTCCAGAAAAGTTGGCAAAAGCCCAAGGCCTTCAGGATGAAACTGAAAGTAAGTCCTGTTGTTTCAAAGATAAAAATACAGACAGGAATTCTATGAAAAGTAAAAGGCTGTGCTTTAATTTAGTTTTGAACTTAACTGGGGGAGACTATATTTACTTCTTTTATTTTGTTTAAATTGTAGTTATTTATAGCTTACATTATGCATTGAAATCATTCTAACCTAATCTGCAACATAGATTAAGAATAGTATACTGCAGTACTTTGTTTTAGTGATGAACTGTCTTATAGTTCTGTGTTTGAAAAACAACAATACTTCCTCTTCCGTAATTTATTTATTCAGTATTCACTTTATACACAAAACTGCAACTGGAGAGAGCAGGAATGGTTCTTTGTCAAAGGGCAGGAAGCTGGGGGGGGGCAGGCAGAAATATTTGTTAGAATTCACTCCATAATGTAAATCTTAAATTTTTTTTCTTTTTCCAAGAAATACATAGTGATTAGTTTAATTCTTGTGTTGATATATTCATAAGAGTATAAAAATTAAGTAAATTCTTGCTTTGTACATTTATATTTAATGTTAAAAAAACCTCAAGAAAATACATTTTAAACAAACCACAAGTAAATATTAATCAGTCAGCTAGACAATCAACTCTTACTTCAAATTTACTAGCATAAAATATAGAAGATCTTCACAAATGCACAATAAGCTCATGCTCTTGGCTTTGCATATGTTTGGATACATGTGGCATTTCCATGTGACTAGCATCAAAAAACAGTTATTAACTGGAATAATTTGCAGTTGCAAATCAGTAGGTGAAAATAGGTAGAACATTTTCCTACAGGAAATAACTGCAAAGTAAAAATGAAATTTACTACATAAATGGTATCCCTGCTTCTTGATTTGAATCCTGATTAAAGTTAGCGATTTAAATAATTTTAAACTACAGCAAACCAAGAGTGTAGTTTGTCATCAGCAAATATATTTAAATTCCTACCTTACCACTAAATGAGTTAAACAGCAGTAAATAGTGTAGCAGGAATAGGAAATGGGGTGTTTCATGTGAATATAAGTAATGTGACTAACTAGTACTCAAGCATGTCATAGAGAAAGGGAAGCAAAAGTATCCAAGATATTCTAGAAATTGTGCAAAATGGGTGAAAGTATTAAAAAAAAGAGGCAGTGCTTTCATATGAAAAATGTCATGATATTTAGATCTTTATTCTGCCACTTAAAGCACAGTTTATGCTTTTTTTTTCTGAAAAACAATTAGTGTCCTCTGAAGAGGTTATTTAGAAAGATTATTAATTCAGGGCTCAAGTATACTGATGAGAGAACTCTTTTATCCTAAATTTGAACTAGAAAATACTGTTGGAGAAGAGTAAGAGGTAGGTAAGAAGTAGGTATGTCTAATAGAGCAAATTTATGATTATTAGATTGTAAGGGGAAAAAAAGGAATTGAAGTTTGAAATAAATCTGAAGTATGATGCATTTTTGTTGTGAGAGTGTACTCAAAAGAGGAAAATCTTGCAGCTTTATGAGACAATGGTCTGCAGAGTGGTTCAGGACAGTAGAACCACTGTTGAGATTAAAATAACATCTGAAACTAGGTCTTGATTCAAAGCAAAGACTCCAGAGGCAGTAGTTGTAAAAAGTTCCTGAATTGTTCTGGTGGAATATTGTAGCAGTGACTTTACTTAATACAGCAACGTTTTTTTCCTCTTTCTTTTTTTTTTTTTTTTTTTTTTTTTTCCCTTTCCTTTTTATGTTATTTGAACAGTGTTTCATTCCCAGCATGATAAAAGTGGTTTTTTCCCTGCTGCAAGCTTTCCCTCTACCTGTTGACTTCAAGGAAATTTTTCTTCTTTAGACTATTTCTAAAGAGATATTTAACTACTCCAAATATTATTTATATTTGACTTTTAAAATGGCAAAAGCTTCTGTATTCTTTTCATTGTAAATTCATGACCTTGTTACTCATGACACATTGAAGTAGCAGTTACTTCTAAATACTTGGAGACTTCTCTTACAGGCTTTTGATTTGATGTGGGCTGTAATGTTGTGGTGAGTTGATGATGTCTGGCAGTTAAGCTGCCACCCATCCACTTCACAGTGGGATGGGGCAGAGAATGAGGACTGAACCATTTGCTCATCCCCAGTGCTCTTGCTGCGGTAGTGGAGTGAGAAATAGAAGATATATTGGTGTGTGAGCTCAGTCACAGATGTTACTGGTGTGTTACCCCCAGTGTTCTGGTTCAGGTCTCTAAAACAGCACCACAAGGGCTGCCCTGATGAAAGCTCAATCCCAGCCAGATCCAATACAAACATATGCAGTTCTGAACCACTTGCACTGTCAGACCAAAGCCTGCTGCACCCCGCAAACACAGTATGAGTTGCAGGATCATTGAAGCACTGAACTTGTTTCTCTGTTCATCCAGTTGTGTGGATCCAGCTGAATAACAAGCCCTTGACACGGTCAGTCCAAATGCTCCCTGAGAGCAACCAACTCTTTAGTCCTTAGGCTTATCAGTCAGCCGGTCTTCAGGAAGTTCTGGCAGACAATATGTTCCTGCTGACCCATTGTGGCATACAAATCTTCACTTTTCCACTCAACAGCTTTTTATTCTGGTAACAAACCTTTCATACTTAGGATATCCCACTGTTTCATGGGCAGTTTTTACAATGAAATGATGTGAGATGAAGTACTGTGAGGTGAGGGTCTGAAGTGACGCATGGTCCCCAGGCAGGTGCAAAGGGAGCTGCTTTATTGTGAAAAGCAGGCCTTTATCAGTTACATAGTTTTAAATCATAACAAACATAATTCAACCATCCACTATACACCACGATGCGAACACACAATGGTTACATAACTTGTTTTTCTACCTCTAATTCAGCTGAGTCACTTTCCCACAGTCCTTTCCTGCTCAGCCAAACTAGCAGGTCTGAGCCATGATTTTGTGAGGTCTTCCCTTTGTAAAGTTTTATCTATAGGCAACAAGGTACTCAGTCACCTTCTTCCTATAAAGAATCACCACTGCTTTTATTTAGATTTCCAAACTACTGAGATTAATAATTTCTGAACTGCTGAAAAGGGAGCACTTCCATTTGAAAGGGCACTAGCTAGGAATTTGGTAGTTTCTTTTACAAATTAACCATGTATTTTGATAATCTCATTGTGCCTTGATACAAATTCTGTAATTAAAGATAATACTTTCTATGTCACAGAAGTGTTGATATTGTTATACTTAGAAGTTTTTGAAATCAAGCAAGTAGATATGTAATCATGAGAGTCAATGAGATAAATGTCACATAACTGTAATGTTATTATAATTTTTCTTTTACCTATTCAAGAGTTTTCATTTACAAGATGGATTGAAACCTATTGTTTTGGTTTTTCAACTGCATATCATTTTTTGCAATATTTATGTCAATTCTGAAGAGCACACAGGGTGTTTTTCTATAAACTAAAAAATACCTTCCAATACTCAAAGCTAATCCATGCTTATCACAACAGCAGAAGTTAGCATCTGAGCTGCACATCTGATACTGAAAGCCAACTGATATATTTTCATAGAATGGTTTGGGTTGGAAGGGACCTTAAAGATCGTCTAATTCCAACCCTCTGCTGTGGGCAGATATATCTTCCAATAGGCCAGATTTCTTACAGCCTCCCCACTGTGCAACCTGACCTGGAACACATCCTGGGATGGGGCATCCTCAGCTTCTCTGAGCAACCTATTATGGTGCTTCAATATTATCACAGTAAAGAATTCTTTTTTTACATCTAAGCCAGTCTTCTGAAAGAGAGGTCAGTTAAAACAGTTGCCCCTTGTTCTATCACTCCATGGCCTGAAGAATCTCTCTTCATCTTTCTTGTAAGCTCCTCTTTAGATACTGGAAGGCTACTCTAAGATCTCCCTGGAGCCTTCTCTAATCCAGGCTGAACAAGTCAAACCTTTTCAGCCCTTCTTCATAAGAGAGATTTTCACCCCTCAGATCACCTTTGTGGTCTTCATCTAGCATCATTACTCCTTGGAAAGTTAAACTACACCATAATCTCTTGTTTGATAGATAAATACTTAAAAGAAACATTAAGAGTGAGAAAATTCTTTGCAAGTCATATGCAAAGCATATGATAAACAAATAAAAACAGCTAAAATAGATTAAAACCAACAATTTTAATTCCTGGCCTTTCTCTTTATATATTTTACATGGATCAATTAAAATCTTACTTTCCCTTCTCAAAGGGACTCTGAAGCATTTGTTCATGTTGTTTAGTATTCATTCTCTGTTAAATGAATTTGCAAATCTGTAAGTGTGAAACATAAGTAGCTACATGGATTCAGAATTTTTTAACAGAGCACTGCAGAATTCTTATACTCACACTGATGGATAGAAATAATAGGCTTTGCTGAATCAGTTTTGTTGTACTGTATATCATCTAATAATGCAATTTTATCAAGGCCATCAGTTTTAACTGGTTTCCCCAAATGCTGAATCCACACCAATCATTATTACACTTGGTGCCAAATAATTTGCATACATCATCCTCATTTTTGTACAGAAAGAAGATCAAATAATATGCAATTTTTAAAGCTACTGAATAATGTGCAAGTATTGTTATAGTATTATTAAAGTGGATACAATGTGCCTGGTTAATCATTTGCATGCTCTCATAATTTGTTCATTGCTGTTTATTGCTTGCCCTGCAGACATTTTATTTCACAACCCATCTGGACTGAGTGTGACAGCTTTACATTCCACCTGGTATTTGATTAAATACTTTCATTTGAGAAATACTTCTCACATATAATGAGATAAGTATGCCTTGTGGCACATACTGTTCTGTAATGCACAGGACATCATAGCTGATATTGCTGTGTTTATAATAGATGAGATATGTTGGTAAGGACTGAGATTAAAGTTAATTATAGCCCTGCTTTTGAATAAGTTGAAACCTACAACTAACACAACAGCTGTGGTTAACATGGGAATCACAAGCATGCAGTGAGAAAAACTGAGAATCCATTGGAAAGTATTCTTACTTCCCTTTAGCTTATATTTAATTGGGTAATTGAATTCCTGGAAGAATATTTAAGATGCAAAACTATTGTACTTTGAGAATAAAATGTTGTATATCCTCTAAAGAAATAGATTTCAGGTGATAAATCATATTTTTCAGACATTTGCATGTTTATAGGAAGAGAGCTTTGTTTTATTTAATTTCAGGGAAAATATCTATTCTTAGTGCAACTTCCAGTTGAATATTTACTAAAAATAGGAAGCAATCATCCTATATTTGAGATGAAGCTGAAGGGAATAATGACAGACACAGTGTTAGATGGGGATAGAATCCTAGTTTTGAAAAGACCTCTAAGTTTATTGAATCCAGCTGTTGACCTGTACTGCCAAGCCCACCACTAAACCATGTTCCTAAGTGCCACATGTACACATCTTTTAAATACCTCCTGGAATGATGGATCAACCACTTCCTTGGGCAGCCTGGTTCCAATAGTTAACAACTCTTTCTGTGAAGAAACTTTTCCTAAAAAAACCAGTCTGATGAAAAACAGGTGTCACAACCTCTGTACTGAGATATTGTCTCCAAGTTTGCTGAGATAACTAAGGAAAAGTAGAGAGAAATAGATATCTTTCTTTTTGAGATGTCTTTTTGGTAGAACCAGAGATGTATATTTCAAGTATTATGATTTAGGCTTTTAATTTCCCTTCAGCTTAAATGAACTGACTGTCAGACATCCTTGGCTTCCTTTCATCATTCAGGAATTAGCAGCAGCTTCTTTCACAGATAGAGTAGGAGATGATCGTATGGTTGCCTAGTGCAACAGATTTCTGGGATTAACAAAGTGAATGTGCCCCTGTTACTATTCCTTGCAGAATTAAAGGCAAACAAGCTTCTATAAGGTATGTGGGATAAGAGCTTTGTACTTTCTGAAGCAGCCATCATTACCTCCATTTTTTTCATCTGCTTGACAGAAATGAGAGCAGTAACCTTGGTTTACAGGCACTATGTTTCTCAAATTACTTATCTCAATCTCCATATCCCTTGGTACCATCAGCCAGAGCTTTGGCTTTGAATCCTTTTGTTGACAAAATCAATTTTTGCCTTCACTGGTGAGAAGCATTTAACTAGGACTGACCAATCAGGATGTTTTTGCTTTATCTGCATACATTATGTGTATTGTTTTATTTAGCATAGTATCTAAAATTTGAAGTAAAACAAGGAAACAATGTTGAAGGCTACTTCTGACCTGTCATATTTTTAAATTGTGTTTTCTGTTATTTATGTAAAATAAGTAAAATATGCAAATGCTGTTGATGATTTAAATGAGGTGGTTTTTTTTCCATCCATGGCTTTTCAAAGTGCATTAAAATGAGCTCTTCTTTTGAATAAAGTAAAAGTCAGGCCGAGAAAATAGTAATGAAAATAAGACAGAGAAAGCACAATAATTTAATGTGAGGTACAGCTACACTTTTTTACTGTTTATCTTGTTCTAAAGCATTTTGAATTTTTTGTAGATTCGCCCCCACCAACCCAGCCAGAAATGGTTGCATACGCTGGCTGTACACCGCTGCATTTGTTTGAAGAGGATATTTTTTCATTAACACGAATGGTAAGATTCACTGTCAGGACAGGAAAGCAGGGTTTATTTTGTTGTTAGAGTGTTTCATTTTGTTGCAACAATGTTGTAACAAAAAGAATACAATTAGCACAGTGAAACAGTCACTGGGTGATGACTATCAGTTAAATTTGTATTTTGGTACTTCTGTATTCTGAACATGCATTTTCCTTCCAAAGCTTGCTGATTTTACTCAGTTTTCCTCCACTTTTCTCAGGATCCCAGAAGCTGAAGTCTCCTGGGAGAGATGAGATGTGGACTAGAAAATGTATCACGATGAGATACTTCTGAATAGAGAGTCTAATTATTTTAAGGGCTACTTGAAAAATATGAATTTTAATTTTTTGAAGACTGCAGTTAAGACTCCCTGATATACGTTTTCTAGTATGTTCTTTGTTGTTAAATAAGAAATAGCATGTTTATACCAATTTCTACCATTAGTATTGTAACTGGTGAAAGCAGCTGGAAAAATTGTAGCTGTATTACAGCTGTGGTAAAAACAACACTTAAATTTCCACTTAGTCACTCACACTCCTCAGAAAGCTTTTATAATGCCAGAGCAGGCTTTCTTGAGTTGATTATTAATAAGGTTTCCTTTTTTTTGCACATTTAAATCACATCTATCATAATTAGATCATTGCATTTTAAGCTGTGTTCTCAGGAAACTGGTAAGCTTCATGGAGTAAAAAAATTTCCAGAAATGGTTTACATATGTCATGCTTTAGTGCACTTAATTCTGTTTTCTTTCCAAAAACCGTACTGTGTATTTTATGCAATTTTATGCAAATAACGTGTTATCTGTGATATTGTTTAAATTTATTTTAATTTAAGGTCTCAGTCAATATTTTCTCTTTGCTAATAGTAAGTAATGCTAGTCATAAAAAAGCAATGTGGAAGCAGGGACACGGGCTTATATCTTTCCTGCCACCTAACACCCTGAGTCTCAAACTTGACTGCAGTCTGTTGGGATATAGAGATTACTGAAAAAGAGGTATGGCAGACCAAATAGGATGAGACGGATGAATGTATATGTCTGAACTAGTATTGTAGTAAAGACGATAGAAAAATGGAAGTTGACGGAAGTTAAATATAGAAGTGTAGAGGATTTCTTCTGGATAAAAACCCCACCATTTTCAAGCTATATTCAAGGTCTGAGATGAACTATACTGATTGAAATAAAGTTTAGGAAATGGATTCACTGGTATAAGAGTTGCTCCCTAAACCTGGAGAAAATTTTGTCATTGACTGCATTTGTGCCAGAATTTGCCTTCCAAATTTTTGTAGTACCCTTTTTAGCTTTGCTTTCTTGTATGGATTCTTGGATTGTTGTGACTTGAATTTGTCTTAGTTTGCTCAAAAAAATGAAAAAAAAAAAGTCAGTAATTGAGCCTTAAAAGTGTGTAGTGTACTTAGTGCTCAGTGTACTTTAGTAACTGTGTACTCTTGAAATTAAGGACAACCACAACAACATTCTCTACAGAGATCATAAATACAGACCCTAGGGAACATTTTAAAATTAGTCAAAGCAATCAGAGGCTTGCTGATGAGTATGTTAAAGAAATAAGTTATTGGTGATTTATTTAGCATATAAAAGAAAGTGTGATTTTAAAACTTAAAGGATGTACAAATCTTGTAACAGAACTTTTAGTTGTGATGTTAAGTATTGAACCATTATTTTAGTGGGAAGACACTACTCAATGTCCACATCTAAAATTGCTCCTAAGTCTGTTTCTAATGTCTTTGGTATAAAGGTCAGCTGAAGTATATTTAATGTGTTTTTTCTAAATGAGTCATCAAATAAGCTTAGCTTTAATGATGTGTTGCTTCAAAAGAATACATTACAGAGTTTTTACAAGTTATCTAAAAGACCAATTGATTTTAGAATTATGCCGCTTTATAAATTCAGCATGAAGTAAGGACTCTTTCCCTCAGAAAGTATTTTTAAGTATGATTATTTAAAAGAAAATGTTGTAGCTATTGCTTTCTTACATATTCATTCTCTTCACTTGTATGTTTTGGTTATATAAATAAGTTTTAAAAAGTGATGAATCTATTATGAAAAGAAAAATACATATAAACACTTCTAAGTATACTTTTTGTGCTGAATATCAAATTCTAATCAGCATGTTTTTTGATAGTCTTGTCAGGTGGGCTATATTAATTTCATTTGTTATTAAAGCTGTTATGTTCCTTCGTGTGCATACTGCTCTTGTTTGTTACACAACTATAAGCAGAAAGAAGATCTGACCCAGTCAGGTTATTCTTCCATGTTCCACAGGCTGATTCTTCAGAGAAGATGAGGCAATATGGGCTTTCCCATATACACAGCCATCCTGTCCTGATCACTAGAACTAGGTCCTGTCCTCTGGTAGCACCGCCAGAACCACCACCACTTCCTCCGTGGAAGCTTTTCCGTCAGAAAAAGCAAGTTGTTGTGACATCTGAACCCCAAGGTTTGTCTACTAAAAACTCCAAAATAAATTTTTAATTACATTTTAATTATTTCAGGACCATACTTATCATCTGTTAGCTTAATTTTAATGGAACACAATTTTTATTGCTTCCTCTTAGCCATATCTCCTACCTGCTTTGAGGAGTGTCTTAATTTACGTTGAAAAAAGCACTCTAGTGGAGCAAATTAAGAGGGGATGTTATCAGAGTAACACAGAAGCTCTCTGATGCAGAGAAATTAAATATTCTGAGCACCTTTTAAAACTTTAAAGTATGTGACTAGTCCTACTTCATCAACTCATGGTTTTAGAGTAATTTTTTTCTAGAGTTCATCCATACTGCATAATGAAGTTAGGTACTTGATATGAGATAGCTTGAGCATGAAAGTGTTGCAGGCTAGCAAAGTATACTGGGATAAGAAATTGAGGAAACTGGCAAAAGCTGCCACAGTTGTTTTAAACTACCCTGGACAATGTTACATATAAGTTAAGCACAATTTAATACTTTGCAGTCTAAGGATCAGGTGTAAAGCATTTATTTTTTCATGATTTATCACCTAGAACCACCCCTGGTTTTTCTATTTCATTCCAGTGAATGGGGTGATACTTGGGGAATTATTTAGGGATGATGAATCCCCGTTGGAAATTATTTCTCAGCATTAACAGTATCAAATACTTTTATGAATGTATATATTTGACAAGTTGCTTTTTTCCCAGAGCCCGTGGTAGAGAAACCTGAAAAATATGTTGAGATCGCTAGCCTATTTTTTAAATACAAATTGAATATTATCAAAATACCAACAGACACGTAAGTATATAACGTAGTTTCAACATTAGCATTGTGAAAGTACATTGTGAAAATGCAATGGCTTATTTTTACTTGTGTCATAGGGTAAAACTTCTCAGATCATGTCTGAAGCACATCAGGACAAAGCACTCAGTTGTTGTATTGGTGTCACGTAATTAATCAGCAAGCACTGAACTGTACATTTAGGATCAATATCGGCAATACAACACTTAAATTTGTATACTAGACACTCACAAAATGTTATAAACATCTAAAAACTTCTAATTAGCTACTTCTTGTAGCTAATCCCAAGAAGTTCTAATCAGGCACACCAATGCATATATATGCAATATGCTCACCCTCCTATCTCTGATGTGCTCACAAGCACCTCCTGTTTTCAGAGTGCAACAAAATTCCTGTTGGAGATGCAAGTCTCTGGGCTTAGCTATTTCTCCACAGAATCTGCTCATGTCTGTGCTGCTGAGAAAGCTTCCAAGGAGGTAGTCATGCACACAAGGGTCCCCACTTGACAATTTGACGTTGGAGGATGGGGAATGCTGTCAGGCAAAGACACACTGCTTGATTCTCTACCCAGTGAGCCCAAAGATGCCCAGAATTTTTGCTAAATTACTTCTGCCAGAAATGTGAATATTCTTGGATGTATTTCAAATTTTTCCTCAAACTACTAATCTTAAATTCTGACACATAACAAGGAAATAATTGACTAGCCAGTCAGTATTTTCATGGGCATCACAAGTCTAATATGGAACACTTAATGTTTATAAATAAAGAGGTTGTTCTCTCTTCATGATAGTTGTTACAACAAGCCTGAGAGTGCAGGTGAGGAAGTTCATGATCGAAAAACAGCTTTGTAAAAATGCCTTGTGTTAAAGACTGTTAGGAAGTCCTATAAACTCTTGAAAACTAAAGTCTTTATGTAGGGTGTCTTAGAAGTTTCACAAATTGTTGTATACATGACTCCAAGTTAGTATTCTGTGGTCAGCATATTACTTGCTCTCTGACAAGAAAAGATTACCAGCAAGTATATCAGAGCTGTGTTTTTTTTTCCCTAGAACACACACCATAATGCACTTCTGTCAGGCTTCAGCTTATGATATGAACATTTAGACAAGTTCTAGAATTATTAATTCTGTCTCTTTTATTCTGACTGAGCTTCTGTCACAAAGCCTTGAATGTATCTTATCCCCAGTGTACTCCAAAAGGTTTATGTAATTTTGGAGGATATGTTTTGCTTGAGACTGAGTCCAACAACAGCTTGTAAATTGTTGGAGATCTGTGTATTTTGTTAGGGTGTGTACACCTTTTGTTGAGTACATCTCTAAATAAACTGACTAAATTACATATGTGGCAGATTCTGCATTTTGATCATCATAATTGGATGGACTGATAATAAGCCAGTTAGATATTTTTAGGTTTTTTTGAACAGCAGCATTTGTCCATGGAAGGCCTGACCTTAGAATATTCTGGGAATGTAATTATTCTGATACAGCTGCATTTTGATACTTAGAAGGCTTAAATTACTGCTTGTTTTCAAACAGGAGGAGTAGAAATACATTATAATGCTCTAAGCGATTAACAGGCTATCAAAGCTATGACAGATTGATAATGAAGATGTTGAAGTATTTGAATTTTAATAGGTTTTATATTGCTTTTTCATATTTGATACATTGCTTCATGGTCAACTTACCCCATCTGGGGAAGGATAGTTTATTTAATGTTCTAGGTTTCCATGACAATTAGTTAATTTAATCTTTGTGATTAAATTAACAGGTAGTAGCCAAAAATATATAGCAGGTATTAACATTTTATTAAAGTAATATAGCTGTGTAAATAAGATAAAGGGCTTAGATACTCAAGTGGGACTAAAGGTTTTTAATCACTTCCTTTTCTTCTAATAAATTATTTTGAAACACTAAAAGGCAAGATAATTGTGACTGTTACTGCAAAAGATCTTGATCTTTAATTAGCTCAGCCCTTAAAAAGGGGACTAGATAACACATGCTTAGATTTTAATTTGTTCTTTATTGCTATAATAGAACAATTACATACTTAAGTCTAATTAGCATGTATGCAAAATTGTTTTGGTCTTGTTCTTCTAGACCTTTACTTAAGAAGCAAAGAGTTACTTATATTTCCTTCAGTTTTTACTCCTGCCTCCAGTGAAGTCAGCAACAGAGCTTTCTTTTGCTAGTACCAGAATAGGCCTGCACAGGTTTCCTTGGTTATCCTGTGTTTTAGCGGTTTGGTAGCTATGGAGACCCATTTTGACGGAAAAGGAAAAAAAGTATTCTGACACAAAACATTTTATTTTTTTTGCCCTACCTCCATTTAAGTATTATTTTTTCTTGTATAAGTGCCATAGTAATTTTTTCACTTCTGATATTATCATCTAATTTTCAGCTGGCTTGGGTTTTGATTTTTTTTGAGGGTTAGTTAAGAGGTCTTTCTCTCATAGGTTTGTGTGTAGTGCCAAGCCAGTAATGACAAAAAATATATGAAGATATGGATTTTGTGCTGCCCTAGAAATCTTTCAAAATAAAGAAGACACACATTATTTTGATGAAATTCTGTTAAGAATAGTTATGAAGACTGTAATTTGAAAAAAAATGTATGGATTAAAATGTGTTTGCGTTCTCTTTTATTATTTAGCCACTTTCCACAGTCTACCCTCAAAAGAGGATTTCATTCTATAACCCGTCTCGCTTCTGTTACTGAAACCGACGAAAGTGACAGTAATGGGGATATGAATCAAAATAGGAGACACTCAAATGCAGATTATTCTCAGGTAAATAATATTCCTGGTTTTTTTAACTTGACCTAGTTTTATATTACAAAGGATAGTTAAGGACAAAATAGAAACTATTTAATACTGAAACATGTTTTCAAAGACATTTCAGAAAGCTTTTTCCCTTGCTATTTAAGTAACTTCCCTTTCCACTTTATAGTTATGTTTATGTGTATTGTATGGGAAATCTTTCTTAATACCTTTTCATTTAGCTTTCTTAATTTTTTTATTTTTCCCCAGAATGTAAAAGTTATATTGCCAACACTGTCTTGGTTTTGCTCTTTAAAATTGTTTTGATGGGAGTATCTTAAGAAGATAGTCTGCAGTGCTTAAAATAAATGTTAGTTTATACGGTGATTAGTTTATTTTGACTACAGTGCAAGATGTACCTAGGCATGTGACTAGAAAAATATAAACTTTATTAAAACGTGCCTTAAAATGACATCATCATTTAGGACTTAATGGAAAGACTTCTGGCTAGATCTGGAAAAAGAGCAAAGACTTCACTGTTCAGTTGGTCTGCTCTTAAATTTCAGAAGCTCTGTGTTCTAAAGGAATCCTCAGCTATGATTTAGACCCTCAGTCATTCTGTGCAATTCTGTGAGGAAATGACATTTCTCCAAACAGGTCCAGTAGATGCAGCACTGACTACAAGTTTGCTCAAACCACCCAAGCCAATGCTGGTTACTAGATAGAAGTCACCACTGTAATTTTCCAAGATAGATAAGATTAATCTTACCTATGTATAACAAAACATTACTAGGATGACTTTGGGAAGCTGTTATTACAAATTTTTGTAATATTTTTTTTCTTTTTTCTGTTTGTATATATGGTACCAAAGTCTGCTTTTAGATAAATCTTTAACAAAGTGTTTGTTCTAATAGTTAAATCTTACATGCTTAACAGAGAAAAAATGATACTTTCAAAGAGTTTCTGAACAGTATATTTAATGAAAAAATACTTAATGTAGGGAAATAATTGGCAACATAGAAAAATAAAGACTTAAATACTCACAAACAAACAAACAGACCTCCCCTGAGGTTATTTAATTTACTCAACACCTACAAAGAAACTCAATGTGGCAGTGCCAGCATCTCTTCGATTTCATTCTTACTGCAGCAAACATAACTCAGAAGACCATTTGATAGCATTTCTCTTTTGGCTTTAAATTTTTAAATGAATGGGAAGTAATTTTCTATGTAATTTTGGGAGTGTCTATTTATATTTCCTCTGCAGAGTATATTCATACTGTTTTTATATTTCATATCTGTATGTATACTGTATGTTTAGATAATGTACATGTGTGGATATCGTTAGTGGATTTAATGTTTTTAAATTAAGGCAGTTCTGCAGTGAAGAAGAATACTTTATAACAGAATATATCTATGACCTGTGATTCTGTGATATATTTAGTTATTCAGTATTTTGTGTACATTTTATAAATAATAGCCTAATTAGTAATTCAATAGTACTTTACCTTTAAAAGTATTTTTAATAATGACATCATACAAAAATCATTACAAAAAGCATCAGGGTATAAAGGAGCTGGAAGTATGTCTTGGTTTGGGACAAACTTGGAAGGAAATTTCTGAATGGGGTCTTTCTAGAAAGCAAATTCAAGCAGCCCCTCCTCCTTGCCGTTTTTGGAAAGATTTCCTTGGAAAAAAATAGAAAAGACTGTTTATTTAACAAACAAAATATTCACAAACATGAAAAAATGAATAATATTAAAAAATCTCTTGCTATTCTGATGAGATGGCAAATTCAGAAAGACCTTTTCGTGGAGTGTAGCTTGTCTCACTCAGTCCTTGTCAATCCCTCCTGTACTAAATAATTCCATGCCCATGCCCTGATAGGCCACAAGTGTGAGCTTCCACTTTTTTTCTGTATTTTCAGTCCAAAACAAGTTTGCTGCAAACAACATTCAGTGAAAGAAAGAATGCAAAAGAAAAAGTGCAATTTCTGCAAACAAATTACTCACTTCCTCTCCCCCTCTTCACTCTCAAAATCAATCTTAAAAGTGCAAAACTTAATATCCAACATAAACAGAACAGATGGTTAGAAATACAAGTATCATAAAATCACCCTAAAGTAGCATTTTATAGCATATAATAATTATTGTTTTCATTACTTCAGTCTCTAGGTGTACAAATACAATTTGGATGGCTGCAAATTAATAGAATTTTATGTGCTAGAAACATCAAAGGAGTGTGAAACATCCCTTAAATTTTCTCCCCTAATCCAAGAGTGGTTTAGAAGGCTGATCTATCCACAGTAGGGCATGCAGTCAAGGGGAGACAAGGGGGAGTATGAAAACACATGAGAGAGACACTGATAAAACTGGAATGGTTGGAAGAAGACATGAATGTGATGTAGGCTGAGGGCAATCTGATTCAGGCATGAAATGTAAGAAGCTATGAGCAGCTAATGACTTGTACATGAACTTTACTTTTGCCTCAATTTAAACCTCAGCTGAAAAATGCTATGCCTGATAATAGCTGAAGTATGCAAATAGAACTTCATTTTTACAGATTGGAAAAGAAAATGGCTTTTAACTTGGAAAACAATCTTCTTTTTTTCACATATTAAATCTTTTCATCAACAAAATTATGTGGATACCTCTTGCAAATTCATAAAAGAAGAGCTTTTTTTCTGTAGTTTTAAAACTTGACATATTGGCATGTACTTTTTAAAAACAAGGCAGTTAGTGATTATAAAAGCAAACACTGAAAGAGAAACTTTGATATCCTAAATTCACTATATTATTGCTAATTTTTAGAATTTTGTATTGTGATATACTGAATGTGATTAACTTCTCCATTTTAAACTGTGTGATTACAGGAGACATCTGCTTTAAAACGTTTGATACAGATTTGTTAAATCTTTGGGATACAGAAGTTTTGTGCTTTAAGCTGAGTGAAATTCATTCAGCTGCTGTTCCAGATGCTCAACAAATTTAAATTGGCATATTTCAATTCACTCTAATGTAAACTGCATGAAGTAACATTATTGAATATCTGATTCGCTGTTCCTAAGGTCTGTTGTCACAGAAACAGAGACTAGTGATACATGAAAGACAAAATTCTAGGAGCTGGATGTACCTTCTTTGAAAAATATGAAATTGAAAGACATGCCATTATCATGTCCTCAAGGTATTCATGCCAAAAAGTAGAAATGCTTCATTTTTGAATTTTTCAAACTTTCTTTTTTTTTTTGCTCTGGCTTTCCCATTCACTGATTTTTATGGTCCTGGAAGCACTTGGATTTGCATTAGGAAAAATTTTGGTAGTTTAATTGATCTTGAATCACTGTTCTTAAGAAAATGCATTTTGTTAATATTTTGTTTTAAAACTCCATAACATAGGGCCAAATCCTTAAATGGAGAGGCTCTCTTTTACTCTAGTTCAATAGAAGTTAAGTAATTTATAAGTGTAGGGCACATTGAAATAGATGTGAAAATATTTTGTGACCAGGAGAAAACCAAAACCATCATCATATGTAAATTGCACTGTCTTGCAGATTTATGCAACAGTAATTTTGTCAAACACTTGTGAGAAAAAGATTATCCTGGAGTAGTGTTTCCTTGTAGATCTGCCATTCAAAAGCCTACTTGAATATTCTTCATCGGGATGAATTTTTTGTAAGAAGTTATCTCCAGTTCCATTGAGAACGAATCTCTATGTGTTTGAGGAAATGCAAAGCAAGAAATCAGAATATGTTTACCATCAGCATGTGCAATGGCTAATAGATATTTTAATATACTGACCTAATTGCTTTGTTCATACATCTTAAGCTGAACACTCATATTTCTCCTTGTGGCTTCTTCAGTGTCAAGGTCCCTGGCAATGCTAATTTCTAGAGCAAAAAGGGTTGGAGTGTCCACTCTTTCCCATTGATACAATTAGAAAAACACTTGTTCTTTAATGTTCATGTTTCCTTCATGTTTCTTACTTCAGTTTGTCCATTATATTTAAACTCAATCTTATATTTTCGTGTGCAACTGATACCAGTTTATTTAATTTTGTGTTGTGTGCCCTTTTCATATTCGCCACAAACATTACCGACTTTTGTGCCATAATAAGCTTTTTCTTCTTTTCACTCCAATCCTTGTGTTGTATTTCATAAATGCTCTGAATTGGTATTGAATCACCAGGAGAGCTAGGTAGGAAATAATAAAAAACCAAAATATTTTCTTTATTAATTTTATCATTTTGAAAATTACTTCACCCTGCATAAAATGGAAATTCCCTACTTATTATTTTCAGGGGAAAATGACACATGACATATGAGGCACATGAATTAAAAGAGAGAATTGAGAAGAGGCATTTAGACATTTGTGGTGTAGATGGGCCCACAATTATCTACTTGCACAGACATCTTGGGCAGCTTCAACATCAGAGATAAAAGAGATGCCAGATTGGTAATCTGGTATTTTTAAGCTATTTCTATTTCTCAGTTTGCACACAGCTTTACAGATGCCTTTTCAGGCAATGTGTGTTCATTAAGGAGGAAAAATGCCTTTATTTTCTATTTCTGTGCCAATGTCTTAGGCATGGCACATGAGGTAGTAGTATAAAAATATGAGAACTTTCTTGACACTCTAGTTGTTCTCAAAGTCAGTGAAGATCAGGTAGATGAGCACATCTACCATTGAAAGAATAGACAGCTTTTGGCTGTGTTATGTTTGTTCTCCAAAAATGGAGTAAATGAGCCTATGGGAGTCTCTACACAGCTGTGGTTAGATTGGTTTCACAGCTCAGACTGCATGAAGTTCCTAAGCATCCAGATTTTTCAGGGCACGTTCTCCTTCTTTACTGACAATTCTGTTGATGCAGTTTTTGAGTATTTTCTGTATCTCTCCAGGCTTTCCTGCTGCCAACTGTTGGTACTGACACAGTAGCTCTATATTAAGCTACCTCATGTCCATACTAGAAGCATGGATCTTGTGTACTGCCCATGAGCAGTATATTGGGCAGAAAGTGTTTGTTGTATGGGCTTGTTGTATAGGTGTTGTTGCAATCTCCAAGGCTTATACAGCAGATCTCATATATTTTATAGTTTGGACATGCTCAGGAGTTCTGAGAAGAAACTTGTATCTGTTTGGTAAATCCTGTGACTCCCACAAAGAGTTTGACAATATTGGACTCTTGAAAGTTGTAGGCTCACATGGAGAAATATGACAGCTCTGTGCATGTGTACCTCTGAAGTCAAAGTTTAAAGGGAAGAGGTAGTCCATGTGATTTTTCAGACTCATATGTTGAGATATGGCAATATAACATGAAAAGTGATCACAGTTTAACTAACTGTTCTGAACAGCTGTGTGTACAGAATTCTGGAAATAGGAGCTAAAATACATAGATATTTGCAAGGCCTTTTTAGGTCATAGAAAAACAAGAAATTAACCTTTAACTCTAAAATGCAATATATTTTAGCTACTGAGTTCTTAACCCAAATGTTAACAATTTTAGCAGTGTCTTAATTTTTCTCTTAATTGTTCTTAATATTAGATCTATCCCCAGCTTTGACTCATGAATATTTAAAGAAAAAAACAAAAACGTAAGAGACTTGGAATATAATTTCAGATTTGTGCTGTGCAAAATAGGACTTTGAAACTCTCATAATAAACAATATTACAGTTAAATTAAATGTATTAAATTATTTGCTACTTCCAGTTTTGGGATGGAGACTCTTAAGTCTGTAATTTATTTGCTCAGCTCTTTCCTTTATTAATTCATGGAATATTAAACACTTAAAATTTTGCCAGAGGTGAGATTCCTGAGCCTGTTCCCATGTCCTGAGCCCATAGCAATGTAAAATGTTGCAGGAAGACTTTTACTGGAGCTAGAAATTAAAGTAGGAAGCCATAAAATTTTCCTCTAAGGAAGCATTTACAGGTCCCTTCACCCAGTGTATGCAGGGTAGTCTGTAATAGCAGGATTGAGCCAGACCTTGATTTCCAGCACAATGACCTTGTGCAAGATTTAGGTACAGTTGTGACCTGCCATCCAGTCTAACTCAGACTGTCTAAATTATGTCAGTCTGCCCCTCAAAATATATTTGATTGTACTGAAAAAGCATAGAAGCTCCAAGTCAGCACAGCTCCCACAGCTCCTCTTTGAAATGCAGAACGGAAAATCACTGTGTGTGTCCAGCTGCTAGCTACCTGATTCAGCACCTCTGACACATGTAAAGATATATGAGGGTATATATGAGGAGTTTGGGTAGTGAGAAGGGTGACAAATCTAGGTAAAGGAAGACCTGGGATGAAAGGAAGCTTGCAAATGTGTTTCCAGTAGCCTTTTTAAGGCATTCATATTTGTCTTTGCAAGGGCAAAGGTAGTCCAGCTAAGCCGTTAATATTACCATATTCAAATAGGAAGTAAACTGGAAACTGCAACCTCTTTCCCTGCCCGACCTCAAAGAAAGGAAAAAAAGAAAAAAAAAAAAAAAAAAAAGGAGGTTGAAGTGACTCTTTCAGTGTATGTCATATGGCAGACAAGAGGGCAGTCAGAAGGAAGGACGACTAGGCACGCTTTTTTAAATCAAAGATTTTAATCTCTCAAAGACAAGGATCCTGTCTTTGTAAATTTAATGAGTGGACTTTCTGATAGGCTGACTAACTTCATTTGAACTTCATAAGCAGCTATATTGCATTGATATTAGTTCAGCAATTCTAGCTTGGAGCTGGGGTTTACCAGGATACAGTTTTTGCCAAAAACATTAAAAAAGAGGCTACTTTTTATTTATACAGTGATAGAAAACAAAAGATACTAATATAATCAAGGATGCTGTTGCTAATGAAGTTGTGTGCTGTCACTTGCACAGCAAGAAATGCTTGTTGGAAGAGGAGTCCCCTCTATATTTTTCAAGAATGGAAATAGAAAAAAAAATTAGATTGGTTGGAAAATAGGAATATTAGTTCTTAGAATAAAACTTACTTTATTGTCAAAAAACAATACTATCAAAGAGCACTGTTTTAATGGTGAAGTGGTAGGTATATGAAACGGCTTTTCTCTCACATTGCAGATGACATGTACTTCTCAAGAAAATCATAAATGTGTCTGTTGGTGATATGTATGTAGGTATTAGAATGAAATTTACTACTTTTATTTTTCATTTAAAAACCCAGCCCAAACCCATGATGATAACATACCAGCTTGTTTCTCCATCTCTGGAAGAACTGCCTCATAATCACGTATTTTCTCTAACAAAATAATGCAAGATTATAATTACCATCATTACTTTTTCTTGTTTTGTTTTTCACTGTGTAGGAGACCATTTCCATGTTGCAACAAAATGCAGGTAAGTATATGTAAAGTTTATATTCCCATATTGTTTGGCATCAGTGTTAATCCTCATGTACATATATCAGCAGTATTGCTTATTTTGGATGTTGGTTTAACGGGAAAAGATTTCAAAGAACTGGTAATAGCATGTATACTTATATAGAGTAAAATCTTCAGTTTGGTGTTCAAAAAATTCAAAGATCCTCATAGGTGTTTGTTCTCTCCAGGAAAATGCAGTGGATTTTGTACCCAGAGCTCTTTTTTAAGAAGTGTAAATTACAGTATTTTCTTTTTTTTTTTTTTTTTTTCTCCCTGAAAAATGGCAAAAAAAAACCAAAACAAAACACCACACAAAAAAGAAACTGCTTTCATTTTAATTCTCATTTCTTTGAAATGTGTTTTACATCACTTTTTGAAGAGTATTCAAATTTTTTTCAAAATGAATGCCCCGTTTTTAAAATTACTTTGAAAGGATTTGATCAGAAAAATAAGAGGCTCTTAAAAATAAGTGGTTGTTTTACTGGAAGCCTAACACCCATGTTACCTTATATTGAAGAGAAAGTCTTGATTTTTCAGCTTTCAGGTAGTTTTTCCATAGTTGAAAAAAAGGTAAAAGGTATTTGGTGCCTTTAATTATATTGCATTTCTTTCAGTTCATGAAAAATAGTTGCAAACTAATATAGAGCCACACAGTAGCTCTGTATTCATGATAATGAAATATTGCAAAGCACATTTAAATATAAATTATGTATGTTTCTAATAGCTTTCTCATTTGTTATGCCTTATGTTTGAGTATTACCTCATCTTTTTCCCCAGCAAGCATTCTGAATTAATAGCTGTTCAGTTTTTCTATTCTCAGTTGTTGAGCTATTCTTGAAGCTTCTTTTTGGTCCAGGTTAAACATTCTCAGTAAATTTGTATAAATATATTTTCAGTAATTTAGACGAATCTCTGAGAATAAATGCAAAGAAAGTTATATTACAACACAAAAAGTTACTGAGTGATTACAAAATCTGTCTACATATGTTTATGTTTATCTGACCTTAATTGTAATTTTCCTACAAAAAAATTCATATAATCTACTTCAAATTTATTTCTGTTAAAAAGCAGTTAGACTGATCTGTGTCAATAGCATCATAGGAGGTGCTACGTACCAGAGGCAAGGCTAGGTTTTTGTGTCCTCCAAATTTCTCTGTATTTTTTTCTGTTGGTTGTAAAATGCTGCCTCATTAGCCTTCCACTGAATAGGAGCTTTGGACAAGGGGATGTATTTTTCTTTATACAGATGAATTTAGGTTTGCAGAAATTGTAAGTATGTGTACCTAACAAGCTGGTACTGAAGATTCTAGGGCACAGTTCAATATGTGGTAGTTTATTGAGGCAGAGTATTTTAGCAGTTGCAGATACAAACCCTAAATTTCCATATAGAGTTGCTTCAGTCACCATTAGAGCTTTTTAGGTTAGTGGGATAGCTTTTAGTTTTCAACTGTATGCATGATAACTGATGTATGGATAATTTCCTTGTAATTTACTTGCATATTGTCACTGTATTGACTTTGAGTATCTTTTATCTTTGCAGAAGAACATGACAATATCAGTCTAGATGCAAAACAAATGTCAGAAACAGCTGATACTGATATGAAGAGCCAGACAGGGGCTAAATCAAAGGATGAAACAGCATCAGAAAATATTTCAGTTTCCAAGGAAACCTGGATTACCTTTGAAGACTTCTGTGTTTGTTTCCAGTAAGAAATAGAGGGTTTGGGTTTTATTCCATACAATATACTGTATAAAAATGGTAAAATTCAAAACATGTCTATAAAAAAGTGTATCTTCTTAACAGATCTTCTCTGTATAGCTATCCTGCCTTTCAGGGTGGCTTCAAGGCTACTCTTCAGACCAAACATACTGTCCCTGTTGGCAGTGGTCTGAATCTGCAGCCCTGCTCTGTGACTTAGGTGTGTCCTACAGAATACAGTGGAGAGCACAACCACCAGCTCCATAAAGCAGCTGTGAGACTGCAGCTGAGGTGGAAGACTGTAGGTCATGGAGTGTTGTGGCCATTAGATGCTTTTATGACCCATGAGGCACTGGGCAGACACAGTCTGCATCAAGACAACACAATTCTAAAGAAAAAAAAAGATTTTGAAATCTGTTGCCATCAGCATAGCTTTGCTTGATCAACTAGATATTTTGTCTCACTCCCTTTTCAATATAATTCCAAGGCATTTATGCCTTTGAAGAAAAAAAAAAAAAAAAAAAAAGCTAGGGTACTTGTAGCATAATATCTTCAGCTTCTCTCTTTGAGATTTAAGGAGCCTGGTACAATACATTTCCTTTAGAGAATCTAAGATTTCTGAGGGAAGTCATTTTATCTGAAAAAAATTCACCTAGTTATTTTCTTGTTTGAATGTGTAACTGAGATTTCTTTGTGAAGCTTCTATTTTCATAAAAAAGTGTTTAAAGCCTGCTCACTCTCTAAAGGAGAATGTTGTATTAATTTTATACCGGCCATCAGTACAGAAACTTTAGGAATAAAAAGTCATAGATCATTTTAGGCCTTGTTAAGATTTCTGTGCTACTTTTAGGTAGTCCAGGAAGATGGGACATTCAGGCGAAAGCATCACAAGCAATTTAATTTCCTTTAAAAGTCTTGCTCACACACAGAGAATGTGACATATGAACTTTCTACCTTATTATCCAAATGTTAAAGTACTGCTGACCTTTTGTAGACCAATATTAATATTAATTAAGGAAAAATGCATTTGTCAGTTTCTTGTCTCTAAATGAGTGAGAGTTTATATTCACAGTCAGCTGATAAAGTAGCTGTTAACAGAGCATCTTGATTGACCTTTGAAGAATTTATCCCTCAGAAGAAACTAGGCATCTAAGATTTTCATTTTACCTGTTTGTTCAGTTGAAAACTTTTCCTTCTCTCTCATGCCTACCTCTCAGATACAGTGAAAATAAGAAGAATGTTCATAGTTCATGTCAACTTTGAGAAGTGAAGAATATTTTAGTCATTGTAGGTATTCATATGTCAGCAATAGATCAGAGTCCCTGTGGAGTTTCTGAGTAATCACAACAATGGTTTGGATCTGAGTCCATCCTCAATTAAAGTTGAAGCCATTTCCATTTCTCTTGGTGAAAATAAAATCAGAAAAAAAATTGTTTCCAGTAGCTATATAGCTTTCTGAAGGTCTGCAATCAGCACAGAACTGAAAAAAAATTAATAAAGTGTATAAAACAGTCCTTCTTTCAGTTATACTTTGTAAAAAACTTCATTATAGTAATTTTCATGTGAGTATGGAAGTTTTAGAGTAATATTAGCTTGTTACCATTTAGAGATTGAAAATAAACAAATTAGTGGCCTGACCTCCAATGCAAAAGTGTAGAAATGCAGCAAATACATGAATTAATTTCAGCTGCTTTTTCTGGAGATTAATTTTATTTACCATTTTTATAACTAAAAATGTTGAACCATTTTTGAAAAATATCAGAGTCTGACTTGTGAAAGTAAAATTATTATCTTGTGCTATGAAATAGACATTTACCTAAACTATGTAATTTATAGTGATTATTTTTTTACCACTTTATATATCTTACATTTCAATTTTATATTCTTCTTAGGAACCTATATGTTTTCCACAAGCCCCATACATATGCCTATAATTATGAGAAAACAAGTTTTAAGGTAAATTATTTTATTGTGCTTTTTTGTTTTCCAAAGTTTTACATAATTAGATAATACATATATCCTAAGGGGTATTAGCAGAGCATATAGAACCACTATAACTGAAAAATAATAATGCATTAAGATTACTGCAGTCAATACAAATGTATGTTTGCAAACAAATATTCAGCATTATATATGTGCATAAGAAAAGGAAAAATGCTGTGGAATGCTACTGCACGATAACAAAAAAATGGCTTATGTAAAGAAAAATGATAGTAAGTCAGATCTCCAACCACTCTTTATTTTGATTTAAAGCTACCTTTTAACAATTTCGTGTCTAAATTGAATTTAATGGTGATTCAGCTACAGAATCTGCTCTTCAATTCTCCTTTATCTTCCCTGTCACCTGAAAACCGAATTGTGAATCCGTTTAGCATAACACTCCGTTTTCTCTTTAAATGCTAAGTCCTTTTGCTATTTACAGCATCCTGTTGCAGGGATTTAATAATACTCTTTAGTTACATATGAATAATGGAATTTCTCTAAACCTGCCATTAGTTCATATTATCAGAAGGTTGTTCAACATGCTTGAATATCCTTTCCCAGCTCTTATTTTATAGTGTATCTGAAGTGTAATTGTAGAGCACCAAAATGTAAACTCCAGGCATGAAGTTCATGTAAAATCCTGTGCTGAGAAGGTTAACTACATGGATTATGCTCCATAATTGTAGTTCACCTGCAATTTCCTACCTCTCTGTAATCACATCACAAGAAATTTTCCTAATGACTGCGTGATATACTTTTGTAAGCCATAATCAGCATTAAGAATATGTAAGCCTATGTGCTCTTGTAACAAAAAACCCCCAACCCTTTGTTGTAAAATCTTTCTAATTTCTAACATTGAAAGAGGTGATATGTTTACAGTATTAGATAAATTCTGTATCATGCTTATAAAAGAACTTTCATATTATGATAGGAAAATTTAAAAAAAAAAAAGGATTTATATAGTTCTGGAATAACCAGGAGGACATGTACAGTAACAGTTCTGAAGAAAGAAGCTAATTCACCATTAGATTATGAAGAATTATTGGGAAAATAGACTCATTCTATAGTTTCTAATTTTGGCATAGGAATAATGTATTAAAGTTGAGAGTGAAAGATGTTGCCCTCATAAAGTTTTGTAGGAGAAAAGCCCCTTTATAAGGGAGGATCACTTACATCTACAAATTCGAAGAGTGCATATTTCTTTCAAGCTTTCTGTAATTAATTTGAATCAGAAAGTTGGAGCAAGAAACCAAAAACTTTGGTCTTCTCTTAATTGTTGTTTGGTAAGGAAAAGTACTGCATTTAGGTGCATATGATCAGTATAATATAAAAGTAGATATATTCTCCTGCAAAAAAAAAATGTTCTGTTTCCTTTTATCTCTTAACACTCTTATACATGCAGCATGAGGCTGTGGCTTAAATGATATGTCTGAAATTTGGAAGAAGTGACAGTTAATTGCTTATTTCCCATACTGTAGCTAAGGTCACCATATCCAAAATCTTAGTCCTACTTTGTGTAAGGCCAGTTGGACAGCAGTCAGTGCTAATGAATGAACAAATGTCCATTTTTCTATACAGTGTTCTGGTGAGGAAGTCTTCTATTATTTACTTGTGGACAGCCTGATGCCCATTGAAATCCTGGTTAGCTTTTCTGCATTAGTACACTGGTATGCTACTGAAGGTAAGGCCAACACACAAAAGTGCATGTCAATGCTGTATTTTCCCATTCATTAATATGCTTGTCCATTGTGTGTGTTTGTGCTTGGGCACAGTTTGAGAGTTTAGCAAATTTTTTTGAGAGTATAGTAAAATTGATTTTAAGAAATACACTAATATTCAAGCAATACTTTGTCATTATTTCATGTTGATGATGGACATTTTAATGAAAGAATCCCTCCCTTTTCTGTTTTTTGGGATTTACGGAAAGCTTTTCATCTGTATATTTCTGGAATGCATTTCCTTGTGTTTTTGGGGGTTTCTTTTCTAGAGATTCCATTATTGTGAGCTACTTTGTGCCTTAACTGATAATAATGCAGGAAAAACACCAATATAACCAAAGTATATTTCTGAAATTATTTTTAAACTGGTATATGATAAGCTCTCAAGTATGTTTGAGTTGGCTTTTTCAAGACCTAACAACTTGAATGATTTAAGTATTAATCCCTTGTATTTCATGAAAAACAGAATGAAATTCAGGAGAGTTAAGGCATTTTATTGTAGTTGGCTTAAGTTAATCAGATAGTTAAACACTTGACATGGATGTAATTAAATGCATCTAGAGTGAAGTAGAGAGAATCAAAAGAAAGCTTAAAAAAACCCCAAACTGACCATTCTGTTAAAATAATAAAACTATAAGCTATAAATATAAATAAATACCATTTTTATGGCTATTTGCTTCTTTTGCATGTGGATTTGATTGGAGTTTTACAGCAGCCTTAAGTGGCTTGGAAGATGTCTGATGTGGTGCCTTAAGTTTTTAATAAATACCTACTTTATTCCTTTAACACCATCTAGCTTCTGTTCTAGGTAGCCTCTCAAGGCATCAGATGTATACACCTCAGTAACACATTTTATAACCATTATTTTCTAGCAAATAGTACAAATAAGCCAAGTTTTGTACAACCAATGCATTTTAAGTGACTGTTTTTTTCTGTGTTAGCACAACCTAAATGAAGACTTTAATGTCTGTGAAGTAGCTACAGATTCTGCATAGGAATTGTTTTGTTTTGTTTTCTTAACCTAGATACTAAACAAGAACATTCAACGGGTGTGCTGAGGGTAGAATATTTCTCTTGGAAATCTGTGACTCCTGGAGAACTTGTGTTAAAGATGCATACATCTGCAACCAAAGCTAATGTGGTAAATCTTCCAGTTGGGTATGTATGAGGCTTCATTTCTGTCCTGGTTAAGGCTTGAAATAGTCCTTTACACAGTAACCTGGTAAGAGTTTATTTCCTAAAACATAAGTTTTTGGCGTATCAGAATGGTTGATAGCTAGGATTTGGTGAGACTGCCAAATTACTATGAATTTACCAACACTTTTATAAAGATTCTGAGTTTTTTACTCTTACTTAGGAGCATTTAACAAGAAAAATCACACTGACTTGCTAAAACATAGATTTAAATTCCTACAAATTCCTACTTAAAAGTGTTTCTAACTAGAATGATTTGGAATGTTCCCTGGAGTAGTAAGAAAAATGAAAGAATTAGCATTTTTAGTGGAACTGTAAAAGCACGATGATACCATAGAAGTTTTCAATGCTTTTCTTGAAAAAGGATTTAAGACTTGTGAGAGGAGAAATTCTAACATTATCCATGAAGTCTTCCATATCTTACTTCCCATTCACATACTGCTTAATATGATTTTTTTCCTCTTTGCATATAACTCTAAATACTCAGTGTGGGGCATTGGCTGATTGTTTAAACAAAAGAAATAGATAAAAAAAAGCAAGAGCCCTTGATGTGTTCTGTTGATATGGTGATATTTTCTGAAAACCCTTCCAGGGAAACCAGGAAAACAACATCTTCATGTCTTGTCATAAACATAATATTCCTGACTAATTCACTGAGGTCTTCTACTTTTTCAAAAAGAGAAAAACACCAGTTTAATCTTAAAGAAACGAAGTAAAATGTATTTTTTAAAAATTAAGTAGGATGTCAAATAAATAGGCATAAAAATAAAATACCACAACACTACATACTGAAATTAAATCAAAGATCTTTTATAGTGCTGTTTGTTTTGATTCAGACTAAAACTGTAATGCTTATTATTATGTTTATAGACTACATTCACATCTACTTCTGCATTCACACGTATTTTCTTAGTGTATTTTCTAAAAGTTGTATTTCTCCATACTGTTGGGAGGCCAAAAATGTGTATCTTTTGGCACCTGTAAATTTCAAAGCTAGCAGAGATGCCATCAGCTCAAATTTGTAAACTTCCATCTTTGATTCTCTTTACTCCAGTCAAGAGACAGAAGGCTTTCAGTGAGATTTAGTTTACTAAAGGTGTGGGAGACAAATGGGCTTATTGACCACTTCTCCATTTCATTCTAAAAGAGAAGTCACTTGGTAAGCATGGAAGGCATTCTCTTCCCACTGTGTTAGTGTTAGTGTGTTAGTGGCAAGAAGGCATTTAAATTTCAGTCAAAAGAAGATAAAATTAAAAGCTAACAGTGTGTCTGGGGAGCATTACCTCTCCTTTCTTACTCTCTCTGCTGGATCTCTGGTTAACACTTTGAATCTATAACCTGGATAAGCTTCTCCACCTAAATACAATTCTGACAATGATATTACCAAATGTGTGAAAGGAAAAGATTAAGAATTGCTGCAATAAAAAAAAAAAAAAAAAGTTGTTTGCTTGTGTTTCTTTCTTGATTGTAGGCGGCACATCCTGCTCTTCAGAGTAACTTGTCCGATAGGACACCACATTCATCTGTGTACCATGGTGCCATGTGTCTTTGGAGAAGAGGATGCTGTGATTCCAGCTCTTCAGAAGGTGTGCATAATGACTAATCAAACATTATGATAACAGTTTTTCTTACTACTTAAAGTGAAGTAGTATTGGATTTCCATTTAGAATTGTTATATTCAATAGTATAGTACTCATTTTAATATGAAAGTAGTAAGGGCATTAAAGATATGTGCTTTACAGCACAACCGGTATTGGATGCATATTGCAAAAATTATCTTACATAAATATTTAAGTTAATATTGGATAGTATTGTGGTTTACATAGAAGTGCAGCATAAATGTGAAAAATGCTCTTGTTGAAATACATATGTCAGAGTAACGTATAACTCACTCTTTGAGGCATGTCATAAAATACATGTATAAATATTAATTAATATTAAAAATACATACCTATTTAAATAAAATCTCACATCAGTGATGTATGTTTGGTTCCATGAGATCACATACTACTCACTGGGTCCCAGAGCAGCTTTTATATGTAAAATGAGCAATTTAATCAAGCTGAGATAAGAGGCTCAGGGAAGAAATTGCTACAGTTGTTGTTCTTCATTGTCTATAATCCAGATGGACATCACTGTCATCCACATTTTCAAGGTTTCTTTAGCAAGCAGTAGGCCCAAATATTTGTTGAAGTCACTGAGTAAGATATATTTTAGAGAACATTTGCGCAGAAACATTTTAAAAGGTGAGTGTAACAGCAAATTTACATAGCAGTGAGAATTCTGGGTCCTAATAATAGAGCATTAAAACAGCATGTGCAAATTTATCACATTTATTGTGGTAAAGAAGTTGAAATATAAGAAGTTGGATCATTAAAAATATCTTGTGGCTGTACTATCCCCTTGCCTTGAATTTTTTGATGGAAAGCTACTTCTCATCAAGAAAATAAACCAGAATTTTATCCTTGGGTTTTCATTGCACTTCTTTTTGAAGCAGCTTTTCTGCAGGCTGTCATTTGCAGGAACGCGTCCACATTCTTGCACAGAAATCCTGATGAAGATTATTGATGTTTTAGGCAGCATGTATTTGATCATTGTTTTCATCAGGATACTAATGCTAATTTTTCCTTCTAAGACAGAAGATGCTGAGCACTTCAGCTGACAGTCTTACCATTGCAGTAGAAAGTCTCTATATGGATCATATTTTTGATTAAATTTCCTAGTATTAATAATATAGGAAAAATAAAATAATGAATAGGTATCTTATAGTACCTGTTATTTATTTCACTGGCTAAAATCAGTGAGAATTTGATATGCTTTTGTATATTAGAGACATAATTGATTTTCCAGTTCATAATATTAAGAACAACTGCATGAATTCTGAAAGTTTTGTATTTCATCACAGAAAAAAAAACTTGCATTCTGTCATTGCTCAGAAAGAAAACCAATGAAAATCTTAAAGCAATTTTTCTAGCAATGTTTAGTTTGTTCTCTTTCCCCAGGAGAGTTCTCGATTTATAGAACAGGCTACAGCTATCCTGAAAGCTGTTGGAAATGTGATAAATAATTTCAGCAATAAGGATGAACTTCCTAAAGCCTTGAAGGAGTTGGAAGTAGCTCATTGTCCTCCTGGCCTCCATGATACTAAAACAACTAAAGAAAATGTCAAGGTGAGCAAATAGTTTGAATGAACACATATCTAAAAGCTACAGAAGCTGGATAACTGCTCAACATTGTCATTGTCCTCTTCAAAACAATGCCTGTGTACTTAACAAGGACCACCTGCATGCTCTGAATGTGACATTCATTATCAAGTGTAAGCCCAAGTGACATAACTTCCAACTGTATGATCATTATCTTCCTTTAAGAAGAAAAATTTCAGTGCTCACAGAGTAGCACATTCTAAATTGAGTCTATTTCCGTCAATCTAGTTTAGCATACTTTGGGGCAGAAAGCATGAGCTTGTTTTTGTATTACAAGTTCATTTTGAATTTGAAAGATACTACCTAAAATGCAAAAAAGTCTTGCTTTCTGTGCCTAATGTTGATGTTGGAACAGGAAAACATTATTAAAGCTTATATTTCTGAAGGCAATAATGAGTTCTTTCATTCACAGTATTTCAAGTTGGTTTTCTTTGGTTTCCTGAAACTATAGCATTCTTATTTAACTTTTCTGCTCTGTATGTATGATAAATTAAAGATACATGATGAAAATATTACACTTTTCTCTAGATGGCTATTCTATAAGTTTCCTATATTATAAAAAGATTGCAACAAAAAATTTTAATAGAAGATACACTAATTTTTGTGTGTATGCAAATGTTGATCATATGGCTATAACTTGATTTTTCTAGGCAGTATTTAATATATTTCAGATTAGTTTATCTTCATGAAAGTACTGGAAAGCTCATGTAGTTTAGATTGTGTAGTTTAGATTGAATAGAAGAAAGGGTTTAATATTTTTATAATCGCTGATATTCAAAATTAAAAGACCTAAGCCAGCACTTTTATACATGGGCTTGACACCAGGCTCAAATTCAGCATTAATAAATTAATTAAATTTATTAGTAAAGAAGGACTACAGGTGCACTGCTCACCAGGAAAAAAAAATTTGGTTTGAACTCAGGAATGGAATATATAAATTTTAAATGCCTGTGCTCATGTGAAATATGTGCAAAACTTTAAGAAAAATTCAGTAGTCATAAACACACATATCCCTTAATTTCCCCCCTCTAAGAAGACCAATGAATTTCCAGAAAGCAGAAAAATCTGAAATTCAGGACAATGAAAGAGAAAAATCTTGTATTTTCCAGTAAGTTGTTACTGTGTTCTTCAACTCAGATTGTGAAACCAGTCCTGTAAAACACATTTTAAAATTCCCATCTACTAGGAGTGGGGGAGGAAAAGATTGGATTTTTGCTCTTTAAAGAGCATCAATATGTCAAAGCATAAAAATAGAGCCAAATCTTCCCATGCTGTGGCACCTCCTAATTTGGAAAGCATTCCCAGTCAGTTATCAGTCTCTGTTCTGAAACCTCAAGATCAGAATTCCCATTGTCATGATAGCAATTACAATATGTTCTTCTGTCCTCTGGTATGAGGCCATCGACCCCCTGCACATAAACCACAAGGATGTTTCTGAGTGTGAACACTGTAGAATAAGTTATATTTTCTTATTTTTATAAGCCAGGTATGAAACAGGTTTTCTCTCTATTGTTGTCTTGAAGCATCGTAATCCTATAGCTGGGGTTAATTTTGAGATACAGATTTGGTAGAGGAAGTTGAAGACTTCATTTATACATGGTAAGAAAAGAGGGAAACAGTTTTTGAAACAATAATGAGAAGCAATATAAATCAGTCTTTATAAATGAATCATTCCTTGAATATTTTTCCTCTTTATGATTTTAGGTTTTCAATGATGCATTTTGGTATTTGATCGAATGTGTATTAGACAAGAAGGATCTTTACAGATATAAATTTGCCTTCAGGTCCTTCACTTTGGTTTTTAAAGACGATATTTCTGAGCGTGACACTGTGTTTTCAGGTAATGTATTGACATTGCCAATCACTTCAAATATATCTGCCCATTCTTATTTTCAGGGAAGCCAACTCTTCTCTGTTCTTGTTTTTTCTTGCTTAAGTAGGCACTGTTAATTTTTAAGCCTAAGACTTTTACTGTTGACAGGACATCTGAGGCTCCTCTCAGAATAGTAATGATCCTTTTCTTTGTTCCAAAAAGTCTATTTATAAAATTGTCCTTGGTCTTTGAGTTGCATTTGTCAGTATTGCCAAACTTTAAAAAACATGCACATTTTTTACCTCTTGTACTGCACCTCATCACTTTTGTTCAAATTATCAGCTGAAAAGAGCTTAAATGCCTGTATTGTTCACAAAATGAGAGTCAAGGAAGACTCGAGTTAGTACCTTAATTGAAAGTTCAGCTATTTCTTAGTGGTGGGTTGAGAGGTTTTAGTTTGGATTTGCGGAGAGGAATATTTTAATTTTTGTTGTCTTGCTTGATTGCTTGCTTGTTTTTTAAGCTTGTTATTTGGGAAATTACTGTTGCCTGGCTCATTGGCTGTCTAGTCACACCCATGTGGTGTGGAACTGGCTACAGCACCATCTGCCTCTTCTCCAGCCTGTGGTCAGGGTGTGCTGTGTACCTGAATGTACTCTGAGAGGAGCCAAGGTATTTATTACAAGAAGGGATAATTCTCTTCCCACTGTTTCTTTGTTTCATTTTTTATGCAGCCTGGAGTTTTATGCAGTTAGAAGTAAGTTGGTCTGGCAACGAAAAATATGGCTCTTTTCCATTTTAGGACTTATTTTTCAGTCTCTGTAACTTTTTAATCTATTAGTGTTAGCATTTAATTTACCAATAAAAGCCTTATATATATGGTTTCATGTCACAACAGAAAAATAATTTACCTGATTGGTGGGAAGAGACATGATTAGCATTTGAAGGCTTTTTATGGGGGCTAGCTTTTTCTTTGTCTTGTGAACTTACAGAAGTGTTTCTAAAGTGTTTCTACTTGATCAAAACAAAATGATACTAATTTCCTTTTGATTAGTCAGTTTATTCTGGAAAAATAGTATAAAAACTAAATGAAAATTTACACAATATCATTACTGACACGATGTCATAATACTTTTGTCATATTAAGAAAACCCTTATAATTGTTTCCCTTTACTGGGAGCTTTCTTCTAAATCTCCTCTCTTTTGAAGGTTATTCTTCCCGTGAGACATCAGGTATTTTTCAAAGAATTGCATCCCATGAAAAGAGTATGTTACAAGGGTCAGCAAATTGACATTTATCACACCACTTAAAGTAAACAACACCTGTCACATTTTTTAAAATTGGCTGTGCTACTGATTTCTGTATTCAAAAAAAAAAAAACAAACTTAAACACTTGTCAGCATTAGAAGACATTTTTAAAATAGATTTGAATAATTAGCACAGTTGACAGGTTGTAGCAAAGATCTCATATAAATTACTAAAGTATGAAATCCACTGTGACAATATTTTTTAGGAGTTGGGCACTGAATCAAAAAAGTGGAATAAATATATGGAGAAAGAAAGTTCTGTTTCAGTTTTGTTTCTTCCAATGTCCAGTATATCCTTTTAAATTATTTGCTTTTCTAGAATTAAATTACAAGATATCCTTATTGAACTGGAAAGGTAATTGTTTCCCTTTGGTTTTATTGATATTGAACATTTCTTGACCTTTATTGACATTTTGCCCTGCTTAATAAAGGTTGCTTTGGAATAAATGCATGCTTTTGTTCAGATTCCATGCAGAACCCTAAAGAAATAAAGCATAAACCAAGTGAACTGTCAGGGAAAAAGAGGTAGATAGCAGAAAAAACACTTGTAAACTGCATTATAGAAAGGCCTCAAAGGATTATCATCTGCTGAATGCCCTACCCCCACCTTAGCACTGCTGCATTGTCAGGTTAGTTGCTCAAATCTTGTCAAGACCTGAGGTTGTAACCCTTTGGAACCTAACAGACATCAGTGTAAGCTACCACAACAGATGAATAGAATATTTTTGTCATCTGTGTCTGCAAGTATATCAGGTCAAATAGGACCTTTTTTTGAAACAACACCTCCATTTTATATTGGCATATTCATTTTCCACTGTGTCTCCAGATTTAGCAAGGGCAAGGATATTATGATTTACTGTAGTTAGTGGTCATGTCTGCTAAGGTTTCTGAGAAGCCATCCTGAAAATTATCTAGCCATATTTATTTGACTGGATCATCCATGCCTATGGAGCAATTAGCAGAAATCCACAATAAACAAGTGTTTATGTGCTATGTGAGCATATGGAAAAAAGAAGTATCTGAAGCCGAGTGCTTCATCATGGCATGGCTCTTCTGTTGTATTCTCTGGAAGGAGAGTGAATAAAGGAACCCTACAGAACTTTGGGCAGTCATGAGGTACTGAATTTACAGAGGTATGTGATGTTTCCTGGGAAAGGAAGCGTGTCAGGATGCCTGCCTGCTCTCTGTTTAACATGTTTTTCGTTTACCTTGTGCTGGTCTCATTGGGCCCAATAGTGAGCCAGTGGAAATCTGTGGCACTGATTTTCAGGGGTCTCAAGCACTTGACAGTCATTTAGGCACATTTCAAGGGCTACATTTCTTTCTCATGGATAAATTCCACTTTGGAAGTGGAGTGTCCTTTGTGTACAGTTCTCTTAAAACCTTCTGGTCTGAAATTTTAGTTGGAAGTCAAGCTGTTGTCTATAAGCTTATCTTAACTATGAAACTGTATTTGGGAAGCCTTGCCGAAGCTTTTTCAGAGCAAGCTTCTCTCTCCTTCAGAAACATCAGTTAAGATGATGGCTTTTACAGTTTTTTTGTGTGACTGAAAAGAGAATTCTGAACATTCATTTCTTCTTGTACTTTGGATTTGAACTTAAGTTCTAGTAAGGGGTGAGGGAAAGTTTGACATTATTTGGTTGAATATGTAAAGTGCCTCTTGAATACATGCAAAATACTCCTTTTAAAAAAAAAAATCATTCCTACATTGCCTCCGGGAAAACTGCAGTGATTTTATGGTGAACAGTATCTTGCTAGGCTGCTTTGAAAGCTTCGGTTTTATTATTAGCACAGTGTCTTCTGATTAGCAACTAAGGCATGTCAGAGATTTTTGACAAATCCATTTCCAATCATAATGTCAGATTTGAAACATCCATTTGCTCAATATTGATGAATTGAAAACATTCACTAGTTCAAGACTGATTCAAAGCATTTCACAGTATACATTTCTCTGTTTATAAGAAAAAATATTAAGTAATGTTAGAGTTAAAAAAAAAGCTTTGAAAGATCAGAATATTTAACTTAGATCTCATTATTTTGCCTTAAATGTTGCAAAGGAAAATATTTTTGTTCTTATGACATTGTATAAAAAAAATTAGAACAAAAAGAACATCGTTAGGAATACATACTTCAGGAATATATACTCATAATTTTTGGATTTTGGCCTGATCTGCGGTAACTTTTGACAGTTTCTATAAATAGAATTGATTTCTGTGTGACAGTCCGTACAAATTTTTTTTATTTGTATTTTCAGAAACAGTTTAACATTAACTAACTTACTGTATATCCATTTATTCATTGTCCTCACAAATGAAATGTTTTATTTCTAGAGGTATAGGTATTTATTTCTAGTTATGGAGTCCATTTGACATCCTCAGTGAATGAAGTTTTCAGCTGGTTCACAGGGCGATGCCACATCAATACTTTTTGTATTTACTTTTCTATATTATTGATTCCTTGTCCATGTTAGAATATTATTACCTATTATGTCAGTATGTGTATATGTGTGTTCATATATATATACAAGTGTTACTTTATAATACATTATTTTGGCTTATATCAGGAATGTAGACTACAACAGAACTCACTCTTCTGAGCCAAAGCACAAGCTGAAAACTGAAGTCTATTTCCCTTCCATTAAGACAATGATGAGTGGGGTCAGAAGTCATCCTGCCACTGGGTTATTTAATTGTAAAATATACAAGTTTGTAGACTGAAAAAATTCATTTTGAAGTGTGTTACAGTGATGAATGAATGGGAGAGCCAAAGCCTTTCCAGAGGCGCACAGACAGGACACATCTTAGAACATGTTAAATTCCAGTTGGATATTAGGAAAACATTTTTCACCGTGAGGCTAGTCAAAAATTGGAAAAGAATGCCAACTTAAATTATGATATCTCCATGGTTATGGAAGTATTAAAAAATTGGGCAGGAGCAACCTGTTCAGAATTCATCTGGCTTTGGATATGGGATTGGACCAGATGACCAAGTGGTCCACTCGAGTCTGTATTATTCTGTGATTGATTATATGCTTCTGTTTTATAAAAGTTTCTGTGCCATTTATATTGTTGAGTTCTAATCTGGTTTATATTGTAGTGTGCTTGTGTAATCTTCCAGTCCCCAAGTATTAAAGAGGCTTTTTAGGGTTTGGAAATGCAATACTCATGAGAAATGATGGCTTGAGAACACAGCCAAATTTAGCAATATTGAGTAAAAGTGATTAGATTGAAATGTGTGATCTGGCTGATGAAAGCAATATCTTAAGATAGTTTGTTTGCCTGCAATGCTGTCTACATTTTTCAAGCAGATTCCTCTTCTCCTTTTTGTTTGTTGGTACTTGCTTTTGCAGCACTGTTTCCTTCCTGTCTTGCTGTCTTGCTCCCGTTGTTCCATATGAGTGCAGTTCCAAACTACCCCCTGGCACTGGCCCCTTGGAGTGTTGCTCCCCACCCTTCCCTATGTCCTGGTGCTGATGGCTCCCAGGATGCTAATTTCTAGACAAGAATACCTTCAAAGAGCTCACTGCTAACCTGTCAGAACTCACTGATTTCTCTTCCACTTCAGAACTCCTTGGTAAAGAAGTCAGTCAGAAAAATGAACTCTCCCTTTATCAAAGATCTTACCCTTATTCTGTGTCTCCTTTTGTGAAAGCTAAACAAAATGTTTTGCACAACATTGGTGTTGATATTATTACTTTATAAAATTATCAGATTGAGAGACAGAAGTACTTAAATCTTGCAAAGCTCTTTTAAGCTTTGTACAGAGTCAGGCTTTAGTGTATCAAATCCTTTCGGTTCATGTTTGGAAGAACATTTTAAAATTACGGTAGGAGACATGATTTTAAAAAATGTTCTTCAATAGCTGTCCATTTCCAGAAGAGGAAAAAATTAAATTATTTGATGTTTGTAATTAGCAAAGTAGCTGATATTTGGACTTTTTGTAATTATAAGGTATATTTTCTCCAACTTATGATTAAAAAAATTTCAAGAGTGATATTTTCATCATAGAAGTTTTATGCTTGAAATCACTCTCCTGCTGTTTTGTGTTTGTTTTTTTTTTCTTTTCAAATTTGTTACAGGCAGCTACAGCACTTCCAGCTTTGTTGATGTTACTAGTTCTTCCGTTCCTTCAGAGAGCAGTGAGGAGAAATCCCTTAGTGGTTGGGAGAATCGAACTCCCACATCTGAAGAAGAAGCAGCAGCTCTCAAAATTCAAGCCATCTGGAGAGGGTTCTATATTAGGAAAATACTGAAGAGCAGAGAACCAGGTGTGTCATTTAAAAATGCCTTTCAAAAATGTTTCATATTTCATCTTATTCAAATCTTCACTGAAAAGAGTTCTTTACTAATTAATATCTAGGTCAAATTAACTGAAACTAATGAAATAGAACTTGTAGTTTTATTAAGTACACTTAACCACTCAGCACATATGATACTAAAAAGTATCTGAAAGATACATGCACCTAGATTTGCATAGATTCTAAACCAGAATTTATATTCATGTAGATTTAGGTCAGAGCTGTGGTAAATGTTAGGGTTTTTTTCTGGAAATATAAAGGAAATCATACAAGAACCTAAGTGTCATAATGATTAGTCAGTGGAACGCGCATGGTATCAAAGTCTGATGCTGTCTTCCGAAGATACTGTACTGATACTATCCTTCATTCTTGTGCATATAGATAGAGGAATCTTGCATAGCAGTTCAGAACTTGTAGCACATGTCCTATTCAGAAGTTCTGTTATCTCAGCTGTGTCCACGTGCTGTGTCCACAGTCCAGGGAGAAAGAAAAATAGCAACCGCAAAATTCTGAGTAGAGTTGTAAGGATTGGAATTAAATATAGGCCTTGTGCTTACAGGTTGTTAGTTTGTAATTGCAGAAAGACCAGATGAGAAAATATTTTGCTATCATCTTTAAGTACCCACATGAGGAAAGGAATTTGATAGTAACAGTGTCTTTAGGCTGATACACAAAGGGTTAACAAGATGGTCTTTAGTCTGAGATTCAAAGTTTGTGCCTTGAATCCGGACACATTTGACTTAGAAAAAGTGACATTTATTTTTAAAAGGATAAGGTATTTATTGGAATAAACCAAGATTTATATTGTACTACTGAAAACTTTAAAATTAGTCTAGTCTTCATCTGTATTCCATGTATAGAAGCAGACACCTTGAGTTGACAACACATCCTTTTATATGAGTTATCCAGCATGGGTGGGATGAATTACCCATTGGAGCTGCCCAGTTCTTTTCCTGTTAGCTGCACAGACAGTTTAGGTACATCCCTACTCCTTCCTGCTATCTGCAGATGAAAGTTGCTTGGAGTTAAATATCCTATTATCTAAGGACAGTTTACCACATATCACCACAGTGAAAAAACTGTAAATTGGAGAAAATATTGGTCACATCATTTTTGCAATTGTAGAAGTGCTGAAAAGTACAAAGATGATGATAAATGGAATATACTCTGTCAAAGGAAAAAAAAACAGTTTTCAGCTCAGTGAGACTTCTGTAAAACTCCAAATAAATAAGGCAATTTACTTGTGCAAGTATTTGGAAGGTGTAAATTTAGAACAAAAGCAAAATTGGATGTTATATTTTCTAACTTATTTTATTATCTCTAGGTACTAAAGAAAACACTGATGTTGAAGAAACTTTGAAAAACCTGTGGACTATGATTGATTTAAATTTTGAACAGTATGCAATAATGTTGTTAAGGTAATCATGTAATAAATCAAATTATTTTATCACAGACAGTTTTTGTGAACTGTTTTTTTTTCCACAAAATAAGCATGGTAAGGGCATTAGTAGTGTCAAAATTACAAAGGAAATGAATCCCTTCCCTGATGGAAGGGATGAAATGTTTTTTATTAAATATTTGCTCCGCTTTATTCTGTGTACCCTGTATGAGTAAAATCTAATATTTAGTCTTCTTAATGATAAGCATAAGTCAGTATATATATATGCCATCCTGATTGGATTGAAGTCTTTATCTTTTCTGCTTTCCAGAGAAATGTTTAAAAGAAACCGTAATTCAGCTGAAAAGTTTCCGTGTTATGAAGATGAATGGTGTAAGATGTATTTCGTTGACTATGCAGTAACATATGCTGATCAACCACCAAATGCATGGTTTCTGGTTTTCAGGTGAGTTTCACAGAGCCCTCTACAGCTCTTATGGGGAAGTAGTATTGATACACTGTGGTTTTTCACCAACCTGATAAAAACTTACTTTTTATCTGTCTGCTTTCCTTAAATTCTGACATGTACTTGTTCTGGCTTTGGTTGGAACAGAGTTCATTTTCTTCTTCATTTTCTTCCTAGTAGCTGCTAGAGTACTTTGGATTTAAGGGCATAAAAATATTGATAAGACATCCATGTTTTGATTGTTGAGTGCTTACCCCAAGTCAAGGACTTTTCAGTATCTCACACACTGCCATTGAGGAGGTGCACAAAAATCTGTGAGGAAGCATAGCCAGGATGGCTGTCCTGAAGTGGCCAAAGGGATGTTCCATACCAGACAATGTCATGTTCAGTATATAAATTGGGGGAAGATTACCTGGAAGGGGGCTGATCATTGCTCAGGAACAGGCTGAGCATTAGTCAGGGGGTGGCGACCAATTGTATTGAGCATCATTTGTTTCTCTTGGGTTCTGATACTCTTTCCCTGTCCTTATAATTAAAAATATTAATATTATTAAAATATTTATTAGTATATTTTGTTTCTGTTGTTAAACTGTTTTTAACATACGAAATTTATATTTTCTTTCCAGTTCTTTCTCTTAGGTAGGTTGGGTGTGGGGAATGAGTGAGCAGCTGCATTATATTTAATTTCTGCCTGAGGTTAAACCATGGCAATATTGTTTTGCTTTGCATTGCACATATCCTTTGATTTGTGAAAATAATTTTGATATATATTTTTTTTTTTTAGGGAAATATTTATTGTCCCAGAAGACATGCTTATATTGACAAAGGTGTTTACCTCTATCCCTTTCTGTAAACTTCATGTTTTCAATAATGACACAGAGGAGGAAATGCCACTTGCCTTTTTCAAAGTGCAATCTCATGTTTATCCCAAAAATAAGGTAAATGCAAGAAGTTGCTGCGAAAAGTAAAATTTTAAAAATAATAAAAAATGCCCAAATTCTGTGGAGATTTTAGCTGTGTCATAGTGTTCTACTTAAAAGCATGCCCTTATTTATTACCAGTTTGAACAGAGAACATCACTGATCTGCTTCTGTGCTGAACATTTATTAGTAAACATTTGATTATTCTCTTCTCTGTACTCTTCCCAGCTGCTCTTGTTTTGGGGTTTTTTTCCTGTTTATCATGCATAACACTAAGCATAGTAAACTTTGTACCCATGTTTAACTTGTGGTTATAAAAAGGTTGAATAAGGAATGATGAGAGTACATCTTTCTCCCCATGGATACCGCACAGTAGCCTCAGTGATTCTGTCAATCACTAACGAAAATGGCCCTTTACATTGGATTCCTGCTCTTCTATTGCAGAAGTCCCCTCTTAAAGCCACATTTTTGCTATTGTTTGCTAAACTAATGGTCTATGTTTTGCGATATTAAATGTGGTTAATGGCAGGAATAAGAGATTTTTAGAGTATTAAAAGAGATTGTGCAGGCATGCTGTATATTTCTACTAGTTCTTATTGTATTTCTCAATCACTGAACTCTTGAGTTCTTTAGTAAGAATATAACCTTATACTCTACAATTTGGCATGTCTCTTCCTGTTTCCAAATAGTTGATTATTGTTTCAGTGGACCTGCACAAGTTTTTGAAAGCTCTATTGATACTTCCACTATACATTTTGCAATTAGTAAACACAGAATACAATGGTAATATTTTAATCTGTTAAATTTTTTGTAACGGTATTTTATAAAAAATAGTCAACAATGTAGTACATAAAGCAAGAAATTATACAGTCTGCCTGAATTCTTAAATTACAGTATTATTACATAAAAAGTATTTTTTTTAAAAAAATACACCTACCAGTTCTGCTTCCAAACTATGACTCAGCAATTTACAACAGAGATAAAAAGGAATCCTGTCAACAGATACTGCTATTCTGCTGCAGAGACACTCCTGGAACACATTAAAGTTCATTTCAGAATGATTGACAATGAAGATAAAATCTGCACACTAGCAATAAAGTCTGTCTTCTTTTTGCAGACATTACAGCCTAGATGGAAATTGGCTACTTGCTTAGAATTATTTGGACTTTTTTTTGGTTGCATTAAATTTTCTTATTTTTTAATGTTTTTTTCTACTGCTGGATACAGTTGAATTTGGTTTAGTTCTTGGTGTTTTTTTAATTCTACACTCTATATTATTCACAAGTCTTTTGAACAGATTGTAGAAAAGGATAGAGATAAGCATTCAAGCTTCAGCTGACCTACTTAGATAAGAGTTTAAGAAATCAATGCTACCACCATATTTAGTCTAGAAAATAGAAGTCTATTTGAGTGAGGAGAGCTCTCAGTTATTTCTCTTGTCTAGTCATAGAAGGACGTAAGGGATTCATCTTTCATTGCCATAAAGTCAGTTTGGGTGGTATATTAGAAAACAATCCTTTCTGATTCTAGAAACAGTGAATTGTAACAAGATATGTAAGTAAGTTGTGAAACCTCTTGAAGGTTTTTTTTAAGAAAGAGACATAAATCTAATGGGGTTGTTGACATCTATTTTCTTATTTTTCAATCGTGACTTGATCTTCCTACCAGATACAAAATTCAGTTATTGTGCTTTCTAATTGCTCGTAGTATTCAGAAAGTGCTCGCTCAAACAAACTTTTGGTCCTAAGTCTAAATTTTCTGAATATTTTTAGTGAAAATTAGGATTTTATAAGATTATAGATAGGTGTACACACAAGAGAAATTGTTCTCCTCGTGCATCCTGTGCTGTCAGAAAACAGTTGAATATCTGGTTAAATCATTCTCGAGTTGTACTTGATAAGAACAGAGGGACCTGTAACTGTGCTTAACTAGATGTTTAAATAAGTGAGTTCTCCTGAATGGTTACTCTGAGTGATTTTTATAACTTTGTGGGTATTAAAGGTTGTAAAGTATCTTACTGCTACAATTACACAAATTGGAATAATGTATTATTTATTTTACTTCCATTCTAAATATTCAGTACTTCTGGAGTTGAAACCCTGAATTATTGGATAGTCCTGAAATCACAACCCTATTTATTGTAAGGATTTTTCAGCAAAGCTGTTTTTGCTGCCAAACACTGATTTCTTTAAACGGAATTTAGAAGAGGACTGGAAGAAATAAAGCCTTTTAAAGAATTTTCATTTGGACTATTTCCTGGGTGGAGCATGAAATTTTAATATTTGAAATAGGGAGATAGTATGGCTAGTTAGACTAAATGAAGAATGGACTTCATTCTCAGTTTCCCTGCAACATTACAAGTGGCCATTTCACTCCTTATATCCCTTTTTGCTGCCCCTGCCTTTCAAGTAATCACATTCACATTGTCTTCATTTTCACAAATACAAATTAATCAGTTTGAAACTTTTTATGTTATCTCCTGGCTCCTCATATTCCTGTTCTGAGGATTCATAAAGAGCACCTATATCTGCCTCAGCCTTATTAATTGTAAGTTGCATTTTTTATTATTTTTTACTTGAATTTTCTAATACTAGAAATATTTTTTCTTAAATCAGATCTTTGTAAAAATAAGATTAATATCTTGTAATTTCATGCTGTATCTGCAATGGCATTATTAAATTAGGGTAGATGTAATTTAACCTCAGATTTGATGACCAAAGTAATCTCATCTCTAAATTTCCATGCAGCAAACTCATCCACCCCTCCTTTCACACTGTCTAAGCATGAAGAAGCATTTTAAATCATCAAATAATTTGGTTAGAAAGTGACTTCAGGACTTTAATTGTAACTGCCCCTATAAACACCTGTCAGTTTTCCGTTAGATGAAATTGGATTTAACTTGCTATGTGACTTTTTGCCAAATTTAAATTGCAAAAACAAGAGATGCTCCATAGGTTAGAATAGTCTGGAGTTATAAGATTCTCGCTGATGAAGGAAATCTTATTATATTATATGCTAATAAGTGTAATGAAAAAAAGTGTTGCATGTAGTCACAGAGTGCCTGTTGAGTGGTGTTATTGCCACATAAAAATGACTTGTTTTCCCCTTTCAGAAAGGATACACTTTTGTGGCTGAGGCACACACTGGTGACCAGCCTGTGCCAGGTGGGAAATGGAAGCTCCGCTTCATCAGCTCCCGTAGTACCCTTCCATTTCTCTCTCGTGAGGCTGTGAATAGTAGCTATTCTACCCAGCAATTTAAGGAGCATTACATACCCAACAAGGAGTTCCTACTGTTTAGGTAAATATTGAGAGAATAATTAATAAATTCTGGGTTTAATATCAACCATCCCTACCAGAAAAGTGTGTTCCTTTTCTCTTTTTTTTAGAAGGAGAGAATATTGATGGAAATATCTGAATTTTATGGGCTATCAAATTAACTTTTGATTAGTAAAAGTGTTATTTGTGAAATATTGCCACTACTTAATGAAGAGCAGGTGTGAAGTGCATAGACTATAACTTTAATATAAAAATTCAGTATTTTGCATTTCTGTAAGCTCAGTCTTATCCATAGGCCAATTACTGAAATTCTGTAGTACTTTTGGGGAATAAACATGTATTAAAATCAAGATTTTGCAGGTGGGGAGGAGACATAAAATTATATTTCTCTTTTCAGCTATTGGAATAAAGCTTTAGTTAACACAGAAATAAAACTTTTTTTTTCCCTGTATATCAGAATTTCCATTGCAGTATTGGCAGAAAAAATTATATATGTTTTATCTTAGCATGCTGATTCTTTTAGGACAATATATTTAACAAACATGTGATTTAGTTTTTATTAATCCTTTTTTAAAGTTCATAAAAATCTGTTCTGAATTCTGAACTGACCATTACTAAATTGCTATCCTGAAGTTTCTTCACAAAGAACTGCACATTTTACTACAACAGACCCTGTGCTTAGAGCTGATTAAATGTGTATATTTTGAAGGTTAATTCTAAAACATCCAATTCTTGAATGCTTTTTCAATATTTCAAACCAATGGATTAATCTTGGGATAGAGGTCTCTTTAAGAGAAGGAATCAGTTTCAACATAAAAAAAGGAAACACATAATGGAAGCAAAACAGATGCACTAAAATCTTGCAAGCACTCTCTTTCTTGATGATTTTCATTCTTTTCCCCCTTCTGATGTTGCCAATCTTAAATTTTTTTTTTGCTTAAAATCTGCTGAAGTCAGGGTGATGAATTTTTTGTGTGTTGCTGTTTCTTTGCTTATTTGGTGAGATTAGTCATAACAGTTTGAATTTATGGACAGAAAGCATATCATACATAAAGCAATGGGTTACAACATAACTATTTGAACAACATAACAATTATTTGAATTTTGTCCTCAGAGTCTGATTCAACAGGTTTTTAATGCCACAGTTTTTTAAGCTGACCAAAGTAGCCACTGCTCTCAAAAGAGATATCCCTACCCTTTTGAAAGCAAATAATTTTCTTTTCTTGGGTACTTTGGTAAAAAAAGAAACAGCTAGACCACTCCATTTTTCAGCAGCAACACTTGCTTTGTATATTGATTCACTGCACTAAACTTCACTTCAGGAAGCTTAGCCCATCAGATTCCAGGAAAACAGTTGAAATATAACTCAATTTTAAGTGTTTGCGTCCAGTTCAGCACAACATTTAGGTACTTTCCTAAAAGAAAATGATTAGGTATAGTTGGTTATATTGCTGTATTTTTTTTGCTTCCTCTTTAGGTATTTTGTAAAAGTCACAGCACCACATACTGCTACATTGCAGGTACAAACCTCTAATTCAGATGTGTTCATTAAACTGCAAGTCCTAGATAATGAGAAGGAAATTACAAGTGTCATTGGAAAGGGCAATGCAGTCATCCCAGTTTTTAATTTCTGGAGTAATCAATCACTTCTGAGCTCCCAGTGTAAGTATTGTATGCCATGTTTGGTTATTTTATTCACTGCAGGATATACATTCTTACAGTAACTGTAGATAATCACAGAAAATACTATTTTTACCTGCTCTTTTCATTAATCTTTAATTTTACTGTTTAAAGCCAGTAAGTACAATTGAATGAGGTACATAATTCTTAGACATATTTTGAATAATGGACACTGTAGTGGTCAGGTAATTTTAAACAAAAATTAAGTATCATCTGCCTGCCTCCATTATACTACTTATACATTATAGATTTTAGAGGCTACTGCCATGCCATCTTCTTTGATAATCTATTTGTTTTCCTTCTTGTTAGGAAATTTTTCTCACTACTAAATCACATGATTTCCATTTTATTTGTGTACTATTTTGAATTATTCATTATAGCTGTGTTTAAATTTTAAAATTAATTCTCCATAAGAATTACAAGTTTGCTCAAATAAAACAGATGTTTATAAGCCAACAAGTCTGCTACTATACTCTCCATGGACACTGCTATACATAAGATTTGTAGGATATGAAAGTCTTCAGTCCTTCTATGAAGACTTCTAAACAGTAAATCTGTAAATCTGGGTTTGCCTATTTGAACATATTGGGAACCTAAGGCAAAGACAAATTGTTCAAATACTGGATTATTGCTTTGCTAAAGCCCAAAATAGCATTGTATTTCATCTGCTCACCTCCACTATTTTGAACTGTGGAGTTTTCAAGCATGATTCTTTAGCATAATGTGTAATATGAAATTCCAATGCTTTATGGAAAAAAAAAATAATCATTTATGAAACATCTTGATTTCTCTCTAAACTGCACCTTGTTATTACCAGAAATGTAAATTTTAATCCTATGTAGACCATGCTGATAAAATGAAATTCATCAGATGAAAACATTAGTGTTTTAAAGGAAGTCATAGAGAAGCTGTCATGATTCTCTCTGAGTTACCAAGATAATCAGTAGCTATTTTTGGTTACTGTTTTTGGAATGTGGAAGTGGACTAGTAAACTTAATAGTAGACTGGTGGAAATAGAAACAGGGAAGTATAAAATAGCTCAGCTTAGGATCAGCACCACAATAGTGGCAATAAATTGCCGAACTACCCTCAGTAAAGCAAAGGAGAAACTTTGTTTCAGGAGACTGTCTCATTGCAAAGGTGATAGTCTGATGACTGAAATAAGTTAAAAGGCACAATCAAGTGACAGAGAAGAGAAATGGATTCCACCAGATGTTGAAAGGGAGAGGATGGGGCAAAATAACTGGAAGTGTTGTTTTGCTTTTGCCAGTCTACCAGGACACAGGTGAGAACTTTGCGAAACATCCTCAGAAATCAGTCAAAAACATTCTACCTCTAATGTGCTATGATACAAATAATTTCTGCTAATTTAAAATTATTTTAATCCACTGAGAATTATTCAGTGAAATATCTGTTACATTAACCTGATTGAAAATAGGAAGGTTTTTGTATCAGGGAATAGCAGTGGTAGCCATAAAATCGTGTTATGATATTAGGCTGTATTTGAAGTTGAAATTAATATTCTGATGCTCTTTAAGTATGTGTGAATATATAGAGTTGCCATTTGGAATGAATGATTGTGAAGCTGTCACTGTTTATTGGGATTTTTTTACTTTTGCTTGTATTTTTTTATAACGCTTACTTTTTTTCAATACTAGACCAATTGGCCTTAACACTGAAGTTATTTTCTATTAATATACATCCTGTATATCACAAAGAGGATACTTTGTGTAGAATTTTTCATAGCATCCAAATTAAATGAAAATATTATGAAAATTACTCAATATGACAGTATGACCAATATGACAGTATGGTATTACCCAATCTGTTGAGTGTCTCCAGGTTTAGCAGTGGTTCAATTTATGCCATTGTAAAAGCATGTAACTTTGCTATTGTGAAAACTGTTTTTATGACCTCTACAATAACAACACAGAAACATTCTGAAATCCTGATGCCAAGTTCAGATGAAGATTCGTACAACTGACACTCAACACAACAAAATTCCTTCTGTCAGTATTTCTTTGTTCTCTAAAATAGTATGTTTTCTCAGAATAAGAATAATCAGAAAACACCATTGGCATTGGTTATACCATTGGCACCAGCCTTGTTAGTTAAGCCACATACAATCCCTAAATTTGACACTTATTCACTACCACACGTTTTGCCTCTCATGGAATTGATCACTGTGTTGCCTGAAGTTCTCTTAAGTGACATTATTGTGCAAGCATCACCAATAAAACATTATCTCCTTTGCTCACCCACCCACAGCCTGTTAATTCATCTCCAGTCACAGCTGTTCTATTAATGTCTTTTACAGCTGAAAAACTACATTAAACCAACTGATTTTGAATATATTTACCTCTTCTGAGATGTAGCAGATGATTTGAACATTGAACATTTGCTTGACAATAAAGGACTTAAGTATTGACATACACATTGCGACCACACTTTGTTTTGTTGATACAAGCACAGCAGTTTTATGAGCACAGATGGGCAAGTGAAGCTTAGTCTATTTTCCACAATAACAGTCTGGTATAATCCTGTTAAAATTTATCAAAATATCTTTCAGATATTTGTTTGAATCTAGAAGCGAGGTAGGTAGAAGTTTCTTCCAGTCAGAACTTAGGAAAAGCAAGAGTGACATACACATACTTTTGTAGGTAGTAATAAAAAAATTTGGTATTACAGCACCACCTGGTGACCATTGCGAGAATTATTGGCTGTGTATATATTTTGGAGAGATTTTTCAAGGGATCTTTCCTGCAAAGGAAGCAGATTGAGTCTTACAGGGGATTTCACCATTCTGCAATGAATTGTCTTCATGGCAGCATCTTCCTCTGGGAAAATCTTTATAGAATTGTTCAATACTCAAGCTCTTCAGGTTTAGGAGAGAGAGAAGAGGAGAACAGCGAGACATTCATGAAAACCAGTTGTAGCCTACGCAATACAGCTTCCCTTGAACTCCACCTATGTTGCTCGGTAGAGGAGGGCAGAGGGCAGTGCACATCTCCTAAAGCCCCAGCCACAGCACATCCCCGAGTGGAGCTCACCTCTCTGTTGACTCCAAGGGAGTACATCTGGGTGGCCTCACAAGCTGCCCTTTTGTAAATTACATCTAGTAGCCCTTGCTAATAGTGCTGAGACAGGCACTGAAGATCATTCCTGACTAGAAACCTTAATGCAGATATTGCTAAATGGTAACCTAAGGGCAATTTATGCAATTAGAAAATGTCTTTATGTAGTTATTCTTCCATCTGGAATACAAATTTTTTCTTTGCAGCAGGTTTTCTTGCAGATGTAGAATATTCAAGATTCAGGTCTTTGGATATTGCTTCTTATCCATCCAAATGCACTTCTATTGAGTGGAAGCCTCATGATTTTGGTTCCTTCTGGTGAAAGACCTAATAATCTAACCACTGTGAATTACGTCTACTCTCAACTTCCCAGCAGGGGAAGTTAACTGATACCTAGAAAGCTCAGCAGCAACTGAGTGAGAAACTATTCCACAGTTACAGGCTTGCTTATGCATACCTTTCACAAAATAACAGCCATGGAGTTGCAACATCCTAAAAAAGGTTTAGAAGAAACCAAGTATTGTTTTCCTTCACATTTCTCTCAGGCCTCCTTGCCACAATGACAGCAAGAGGGATGGCTCTGGTGCTAAGGATTCTGAATGCAATGCAGAAGAGCAACTCAGAACTTGTGATTAGGAGTTTGAGACCTCTTTAAGAGACCATCTCTGCAAGGTCTTTTTTGATTTTCTGACTTCTAATGCTTTTCTTAGGAACAAGGAAGCACTGGCTTATGCAGAGGAAAGATGCAATAGGAAGTAATCCATGACATTTGGCTTTCATAAGAAACAATATTTCTTATGAATTAACAATATTTCTAGGGGCATACTTAACCTCTGATTTGGCTTTTATACTTTGACATACCACCAGTAAATTTTGTTGAATCTGGTCTAATAATTCTGCCACTTCCTGTGAATTTCCCTGGATATTTCACCAACACGCACGAAAGTGTGCATTTTTGTTTTGAAGTGTTGCAATGATGCAGTATCATCCTTTGTTTATACAATAAACTTTTGGAGGAGTAAAGCCTCTTGTCCTCAGTGAAGTCAAAATGATATCTCTTTTCCAGCTAATGGTCCAGCTGTTAGTGTAACACAGGTGAAGCTGCTTCCCCAGAGGTGTTATTCTTTGTCCTTATTCAATTTTCTGAGATGTTCACTTTTAGAATTCTCTTTACTTTCTCTGTAGACCTGCAGGCAAAAGAATATTGCACATTTCAATGGCATTAGGAAAGAAAACAAATTTATGTTTTCTGCATTAATATTTCTGTGCCAACCCTTCTATAGAACATTCTGGTTTTCACCGTTTGCCCCCATGAACATCTTCCTTAGGTGACAATTATATACACTGATGAAGGATAGATCACAAATAGTTTTATATCTCCTTTCAAGACTGGCACTTTTTTAGCTCAAGTTAGCTATGATCTTTGTTTAAGGTTGACACAAAGATATTAGATAAGAGACTTTTGTAAGAGTATGCATTGCATACTGTGGCCTATGCACCTCTTCCCTTCATCCAGTTTTACGCAATTTATTAAATTAGGTTAGTCACAAAGGGATCCTATCATAGGGAGCACAAGGCTATCTATTTTTTATAATATATAGCATGGTGCTGTGGTGGTTAATGCAGGAAAGTAGCATGGGCTTTGAGGGAAAAATTACATGCTTTATAAACAGTAACAACAGTCATATATACACAGTCTCAACTTTCTCATTATTTACTTTTAAGATATTTGTGATTTGCATGCAAAATGAAATCAGGGTAGTATTTGGAATAAGCATAATTTTAATTGGAAGCTTGTGAGTATAATCCAGTATGAGAAAATGGACTATATTAATTCTTTCTGATACTTTCTGGGGGCATCTCTTTACCTCATACCAGTAATTTATAGAATTTCTGGACTTCTTTTGTCATCTTGCAGTAAAAAACCTACACATTATTCGAAGTAGTACAAAGAAGGGATTGGAAACTGGACACTCAAAAAAAGGCAGTCGTCATTCATCAAAGGACAGCAAATCTTCTTCCAAGACAGACCTTGCACAGGACAGCAAAGCTTCTTCCAAGACAGACCTTGCACAGGACAGCAAAGCTTCTTCCAAGACAGACCTTGTACAGGAACATGGACTGGTATTAACAGATGAATCTTTAGCCTCAGAAAATTTTGAAAATAATGTTGGAAGTCCACAAAAAGTAAGAGTTTGTTAATCAGTGGGATTTAGGAAGGAAAAAAAAAAGCTAACAAATAGTGAAAGGTTATTGCTAATTCTTTTGGTACATGTGGAGATCTATCCTGGGGCAAGAGCAAGGAATCCAAAATTAAGATTTTTGGTAGCTTTTGAATTAGGTGATGAAAAAAGGATGATGTGCATGTATGAATGACTAAATAAGTAGGGGATTTCATATCAAGGTGATTTGCTCTATCTTTAAGTGTTCATTTGGCAAATCCAATACAAGCGTAGCATAAATTTCACATAAAAATCAAAATTGCCAGAAATTAAATGACCATTTTGATGTTTCAATATGAGCTTTCTTTGAAATACGATATTACGGAAGGCCATCTGTAGTAGTTTGCATAGAGAAACGCATATATCCAGTCAGCTGCAAGCTTTAATAACAGACACATAACTGCTACTCAAGCCAATTTTGTCAGAGGCTAATGTCAAACAATGGGTTTTTCTTGATGTCATTTAGTATTATCTATTGTAGAGAAAATAAGGATACTTTCTAAAATAGTTCCTGTTTTATATCTCTACATATTTTTCTGCTGTGATTTTTTTTCTTCATAGTTGAATTTTATCACAATAAAATAACCTGAGAAAACAAAAACTATTGAGAAATAAATTCCAAAGTTGGTCGTTTGACCTAGAACTTGCATTACAATTTTGGAGAACAATTTATAAATATAATAGTTTCCAGTTCAGTTTAGGCAATGTTTAATACAGCCCATGGACCCTGTCACCTCTACCTCAAATTAAGGCATTATTGAGTGCTGGTACAAGGGCTCAAAGCCCTGTGGTCAGTCTTAAAAATCAAAGACAAAAGTCTTTGTTTTAGTACATGGCATACATAGGGAAGTTACATGGAAATCTTACAGGAATTTAGCTCCTTATTGTGTAGCCCAGTTTAATTTTACTTGATAAACACATGAGTAATTGTTTAATTTCACAGGAATTAAATTAAGATCTGTGGAATTAACATTAATTTTTTTAAGCTTCTTGTGAATGCTGTTATGTGCAAGCTTGTAAATTAATTACGTGTTTTATTTGCTGAATTCAATAGCTGGTACTTTACTAACCTGCAGGACTTGAATTCTTGCTGTAATTGTTATGACTTCAGCATGTTGCATTTTCTTTCACAGTCTTACCAGTATTCAATAGAGGCATTGGTGTTGCATGATAGTTGGCCACTTACTGAGAGTGAGTCTTTGCTTGTTCAGGAACTGAAAGAACTGCAGAAAGATGAAATTAAAGGTAGGTTGATCTAACTACATATTTAGTCAAATGTTTCAAGATACTGACCTTAAAGAAAATATTGCTCCAAGCAACATTTTTTTCACTGTTTGAGTGAAATAACTAGGCAACAAAACTTTTTGTTCCATAGTTCTTAGAAATGAAGTTTGATTGCATGAATCGACATCTTTACAAAATATAAGGAAATCAGAGAGCACACTGCAAGACTCACCTTCTTAGGGCTCAGCTTTAGGTAGAGATCTGGAACAGAAACATGCCTGCTGACAATTTAAGAAAATGCACTGAACAAGAGTGGGGAAAAGGCCTGGTTTGGAAAATACATTTTCTGTGCTGTGAGGAGAAGAATTAAGCAAGACAAAAGACTAGGAAAGCTCCCAAGTACAATCTGTATGTCTAAGTCACAAAGAGGACAGAGAAATTACAGAAGATTTGGGGGTTTTTGCAAATTATTGTAGCATTTCCTCTTAAGGGACAGTAAAAACCAATCTCAAGACAAATTAAAAGCACTTAGTCCTAGACAGTGTTCTTTAAATCAGATAAATGTGTTGTATTTGCTTATTCTTTTTCAGCAAAGTTGACACAAAATTATTTAGATCTTAATTATGTTAAAGTTTATCATTCTGGACCCAAAAGCCTGAGAGAGGCAAGGCTGCTGCCACTGTACATTCCCAGGTCCAACTGCTGGTGAGACTGATGATGTAATCCCACCTAGCACGTGCACCTAGACACTCATGTACACAAAGACACAACGTATATTTGCATGTATGTGTATATATATAACTATATATAACTATATAAACACAGAAACACACATTGCCAGCTCCACAGATCTCAGACAGACACTCAGAGTACCCACACAAACACAGCACCAGCTACCTCACGCTGCTTTTCCTTCTCGGGCTGGAAAGAATGGAAGTCCTCTAGATAGAATATATATTTCTAAAAAGGTGGATCCTTCCACCAGCTACACTTAGACACCCAATGTGCCCAGTAGCTTGCCTCTGCATCTCCTACAAGCTCTGAGGCTGCAGCCCTACTCCAGTTGCTAATGCAGAACATCAAACACACGTGCAGCTGACTCTCCTGTGTTCTCACCCCTAGGTTCCTGCAGAACCTAAAATATTACTTTCAATCATTCAGTAATTTTTCTGTATCATTAAGGTTCTATAACTCCATTTTTAAAATAAGTGAGAAGAAGAAATTATTTCCTCCCTCATATGCATACAATTACAAATACCCAAAAATATTATTTGTGGTGGTTTGGCTTTTACTGAGTGGTGGTATATGTCTCACTTTTTTTTCTATTTACATAGTTCTTTCTAAATGTCTGGTCAATTTTTTTTTGTTTTTTGTAATTTCTGGTACTGTGGGCTGAGCTTAGATTCGGCAGTGGTAATTGCTGATAGGTATTTAATTTCTTGGGATTGGGATGTATACAATATTTGAAATTTTTCTGGTATTTCTTCAGTTATTATTATGCAACTTTGAAAAGGTGTATCTTTCTGATTTACTGTAGTCCCTAGTCAGTTTTAGTAGCATTTGAGGAGCTATGTCATGTATACAGTTCTTTTAGTGCTTGTATTTTGTGGTGTTCTTCACAATAGTATCTTGTCTTCCTAGATGGTTCCATTCATTCTCTTAATTTTCCCTGTTGGACTGCTTCTTACAATAGACATCCTATTACATCCTCTTACCCTTCTGAGCTGGCTACAGAGCGACAGCTTGCACTTGACAGTGTCCTTTTATACAGCTTCACTGTGGTCTGTCAAACTGCAGATCAAAGGAGGTCTTAGGGTTGTTCACTAGTGCTCAGCTCATATCACTGAACCTTGTCAATGTCATGGGTATTCTCATGTTGAATTTAAGGCAGCAGTATTCCAGTTCATAACTCCCCTTCTCCATGCTAATTGATGCTCATTTGCAGTCAAACATATTTAAGCTACAGTCAGTGATAACAAGCACTTTTTTCTTGGGATTATTTTTAAATGGTGAAATTTTTGTGCCCTCTCATAAATGCTGCCTTATAAAGTAACCCAAATCCATTTCACAGTTCTTATTAACTGAGTGTTTCTCTTTATACAAGGATACCAACAGACTGCCTAGGCCACCAACAGAGTTTAAACACAACTTCTATCAAAAAGTTTAAACACCAATACTCATTTAATACTTAGGGTTTATTTTATGTACCCCTATTTAACAGCAATATTTATCGGAAGTGCTTACTCTAGTTAGGTATTTTGGGGGAAAGCCCAAACATTTATTGCTTTTTCTGATTGTGAACTAGTCTTAAATCAGTTTGAAAACTGACCTTTACCATTTAAATCTGCCGACACAAGTTGTCAGACACAAAATTCATATAATAATAATAATGTTGGTGTGTAGCCAAAAAGGTATTGTTTCACCATGTGATTTTAAGAACACTGCAGTGAGACAGGTGAAAAATTACTGCAAAAAATTTTCCCCTTTTTAAGTATCCCTTTTTCATGCAAGCCAACAGTGCCATCTGGAGTTAATTTTGTATTAAAGCTAATTCATCATGGCAAAAGCATATTTCAACTTTGTATTAAGATCTTTTAAACTAATCTCCCTTGAAATGAAAATCCATGCAATTATGCTATTGATATTCACCAATATTATAAATACTTATTTAGAAAATATTTTAAGAAAGTAAATTCTCTGGTATACAGATGCTTTGAGAATTTTGTATTTGTTGATGTTTGTACTTGTAAAAGAAATGTGTTAGTGGAAGTTACTTTGTGAATAATGCTTAGTCATATTTATTATACATGAAATCCCATTAACTGTTTCATTAAAGAGTTCACGTGCCAACAAAACATTAAAAAGGCATTAGGTAGGAAAACCTAAGTACACAGAAATTCGGAATTTCCACATAGTTTATTTACACTGTCTTCATTCTTTTCTCTACTTCTTCTTCCATTTTGGGGTTGTTGTTTTTTTCTCCTTCTGAGAACTGTTATGGAGCAAGTCTTCAATGGAAAAATACTTTTAAAAATGTAAGCTCAAGATCATAATTCTTGTGTTAGAGGGGAACAATTAGAAGGCAGTCTTGCAAATGCTAGTACCATTTTCAGTTTCTTGACTGTGTAAACAAAATCATTTTAAGGTTCATTTTGTAGATAGGATTCTCAGCTATTATGTTTTTGGGTTCTTTGGTTTCCTTTTTCTTGTAGTAAGATCATAAGTTTTATTGTGCAATTGTCACAACCCTGAGCTGAATCATCACTGTGTGCTAAATGCTGACTGCAGCATGTATTTTACATATTGCCTTAATTTAGGAATGAAAGTTGTTGATGAGAGAAAGGTGTCTATGCAAGTGGGAAAGCAGAAGATAGAGGTAGGTTTGAAAAGGCAGGACAGGCAATATGCTTTGGAATGTTCCTTTTCATCCTTCAGAGTGGTGAAAATTTTTCCCCACAGGTTTTATTTTCCCACAGGACAACTTGCTGGGTCGTGCCAAGGAGAGGATTCCATGGGACGTTTAACAGGATGTTCAGATCTTTCTCTCTTTCCCAGGTTGTCTGTCAGTAGTGATTAATCACTTGCCTGGTGTTCAATGAACAAATAGTTCTCAAAGGATACATGATGGTGCTGTAGATTTCAGCCACACTCTAACCCCACACTACTACTGCAACCAGATTATTGGTTTGCTTCTATCCTGCTGTACTTATTTTGTAACTTTAGTGTCTGGGTGACCCCAACTTTGGAAAGCCTTTTGACATTGCCATCTGTCAAGAGTCCTTCTGAGGGTCCAGTCAAAGACAGGAAAAGCAACATTTGAATTTCTCAATCTTTTCTTAATGAAATCTCAAAGTCCCTCATGGGGCAACTAACAGTTGTTACTACCAACTACTGGGTAATCCCACTGAATGCTCAAACCCTATTTCAGATAGCAGGAGCATGATGTTTTCTCAAAGAAAGCTTCAAAAGACTCCTCTGTATTATACCTATGAATAAGATAGATTCTCTGTAATTTAAATTTAATAAATTAGGAGTAGCTGTCTATCTTGCCTAAAAAAGAGAATTGATGTATCTCAATCTGAATCTGAGTTTCAGCAAGAAATAATTTGGTGCAATTGTTTAACTTGTCATAGACAGGACATCAGACTGGATGATCACTTTGATCACTTTGGTCCCATTTGGCATTAGACCAAATGAATTTCTGTATAAATAATTGAAGAGTAGTAGATAAGCTAATTTTAAAGTTACTGTCAGCTGTGTGTCATCACTATCAGCCCGTGTGATGCCCAAGCTTTTCTTGGTGCCACACAGATATAAAAACTGCCACTGAGAGTTTGTGATGATTGATGCATAAGCTGTGAGCTGGAATGGCCTTTTACTTTCTGTATCATCTGCCTGCCTTTCTTCTTATCATACCCCATACAAAGCGTTTGCCTGGCTTTGCCCTTAGAAAAGCCCCAAGTTGCTACTCACATCTCCCTGTGAGTCAAAGTTGGCAGTATGCCAAAATGCAGTCATTGCCCCCTCCAGGCAATTTTGGAGGTCAATCCCCAAACTGAGGATACTGCTTGCTCTGCTGAGGGAGTGGGAAGGGCTGGGGGAACCTGGTCAGCACAGGGAGAACTCAGAGATCTCATTTTGCCCTAAGCCTTCATATCTGGAGTAAAAGTACGTTACCTCATTCTAGCCCTGTCATTTCTTATTCTTTCTTGTTTATTTACTAGCTTATCAAGATATGCTATAAGTTCAGAGCATCAAAATGTTATAACTCAGACTCACAAAATATTTCTAGAAACCAGACAAAGCTCATGGCACAGGAAGTCTTTGTCTAGGATCATTTAGCTAGCTACACTGAATGTCTTTTGAGTGTTTGTGTGAACAATAAATAATCTCTAAAAATTAATAATTCCTTGAATAATACATGTACACAACCTGTATGTATGTAATGATAATGTAGAATTAAAGGGAAAGCCATTTCTGTCATAATTTCATAACTTTGAATTTTTTCATTGCTCTTTTATATTTGCATTTCCTATGGAGTTGTTTTAGTACATTCAATATTTGTGGACATCACTTTAATTTTTGCTCTCATTCATTAATATATGCCTTAGCAGCACTGAATCAATTTAAGCTTTACACTTTGGTGTCACTGGACATTTTTTAAATAGCATGAGGAGATACGAATAATACCATTTCTAGATAAACACATGTACAATGTATGATGTAATACACTTATATACCATATAATATATATTTGTATGTACAGCTATATGTGAGTTATAAATATGTTTCTATATATTTAATATTTACAACTTTATATATACATATAACCTCAGCCATGATATTACAGATCTCATCCAAAGCTCAGTAATTGTGCAGTGCAATGATCTGTCCTCAGTGAAAAGAAAATTGAAAAGCACTAAGTGAAAGATATCTTACTTTAAAAGCATTAAGTGAAATATATCTTATTATTATCATCAGACTGTGAAACAATCACTCATATCAACTTTCTTCTGAGAGAAGTCCCCTGTTTTACAGTATTGGCTAAATGTAGGTTTTCAGCACTTGTGTTACAAATATCAATTGTCAGTACCATTAATTCAAACATATAGTATACATGTCTACTGATAATACAATTAATTTAAAATATTCTCAGTTCTGAAAATGACAACTTTGCAATTCTTAAATATGCATTGAATGCATTAAATATGCATTCTTTGCCTTAACTTCCTTACATTTTTGTGGGGTATATCTATATTCTCTGTTCTAGACAGTCTTAGGATGTGAGGTAATGAAACCATTGACTTTACCTGTTCTGAGCTTCCTACCTTCCTGGTGCATAACAAATGCACTGACAGAGATTGTATGAGACTGTTTGAGGGAAGTTAGAGACAGGCTGTGCTTCTGTGCATTGCAGCAATGCAGCATACACAAAGCAGCAATGCAGTGTCTGTTAGCACCATGGAAAACTCCCAGTTAAGCCCTGGGTAAAGTGCTGTTTAGGACAAATAAGGCTGTCACAATGTGTTCACCTTGTAAGAATGTTTTTAAAAATAGTTTGGTCTTCATATTCTAGTACTTGAAAGTGTTGCCTAATTAACTGTCTTTCCTTTGTATCTCTGTATGGCTGTTTTGTGTTGTTATTCCACCCTGGGTTTTATATGGGGAACTATATTTATGGATAACAATGACATTCTCTAATTCATAATGCATTATAACTACATCTGAGTAATACACAGGAGAAAGGATGAGAAGCACAGATTTTCCTAACTATCACTTCTTTCCAAGTAAAAAAGATTGCAAATATTCATCACTCTACCAAAAGATTGAAGGATAAAGCATTTGAGAAGATAGAAAAAGAGAAGTCACATAAAGAAAGAGCATCACTTGAATCTCAGGTGAGAACAAAGCCAAAGCCTTGGTCTGCTGAATGTGCCATCCTTGTACTGAATATAGAGATATTCTCAAGTCTGCAGATCAGTACTGCTAGGACTTCTAATGTACCTTGTATTTCTCTATACCCTTTCCCACCTTTTTAACTTAAAACCTGAGAAAAGCTGAATTAAAAATGTTTAATGTAGAAAATATGCATCCCAGATTTAGAGATACAATTTCCTCATTTGTTTGTATATGTTTCTTTTGTTGTGTAGTTTCTGTCTCTGCTGAAGGCTTACTGAATTCCAAGAATTCACCCTATTTGTGTCCCATTAATTCCTCATTTTAGTGGCTTCCATGGGTTCCTAGGGAGATGAAATAGGTCTTTCCACTGTAGTCAATTCCTGTCTCATATATCACAATTTTCATTAGCATGCAGACATACAGTGGCAGAAAAATTGGTATGTACTTGCTTACTTGGAAGTTTTTATCCCATGGGGTGGATCATCAGAATGTTCTGTGGTTGTCTGAAAAGCTATTGCCAGCCTTTATACCTTAAAAGGAATAATTGACATTATTGGTTGCAAACAGATTAATGGAAAGCAATGAAGGAACTGACAGCTCCTTGTGTAATGGCATTGCTTTTGCTGGGAATTTTGCTGCCTCATGGTGTATATTTTAAGGACAGAACCATAGAGGTTTTAATGAAGAAATTGACTAACCTTGCTGTACAGCAGACTTCCCTGTGATTCCTATCCACACCTAATTATACAGAGTTCTGGAACAGTGTCTTAGGCTTAAAGCCTCTTCAGATGGTATGCTGTCCAGAAATATATACAGCACAGTATCTATTTCTTGGTCAGGCAGCAGAATAGTCTACTAGACATCTTACCCTTAAGGTAAGGTATTACTTACTTAAGTAAGGCCTTACTTACCCTGTAATTCTGGAGAAGCCATGTGTTAAGGTGTTTTAGAGACTTTGGGAAGTGATTGGAAAAAAACCTTATAAGACAGAAAGTTTATTTCTATACAAAAATCCCACTTGAATAGAATAAGGCTTCTAGTATAGAATGAGAGGAGAGAGGAGAGGAGGTTGGCAAGGAGATAAAACAATTGCATGAAAAATCACACAAAATACTCTTGTTCAGAGAAACTGTTCAGAAGAACTGGGAGTGTGGCGCTTTCTGCATGGGGGTGGGGAAAACTTGTAAACAAAAGCACCTCAAATATCTTCCAGGCACTGCAAAATAATCTTTCTTTCCTTTGGCAGCCTGTCTGTGTCATAATGCATATCAAAGTCTGTCAATGTACAATGTATATCAGTCAGAAAAGTTACCAGTATACAAAAACATAACTTAATCCTAAATGTATACCAGTGACTACATGATGTATATGATACTTTCAGCCAGGAGATTCAAAAGCACCCTACTGGATTTTACGCATAGTAAGTGAACAGAAAGAGGCAGACTTTCTGGAGGTGAAGAAAGACACCCGGCGAGTAGATGCGATCAGAGCCATGAAAGAAGCATGGGAGTCTGCAGAGCCAGGGAGAGCTGTCAAGGTACTATCAGAGTGCTGTCTCTGCAGTGATGTTTCTTCACAAGTTCCAGGAGTTGTAATGGTAGAGCTGCCACAACAGAAGCCTGCCTTCCTAGGGCTGTCCTCTTCACCCCTCTGGAAGACAAGAATGTGCCTAAATTCTGGGTAGGAATCCAGATCATCTACTTCATGCTTCTGTAGATCACTGAGACTTTAGATTCTACTTTACAAAACATTGAAAAGTTTCTCCTCAGAAAGCCCACTACCTCTACACATTTGCAAAGCTGCTACTTATGACAAGTTTAATGTTTAGCATGAACAGATTCTATCGAGAAATACACTGCTATAAACATGCCAAAGATTATTTCTCCTGAAGAACTGCCACCTGGTCATATAAGTACTAAAATTGTCTCTTGCAGCCAGGATTCCAAATTCAGTCTGCATTGCAGGATACCTATGAGCCTGTAACATGCTCAGTAGGAATTCACTGTTTTGGAGAAGCAATACTGGTCTAGTTGCCAGGTGCATCTGGGTGCTTTAGATGTGACATATGCTTGAGATGGAAAAATAATACATATTCTTTCTAGCAAAGCAAAAAAGTGCAGTGCTGATTCAGTATTGGAAACATCATTACCAAAGAAAAATAAAAGAACAGAGTGTGGTCTTCAAACTCACCTGACAGTCATTCCCTATCACCACCAGTACCATTGCCCATTAAGGGATATTCAGCCAGAATCCCTGGCTTAGAAATTTGGTTTTTTTTATATTACCTTTCATAAATGAACCTCAGACATGAGTCTTCCCAGTTACACTCTCAAATTTTCTCAGTTCTTTCCAGTGTGTTCAAAGCTCAAAACTTTTTCTGACACTACTCTATTAAATTCTGAACTAAGGAAAAGTGTGCTGAGACTGAAAATGCAAGTACAGTCTCCTAAAGATTAGCTAGAAATGAATTCCCTTTGATGTGCAAAAACTCTTCAGAATCTGGTTCTATCACTGTTACTAAAATCAACTGAATTGCAGCTACAGGGTTCCATTTTGAAGTCCCTTAGGTTTGTGACGTTATTTTTAAACAGATGTCATTAAGAAAATTGCAGCAACAGATTATGCTAAAACAAGGTCTAAATTGGACGTATGCTATCTTTATTAAGTATATTAATTATTTTTTATTATATGTTATATTAAGTAGTTTCCCCTCTCCTTTCTTCTTGACAACCCTGGCCCAATGTCTGCATATTCCAGGGGTCACACACCCTCTGACTCTGGAAATTGAGTGCCTGACTCCAGGCTGACCAAAGCCAAAGGGCTTCTCTGTCCTTCTGGCCATGACAGCCCTTAAGAGAATGCCAAGTGAGTCAAAGTCGCCTTCTGAAAAGACAGAAGTGCTGATGTCTGATTTCAACATCAAAGGTAATTGAGTCTGGAAGGGTTTGCACCCAAAGGTCTCATTTTTCAAGAGGAAGTCTAAATCATCAGGCTATAAGAGCTCCGAGGACAAAGTGATAGTTCTCTAAGGAGGTGCATTAGCCATACTTTCAGCTATACAGCTTTTGTTTTATTTTTAACACAAACACTATTTTAAACTGCCCAGACATCAGTGATTTCCCCGTATTTCATCGGATACTAATCTTTAGAGTAAGTGTGCAATGTCTCAGGACTCATTCAGTGGGATCCTGGCATCTTTTCTTATTCTAGTACCAGGCAGTCTCGCACACTGCACCCTGATGTTAGATCTTATTGAAGACATAGAATCATACTTTTTAAAATTCTTTGAGATTTAAAATATGCAGCAGAAGTTTTGTCAACTATATTATAAAACTTGGATCTGTAGGCTTTTCAGGAACGTGTACGTTTTATAAATAAGTATGCTGTGAAAGATTCAGAGGAACCTGAGACTGCTGACTTAACACCTACTTCAGGAGAAGCAGGTAAGGATATAATTTTCTCTGTCTTCTGTTCAGCATGCTCCACTCCTTAGGAAAGATTTCTGCATTAAATACTGGTAGTAGATAGATAGATCAGCCTCAATAAAGGTGTCCAAATGGGCAATGGCAGACTTGCTCTCTAAACTCTCTTTATTTTAATTGTTTCATTGCTCTAATTCCAGACACAGATACAGCCTCACAGCTCTTGGAGGCTGCAAAATTACCCTTAAGCAAACTTTATGTAGCCCTTCTATAGTAGAATTCTGACCCAAAATAATCTGAAACTTTTGGAAATTTAGTGGAAAATACCTTCTTCCTCAATTCCAATTACCAGAGTTAATTAGAGTAGAAATGCTAAAAAAGAGTTTACCAGCTGAAATAGAATGTCAGTAAGAGACTAACACACCCAAAGTGCATTCCCTTCATGTTCATGGAAACTCTTCATGGAGAGGGGTCTGAAAGTTACGTGTCAAAAAGTGCATACTGAGAAGTGTCAGTTTCCTGGAAGCTTCCATAAGTTCTGTCTAATTTTATTTAATTATTAAAACTTCTATGGAAGTTTTTTTTTTCTATGTTCTGCCAATTTCTGTACTCTGATGAAAAGCTGAACTGGGAAACAAGACTTCAAGCTGTTTGTTGTTTGTTTTTTTTTCTTCTTCTGTGAATATGCTGAGATCAGGCCATCACAAGAAGGAAAGAATATTTCCCAGTCTGATGGTAACAATATCTGGTCATGACTCATGTGCATGGAACTAGAACCTGTGGCCAGTATTTATAGATTAGTATTTTTCTATCCTAGTAAGTAATCTTCATAGGGAGGGTTCATTTGGCAATGATGGGATTGGACTTATCTGTAATATGCAGTATCTTAATGATGATTTTTATATTCTGGAGAATACTGTTCTAATGCCCAGTGTCTAAGGCACTTCCAAAGGTCCAAGTCACCCTTTGAGACCAGCAGAGAAGACTGGTATATTTGTCTATGTATAGACAGTAAACATATAGCCAGCAATGATTTTAATGCTCAGAAATGTCTTCCTATTTCTCATGAGAAAAGTGGAGCAATATTTTTAACATATTTCAATTGGTTATGTTCTAAGTAAGGTCATAAAAGAGTTTTTATGAAAGAAAAAATAGTGCAGTCATCATTAAATCTCATCAAATTTCACAAACTTTTTCAGCATCTTGAGACAAATTGAAAGGATGAAGCATTGAAATAATGACAAAGCAGCTCAGCCCAGTCCCACGCTTAATATCAGATGTGTCATTGTATTGCAAGAATGTTACAATAAAACATCAATAACAATCATAGTTATTATCCATGTGGTTAAAAAAGTCTAACATTTCAGAATACCAGTTTTACTATGTCACAGTTTTTCTTTGGACTGGTATTTCTTAAATTAAATCTTCTCCCTGAAAGGGAATATAATTTTTTTAAACTACAGCCAAGACTCAGATTTTTATTGATTTTTTTTTAAACAAAAGAATATGATACCTAGAAGTTGTTTTTATATCTTTTATGCACTGCAAATTCAATGTTCTTGCTTAGATTTACTAACTTTCTTGAGTAGAGGAGATTTAACTAAAATACATATATTAGTTTCATTCTAGTTTTTTATAGCAACTTTGATTCTATGCTAAGTGTTGGAAATAAGAGGGCAGAAATATTATATACTCTCCAGCCCATATTCTCATTTAATAATGTATTTTGCTGAGCCAAAGGAAGAAAAAATTATATAAGAATTTAGGTGGAGCTCCCTAGCATAACCAATTAACCAGTTTAATCTGTTTGTTTTATATTCTCTTACCACAGGAAAGCAAGCTCCACAAACAGCTATTGACTCAAGATTAAAAACACAGCAAAAAAAATGGGAGCTTATAGACCTTAATCCTTACACAAGGTAAACTGCCCTAACATAATAAATGTCACAGGCAAAATCACTGCACTGCATGTAATGAGTACCTGACATAAACATTTTTTAAAAATGAGCATTCAGGAAAATATGCTTATTTCAGTGTTCTTGAAAGGAGCATGTATTTCCAGATGTCTTAGGACACCAGACCACAGGATATTCTGAGTTGGAAGAGATCCACAAGGATTATCAAGTCCTGCTCTTAAGTGAGTGATCCCACAAGCTTGGTGTTATCAGCATCACGCTCCAACCAAGCCAATTCTTCACAAGAAATTTGTCAGGATGTTATGCTGGTTTAAAATAACATATTTAACAAATGCAGTTCTCTAATAATAGTTAATAGCTGAAATAATTGTATTAATTATAGTTTTTATTCAAAAGAACTATATTCTTTATTACAAGTGTTGACATGAAATTACTGAGCTAATTTACATGCACCTCCTTATTTGCTGTGCTGCAGTTAGAACCCACTTCCATTTGTATTCAATGTGCCATTTTTGCATTTCATTGATCTTCAAAAGACTTTCAAAAATGCTGAAAAAATGCTCAAATTTAATTTTAAATTGAGATGGAAATTGGTTTTATATTTAAGTGAATAGCATTAAAACAGTAGAAAATACAGCAAAATACCTTCTTCAAGCATTTCATTTGTCTTCAACTCCTTGACTTTTACTCTAGTCATCAGGACAAAATATAGAAGTATATTATCCACTTACCTGCCATTATGCCAAAAGTTAAAAAAAAAATCAAAACAAAAGATAAATTGCATTTATCTCATTGCTGAATTATAGTATCATAAACTTCTTAAAATATATTTCTTTCAAATTATAAGTAAGTGTCAGACGTAGGAGTTTTTCATATGCTCACAGATGAGCATGATTTTACAAATATATTTAAAATAGACACTCAAGTATAAGAAGACCTGGCCTCAGAAATGTATTTTCTTATTGGTGTTATATAGAAGCAGAGGAGAAGTGACTCCTTAACCATATCCAACCATATGACGGTGATGTTGCCAAATACCTGCAGAGATGTTAAGCAAAATAGACAACAACCAAAAGTGCATTTGATATGAGACAAATATTTGTTTTGTATTGCTTTCAGAAAAACAATGTCTGAATCTGTGCTGAGAAATGAGTCTATCATTCAACAGCAACAGATACGTCAAGAAGAAAAAATCAACCAGTTTAGGCAACTTCGCACGCTGGCTTTGGAAGAAAGACAAAAAGAAGAAAATGAAAGAATTTTATTGAAGGAAAATATACTTGAAATGTATGAGAACCTGCAGGTATGTTTTCAAGATTACTTTCCAATTAACTACTGCTGTGATGTCTGCCACTAGTCTGAATACATTACCAAAAGTTTTGTATTCAGTATTAATGATTAGAAGCAATGAATAAGCTTGAAATTTCACTTGGAAAAATGTTAAAACGAAAAGTTCTAAAGTAAAAAATAGTACTGCATGACATTCTTAATATAACATTCTTAGTACTTTCTTGATACACTCTCTGCAAGTACACTATTGTATCACCTTAAAAGGATGCATATAAGTAAGAAAAAACTGACCATTTGACATGCATGATCAGAGTCTTATTAGGTAAAGCATCTCCAGTCTGGCTATTTTTTTGGTTATAGAATGGTATACATCTTTTTGAAAAATAATAATAAAAAAAATTATACAGGGGGATAAGTTGTTCTTAATGTGTCTCAGAGAAAAGTTAGAGAACCCAGTTTTTTGGAAAACACATGATGCCAGCAAAAGAACTTAGATTATTAAACCTCAAAAAACACGTCTATAAATAATAAATGTGGTAGCATTAAGATAGGATCCATTGTGAGGATTAACTTAGCCAGTGCGCTGCACATGAAATTGGTACAAATATCTTACCAAATTGGCCTAACTGTTGAGCATCAAAAGCAACAAAATTATTTGTTACAGTGGTGATACAATAACAACTATCAGTCAGCTGGTGTCTATTAAGAGCTCTTAAGACTGGATCAGAGATAGTAAAAAAAATTTAAATCAAATCAACCTATTTACAGAAATCTTACTTGAAAACCTCTCCTTAACTAGTTCCCAGACAGCCTGATTTATATTACTCAACCTAATAAGCATGCCAGTCCAGGTTTTCAGGTGCTGCTATGATTTTGGATGCCTAACATATTGTATATTAGAAGGGCAATTTTTTCATTAGAGTAGATCCTTGACGCTTTCTAGAAAGTATTTCCATTAAAAATATTTTCCAGTATGAATTTAAAACGAGTGAATATTCACACTGTGCTGATAAGCAGTTTTGCAGTTCTTTCACCTGTAGACCACAAAGAACTATATAAAGATTTCCAGGTACTCTCACTTTTCAGGATGGAAATGGAAAGGGAAAAGTATTCAGAGGTGTCAAAGTCCTGCTTTGCCCAAGTCTCACTAAGGGTCATTACGATTTAGGCTCCTTTAGCCTCTTAAAAGGCTACAACTCCTAAGCCATTCCAGCATTTCTGACACCTGGTTTTTAATAAACTTGTTTAAGACTCCATAGCAAACCAGTAACTGAAAAGGGACTAGATCCAAATAGGTAACTACTGTCTTGTCCTGTTCTTTCACACAACTCCCTTATTATGCCAGCAGTTTAAAAAGGATTTTCCTGAACTTTCTCTTCTTCATGGTGAAAAGATTAACATATAGCTGTTTCCTTTGAGAAATCAATAAACATCCATGTAACAAGAAAAGGAGAGATGCTCTCCTTGTACTTACAAAGTCACAAGGTGAAATAAAACAGGAAGGATGCAGTTGTTTGTGGTGAAATCAAGACTGATGTGTTGAGCAGGGCAGTATTGCTGTTTGTTTTTGGCTAGGCATCCTTAGATGAAGCACGAGGCAGAGTTTACAGCATTCGGGAAGCATACAGAAATCAGCTGCTGGAGGCTGAGCGCAGAAAAGAAGAAGAGCTGGCAGCTCAGGAAGCAGCCCTGCAAGCAGAGCGAAAGAAGAAAAATGCAGAAAAAAAGAAAAAACAGTAAAGGTTTAGCAAAAAAATAGTTGCTGTCACTCATTAATTGTATTTAACAGTTTGGGAAAGAAAGTTCATATGCAAAAATGAGAAAAAGTGTTTATTATTTTCAAGTATTTTTGGCAACTATATCACATTTTATCTCTTTGCCTGTTGCTAGTGAAAAAATCGATCTAGTATTATTTTTAGCAAAATGCTTGGTATTTTGCTTCTCAAAAAACTAGTTGCTACTATTAAAGTTTTTATGTTTACTGGAGTAACTTTTGCAATAAAATTCATATTCCATTCTGACTCTTCTCCCAGAATCACAGTCTTTTGTCTTTTTTTTTTTCAATCAAAACAGAACCAGTCAAGAATGAATCAGAGTTGAAACAGTGAAGGTAACCTGTCAGTTTTGAAAGTCATTTGACCTGGCTCCTTAAGTGGATGACAATTTGTGGAGTTCATCATAATTAAATAGTGGCAAACCACACTTTTCATATGCTGGCATTGGGAGGCTTACCAAAGACTGATTGGCTCACAGGCTTTCTGTGTACTGTTTTTCCCTTCCATCATTTTCTTAAAGTGTTTTGGACTCTCACAGTAACTCTCTGTAGTGACAAACTCATGACACGACCTTCCTTAAAACCCTATTATTCTCTTTGTTTATCTTTCCTAAGACGTATTTTGCCCATGCTGGCTTTGCTCAAAGTGACTAATTACAATAGGCTCTCAGCTGGAATTTAGAAATACTTCTTGAAAGCAAACTGGTGTGTGAATGAAGTGGCAATCATGGGTGTTTTATTTAAAGGGAGAAATATTTCCTCTAAGCTCTTGTTTTCATTATCACAGAATTCCTGTATTTGTGGTTGTGTCATCAAACACAGAAAAACTAACACCGCATGCTGATGCCCTATCCATCTTTCTTTCCCAAAAACCACTCACAAATTATTACTCTGAACTCAGACACAAAGATCAAGACTCTTACAATTTTGAAAACTCTCTAGAACAGAGGTGTTTTAAATGGATTAAACTATTTTCCATGTATGTAGTCCAAAGCGGAAGCCTGGGAAGTTAGACTAAGTATGTATTGTATGCCTGCATTATGTCAATATATCCAAAAGCATTTCATTATCTAGGCAAGGTAAGAAACTATGGGATTCATCCATTTGATGTAAATCAAGAAATTTTATCCTTTGCATTTCTGGCTTCTGGTACTGGCTAGCCATTGTCTTTGAAACTTTCCTTTGCATCTTAATGACCAGATGTTCAGCTTCTGCTGGTTTTGCTCCCCTACGTTTCATCTGTACCTCACTATTCGGCTTGAACTTGACTTACATTCATAGAATTGACAGAAGAGTATCTGCTTTGTACCTCTTCACACCTACACACCTGCTGTGATGGCAATGCCTCCATTCGGCCTCCTTCCTCTCATACATCATAAACTAAACTAACTAGCTTGAGTTTGTCTTTGAAAAGGAAGAATTGAAACCAGAGGCCTAAAATTGGTGATTTTTATTTCAAAGAGCAGGAGCTAAGTTTTTCTTTGACCCATACAGGCTGCAAATAAAATAGCCTGTCAATCTTTCACTATAATAGCTCTTTGTCCTCGCTATTTTGGAATATGGGCTATACTGGTTCATAATATTCCATCTTGTTTCCATGGCAATAGCACGTGTTGGTTGTCTTCTTATATATGAATCTCTGATGAGCTTCTGTAGAGGAAGATCAAGTTGAAGTTCTGTTCTTCATGTCACTGCAAGTGCTATAACAACATAAAAATCAATCCAGCTCCAAAAGCCAGCATTATCAACATCTAAATGTCAAAAATTCAGCTAATAACCTTCATGATCACAACCTGTCCCCATGTGTAATCAGCTGTCAACCGACTTAAATTCAGGCACAGTGTACTCAGACATTTGCAGATCTTGCTCTGATGTTAAACATAATTCTAAGTTTCATAATTTTCTCATTTTGAAGGGTAATGTGGCATCATCGAAATCTGCTGTGTGGTTTGTGAATGTCTCTATTGGCTCTTTTATCATTTCAACAATGCAGATATGATGAGGGTAGGAATTACTGTCACACTGTTTAATTGCACGTAATTTAAAGTAATGTTTTAAGAGAAGCACAGTAACAGTTTTTCTAAATCCCTGTGCATATTCCAGAAGAACAAAATATTCACTTTACCTCAATGGAGCCTGGAAGAGAAAATGCCTTGTTTGGATTGTGTCAAAGAATTTACATACATTGTACCAGAAACAGATGACTGATGATATTCCATATGCATCAGTTTTACACCAACAAAACAGCTTTCTACATGGTGCACTATATTACAGACTAAGTTATTGGGGAAAGATGTACAAAAACTAAAACAAAACTATTTCAAAAGAGCCATTTGCAGTAAGTTAAAGAGCCATTGTGTTAACACTTTACTATAAGGAAAACAAGAATGGCATGTTGTGTTTTAATTAATAGGATTTTTGCCTCCAGTTTGTAGACCAGGCTGCCCCATAGTCAAATCATGTGTTCACATGGCTAAAACATGTTTATTCTTTTGTCCTGTAGGAGTAACACTACTTTTAAGCACTATAACTTTGTAACATTTATTGTAATAAAAGTACTGGAATTTGGATAGTCATGCGTCCTGCTCAGCCACACTGGGCCAGATTCAGTAGGGGCATAAGGACAAGCTTGAAATTATGTGCATTCTTGCTCAGTGAAGAAATTCAGAAAAGGACTCACACATGGAGTCAAGCCATTTTCAGAACAGAACAGCTAGGGCAAGCTTTTCTGGATCAAGATACAATTGTCTGATCTTTCAAAATGACACTCATTTTGGAGGTGCAGTAGCAGAATGGCTGCATCAAAGCATACTATACCAGTTATCTGGTGGCATCAAACCACAGACAAGCTTTGGGGGAGTGGGAGTAGGGACCTTCTAACATTCCTTACAGAAAATCATCTCTGTGAATGTTGGCACAATTTGTCACTTACACAGCTTCTCATTTTTTGTTCATGGAAGGGCTCAATGTATAAAAACCAGTACATGTATCTATGTTGATCTCAAAAAGTTGCACTTTAACAGTCATACTTCTCCTCTGAAATTTCAAGTCTGACTCCTGAAGAAGAGTCTGGCAGCCATTTCATTACATAGATGAAGAGAATTTGGTAACTGTGTCTGGCAGAATACTTAGAGACAGTCTCCAATATAATGGTAAGATTTTATTTTTATTTTTTTGTGATTCCCCTACATCTTTAAGTACCTCCAACTTATGAATAAAATACAAAGCTGATTCCACTCTCTGCACTTGAAACACTGTTGAAGAGTCTGTTAGTATCTAAACATCAAGAAACAGCACAGTGACATGTAAGAGACGAGCCTGGTTTTCCTCCTATGAACCAGCTAGGCAGTTGAAAATATCAGGTGAGCTCAGAGTTTACAGCAATTCTGGCAATGTTTTACAATTATACTTGTTGATTGGCTGGAATTTTGAATATTGATTTAGAATTTTATTAGAGCAGAGGGCATGTTTCAGCATATCATTAAGGTTGAGCTGCATTTTTTGTGTGGTAAAACTAAAAGAAGTTGTTTACTGTAACCTTTCCTGACAATCGTTTCTCTTTCAATTGAAGTGTAGCCAGTTATACAAAGGAAAAATGCCACTATTCAGTAGAAATTTGTAAAAGTTTGGACAGAAACTGCAGAAGTCACAGGAGAATGAAAACATGTTAGATTTCGTCATGAATAAACCCTAAAGAATTTATCAGAATTTGATTTCTTTACTTCTACATTTTAGGAAAAATGGTAGATTCACAGTATGCTGAGAAAGAAAATAAGTCTTTGATCTGATAATTCAGTTTAATGGGGATTAAGTCCATAAAGACTTATTCACTTGTAATAATTCTTTGTAGGTGTGTTCTGTTAAGCTTTAGCAGTTTTCACCACTTGATCCTTTTCTTTTGACCAGCTATTCTGAATTAGAAAGGATCTTTCCCATTAAAGTATGTATCTACAGTTACTTTTTAATGCAAGGAGCTTCATTAATCTTCATATTACTTGTCCCATCTGCTAAGCTTTAATTTGGCTGGCATTTACACAGTGAGTTACAGACCAAAAAGCAGACCAAGCCTGTTCCATGTCTCCTCGCTACTGAGACAAGCAATGTGCTGTGAAACCACGCTCAGTTCTGAGCTGCCAGTCTGCTCACCCCGGCAAGGTGCAATTTACCCGCTCTGTAAGGTCTCATTTTAATTCAAGGAAGACAGAATTTATGCACATGCACAGCATTTCTCCTCCAAAAGGCAAGTAAAGTGTCTGTCTAGATATTTTGTCTGGCAAAAAACATAAGAGAACAGCTTTGCATCATCACATGGCAGTTTGCAGAATGAAGAAATCTCATTCTCGGAGCCCTTTTTTTCCTCTCATTCGTTTCTTCAATCAGTCCTAATAGATTCAGAGTCCAAGTCATATTTCAATGATTTATATATCCTTTTTTGCAGAAAAACAAGTTGCTGTTGCCTTCCATCTCAAAAGAGGACAAAGACAGTAGAAAAGTAGAAAGCCAGGAAAAGAAACAATTTGCATTGTATGAAGTGAGAAAATAGCACAAAAGGAAGGTGCAGTGAAGATGTCAACAGCCACAATAAGAAAAATAGTTGGTGGGGGGGATAAGGGGACATTGTTAGATAGGACTCAGGAACTTTGATTTCTGTGGCATCAAGAATGTGGTTAGGGTCAGTGTTTCAGGGACTGGCAGACTATTCTGTCACTTCAAGTCAGTTCTGGGTACCCACTCCTCTGTGAAACCTGAGCTTCCCTGCCCAATACATGGCTTTCCCCCAAAAGGCAAGCACCAAAATGCTCACTCTTCCATGGGTACATGTGAGATGATTGCCTTGAGCATGGCAGCCCTGTAGGCACAGCACAATGCATGGAAAATAATACCCAGGCTTGACTACTCTCAGCCTGAGAAAGCTGTTTTCTGTGGGTGTGGGCCCACTGACAGGACATCCCAGATATCTTTCCCAGACACCATGGGGGACCCATTCTCACCAGACCCAAGCTCACAAGACCAAACATAGGGCAGGAGAGATCTTGGCTCAGTGTAAAAGCTGGCTCATTGTAAAGCTGGAACATACAAGGAATGATACAACAGCTACATGTTCATGGACTTCTGTAATGTTTGACTTGCTAATAAGTCATATAAATGAAGTGTCTTGCTAAAAGGAGATTACTGTTTTTCAGCCTGTAGTGTGCTAGATTTGATTTCCATCCAGTGTCTGGACATTCTACTCATGGCAAAAACCGGTAGATGTCAGCTAGAGACAGCTACAGAGGCTGTCCAAGCACTCAGCAGTGGCACAGTTAGGAGCATGTAGAACTACATCAGACATACAGAATGCAGAAAGTGCCTAAAGGGGCACAAAGGAATTGTGAAAAATATTTGCCCTTCCTCTTCTATACTCCACTCATTCATCTTTAAGGCCACAATTATTATGGGTTTTCTTTGATTGTTTGGGGTTTTTTTTGTTTTTTAGGCTTTTTTACTCCAGATCCAAACCTTGACTTATCTCTGGAGACTATTGTTGGCAGAGGTTAGAATCACAGATCCAAAAATCCAGAAGTCCCACCCCTAGTCCCCCAGAACAGACAAAGGAATGAAAGCTTGTAATATCACTTTACATGTTTTTTTACATACTTTACATATCCCATAAAAAAATGACTCTTGGGAACTGGAGAAAGGGACTAAAAATTAGCCACAAGTGCCTAAAGCTATGTTTGTACTCTTCTCTCTTACACCACAAAAATGTGGTATGAAGGAATGTGAGAATCTTCCTCTTACCTTATCCTTACTCTTTGTAGAACGACTTTTACAAAATTTCACCAAAAGCATTAGGAAAAGCAAGGGAATGCATTTCTATTGTTCCAGTACAAAAGATGAGTTTCCTAAAAGCACATTTCTCAAACTTGCTTAAATAGTTTTCACCTGAACTATTCAGTGTTACGATTTTAAAAGACTTCATTGGTAACTTAGGTTTTTTTCGAGTGGTTTCTTTTTTTCTCCCAGATATATATTACCGGCTTAGCACATTGCAGCTGTGATGTAGCAGATGGAAACTGTTTTGATAATTGATGCTCTGAAATACCATATGCATAGGCTGAGATATTTAAGTTGTTTAGTGTGATTGTCTGTCTATGTCCATATCTGCTTTCTCCTAAAGACTCTGATTTGTTTACCACAAAACAACAACAAAAAATCTGGAGACATGGCTAAGATGAGAAGAATGTAGATCCCTGTGGTACCATTTACAAATGCAGATGCAGAGACAAACAAGTCTAGATGAATATCATTCTCTTTTCAGTCTTCTCACTAAACTTTGCATGAGCTGGAGGTCTGTTATTGTCCCTCACTTATCTGTCAGCCATGTGTGCTGAGTATATCATTGCTACAATTCAACACACAGCCAGAACGGGAACAACAGAGCTGGCGTGCAGTGAAGAACAATTGCAAATCAAGTGTGAGACATTTTATCAGATGAAGTTTCTGCTCAGTGACATTCAGCTGGAGGTTTGCAAGAGGCTAGGAGCTCACCAGCAGGATCCACAGGGCAGAACATTGTGAGACAGCACTCTTGGCAGTCCAGTTAAGTACTTTGCTTTCAGACTCAACACGATGCAGTTTCCTTGTTCCATCCTTTTTAACAAGTTCCACTGTATTCATTGCTGCTTTCATAGTCACCCTGGTAGCAGTGTAGCTGCGTGTGGAATAATATGGAAATTAATTTAAATAGAAACCTACAGAAATGAGAAATGGAAATGAGAATGGAAATGAAAAATTTTGTGCCACCGCCTTTTTTTTTTTTTTTTTTTTTTTTTTTTTTTTTTTTTTTTTTTTTAATTTTTATTTAATCAAAAATAGTGCAGATTGTACAGCTCCGGACATCTAATCTGGAGGCTGAATCATTCAGCCACTTTTAAAAATTCATAATTATGATTGTTGCCTGGAGGAATTTTCAGAACGCGCTGTGAATCGCGTCAGTGTGAACAGGTAATACACTGGGAATATTTTCCGTGCGGTGTCCCGGCTCCGCCATTTCCTTCTGGCCGCGCCCGCCAGGGGGCGCTGCGTCCTGGTCCTGCCTGCTCTCGCCGGGATGGCGGCGCTGCTGGGCCGCTCCTGCCCTCACGGGCCCTTCCAGCCCTGCCCCTGCACCCCAGCGGGACGGCGGCACTGCTGAGCCGCTCCTGCCCTCACGGGCCCTTCCAGCCCTGCCCCTACACCCCAGCGGGACGGCGGCGCTGCTGAGCCGCTCCTGCCCTCACGGGCCCTTCCAGCCCTGCCCCTACACCCCACGGGGATGGCCCGGGCAGCCCGCGGGGAGCTCCTGCTCCGAGCTCTGCCCTGGGACCGAGCACGGTCCCTCGGCAATTCGCGGCTACAGGAAAGAAGTGCAGAATTCTCGCTGACCCGGGCTAATTTCCGAGAGGCTGAAGGCAAGGATAGCTGTTTTTCTAGTCTTTTATTTCCCCCACAGCAAAATGTGCACTCAGTTTTGAGTAGCGCTATAAATAAAGTAAAAAAAATAATAACTGGGAGGCGCTGGGTCTGCAGAGTAACAAAGCCCAGTGCTTTCATCAGGGCCCTGCAGAGCTGTAACCCGTCTGCCCCTATTCCACTTGAAAGAGAAGGAACTGTGTGAACTGGAAGATTTTGTGTGTCTTTCAGCCCCTCTGTCCGTTTAAAACCGAGTGTGTGACCCCTCCACGTCAAACCCGAGCCCAGCTCCGCTGACCCGCGGCTGAACCCTCGCTGCTCCAGCCCTGGGAACGCAGGCGCTGCCTGTGTCCAGCCTGAGTGGCCTTAAGCCTTAGAGCCCCGAAGGCTTTTCCGCTTTTTGTTCTCAGGGTTTGTCTGCGGGCCAGCTGACGGCTTAACTCGGCTGACCTTCCTCCCCCAGCGAGGCTGACAGCGGTGCACGGTATCGATCTCACTGCGGTACGGGAGGCGCAGCCAGAGCGCCGAGAGGCGCTCACCTCGTACCGGGTAGCACTGCGAACTTTCAGAAAGCAAAAGTGCTTGCTCAGGAGGTTGATAGAGTAAATCACCGAAAATACCCGCTGTCCACTCTGCCTCTTGACATTCATTGTGCTGCAGCTCTGACTTGTTTTATTGACTCATTATAAGGATATAATGCATTGGGAAGTTAGAAACTTGCAAAGGGAAGTGTCTGCTGTCCCATAAATTGTCCCTCTAATTTTGTAGCACATTACATTTAAAGGCAGGTCATAATGTTCCAAAGCAGTTACCAAAAGGTAGGTCTCTAACTAAAAATTACATGAGTGAGGAGCTGAGGAACTTGCTTCAAATTGGAGCACTGAAAATCAGGCCAGTTTGAATTAACTGCTGGTGGAGCCTAGCTCTGAAAACACGGGCTGCTGTCACCAAGTACAATGCTTGCCTTTTGAAACAGATCCAGGGAATGAACAAGCATAAAAATATTCCACATAGCTCCAGGGTGCTATTCAGTGGTACTGACCCTGCCTGCTCCACTAAGGGGCCTGACACAGCACAAGTGCCACCACCACTGGATATGCATCTGCTTGACTCTGGACAGGTTCTTCAGCTGGAACCACATGCACATTCGGTGTGTTGTACAAGAGGGAAATGTGGGATTGCAATAAGCAAGGGTTGGTTTTTTCCCCTTTAAGTATTCTTGCATGGACTGAGTAGGTAACTGTACAAGTAAGCTGGATCACAACAGGGGCTGCTTAGATTTTTGAGCAGCTGATTGCTGCAGCAAACATTTGTTTTGTTTATTGCTTATTTTTCAAATGTCATCATGCACCAGAGGTCTGCAGGAGCTCATCACTTCCCAGGGACAGGAAGACTGCAAGAACCTTCTGATGGGGAACAGTCCGTGCAGTCTTCTGCCTACAATAAACTTTTTTCCCTGTATGTGGGCAAAAAGACAGAATATCACAGAAATTAAAAAACAGATTGAAGCTCTCATTGTGTTTAAGCTGCAGTATATATTAGGATGTGGCATTTGTCTAATGATGAGTCTTATGGCTGAGGTGTTAAAAAAGAATTAGTCTAGGCAATTTAGCCACCACACAGCTATTGATATTACAGAAGCAAGCTGATTGACTTTGCAAGTCTCCAATTATAATCTGTGCTATAATTATGATTATACTTCTCCATAGAGCACTACTGAGCCTCCACCTTTGACTCACACCAGATTCCCACTGAAGTCAGCAGGAGCTGTGCTTGAGATGGGGCTTTCACAGGCAGCACTGTTTGTCCAAAAGTAAACAAGCTGTTCCTGTAAATTGCTTCCCCAAAATGGACTGTTTTCTCCTATGTATGGTCATAGCTCTAATCAGGCACACAGCTTTTACTTTGTTCTGACACAGGAGCAAAGTCAAGTTTAAGGCAGTGGTACTCTGGTGTGTCTTCAGACTTGCCCAGCACTGTAAAAGTCTTAACTTTTACAAGTCTTAGCTTAGAGGTTAGCCCGACTCTCCATCCAGACTAATGAATTCATTTTTATTAACTCGGACTAATAATTCAGTATCAAGAATACCCTGCTTGCCTGTAAATCTTATTCTCATTAGTTTTTGTGCAGACAAGTAAAATGTATTTAATTGATTTAATCATCATGATTAAAATGAGGTAAGTAGATTTATGCAAGAGGAGTAAATACTCAGGTTTACTGTGGAAAGCTTACACAGGAAAAATCTATCTTCATCTCCTACCTTATTACACACTCAGGAAAACTCTGCGTATTGATTGTGGGTGAAGTTGTGAATTGCCTGGCCAGCACTACAAGTGAGAAAAGGTACTTGGAAAACAGATTTCCATTTTTGTAGAAAAAGAGGAAACAAAGACCATAAACTGAGGGAAACATGAAACAGCAAAATTCATAAGATTATAATTGTTGATGTTAAGATGCGCAATGTGAGAAGATCTTCATATTAGGAAGTTTCTGTAAAAGCTAGTTCACAGACAAATTGCCCCCGTTATGTTGATAATCACTTTCTAAGCCATAAAAAACATAAATTTCCCATCTTTCAAGCAGATCTGTGGAAGTACAATTCCGTGGGATTCTATGTGGCACTACCGGCCTGTTAAAGTCGATCAGAGGGTGGCGTAGGGCTGCCATCGCTGGCTGTGTTTGAATGTTCTTCTATTCTCTTATTTCTGGGAGGAATAGGAACTTCACCCCTTTGGTATTTGTCTGGGAATCAAAGAGCATGTGTCAGAAGTATATGGACATTTCTTCATGGAGAGTTTTCAGAAATATTTTTACAGCTCTCCTTAAACACCATGTTCTACACTTCCCTGTGCCTGTGTAGTGCTCTGCTACATGACGGCTGTGTAACCCAAAGCCATACTAGCATTTCTGTGGACTTTTTATTACTGGCTCTTTTAATCTCAGGATTTTTTTTGTTTTGTTTTTACTGTCTTGCCTTTCCAAAATTTGCATTATCAAATACTTATAATTAATTGCTGAAGCAGAATGAAGACTATCGGCTCTCCATCGTAGTGGTGTCTACAGCGTGTTACCCTGTGGTATTTGAGCTTGTATACAGGAATGATTTGTGTTTCCTGAGAGGGCTGGGGCACAAAGAGCACATCCTGGTTTTGCAGAGAGTAAAATTTGGGTATTGGCCATAACACCACATAAACCCTATGGCTTTTTTAAAGTAGTCTTAGGAATGAGGCACAGCCTGGCCATGGTTTCATAGAGATTTTGGAGTCTTGCAGTACCCAGGCCCTGAGCCTACCATACTTTTGACAACCAGCTCAATGCCTTTCCTTGCTAATCCACAGCCAAGCTCCACAAGGCAGTAGGAGAAGCTCTCTCACTGACCAGTGTTAGCTGCTTCTGTTAGGAGGGAAACTAAAATTTCAAAAGTCAAGTCATCATTTTTTCTCTGTCTTACTTTTGTAAAATTATAAGGTGAGGCTTCCTAATGTGCAACCACTTGCAATTAATCAGACAGTGACTGTGTCTGAGAGGGACTCAGGGAGCTCCCACCTGGAGCCAGGTTAATCTGCTTTCAAAATTTCTCTGACCTGGAGTCGCAGTGAGGGTGGCAGGAGCCTTTTCAAGAGAAACGAGTGTCATCTAGTGGTGAAATAAACCCACTTGATCACACCCCAAGAGACACCACCTGCCCGGTAGTGCCAGAGCACTGGGTGGCACGTTTTGTTTCTGCCACACTTTAACAGCCTAATGCAGAATGTATGGAGTAATGCTTCCTTCAGCTTTCATCCTTGTGGGATTTCTTTTATGCAAGCTAATGAAAAATAATATGAGCCCATAGCTAAGCAGGCAGCAGACACTAATGGCTATCCAGCGGAGGTTTTTCTGTCCCTGTGATGGGATACAGCAAGGGTCTATCTCCTTGGGATCAGTGACCAGGAATTAAGTAAGAATTTTATAGGACAAAGGACTGTTTAAAGCTCTGTTTACTTATATTGTATGATGTGTCCATTGGACATTTGCATTTCAGAGTAAATTTTTTCCCTAACTCCTTTGCCTTCTTTCATACATAAATTCAGATTTATTAGTGAAGCAGAGCATAAACATAGTAATTGTCTTGTAGCTGGTCAAATAAGAAAGGAGAAGCACCTCAGCAGAAGTGTTACTAGCAGAGGAACATGCAGGGAGAGGTGGCTGAGCTCGTACCAAACTGGAGTGGAGAAATACTGGCTGGTTATGTATAATTTTCCTGATGTGACTTCCTGGCAGATCATCACAGTAACTGTAATGGAAGAAACCCAGCTCAAGGTGTTGTGCAGCGTCTTCTGAGAGAAAACAGACTTAGAATCTAGTCAGCTAGAACTTACCATGTAAAATTACTGCCAGTCATTGCTCAGTAGACAATTTTCAAGTGCAGAACCAGAAGCCCACCTTTCTTTGGAATAAAGGGGAACTCACATATTTACAGCTGATGCCAAGGACTGAGACTTAAGAAGAATCCCAAGTGCTTCCCAGTTGAGTCGGGGCTCATGGATGGAGGATGTGGCACTACCCAGCCTTGGAGCAGTGGGCATTGAAAATCTGAGGATCTAATCCCTCTTCTAGGAAGACTAAGTTAAGGGCATGCCTTGGTTTTCAAATAGTGCTTCATCCCCCACCATTTCCTGCTAGAGTAGGCCTTGGGCAGCCACACCACGCAGGTTTCGTGATCCTTAGGGTGAATGCATGGGGAAGAAGCCTGATAAAAAGCCCCGAATCCCTTTGCAAAGCTGCCGGCTGCCTGTGTGACACGGCGCTGGGCAGGGCCCGGATCAGCCAGGTAGTCGGGGGCCCTTGGCAAGCCGAGGGCAGCGAAGCATACGGGGCTTTCCCCTGAGTCGCTCCGCGCCCGGAGCCGCCGGGGGAAGGGGATCGGGAGCCGCCAGCTCTCGCTCTGTGCCAGCCGTCAGCTTCCAGCTCCCGCTTCCCGGGAAAGCGCTCCCGGCGGCGCTCACGCTCGCGCTTTCATTTGTCAGCCCGCCTGCGTCAGCGCTAATACCGAGCTCAGCTGCTCATCATCCCAGCTGATAATGTCGCGGGAGGAATTAGGCAAGGCATGCTCGTAGGAGGGAGAGAGAGGGCTTGGGGAGAGTAATCACAGGCACAGTGATGGGAAATAAATGAGATCAGAAAAAAACAACCCTGAAACAGGCTATTCTGAGGCTAGAAGGGAGTGTATTTTTAGGAGGTGGGGCTGTTTCAGTCGCAGCTGTGGGGAGCCACGGGAGAGCAGCAGGTCTCCCTGGGGTTCAGCGGGGTTTGCTTCAAGGCTGAAATTTGGGAGTTGCCACAGGGCACTTGGCATTCAGCTGAGTTGCAGAAAAGCTAAATGGGTGGGCTGAGAGGCTGGATTGTTCCCTTGCCCACAGATGTGATGTGGAAAGAGGCAGGGGGGGCTCACAGATGCTGCTGCTTCTGCATGGGCACTGTGCAGGATTTCCTTCTTCAGAGAAAAGAGGAAAGGTTTTTGCTCGCACAGCTTCTGCCTGAGATTTAGAGCAGTCTTTCTCTCTGAAAACAGTGCTAATAGGAAAAGGCCATGCCACGGTCTGATAAAACCCAGGGAGGTCCTGGCCATGCAAGCAGCACCATTCACTGCACAGCAGCCAGCTGGAGTCCGGTTCCCAGTATCTCCCTCGACAGCAGACAGAGCAGAGTGCTCTGTCGAAAGAAGGCATACATTCAATCAATTCCTGTGGTGCTGTAAAACTCAAATTTAATTTGAATTCTTTAAATACACCTTGGCATTTTAACCACTGCTAGCAGTACAGCAGTGTTATACTCCTGGTTATTTCTCTACAGAATGTCTCTCTTTTTACTAAAATTCAGTAAACATTTTGAAATCACTGTGGCAAGGTCAAGGATGTTTTGCAAAATCTTTATCTGTGTAACCTAAATGGACCTGGCAACAGAACAGATTGTGCTCTGAACTTGGGTAAGAAGGTGAAATATTCCCATCAGTTCTGCTCTGTGTATGTGGCAGTAAATTCAGGGTGACTTCCATCTCCAAGTGCTGCATGGCATCTGGAGTTACAGTCCCTAGATTGTCTAGTTTTGTGTACTAAGTAGCTGTTTGGTTCTCCCAAAAGCCACAAAGTGACCCTTGAAGGGAAGTCGTGTATCCAGAGCACCAGTCTGGGCCAACCACAGAGCCACAACCAGGATTCTCAGCTTAGAAAGCTGCCTCTCATGGCCACCACAGAAGAGTATGACAGTGCAGAGTGAGCTTTTTTTTTTTCTAATGAGTATTATGTCATGACTAGCACATCTGGAACCATGTTCTGTAATCATTTATGCCCATGTTTTTGTGTCTGCATGAAGGTTAATTTTGGACATACATTTTCCATATCTCCAAATGTTCTGCAGAGTTCAGCACTAAATTATTGCTTAACAATCAAAAAATTGCTTTCTCACGTCTTTTATTTTCCTTTGTCTTCTTGCTAACTGGCCTCCAGGAGAAACACCATTAGTGTGATGCTGGAATCAAAAGCTTTAGCAAAGATTTTCAGAGTGACTGAGGGAGAATTGTCAAGAGAAGGGTGTCTGCATATTTGCCCTCAAAAGGTAAGCCCAAAAAAGGATACATCTTGGTGACTGAATTCTTGGCGAGTGGTTACATTTGAACATATGATTGCTCTGCTGTGGCAAAGCCTCCCTAAAAATTTTTTTTTTGCTTGACAAGTTAAATTGCATTTAATTTTATATTCTTCCACAAAAGTTATTCCATATTGTGCCTTTCATTTTGAAACATATTTAGGCTAGGCAGGCATTGATTGCTAACAAGCCCAAGAGGAAAAGTCTAGATGACACAAGTTAAAAAAATATGTGAAAGACTTAGAGTTTTGGCAGAAAGTACTTCATGGCCCCTGAGTGAGGATCATAAGCTATCACCTGTCAGCCAGCTCATAAATCACTAGATCAGAGCAAGTCTGGTTATTCCACTTGTAAAAATAAAATTCATCACTGTGATTTTCACGTTATTTCTTAGTCCTCTGTAATTGATTATGCACTGCAAAACTTTTCACCACGCAGTTTTACTCCTGGGTTGTCAGGTAGGGTATAGGGAACAAAACCATTGGTGACAAAAATGGAAAGAAATTCATGTTCATCAGAAACACCCTTTGCACTAGTGCCAGTCTCAGCTCTTACATTTGGACTCCAGCTATCCAGTGTCCCAGTGCCCCTGGGATCTGGGAGCAGGAGACTGTCACCAGGATAACCATCCTTGGACAGCAAGTCTCTCAAATTATACAATGAGGTCTACAAATAATAACATCAGCTTAGCACTAGCATGCTTAACACTTAAAGTCTGGGTTGTTTGTCCTTATTTCACTTCAATTTTTGTTTGGAAAATCAAAGGCGCCACTATTATCTTTCAGCTGAGCTTGACTTTATTATTGCATTGTGAGGAGTCTTCTGAAATGCATCCTAATTTCATCCCCATCTAGATTTACCTTGTTTCTCCATTCTGCCCAAAGGAAGAGCTTTTTGCTGCACAGTGCATACATGTGCAGCACAGCTGTTGATGTAACTGGAGAGCAACTTCTCTCTCTGCAGGTATTCCCTGCAAGAATTACTAATACTTTTTTCATCGGAGCCGACTTTTCTCCCCAAGGGCTTTCCTCACTCCGGTTGCAGTTGCTGGGTGCAAATGCAGGACCAGGGAGTAAGGTCCTTTGTTTTCAGGCAGACCTCACAGAGTAATCTGGAGACTTAATTCATCATACAACAATGGAATTCCCTTCCATTATTACAGCACATGCAGGTGATTCTAGAAAAGCTGTAACCAGCAGCTCACAGATGGAGCAGGCTCTGGTGCTGCAGGGGAGGATTTCATGGCAGGCTGGTCTGAATACTAAAAGTCAGTTGAAGCTTAATGGTGACCTTACTCCTCCTCAATACAAAGCTGAGCTTCATTTGGCTCAGAAGGGACTCTTGTCTAAGTACTTCCTTAGTTCCCTGTTCTGCTCCTGCTCTGCTTCTCACATGCTGCATCCCTGCTCTGTCCCATGCAGTGATGTGACAGCCAGGAGGGAGAACCCCTTTAGGACCTCACCTAACCTCGGAAAAGCTTAGTCCTTGGACAAGTTAGGGTATTCCATGGAACATGGGCCTTAGCAGGAGAAAGCTGAATGGAGCAAGTAAGTGAGGTGAAGGGAACACATGAGAATAAGACTTGCCTCAGGCCAGCAGGAAGTACAAAGTGGACCTCAGAGGCTTCTGTCTTGACATCAGGGTATATTTTGAGCTGAGTAAAAAAATAGCTCTAGGTCAGCTTCTGTGAATAAAGAGATTGAGACTAGAGTTGAATGATGAGAGACTATTGACGAAGGAAGAAAATGTCTGGCTACAGGCTGAAAGTCTGAAAAAACCCCATGCTTTTTCAGGATGGATGTGAGATGAGAAAAGAAGCAGCTGCTATCACATCTACAAGGACTGAAGCAAAGCCTACCAAAAGGAATGCAGTGATGATAGGACCACATCCCATTCTCCATTTCACAGAAATGTCCAACAGTAACCAGCACAGGGGCTTCTGCATAAAGGTAACATGTTAGACAGGGTTATGTTTGGGCTTTCCATCCCAGTGGCTTGGGACAGCTAATAGTTTTGTCCTTCTCTAAGGAAACTTCAAATGCTTAAATATCCCAAGGTGCAAAACTTCTTGAAACCTGTGCATTATGTCTCTGCTACCTGTGGCATATCATGAGAATCAGTGCTTACAGGTCTAACTGGTGTCCATTTTTAGACCAGTGGTTAAGTTAATGAATTGTCCACCATATTTGCTGCTCACTGAAAGCTATTTATTCTCATTTTGTAATACCAGCTAGATGCCAGGAAAATCAAAATCTCTATATTTCTCAGTATATATTTACATAAACACATAGAATAAACTGTATTGAAAATATACAAGGTTAAAGACTAAAGGAGAAGAAGTGTTATCCACATTTTATAGATGAGGTGCTGAAGGAAGAGGAGATGGTAGGAGTTTCAGATCATACTCAAAGTCTGTGATAGATAGGAAACTTAGTTTTAAGGAGAAGACTATCCTTCCTTCCTGGAATGGAATGGAATGGAATGGAATGGAATGGAATGGAATGGAATGGAATGGAATGGAATGAAAAGAAGGGAGCTAATACATACAGGAAAGATGGGATTGTACCTTCTGTAGAGTATTTGTAGTGTTAACCTTAATTCCCTTCATGAGACAGTCTCACTGCTTTTTCTTCATTTTGCATTCAGTAGTCTAAAGAAGGACATGTTTTTAAATTTCTTAATTATTGCAGAAAAATCTTCAATAAATCATGCTTGGAAGCACTGGGAAGTTTGCAAAACCAAGCCCTACTCAGCTCCAGGCATTCATACATGACGCATACACTCATCAGTGCTCACTGCTGTTGTTTCTCTGCCAATCACCTTACCCAAGATGTGTCACAACACTGAGCAAACATGGAAAGAGCCACTTTAATCAAGCATATTTTCCCCATATGGTAACTTTCCTTTACCATGGTAGTCCAACTTTCACACAGATTTTATAGAGAGAAAGTTTACAAGCAATAAAAATTAACAGCCAGTATATATGCAACAAACAAATCAACATCCCCCCCATAGTGTGTGCCTGAGTGGATCTAATTCAAGCTGTGACTAAACTGTGGTTGCATTTCCATGAGATATTTTGCCTAAGGATGTGCAGTGTACACAGTGCATGATTCATTTCAGTGAGAATCAGACCAGGGCTGACAAGGAAGAAGTTCCGAGGACAAGCGCAGAGAAACAGCCATAACAGGCCAGGAAAGCCACATGATTGTGTTCTTAGAGCAGTAGCAGGGCAGGGAAGTGAGAGCCTTTATTCCCATGTGCCTGTGAAAAACTTCACTGACTCTTCATCTTCACCTATTCCTCCCCATAAAGAAAAGGAAGCCCAGAGTAATGTGGTTGGATAGTGGGATAGTTCATGTTTCTAAGTACTCTCTCTGCCTCAGATTGCCTCACAGTTAGAGCTCCTCCTCCTCCTCCACACACACCTGAAGGACAGTTCTGGGAGTACGTCTTTCCCAGAAGTCTCTCTCTAGGACTGGGGAGCAGGTGCTTGGCTAGAAGTAATCCTCACAGCTGTCTGGTTCATGTGTTGTTAATACAAGCACATAATTTCCACTGGCGTAGATTAGGAGTATTAATGGCAACAGAACAATGAATGTCTGTGCAATCAGCATTTGACGTCTTGGATTTGTCATGCCACCAAATAACTTGTTTCCAAATTATAGAACAGTTGTGTGTGAATGGATTTGGGCTGTGATAATTTGTATGTATGAACGATATTTTAGGACCCACTTGTTTTTGCATCTCGTTCAAACACTGCCAGGATGGATGTTGTGTGGATGGAGGAAGCATACATACATTCTGTTTCAAAGAGGCTTGTCTTCTAATCCTGCAGTGTGGCTGAGGGATCTGTCCCTCTGGGTATTCATTTTCAGTAAGACTTGGAAAGGAAAGGACAAAGCAAACACAGCACAGCATCTGAGGACATAATGTTTTCAGAGTTGGCTGGCAGTGGTAGTCTGTTGTTCTGTCAAAACAAAGATGATGTGACAGCTCTGCCTGTCAGTTTTTGCCCAAATTTCTCCTTCCTTCCACTTGCCCTTCTCCTTTTCCATCAGCAGCATCACCTCAGTCAAATTTGGCAAAGGAAGTGAGGGGTAATATCTCAGAGATACTAGGTTCCTGAGTTTTTGCCAAAACCAGAAAGAGACCCTGCTGGATCCCACACTGGGGGAGCAGCCAGTCATTGCATCCACAGCTCTCAGGCACTTTAGTCGTTTGCTGTCTTTTGTCCAATGGTTTTCTGCTCTTTGTGCAATTGAGAGGCCAAACACCAGTGTTGCCAGTGAGATGGAGTGGGACACAGGAAGGGCATGGAGCAGGGGTGCTGGATGCAGGAGGTAGAGCTCTGCAGCAGGGGTAGAAGTCGAGTTGAGAACTGGAAACACTTCACATTGGGCTGAGGATATGTACAATATGTACAACCTAAAGCTGGTTAAAAGAAGAGGGAATCCAGAGCACAAAACTGCCTGTGATATTAACTCGTCTTTTTTTCTGTATAGAACTTAGAGTGAATTAAAAGCAGTAAATCTACCTAGATGTTTCATAATTTATGTTTCACATAAACAGTTGTTTCTAGTGAATGCAATGGAAATATATTTTAAGAGAAATGAGGGAGAAGAAGGAGAAATATTTAAGGCTCAAAACAAAGGAAAGATAGGTACCTACATATTAAATGTTCTCAATTTTCAATTCTTTATTCAACCACTTAACCATTGGCTTTGATAACATACATTTGACTAATTGGCATAATTTTCTTTGTTAGTAACAGTGAAAGGTGATCTCAGACTCAGTTAAGAGATGCTTTGCAGCCTGTGGTGATTACATGATAAGGTGAACTTGCAGTAGTGACTTTGCAGCTTGTATTTTTGATGTAGTGGGTATGGGACAGTACTGTCTCCTCCTAGGGACTTGGGCAGTTTTGAGAGCTAGTGATATCTAAAGGCAAATCAGCAGAGGGGAATGTCATATGGGAAAATGCAAACAATTATCTCCAAGCATGAGAGCAGTGGGAAGATACCTGGGACCGTATTTATGATCCATTATCAGAATAGTGTAAAGATATAGAAAGCAAGAATTATTATGGCCAGAGCAGTCAGGGGTTACCTGACACTAGTCTGTGGGAACCTAAATTTTCCTACTTCCATAGTGGTGGAATTCCTCACTCTAGCAAAGTTTGCTGGTGTGGTGACTGCTCTGTTCCATTGTATAGTGACCAGAGGGCATGAAAACAGTAAAAAGTAACTAAAATAAATTCTCAACTGAAGTTTTTCTGGTATGCATTTATATTTTTGTTCAATATAATACAATGTTTTTAAATTGATAAATATAAAATAAATTGACAAATTTGACTTAAATAGTTTTCTCTCTATTCTTCTCTGAAGACCAGTATGCAGTGTATATGTGATCCATATGAACTTCATCAACAAAAATTTATTTGCCAGCTTATTGTAATTTGAGATATTTCTTCATCCTGGAATATTTCAGCATTAATCTTTGCAGCCCATCTCTGCACAGATGCTTGGTGAGGAATGCACTTGAAACACCTCCTCCAAAAATAGTGGAATGTGCCTAGTGATCATCTCCTGCAACTCCAACGGCACACTCAGAATGTCGGGACGTTTCAGATCTGCCTTTTCCTGTGTGCCTTTGTTGCTGCTGGTGGTGGTTTAGGTGCAGCTGAAGTAGTTGAGCTATATCTGGACAGAGGAAACCACAGCATTTTTTCAGAGCAAGCATGCGCCAGGAAGTTGTCTAATATTCTGTTCTGGCATTAACTCCTAAATTCTGCCATTAATTTCTCTGATATAATTTTGTTTTAAAGCAATCTAACAAAAAACAGGCTTCCCAAAAACTGATAAAGCTTTTCTTGCTCTTTTGACAGTAGTGGTGCTGTGCTGTTCCAGCTCAGCTTATCAGCACAAGCTTCATTAACTGCTAACCTTTCCAATGGTATCAAGGGAAGACGGTTTTTTTTCTTTTCATGATGAAAAAGATTTTTGAGAGCTACCAGAGTCCTGTTTTCTCATTCTCTAAACCATTTTTTCTGGTGTTTTTGTTTTTGTTTTTGTTTTTGTTTTGTTTTGTTTTGTTTCTTTTTTGATGGGTGATTGCTGGCAGGGTTGAGAGTAGCTGCCATTTTGGGATGACAAGCACCCCATCCAACATGAGTACCCACTACTATCAATTCACACAGGACCTCAGATTATTCTAGAGATTAATCAAGTAAATAGGAGGAGTAGGGGTGATTTTCACAGAAATAGCTGGCTCTTTCATAAATAAACCATTTAGCCTAAGATCTGTTAATTAACTTTATGAAGACTGAAAGTTGAATAAATGCCTTAGTCTCTAGGTGCCAATAAGATAATAATTTTTGCTCATAATACTCATCCTATATGAATCCCTACATCAGTTTTTTAACCTTAAGAGTTTTGTGTTTCTCCCTTGAATTTGCCCTGATGCCTGACCTTTGAGTAGACACACAACAGCTGATGGAAAATTAGAGCTGGCTGTTTGCAAACTCCTTTTCTTGTAGGATGTAATTTCAAGTCCACCTAGTTCACAAAACTCCTGAGTCATCCTATGGCTGGGTGTCTGTCTGTCTGCAGTGTTCAACCAAAGTGCTGAGAGCTCACAAGTGCTCTGACTCAATTTTGGAGCTTACCCAAATACCTGCACTGGGCACAACATTTCTTGAGTTTTCTGTGGAGAATAAGGCCTGCTGGTAAGCCCTCACTTTTCCACTGCCTGGGCAATTTTGGACAAATTTTCTGGAAACGTGGAGGTCACGAAATTATCATTGTCTTGTGCTTTCAAGAATTGTCAGTCAGAGAGTCATTTGAAATGCTTACTGAAGGTACAATGAGCAAGGGAAGATGGGTTTAGTTCTCTTTTGCATTAGTTCATTCTATTCATAAGCCAATTAATTAAGAAGGAAAACATTAAGTCACAGTAACTTTTCTTCTCCAGTCCTATTAGATGCCACGCGTCTGTCCCTCACATGGTTGTTACTCCAAAGTCAAATCCTACAGCTCTCCCATCTTGCTTTGAAGCATGAGCTGAAAATGAAGCCAGCCCCTGCAGAGGTTTCAGTGTATGAAGGTTCACCACATTGCCATCGTGTATTTCCCTTGGTTCCAAGTGGCAAAAAGTGCAGCAGTTTAGGGCCTGTTGCCTTTGTGTGTTTCCTGTGCCTTTATCAGGACAAGCAGCCATCAGCCTTTCCCTTTCTCATGAGTTGCTATGAAAATTGGTTCAGTCAGCTGCATGTGCAAGTCTTCCTGTGGTTTTAGGAACAGCAGCAGTGGACCAACATTTAATTTGCAGCTTCTTTTTCTTCTTAACCTCAAAGGGAAAAGGTGGTAACTGTTAATTGCATCACAGCTTGCGTGTGCTGGCGAGCACAGTTTGCTCTGACTCCAGGTGTCCTGGGACCAGCAAACCTAACCAAACCAGATTCAAAGCACCATGTGTGCAAACCTAAGCCCAAACCACACTGCACAATGTCTGTGTTTATTGTTCCTGTGGATTTGGAGGCAGGAAATCATTAACCATCTCTCAGAGCTCCTGGCTAATGCACACAGATATAAAAGATTGCAGGAGTGCTGATATATATTCACTGGTGAGGGCAATCACGCACTGAAGATGTGTATCTGGCAGTTCCTTCCACGAGAGCTTGAAGCTATCCAGATCAGCCATGTTGTAAGAAATAGGTTGCAAATCTATTTTTGAGGCATTGTTCTTTTATTCTGAAGTCATTCTGGACCTCAAGGATTTTGGTTTTTTAGAGGTTTGGCCTTTTGTGTTATTTAATTCTGGATGTGCTGTGGAGAGTAGCTAGGTGGTTTTATGTGAAAGGCTGCAGGGGCAAGATTCCAGGGGGAATTCTGCAAGGTTACAGACTCTTGATGTTGTTTCTGCCAGGAGTGACCATTCTCCTTTCTCCCCTTCCTTCCTCCCTTCTTCTCTTCTCCTCTGCTCATTCCTTGCCGAGACTAAAGCTGTCCCTGTATGAGGTAAGAGCTCTAAAGGTCTGTGCTGCTTTAGAGCAGCTTGCAGGGAAGCTGTGTTGATGGAAGTACAATGAAAATTTGGTATATTCTAATTAACCTCGGGAATATTGTCATTAGGGATGCAGAGTATTCTCCTGGAACAGTTGCTTTTAAGTGGCTGATAGTGTGTTTGTCCATGAAGCTGTTATCAGACCACATAACAGCTTTGGGAAAAGCTTGTGAATACTGTTCTTGAATAGGCTTCCATCAGAAAAGAAGGGGTGGGGAGTCGGCTCGGGTGCTGAGAGGCAGTCTGTTGCATTTAGGAAACATAGAAAACAGCCTTATAGGAGAGCAAAAGAAATGAAAAAAACACAACAGGACTGTCTGTTTAATGGCTGAAAAGCTTAGGGGCACCTCACCCAGCAATACCAAGCAATTCCAGACTGATGGCTCCTTAATCATCACACACAGATGAAAGCTTTTCTGCACCAGAACAAATATCAAATCCTATTGCCATGCACAGCAACAGAATCTGGTAAACTATTTCAGCCTAGCTACAAAATTAATCTGAAACAGACTGGCAACAGACAATAATAAGGTGTAACCCTGGAGCTTTACTGCTGTTCATTATTTTTTTATTAGTGAGTTCAGAACCTCTTCTGTGTGATCTGGTAAGGTCCATTTCAAACGGCATTGCAGGGTTGTATGGGGCATTTTCCTGGGCTGTCTTGCCTGCCTTAGGGCCTGAGAGGCTTGTATTTAAAATGAGTCTCTCCCTTCCCCTTTTCCCCTTTCCAAACCTAGAGTTAATTTGTTCCCACACCTCGGTCTGTGTGAACAGATGCCTCCATCTCTGAGCTCACAATTGCTGGCTGGGAAATGATTCAGCTACTAAACAGTTGTAAGTGAGCAGGGGAATAATCACTGGGTATTGCTGACATCTGAAAAAATAATCTTGTATTCATGACTTTTCTGGCAAATGAAAAGGTACAAAAATAGAGGCCCAAGCTGCCTTGGAACAGGCCTCTATCTGAAGTCACCTGTAGCAAGGAGCTGTTCTTGCCAGTTCCTTGCTACAGACAAGGTCAGATGCAGCTGTGCTCAAAGGAGGAGCCCCTCAGCATGCAGCACTGGACCTGAACAGCTGGACAACAGCCATACATGGAGAATTCTGACTTTCAGAGCAGGAAGAGCACTGAAAGAACACGTTGCTTTGGTAGCTATGGAGGTTGTCTTCATGTCTTCCTGTCATTGTCTTCTATCTTGCCTACAGCTCTCAGCTGGGAAGTTTGTCATATAAAGGACCATTGCTAGCTCTATGGATGGTTACTATAATGGCAAATAGATGGAGCTACAAGGGATGTGGGGACATTGTACTCCTGTACCTGGGGGAGATGTTGCAAAGCACCACATGCTGCCTTCTGGCCAGTCAGGCTTTGCTACAGAAGATGCCATGAAGAATCAAGAGCAAAAAAACCCACCAAACTTGTGGGTTGAAATGAGCACAGAGAGGGTTGCAAATGTTTCTGACTCACTTTTTTTTTTTTTTTTTTTTTTAATCTACAGAATAAGCAGTTTTTATAGTCTTGAGGTTGGGTTTTTTTTTGCATGCAGTAAATACATGGGATTCGTCTTGAATGTAGAGAAGTTTCTTAGTCAAAGTAGTTAAAATAGCTTTTCACAATTTATTAATCATTGGAGATGCATATTTTTCCTTTTTGATTAAACTGTGTTCAGCTTCACAAATAGAAATTTCGAGATTAAACTCACACAGAAATTCCAAGATCCACTCCTGGGTACAGGTGAGGATTGTATGTTAATACTATTTGTCTACTTTGAAGATCCAAATCCATCATATAGATATTAGGGCTGACTTGTTCACTAAGCAATATTTTGCCTCCACTTGGAGAAATGGATTGGCATAGATGTTATTCTGCTATGCAGGTTCCACAGAAAAATTCTCACTGTGCAGAGACAGTACTAACTATTGCCACTTTTATTGCAGATAAGTATCTGCACAAGAGCCTGTTTCATATGGCATTGTACCACAACTACATTAATTTCACTCCTCATGCAAAGCAACCTTAGCAGTACTGTCATCAGGTTAACAGGAGGTCCACAGGGTTCTACTTCTCATTATAAAAGGATTATTAATTTTCAAGTGATTATTAGTTTTCATCATGTTAAAATCCCATTTATAATTCATTCAAGGAAAAAAAATATTTCAACAAGTAAAAACTATTACCATTACCTAAAATCATTGTGACTGCTCACCAGTTTCTTGCTCATATAAATAGTATACAATGTTGTCCTGCAACCCAAATTTGAATCAGGTGAGTTAACAGGAGACATGAACATCTTACCACTATGAGCAAGTAAGTGTATCAATATAAAAATTACCATAGAAAGGAGGCTTTGCAAGGACTCAAATGTCATGCTTAAGGGAGCATTGAAGCTCCTTGACATAATAGTACCTCCAGCAGAAAAGAGTTTTCTGTCATGAATTAAAAGAAGGTAGTTAAATTAACAAGTATTTAACTCTGTCTGTCATCCTCTAAAAAGATATAGAAAATACAATAAGGAATGAGAGGCATCAAATGCTCATTATAGAAATAAAGATATTGAGATAGATTCCATGCACCGACAAAGTCCTTGGAAATCTCTGGGGCACACACTGAGCCTTACATGTACAAATATAGCTCTAAGACCCACTCCACAACTGGCCCAGACACATTCCTCCATGGTCCCAGGGTCACTGCTGAATAATAAAGAGCAGAATGATATCTATATGTCTCATGAATAAGTCTGGACTGAATTTTAGCGAAGTCCTGCATTCCTGGGAGGAACTCCAGAACCATTCTCCTGGATGTATCACAGATCAGCTGAGATGCCCTGCCACAGTTCCCAGCATGACCAGTATCTATCATATGGTCGTGTGGGCAGAACTGGATCCTACCCACTACTTCCTGCTGAACAGAACTCATTTCCTGGCCTGGCAGTCCAGCCTGGATCTTTGAAGTGCCAGCACAAAAGACATCTTGAGCAGCATCTTGTCACAGGCGACATAATTGTAGCTGTATTAAATTCACAGGTTGCACCAGACTGGGAAGAACTGTGGATATGCTGGAGAACAGGATTATAAATCAAAATTAATTTGAAAAATGTGGTGGATTGAAGACCCACTTCAAAATGACACAGAATATGGAAGAGTAAGGTGGATGAAAGCAGAAACACAGGAATGTATATAAATTGCATGAATAGCAGCTTTCCAGGGATGAATTCTGTTGGCAATTTCAGAAGGTAACAAGTTGACCAGGAGACAGAAAGATCACAGTGAAAATAAAATAGCATATTACAGTGTGGGATGTTCACTGGGGCACAGCCTGAAAGGCACATGGAGTAACTCTTGGCTGGACTGGAAGTGGACATCCCAGTAAGATTTACTCATCTGGGCCTCTTCAAGCATCAAAACCCTCCTTCCTTACTTGTGGAGTAAAACTGCTAAATTGGGATGAATTCTGTGAACAGCAAACTCCCAAAAAGGAACAAAGTGAAGCCAAAGATCATACTGTGGACTCGTTAACCAGGAAAACTATTATGACAGTTCAATCTACCTCCCAGGTTCACTTTTCCAGTCTGAAAGAAAAAGCAGACATCCTTCTTTCCTATTACCAGACAGAATCAGTAATATATACATATGAATGTTGGCTTGATGTCAGTTTTGCCCTATGCCTGCTTGAAGAAATTTGAGACCTCTCATTGACTTGAGTGGAGCTGACCAAGAAGAGGACATTACTGCATAAGCCCTCTCCAGCATACTTGCAAGATATTGTGCACAGCTACAAAGACCTCTCTTCAATGGGATTATTAATTTCAGTCTTCTCTTATTTAATTAGTTATATAAACTCTCTAACAGCATCTCAGTCAGGGCTCCAAAACCTCTGCCAAAACCTTCAGTGAAATCCCTCCTTGGCAGACATAGGTCTCAGAAATTTGCTTTCATTTAGCTTCCCACTCTCACCTCTAGCATTTCTATGGTTCTTATAATCTCAGAATTTGGCTTATCACACAAAACCAACAGTGTACAAGCCCAAAACTTCTTAATCTTGATGGTAGACTTTGTATGCAGTTTTTGCTTCTTATTTTCTGCATTTTTTTCTCAACATTTTAATTTACATATGCTTAACCTGTCCAAGTTTGTCATATTAACACAGAAGAAAAATTATATAAGTAAATCTGCCTTTCTTGCATTTTCTGCCAGTTTGGGTCTAGTAAATAATATGATGTTATTATATTTTAGAATTGGTTATGGCATTATATAGTGATCACCCCCTCAGCAAAAGTCTTTGTAATGTGTAAGTTGTAGACTCTACTCACTCACCTGGGGTGGCAGGAAAGGAACATCTGGGAAGTAGCAAATCCCATCTGCTGTTTTCAACCAGCCCACTTCAGCCTAGCAATAGCCAGCTGAAAAGCAGGCTCTGGACTGCTAAGAATTATGTGATAAAACTTCTTTTGGAGGAGGCTTTAGGTTGGCTCACCAGGTCTTGCATCTGTACTGTTTTATTGTTTCCCCACACTGGAATATTTTTTTTTTTTTTTCCCTTACCTCATGTTTTACTTAGGTATTTGTTTTTAGTATCTTTTGTATGAAAAACACTGTAGTGAAGGGAGTGGTAGACAAAAAGCTTTCCCTTGACAAGATCAAAGATGATACAGGTATGGAAATAATTTTCCTTATTTAGAAAGAAATGTGCCATCAAGTGCATTTTGATTGAAAAATAAATTGACCACTATCTTAAAAATCATAATAAAAGCAGCTGATATGCCTGAATGTGAAGAAGGCTATGACCAGGATTTTGGAGACTGGTACCTAAAATGGATTCATTGATATCAGTCACTGTTATGTTGAATCCCTTGGGGCCAGTGTTTGGGATTTAGGCTCCTGAGACTAGCAGACTCAGTGGATGTAACAACTAGGATTTTTTTTTTTTTTTTTTTTAAATTTTCTAAAAGTCAACAGCTTCTCTTATAAATAGCTGGAGCTCAAACACTGCAGCTTTGAGTTTTTCTGTAACTCTCAAGGATACTGCTTCCATCTGGAAAGTTAGGCTCTCAGTTCACCAGGCCCAGAAAATAACTTAGAGAGGGAGAAAATCAGGGAGAGTTGTGCGAAGGTTTCTGATGCTTTGTGTAATACTGTAAAATAATCCAAATATCCCAAAGATGTCAGAGCAGTATTTAATAAAACTCTGCTGTCTCTCAGGTCCATAGGAAAACTGCTGAGATTCCCTGACTTCAGAAGTCATACTGAAAATTATTTTTACCGCAGAATCCTGTAAGATTACTTTAAAAAAACCCTAACAACAGCTGTTTTCTATGAAAAGATATTGGATTTTGGAAAAATTTATTGCTTAATTATCTAATATGGAATCTTCCCAATATGGTTATAGTGGGAGTCAGCAGATGGCACTGTTACTCATAGTGATAAAACTTCTTTTTACAGCTGTGCAAAACTTGCTACGCTACTGATAAGTTCTGCATTGCTGCTCATTTTCTAATGAAATGTCCTTGGCCAAAAACTTGGCACTGGCTCCCAACCTCACCTTATCAAACCAAAGAAAATACTTGAGATGGATCTGTCCCTAGAGAAGTGTTCAGATTCCCAAGAAAGGGGGTTTGCATGATCTCTGAGTACCTCTGCTGAAAAATAAGGATTAAGTAAAGGGAATAGCGATCATTGTCAGGACATCTTTGCTGGGAAGTTGATGCATTCAAGGATGCTGAGACATGGGCACGGAGTCCTTCTTGGAGGCCATGAGCACTAACGGAGAGGGTGAAGGAGGTAATTGTGGTAGAACTGAAGCACTTTACAGGACAGCAAGAAGGTCTTGGAAATGAGACTTACCAGCAAGAAAACTGTGGAAGCACTTGAAAACCTGAGGTAGAAACACAGGTAGAGAGCATTGCAGGGGTGGCAAGACTGGAAGTGTGCCCAAAGGCAAGGCCATGGAGCACTCAGTGATGATTATTCATTCCCTGGGAAGACTCAGCACCTCTCAGGAGATTGCTAGTCCAGTATGAGCTATTTACCACAGTGATCCTATGGATGGAAAGAAACACTGCATAACACCCAATCATTTTCTCAATAATTGCATCTGTCTTCCTTAAGGTTGTTTTTTCTCCTATGAGTCTTGTAAAACCTCTGTGAACAAATTCCACTTGTCGATTTTTCACTGGTGTTTCTGGCTTCTGTTATTAAAACTGTGACATCAGTCACTTCAATCTGTCTGTTAATGATGAGCAGACACACAGATACAGAGACACAGATACTTTTCATCTCAGAATGACTATTCCTAAGGTAAAAAGGATTTTACTATTCGACTGAGATGGCATGATCCGTAAATCATCAGCAGGGTCTGTACCTGGTGAGGACAAAAGCTGGATTATAAGAATCTCTCTGGGGTGTTCCCATCTGCTTTCATTTCTTTTTACACGCAAATCCACAGTAATCCAGGTCCCACCTGAGACCACTGAAATTCAGCCACAGCTGAGCCTGGTGGGGGAGGGGGGAGCCCCAGGTGGGGGCAGAAGGAGAGCTAATAGGGCTCCTTCTTCCTCTCTTTTCTCATTTAAAAATATCTGTCTTGCTGTGTTCCTGCTTCTGTCAGTTAATATCAACATCCCAACCACATGATACAATACAGAGTCTCTATGCCCTGTGGAAATTTGGAGAATGTATTCTTTCATCAGTCTTCACAGAGTGCTCACAACTGGGTAAGTTTATAGGCAATTAAGAAACACACTGTTCTAAAAATAACAGTCTATTTATAGTCTGTTTATAAGCTATTGTGTTGCTACTGTAGTGGTCATAGTTTTCTCTAGTTTGCAAGACATATTATATGGGTTTTTTGTCTAAAATAAGAAAAGAGTTAATAAGACTTCTATAATGGTTGACTGGATTAATGTTATGCTTTAGGCTCTTGGTTTTCTTAGATTCTGCAGCCAAATTGTTTGTCAGCTATAAAATTTACTAAATCAAAAGGACTAAAAATGACTTTTAAAACTGCAGGAGGAGCAGAGGCTATATTCTCAATCTGCTTGCAAAACTCTGTTGCTTGCTTGTGTCATCTGTCCTAGGTTTGCCCGTTCTAATCAATATTTGCACCATCATTGATTAGGGCAGCAGTGGACAATAGGAAAAACTGGTAATACAGACTGAGTTACATTACACAAAAGGAAAGATAAACACGAGTGTGCAACAGACTTCTATTTCTATTCATGGGTTTTTGCACCCGAACTATTTTCTTACATTAGCTTCTCTCTAAAGTTTCCTTTAACTACTGTCTGAATTAATAAGTGGGAACTCTATCCAGGTGATGTAGAAGTGGGGACTGGATTCTAGAGGTCTCCCTATTTAAAGATTACTAAATTATATGAGGAGCACTGCTGAACAACATGCTGAGCATGTGTTCAGTAAGAGTTGCAAGACTGAAGACCTGCTAAAGTCATTTGGAAACAAGTCACTTGCATGGCTTCCTTCATAGGCCTTAAGGCAAATGTGTATTTAAACTCTCAGCATCTCTGTCTTCTATTTCAATGAACAAAGGGCCACAAAAAAATCCTTTTAAAATCTTATACAGTCAATGTCCAGTTCTGGGTTTGTATTCCTATCGAATTTTGGTAGGTTCAATAATTTTGGTTAAAAGAAATGCAGTCCTCTGATGCATAAAAGAAGAGGCTAGAGGGGCAGGGGCAAACCAGACATTTTTAGAGTGAAGTATTATTATATATAATGATTCTTGTGTAATCATTTGAAGGAAAATTGCAAGGTAATAATGCCTAAACCTTTCAGTCTATGTTTTGGAACCACTTAAAAAAAGAAAAGGGCATCACCTTATTATCTAGCAGCCATTTGATATCATGTGGAGTATTATGAATTTGGAGACCACTTTTCTTGTTGTGTTTATTTCTTGGACTTTATTGTTTAGGCTTTATAAGGCTTTCATTGATAGGACCCAGCTCAGCTAGTTACTTGGCCTTTTACTATTATAACTGCCTGTTTACAGAGCAGTATCTCAGGGAATATCTGCTTTCAAAACAAGAGAAATGGCTGCATGACTTCAGTGAAGAAGTGTCCATTTTTTGATTGTTTGCTGGGCAATAAAGAGTTGGGATAAGTTATCAGCAAGGCTTTGTCTGGGTGTGTATCAGATTATTTCTGGGTTAATGTGAATTGTCCATGGCCAAAGCCAACTTGCAACTTAACGGGGAGTTCTTAAACCATCTTGCCTTCTCCTCCCTCCCCACATTTAAAGAGGGAATTACAGAATTGTTTGGGCTGTAAAAAGCCTCTAAGACTATCACACCAACCATTAACTCATCACTGCCAGGTCTACCACTAAGCCATATTCCTAAGCACCATAACCTTTAAACACCTCCAGGGATGATGGCTCAACCACTACCCTTGGACAGCCTGTTCCAGTGCTTGACAACCCTTTTGGTGAAGAAATTTTTCCTAATATCCAATGTAAACTCCCCCTGGCACAATTTGAGACAATTTACTCTTGTCCTATTGCTTGTTAGTTGTGAGAAGAGACATAATATGTACAAAAAATATTATTTAAGACTTCAATACAAAGCCTCGTGATGCAATAAGATACAGATGTGAATCCAGTCCTTCAGCTACAAGGGTTGCCTCTGCACTGAGCAATACCTGCTTGCCTGAGCAGTCTCAGTCAGGAGGTTGAACAGGGCTGGTGATTGGGAACTTGATTTTACTGTTCCCCACCAATGTCCCTGGATAGCACATCGCTGCTGGCAGGAGTGGAAGTGTCACATATTTCCAGGATGACTGTTGTCTCCTAGCCAGGGAGTAGTTTCTGTCAAAGCTCTGGGACAACACAGAAATGAAGGATGCAGCTCCATGCAGCTCCCAATGTGAATTGTGGAGACCTAGGTCTAGGATATGTAAAAGCTGGGCAAAGTGAGCCCTTTATGGTTCTCCAGAGAGATTATTTTCATCAAAGATGTGCTGACAGAGACATCTATTTAAGTACTGGTAGCCCTTTTTACAGGCCTGGCATGGGATTTGTCTCCTGTCAACACCTCTGATTGGGATTTCAAATATGTCATTATTTGGAACCACACAAAGTAGAGGGCTAGCTCATCCAAGGACATGGCTCAGGAACAGCCTTTCTGACTAAATCAGACAGATCTCTCACAGAGGTGTTCTGTAAATTTAGGATAAAAGCACAGGGTTTCACTCCCATTTCTGTTGTTTTATGATACGGTCTGTTCCCAGGGAAGGTTTGTTCTCAGGCATTCTATTTGGCACAGCCTTGTGTTATCAGACTCTTGAAAACCTCAGCCTAAAGGCAGGTGGTCCTAAATCACTTATTTTCTACTGAAATATTTAAGGATTATTTTAAACAAGAGTCTTAGCTTATAGTGTGTTTTATAGGAGAGGCAAGCAGAAGAGCTGTCCCAGGCCATATTTTGCTGCAGTGCTTGCATGGTTAGTCTGCCTGTGTAATTTCAGAACTAATGATTCATTTCCAGGCTTTGAAACTAGTCACCCCAAACCCTTTTCTAACCAGAGGAACATATTTTTAATGGTATGTAGACAAATGACATGTTAATGTAAATCAACGTACTTAAAGCTAGAGCTAATCTGATTTGCTTCATGGAAGGCAAAACAAGCAAATTCCTTCAAGGCTGTTCCTCCGATTCAGACTCCAGTCAGAGCCTCTTTCTGGAGCTGCCAAAATGTGAGTGGTGGTCAGAAAATAATTGTGCTCAGCATGGGGACTGTAACAGTTTACAAGAGTTTACAAGCCTTGCCCTTCCCTCCACATTCTAAACCAGTGCCAGAGTGCTTGCCAGACCTCTCTCCTTTTCCATTAATGCTTTTGAGTTGGGGCATGTGCAGAATTCAGTGAGGCAGAAATATAGCCACTTCTCCCTCTCAATAATTTTTCCCTCTGGGGCAGCTTGTTAATGTGGGAGGGAGGGTGAGAGTAGGGAGGGTGTGAGGGGCTGGAAATCAAGCCTATGAGTCATACAGGGGAAGTTCATTATAGGTCAACAGCTATATACCTGGGCTAAAAAGGGCTGGTTGCTTGTTGATGAGAGTCTCTCATCGCTGGGGTTAACACACACAATAACGTGGGATTCTGTAGTTGCACAGGAGATTATGGTACAAGAAGCTGTGTTTCTGAAATCAGATTAAAAACAGTTGTGGGGTGCAGTAAAAGCATAGGATTGGTAAATTGCATTAGAGGCATGGATATCTGAGCTAGTGTATGGGCACATGCACGTGGGATTCTTGCATTAGGAAAGGTTCATCTAAGAGCAAAGAAAATCCTTAGATGTGTCCCTTTGGTTTTGTTTGCATTTCAGTGCACTCTAGAACAATATGTAGGGATTTGGCTGCTTCCCTTGGGAATGTGAAGGGTGCAGAGTTTACAGCTCTGCCTTTAGATATTTCCAAATACAGAGAAATCTTGCAGAGTCATCTCTTGGCTTCCTACAGGTGAGCTTCTGGATGGATGCATCTAAGCACAGCTAAGTATTTGATTAAAAACTACATTTTGGAGAAGAGAAAAAACTCCCAAGTAATTAACATCTAGTAGAGTGCTCTTCTTCTAATTGCTAGGTGTATATATTAGCTAACAGTGAGGCAAGTACTTGCAGCTAATTGTGATAAATCTGTCTTTGGAAAATAATCAATTAAAGTAATTTAAATTTAAGCAAACTAAGATGGGACCTTGGCTTCAGGTATCAAATCCCTTTTCCTTAGGCTTTTAGGTTGTTGCAATTTAATCCTCCAGGGTGTATGTGTTTTACCAGGCAAGAACACCTATACCTTTTATTGATATCTAAACTGTTAATGTAGGATACAGTTCATACTCTTCTGAAAACAATATGTATGCATTATTTTCACTTCTAAAGAGAAGGATACTTTTTTTTTTTTTTACTCTTCCATAACCATCCATGTTTAAAAGGATGGAAAAATAGACAGGAAAAGTAGAGAGGATAAAACTTTGAGGTTACTGTTTTGGAGTGAGTATTCCTGCCAAATGACTCAGAATTCAAGCTGCTGCTCACTTTGCAATGCCAAGTGAAAGTCAAGTACCAGCCTCACTGATGTGAAAGAGTAGACTGGACTGGACTGAACTGAAATATATTGGCAAAAAACTGAGGTGGACTTGTTCAGTTGTACACCACCATCCCATAATCTTTCTGAGCTTTCATGCAAGAGATGCATACTGTAAAACAAAGATGGAGCAAGAAAAAAGGCATAAAGGGTCACTGTTTACAATTTTTAATAATGAAAAGTAGTTTGAATGGTCTACTGTCCATCTTCCATAGCCTGCAGTTAACTTAGAGCATTAAGTATTTATCTGTGAACTTGAGAGTTCTGCCTGGACAACATGATGATACCCTGAAAGGAAACAGTTCTTTTGACATTACTTCACATTAAATTCTTGTGAATCAGCTAGGGAACTGTGGTCTTTAAGAAACTGGGCTGGATGAAAAATTTATTATATCCAGATAAGCGTCTCTCTAGATATGGTTGTCAATGTTAAAGCATCAAAATTGAAGGAGATATGAATTGGATTCTTTGTATGAAAGGATGTTTTCTTGTTTTGTTGGTTTGGTTTGGCTTTTACATAGCACAAAGGAATAATGTGATCTCAAAACCTGGAAAATAGAGCAAAAGTTTCTGAGTTCATGGAGCTTTTTGCTCAGTGAGCTTTAATTGCAGCAACAGAAGTAGAGATTGGGTGCTAGGAAAAAAGCATCTAACTCAAACAAAGCAACAACCTAAAAGTAAAGTTAATGAGATACATTCTTGGACCTCAGAAGCTGAGAAGGTCTTTAAGGACAGATTGGACAACACATTAATCAGAAATGACAAGACGGAAGCTGGACCGGGCACACTCTATGCCACTTTACATAGAGTTCTTTCTAACCATACCTTGTATTGTGCTATAACTTATGATAAAGCTTACATTTGGAAAGTACCCCACATATATTGCCTCCATGGAAAGGTTAACTTCTAAATGGCTGAACCAGAAGTGAGGTCTTTTTCTCCTAAGAAACTGAAAAATACTAAATTGATAATGATGTACTGAGTCATTCTTTCCACTGCACCATCAAATTACATGCTTGCATCTGTCAGCCATATGCCATTCCAGTCTTTCCTGTCTTGATTTCATTAATAGCACTGGGTGAAACCAGGCAGAATTCCTGTTTGTGTAGGCAGGTGACCTCTCTCATTAGTATCTTCTTGCTTTCTGTTTTAGTGAGTATAGCCCCAATAATATGACATTTTGAAATAACTTACTTCATTAATAGATGTAACTTAGAGTTAGTTCCTAGATGGCAGAAATAAAAATGCCCTCTTTGTTTTCAGTTCCATGCTTCTTGCACCTTACAGGTATCCCATTTTTGCCATGTTCTTCCTGAGTTGCTTGTTCTGTACCTCATCCCATACAGTGGGACTGCTAATCTTAGGAGGAGCTTTGCAATACTGACAGTGATTTCGCCTGACGTGAATATGAACTGTCTGCTTTGTCTGGAAATAATTATGCTACTGAATTGATGCTCTACTGAGGAGATGGCTTGACCTCCCTACTCTGATTTGTTCCCTTGGAAAATGCTGTGGAACACAAGTGGGAGGCTGTTTTTGTAAGGCTGGATGACAGTTCAGAGATATGGGATATAATTGTTCTCTGGCAAAAAAAATATCTCAGTCGGACAGATATGCTAACAGACCTTTGCTGCTTTAATGAGAAGACACCTAAATGTCTGCTGCTGTGACCAGAAATCTTTTGGAAGATAAAGCCCAGGCTTTCTAAAGCAGATCAGCAGCTTGAATATGATTGCAGATATGGGACTGGGGATGGGAGTAGTTTTGTTTGAATTGGTGAATATCACTCTCAATTTTATCACCTTGCTAAGAAGATGTTACAATGGGGTTAATTCTTAAACTTCCTTCTAAGTATTTCTCAAGCTTTTCTCTGTGCCCATAATAGTCATCTGGAAACCCTCAGACTGCCTTGTGAAAACCTTTGTGATTCAGGTGGGTAGTCAGTAATTGCCCCACAGGTGCTGTGAGCTGTAGGGGGTCTACCAGCCACCAGTACATTTCTGGTTCTTATATACTTGGGAGGTGCTGGGAAGAGGTAAGAAGGACAAAAATCTTGACATGAACAAGAAGAAAAGTGGTGCACTGCTGCAAAAATTGTGGTGCAATGAGGAAGCTCTTTATATTTATAATATTGATCAGAGGTTTAAGTCATGCTACCCTAAGATTCTTCCTCCACAGGAAGAAAGCGTTTGGATCTACTGAATGTCATTTATCACAGAGGACTCCAAGTTAGTGGGGTTTTTTTCCTGTTTATGTTTAAATTGTTTTGTTTACTGAAGGGGCAGCTTTTTCCAAAAATACAGTTTCCCTGACCTGTCTTAATGTTCAACATAGTTCTGTGATTTTAGAGTCTCTTCACATTAACTTTACAGTAAAGTTAATATGATAGAATGACATTGTGCCAGAATCTCTCAACATTTTTTTAATTTAAAAAGTATATTCAAAATCACAAAACAAGGCATATTGCCCTCAAAAGAAAGGGGGTGTTCAGTCATTTCAAGACTCATTCAACTGATATTGAGGTGAGTTGTACTGCTTTAGAAGTATATTTTGAAAAGACCAAGTCCCCACTTAAAGCAATTTTTTATATCCTTTCTCAGTCCTCAGTTTCACCACTGACAATGCTTTTTCCTGGCATCATCTTTGGCTAAGAGAGATTTACAGTTCTTTCCCAGAACAGAATAGATATTTGGCCCTTGTATCTAAGTCTTTATTTACATACTGACTACTTCTGATTTGGGAGTCTTTAGGCTCTTTGAGAGGAAATGTTATTATTTTTTTCCATATATATCTCAATTTTATTTTTATCTCAGATTGTATTCATCTTTATCCAGAGCTGTTTTGCCAGGAAGAAAATGTTGACTTTAAATTTCCGTTTGTTGCAGGAATGCACTTTAAAAATCCACTTAACAACAAATGTCAGTTCCTTTGAAATTCTACTTCCCAGCTGTTTTTTATTTTGCAAAAGAAGTAAAACCACCAAAGGTACATAAAAAGGTTCTTATTCTTTCAGCAGAGATAACAGATTTTGAAATCTGCTTAAATGTGGTCAATTCTATTTGAATATATTCCATTTCAGCATTTCTACTTAATATAGCCAAACTGACAGAAAAATGATTTATTTGACACTTGACATGATAGATAAAATCCTTTTCCCTCCCTCCCCACCCCTGCTGAAAAACTGCATCTACAAAGAGGTTTGCTTTCTATTTGAGAACAGGAGATGCAGAATAGGATGTAGAGACTGCCCTGAGATTGGTGAGGCTCTCTCTGGAGTGAAAAGACATTGACTGAAGTGGATTCTTCAGGTCTGAAGCAGGGGAGAGAAAACAAATAAACAACATAAGCCAAGGTGTATACTCATATATGTGCAAAGCAGTACCTCTGGCAGAAAAAGAATTAGCTTGGTCACAAAGTTTAGAAGAGGCTTTATGGGTCTGTCTTGCTATCTTGATGTGAGTCCCTGGACTCTGTTTTAGGTATGGAACCCCCAGCCTTTGACAGCTCTTGGTGCTCTTTTGTGCTGCAGGGAGGAGGGAGGGAATGGATTTGCTCAGAGCAGATTGCTCGTGGTATTGGAACAAGCAGCTGGAGTGAGGCCTTCCCTACAGGTGGATTATATTATTTTTATATATTGACATTTTTTGGAAGAGGGCTAGTGGGCTAGTGTCACTTCTACAAATGCCTATAGTGCTATCATTTAGGAGCAAGCCAGTAATTCATACTATTTCTGAGCTACCTCAAAAAGCATGGATTTTCTGTGACTTAGCTAGAATTCAAGTGCTGTGTAAAAGGGCTTTTCATCATGAACAAGTAAATGCCAGACTAAATCATGTAAGAATTACAGAAAGTTCAATGCTCATAATGGCCTCATATGCTTGTAAACTGAGTTATGTTAATTGAATGGAGTTTCCTAAGAGGAGAGAACAGGAGAGCTGGAAGGAATTTCAGCTGAGCTAGTATTGAGTCAATGCCCAAGGGCTTGTATAGGCACTGAGATAACGCTGTCGGAAACAAGGGAAAGATTTCTAGCATCCACTAAGGAGATAAGAAAAATTTGTAACATCTTCACACAGAATCTAAGCTGTTGTATCTTTAAGGAGAAATAAAGTTTTACTGGGATTGTTTTTGTCTCAGTTTGTATCTGGAGACATCACGTACAGCTGGTTAGTGTTGAGCTGGTGGTGTGTGATGTTATTCCTGAAGTTGCTTGTTTAGTTTGGACTGAACCCATCTTGCTGCCTTTATTCTGTTTATGGAAGTACTTGTGTTACTATTTCATTGCAAAGTAGCCAATAGAAATATCAGTAGCATGAGGACTTCTGTCTCCATCACCAGATTTCATTTGGGTCAAATCTGTCACCAAAACCACTGGAGAATGTACATCAGAGAAACAGACCTTCACTCACCTCCAGCTTCTCACTAGCCTTGAAGGAGTCCCAAATTCCATTAATGGATTTCTCGAGGACTGTGGAGGGTGGCAGGGATACGAGACTGCTCCTTTGAATCATTAGATCCTTTAATGCTCAGCTCTAATGAGAGGAAATGCACTTCAGAGTGCTGAGACTGGTGATCTCTTGTCTTTTTACTATATACCAGTAATTTACTGTTCCCAGCTGTCTCCTGAAGTGGGTGGGAGCTGTGCATCCAGCCCTTCCCTGGCCACAGAAGCTTTGGACACACAGCACGTGTGTTATGCAGCACGTAGTCTCAGTTGAAACTTTTTTCCCTTTTGTAAGTTACAGACAAGGGCAAGACAGAAATTCACACATTTAGATAGGGGACTAGGCTGCATACATCTGTATAGGTTACTGTCGAGTTCTATACATGCTACTTCAAGTGCAAGGGGCAGTAGGAAATAGAAAACTTGTTAATTGAATAGATATTCATCCTAGAAATATGGCTTCCTAGTATTTCATGTCTATAAAGACTGGAATATTCCTGAAATTTGCCAGCATTTGCACAGGTAACACCAATGAAAAGAAATTGGTCTTGTTTCATAGCTGTAGCTTCTCTCCTGGGGAGGCTGCAGATGATGAAGTAATGTGGAAAAGAGGAGCATTACATGTGGGAAGGGCTTCTGCCCTTAAACCAGTTGAAGAGAAAAACCAAAGTGTTTGAGCAATAGGACTTGCCAGGATACTAAAGCAGGAAGTGAAGAGAAAAATCTGTAGGATGGAAATTGCAACAGTGTAATGAAATCTGAGTACAGATTTATGGCATGAAAGAATATTAACCATCTTCTTCCCACATCCATTTCCCTTCTCCTCTCTCCCCTCACTCTTTTCTTTGGTGGAAAAGTCCTGTCTTCTCCTTTGATCTCAGACTGCGTGTCCGTGTGCAGACTGGCCTGGCAAGGGTTCATGGAATATCTTTGGTTTAGAATTGTGCTCTGTGAGGTTTTGCATGAAGCTATTTGGTAAGACAGTGGTAGCAACAGTATAGACCACCCCATCACCATTCCCAGGAACAGTCTCAAGGATTATCTAATTAACAAGGACCGAGAGCACTGGTATTTACTTTCTAAGATTCTTTCCTGGCTGTTCCTGGGGAGCTGCAGTGAGATGACAGAAGCTCTACTGATATTTAGTAATTGAAAATCTGATTGTCAATTGCCAAGAGGAAACTGCAGTGAAAGAGATCCCTCATCTTTTAAAATCTCTTCATCTGTTATGTGCCTGGTTTTGTAGAGATGGTATTCAAATTCATGATACCTCCTTGAAAAGCTGTTGGTTGTGGTAAACAGTATTTATTCTGAAATTCAGATAAGCTGCTCTTCTAGATCTGTAGTTCAGATGTATCTGAATTGATCTGGAAGTATGGTGCTGTGCATATTAATATGATGATAGAAAAAATACTACAGGTGAGACTAGGGGATCGGCTTTCACTCCTTGCTACTATAGTGGCAACAAATGGAGACATATGGGAAAGTGAAAAGGGTAGGAACATGGGTAATCCTGAATATTCTCCCAGGCACAGCTATTATTGTCTTAAGGAATGTTGTAAAATGAACTTTTATCCTTTTGTTTGCTTGCAACCTGGCTCCAAATTTCTTTCTTTAATGCTTCATTTATTTTATTGGCAATGAGAGCAAACTAGTGATGCCATTTTAACCCATTCATGAACATAATGATTCTGTACACCTCTACTATAACCTGCTTTTGTCATCTCTTTTTGTGGCTGAGCTGTCCAATCCTGATGTTCATGATCTTCATTGCTTTCTGCCTCTGAATCTGTTCCAGGCTCCCACACGAGATGCAGAGGTTGCACTCATGAGCCAAATGAGCCATGGCATCATGTAGATCATATTTGTTATCCAATAGTGCCTAAACTTTAGGTTTTTAAGCACTGCAAGGAATTGAGCTTCCTATTACATTTATATAGATACATCCTATGTTCGTATTTCTGTCACGGTCTCAAGAAACCACTTGTGAGTGGTAATGGTCAGCAAAATTTATATGTGAAGCTGGAGTTGTGCTTTGTCTTCTGGGCATCCTTTATCACCTATACTGAATTTCCTCTGCTTCTTTATTGTCCACTCAGCTCTTTGGCCCTGCTGTTTTTCCACTGGCCCTCATTCTTAATAACTTAATATTAACGAAGTAAGAAAACTTTCTCACTTCATTTCTCACCCTCTCTCAAGTACTTCACCAGGATGGGAATTAGCACAAATTCAGGTAGAACCATGAGTCAGCAAGAAATGGCCATTTACTTCCAACTTCAGTTTCTACTTTCAACTAATTATCTATGTTGGCACATTAATTCTTTATGCTGCACTTGCTTGTTTTTAGCACTTCAGTTAGATATCATTTTGGAAATTCAGGTAGTTATTTTCAGTTTTATGAGACATATCTACAGAGTTTCTTGCCCCCTTCAAAGCATAGTTTTGCAAGCCATAATTTTTCTTCAAAGCCCTTGACTCCTAAAGTTGATCATCCAACTGCCTATTATTTCTGCATATTTTTTTAAATTTGAAGTTTCCATTTACTTGTCCACTACAGATCAAGGGGCCTGTAGTTCTCTTGAAACTCTTTCTTAAAAAATGACATCACATTTTTCATGGTCTTTTGATACTGATGCAATGACAGGCTGCACACCATCCTTGGTAATTCAGTTATTTCATCCTTGAGTTCCTTTAAAGCTCCTGGGTGAATACCATCTGGACGTGGCAATTTGTTAAGTTCATTTTGTGAATTTGTTTCATAACTTATTCTACAGTTACTTCAATTTCAGACAGCTCCTCTGAGTCATTCGTTTAAAAAAAAAAAAAAACAAAAAAAAACAACTCCCTCAAAAGACCCCCACCTTTTTTTTTCTTTTTTTTTTCTTTCTTTGGTTTGGTTTGGTTTTTGTTTTGGGAACATGGGAATCTTCCCAGCTTCTCCCAGAGTGAAAAGCTGTGCAAGAAATGACATTATCTCTTTTCTCTACATACATTTCTGCTCTTACATTATTATCAATTGACTTTGCAATCAATCTATATGTCTGTGGGTGTACTAATTTTATCAGTTGTGCTTTGAAGCATTTATGTCTGCCTCACTGTGTGTTTAGGTTTTAATCTGTAGGAGTTCATGATCTTTTTTATTCTGTTTGTTTGGACACACATCTTCTACTTTCTAAGGGCTGCCTAATGTGTCAGCTAGCAATATTGAACTCTTTTTGTTCCCTTTCTCAAGGATTTCTCAGTAGCTCATATTTATTGCCCCATGCTTTAATATTGTGGCTTTACACTGCTTTGAGTGTGTGTATGTACTTGTCTTTACCAAGTTTTGCTTTAATTTTATAAAGAGTTCTGTCATTGTGCAAGTAATTTTTCTTCTGTGAGGAAGAAAAGTTTTTTCGTTTTTCCTGCTCTGAGTGTTTGGGTCAGGGATTCCTAGTATTTTTACCTGGAAGCTTATTTCAGATATCAGCTACAGCTACACACCCACTTAGATCCTCCATACGCTCATTAAACACTGTAAAAAAAAAAACCAAAAGAAAAAAAAAAAGGGGGGGGGGGTGGAAAAACCAAACCAAAACAAGCAAACAAAACGAACAAAAAACCCACTCCCATATGTATTTATCCATATGTGTATACACATGTAGTTTATGTATATATGAAATATATATGCACAAGAATGAAAGGGAAATTTTGTTGTGTTCTGGATCCATAGCAGCAAATGGGATGAACTGGCTAATTCTGGATCATTTTTATGACTTCATTTGGTAGAGTTCCCAAGGTGCTTGTTCTATAACCTTCTACATTTTTTTCTGTAAATCTCTCTCACTGGGTTGCAGTGACTATAGTGAACAGTTCAGATAGCTCATAGTTGCTAAGCACCAAGCAGGCCTTTAGTAGAAGGGAAAAGATAAGTGTGCAAATTTAAAAATACACAAGAAATTGTATTGATCCCTAACTGCATGATTTGCTTTGAAATGATTTGGTTTTGTCATTCTAAAACAGGCAATTAGGAAGAGTAGAGATCTAACCTACACTTTGCTTCCTTTGGTTGCATATGGCATGTCTTGGAGCATATCTTTACAGGGATCTTATCATAAAGCTAAGGTGACTCAGAGAGGCTTCCTCCTTATAAATTAACAATTTTTATCAGTTACTAAGAAACACAAGCAATATTGTCTGCTGGTAGCAGCTCTCTGCATGTGGGCATCCTGAAATATTGACATCATTTGAACCACAAGGGTTCTGTGCAATTACATTTTTAAGGCTGATAAAAACACTAGCAGAGTTGCATATCAGTTTTAAATGTTATTAATAAAAGCAATCAAAATCCTCTCATTGTGTGTCTGCCTTCCTGATGCTATGGGTCCAATTGATTTGTGGGTACATCCTTGTGTACTGTACATTTATCCTGTCTTCCTGGGAAATATGAGAAAAATGCCTAGTAAGGAGATGGATAAAGGAAGACATGCTGCTACCTTCCTAGGGATGACAGGTTTTACATCTAGTGCTTTGATCCTACTGGCCCACTGCAGTGAGCTTTGAGCCCTGTCTGGGCACTAAAAGTGGTCAGAATGCCTCACAAAACAAATCGAAAAAGGTTCACTTGCCAAAACCGCCTTTTTTTTTTTTATTTTTTTATTCAGATTCTGTTGAAAGGCCTTATCTGAGGAAGGTCAAAAGACAATTTGGTTGTGACAAGGTTGAGGCATTTTAGCTCAATTTTATCTAGCAATCTCATTTCTTACACTCAATGTTAAAAGTTCTTTTAATGCCGTGTTTTGCCGTGACCAGAATAGCAGGCAGGGTGTCATGCAGAGGACACCCGCTGCGGGCACCCCTCTGAGAGCAGTGCCAAACCAAAGCAAATATGCCTGAGCCCCTCCAGCTACTGCTGTCATCCGAGAAGAAGGAATATGATTGTTCCCTGTAAATACGTCTTGACACAATATGACCAGCACTTCCATGCGCATACACTGTATTATATAATATAGAGGGTAGGCATTCATAGGAAACATTGCAATCATTGTCATATTTTTCTTGATCAGATGTTGATTTACAAGGGCTTTCTGATCCCTTTCAGTAGGGGTAAAATCATTACTTAACATTTAATTTGGGTTCTAATTTTAATACCAGCGTAAATGCTTTTGCAAGTAATAGTTCATTTTTCAGGGAGGTTGTTTAGCTTTGTAGTGCAGGCCTTAATGGCTTGCAGCTGTTGATAGACCAGTGAGAAACTGAGATAGAATTTTCAGCCTCTTAAGACTTTTAGTGAGGTTAAATTTTCCTTCTCATGTATAAGAAACACTACATATGGTGAAATAGGATTTATTTCGCCTGAACCTTGTTCTCTGAAACAAGTCTAGGTGAGTTGGCTTGGACATATGTAGCTGATGCAGAGAGGAACGTTCTTTCAACTTGTGAGCCCTCCCATGCATGGAGCCTGCCTCCTTTGGATATGACAGATTGTCCTGTAAAGCAGGCTTTGTTTTTTTCATTGGCTACATATTCAGCTCATAAATGCCTTTATGATGGGTGTATTAAATCAGAAGTGTAGTTAAAGGACCAGGACTTCAGCAGTCCTCTGATAGAATTAATAGGTAGGTCAAAAGACCTCTACTTCTTTCATTTGCTAGCCAAGCAATACTATTTGCTCAGGTGTGGGGTAATGCTATATTATCTTTTTACCTTTAATCAGTGCAAAAAGAGTGTTGCCCACTGCTCTCAATGTGTAATTCACAGTAGAATTCCTTATAAGCTGCATCTTGTTGTGTCAGCCTTATCAATTGGCAAGCAGTTATCATTTGCTGAATATGTCTACCCATGTTAATATGCCTGGCTTTTTAAACACATCTGATACGTGGCTGTACCGTTTTTTCTTTCTAAAATGTTAAACTGTTTCTGAAAGAAGGTTCTTCTCTCCAAATGAATGGTATTTCTGAGGCAAAAATTTACAGTTTGAGTATTTATTTACTTGGATTTCTAAGAAAAACTTTTTTCCCTTACAAAGCAAAGGAATGAAAGTGTTCAGAGACAAATGGAAAATATGGGAGACACTCCATATAAATATACTCTTGTATAAACTGAAGCAATCTCTCAAAGTGTGGGGGCTGCTTCTTGGGAAAAGAGGTCAAAGACACTTCACATCCTTTTGGAGGCACTCTGGAGATAAAAACTAAAGGCACTTTAGGGAGTCACAATCGCACCTTGTCTGCCATAAGCTTCCCATACAAACACATTGAATGACAGTGCAATGTTAGCACTTGATAATTTGCTTTAACAATTATATTTTTGTCTCCTCTTCCTATAATTCTCAAGTTATTTAATGGTTAAATCATTGCCTTATGACTATTGTTAAATTGGAGCAAATAAGCTTTGAGGTTAAAAGGGAAGGAGACAAAAATATATCAAACTTTTTTTGTCACTTACACCTGTTTATGCAGAAATGTGAAAATATTTTCAGCCTCTTCCCAGCAGGAATTTCAGTACTCAAAGTGATTCCTGCTTCCTTCTTGATTTGGCACTAATATGTCCTTTAGGAAGGCCTGTGAACATCTGAAAGATAAAGAAATATTTTCCAGCACCTGCCAGCTTTGGAGTTTATTGCTAGCTGGGACTTGATGTGGTAACAGAAGAAAGGAATCATTAGCAGAAAATGCTTGCTACTTTGGGTTTGTTGGTTTTTTTTTTTGTTTCCCTTTCTTCATTTTAATCATCCCAGCTATGGAACAAATGATCATTTCCAAGTAGTACTGTTGGGTTAGGGCTGGAATGTCTGAGTGCACTGGCAGTGAGATTAAAAATACTGCCACCAAAACCTAGGACACACTGTCCATAGTCTGCTTCTGTACACAGCCATCTCAGAAATTAGGCAAATTAAATGGCAAGAAACCTCAAAAGCAGAAAGCTCAGTGTAAAATGGTGTGAGTTAAATTATTGTGCAGCAGATGATATAATTTTGCACACAAGTACTGTCTGCAAAGCATGTCTAGCTAGCAGGATGATTTTTTTTTAACCAAGTCGCTCTTATTTACAAAGAAAATATTGCTGACAAATTATTACTATTGAGTTTCTGAAAGAGGCATTTTCAGTTGCAAGTGGTAATTATAAAACATAATTATACTTAATATAAGTTACATGTAAATTAAATTGTATTTCAGCTGCAACTCAAGTGGCTCTTTCAAGATTTTTACTAAATATGAAGAATGAGACAGACCTGAAAAGAGAATAGACTTTATGAACCAACAATAAAATTCTGAATTATATTTCAACATTTAACTTTAACTAAATAATTAGTGCAACACAGTTGAGAAGACAGAAGATGTTTTGTAGTAAAGACCTTTAATTTTCTATAAACTGCTTGATATATTAGATGGGAGTAAAATCTGGCCCATTTAATAACTTTTCACAACTTATTTGGAAGGTCTTGCTTGAAAATGGTGAGCAAGATTTGCTGGTCTGAGTCCAGATACAGCTAATTGACTTCACAGAACACACAGCCACAAAATATTTTTTACATCAGCATCTAAAACCACATTGTATTTAATATGCACATTGTAAATATGCAATCTAAGGGAAATTAAGAGGCAGGGAAACAATACACTTTTGGAATTTTGGGCTCCTTCTCAATCACTCTAATGAAACAAGAAACAGCCAGTTTTCTGAAGTGAGTCTAATGGGAACTTTTCCAGCTTAAGGGTAGAACAAGCATATCCCCATTGGCCAGGTACTTTTTTCTTTTCCCACAGATATATGTTAAATTAGTAACTGAAGCAATCTCTTCTGCCTACAGTTACCTATTGAAGCAGCCTGGCACACAAGTGTGTTTCCCATGTTTGCCTCCTTGAGGGGATTGCTTGCCACACACTTAATATATTACGTTGCTGCACTGAAACCAGGGCTGATCACTCCAGTGATGTATTGTTCCACTGTGATGCATGGCAGTACAGCAGTACCTGCAGTAAAGCTGCTGCCTGGCCTGTAAAAGCAGCTCCAAAGTCATTTATTCCAAGGCAACATAATGAAGTTGTACAAAGAATGTGATTGCTACCCGGTTCTTTGCTTCCTATGATTTTTTATCTTGGAAGACTTAAAATCATAAACCCATTAAGGTTAGACAAGACCTCTAAGATGACTTAGTCTCTTCCTTAACTCAGTACTGCCAAGTCCATCACTAAACCATGTCCACATCCTCTTACCATTTGAACACTCCCAGGATGGTGAAGCAACTACTTCCCTGGGCAGCCCACTGCTTGTCTTCTGCTTCTGTGGAGAAGTTTTTTTTTAAATATCCAGTCTAAACCTTGTCTCGTGCCCTTTCTTTTTTTCCTATTGCTTTTTACCTGGCAGAAAGGACCAAACTCTACCTCACTACAACCTCCTTTCAGGGAATTGTAGATTCCAACTTGAACTCATAGTGCTTGTTTTGACCAGCTTAGAGTCCCTGTTAAATATCAGCTGTCTGTAGTCCTGGAAGACCCTGGCATAGCTGCTCTCTGACAAAGGCAAGAGGACCTGAAAGCCATAAAATAACAGAGAGAGAGACATATGTGTTCTGTCTGTTACCAGCTATAGTTATGATCTGATGGAATGCATATTATTAATTTCAAACAACAGGTTCTGTGTTGCCTAATGCAACAGCTTTCTATTTGATTTTTCTTTTTTGTGACCAAAAACTTTCAGAAGTGGCCACAGCCGAGTTCTGGTTCATTTTAGAGGGTGTGAGAAGCCCAAGCCAAAAGAACTGGTTTTAAGAAATTCACAGGGGAAAAAAAAAAAAAAAAAAAAAAAAAAAAAAGATGATCAAGTAAGTTTTCTCAGTAATGTTTTGAAGTTGGCTCATTCACAATAGTCATAATTACACAATGCATACTACCTTTCTCACTTTTAGGGAAGAGCACGACTATTTTTAATTTTTTTTTCTTTTTTGGTCATATAGAACTCTGATTTTTCCTAGTTTAACTTCCTTTATTGGTGCAATATATAACTATGGTACTGTGTCAGTGTACTGAATGTCTTTGAGTTTCTCTTCTGGATAGCAAGTATTGCAAGCACCCTATTGTGTTAGTGGGTACACTTATTAAATTATGTACCATTCAATGTATTTTTTTAAAAAAAAATCTTTTAAAGTACTTACTCAAATTTATTTCAAATGAATTAAAAATTGAAATAGATAACCATGTGTTCTCAAGATGAAAAAAGTGAAATGTGGAGATGAATTAGAAAATTTTAATGTGGAACTCTACAAAGCTGCTTTTCTAGCTTAAGGTTTTTCCTGGGTGGTTCAGTATGTACAGAATCAGACTTTGCTCAGCTGGCAAGGCCTTGGTTTTAATCAATTAAAGAGAGGCAATATTTAGCTCTTCTCATTTTTGAGCCTTCTAGATCCTGTGTTCTCACACTAAAATAATTTTTTCTAATTGGAAGCAATCTGGGAGTTTGCTGGGATTAGCCCTAGGACTGTGAGTCCCCAAGCTGAGTTTTGGAGCTAAGGCTCAGCACGGTTTCAGCCTTTGTGTTCGCCGGTGCAGAGAAGATTGGAGTCTGTTCAAGATGTCTGTCTGTTGGATTTCTGCTCCCCCTTCACTTATTATTTTTTTGTAACTCTTACTCTATGCAAAATGCCATACATAAATTTATTTGTCCAAAGGCTAGCTGAAGTTGTGGAATGAGTTTGTCTTGCTAAAATCAAGAGGTAAACAGCTGATGAAATCCTGGCCCAGGTAAAGAAAATGGTTGTTTTGCTGTTGACATTTGAGAGACAACATTTTCTTTCACCAGGCTTTAGCACAGGAAGGGACATCTGTGTAAGGGACAGAGTACAGATTAATGTGCTGAGATGTGCTATCTACTGGTAATAAGCAATATAATCAACCCAGGAGCCAATACTAAACACTAACCTCTCTGTCTAGAGAGAAAGGGGATTAAGGGGAATTGGGGTTTCGTTTTTTAGGTTTATATAACCACTCTAATTCTTCACTAATTTTGCTTCAGTTGGTACATAAAGGCTCACCAGTCCTCATTTTTCAGTGTCTCCATTTTATTTTTCTTGTTAAGCCAATTACAGACAAAATTAATACATATATGACTTTGGTAGTCCTACTGCTGTATTAAACTGAAGCAGTGATGAATGAACCACAGCTCATTTGCATACCCATGTAAACATACAGTGTTCTGTTTCTCTTGATTTGCTGGAAATTTTCAGGCTTGGTCCTTCAGTCTAAAAAGCAAAAACAACTGGAAGAACTTCAAATTCTGTCTAGTCCACTGTGCAACTGAAACAAATGTTCAATTTCCCTCCACAGGAAGGTTTTTTTGTAAGATAGACTGATCTTTAATGCCCCCTTCTCTCAGAGGGAATGCACTGACATCAGGCTGATGGAGAGGGTGTCAGCAGCAGTGCATTTCTACACAAGCAAGTCCTGCTTCCTGCTTCAGAAGTTCAAAAACAAAGCCAGGCCTCTTGAATTGAGGCCTCTAGAGTGACATTTCATTCTTTCTGTACTATGTGATGCATCAACTTGGTTTTCCTTTGTCCAATCCAATAACAATTGAGGAAAACAACAAGTTCCTAAAAACTAATATTAAAACTGAAAAAATTAAAACTTTTTTTTTTTTTTTTTTTTTTTTTTTTTTTTTTTTTTGAGAGAGAGAGACTGGTTTAAAGATAAACAACTCATTTTTCATTCAGGAAGTATGTGAAGTGCATCCTCTTTCCTCTTCAATTTACAGAGAACATATTGAGATATAAAATCTTTTGTAAGCATTTCCAGAAAATCTGTATTTCTCTTACTCTGAAGTACCCATTCTTCTCCCACTTTTCTTTATAAACAGAAGAAAAATATTCTTAAAGAAGATGGATAAACATAATAACGCAATATCTGTTGTTTTGGAAATGTGTGCATTGTAATTGATAGAGGTGATACTAAATGAATAGCAGTACGATGTTATCATTTTAGTCACTCCTACAAGCTAAATTCCTTTATTCATGAAGTTCTGACCTGTGTGCAGAAACAATTTTATTTCTAAGACTATATGCACCTGTACAGACCACCTAAGAAATGTGTTATACATTCAAATAACTCTTAGTTTGCAGTAAAGTTATAGCTCTGTGTAGATGTATTGCAAGTATTCAAAGGGCTACAAAAATACCTGTACACAAGTTTGACTTCCTCCAGCAGTGAGAAACTTTTACAGTACTCCTAGACACTCCTAAGAGGCACTCACAGAATTCACTCCAGGCTGTTTTACAACTACACTTCCTGGTGGGGTGAGATTCCCAGCAGAATTTCAATTGTGCTTAGTTAAACCCCTTTGCCATCTCTTCTGCCATTTACTGCTGCTAAGGTGTGCTGGTTGTAAACTCTCCACGTAGGGGCTGGATAGCTGTGTCAGTAATAGAAGCCTTAATGGCTGGTGTAGAGCAGCTGTATGCTCAGCATGTAGAGATTTTCATGATCTTTTTCTGATTCTGCAAAGTGCACTTGAGAGAGCTGGGAGCTAACACACTGTAGGCATGTCCTTTTTTTATAAGACCTTTTTTTAGGGTCTATGGTGATATTTTAGTTAGAGTTCTCATTGTAGTGATACACACAGAAAAGAACACTATATAAATATGCAAGGTCCTTCTACCCTTGTACACTGTTTTTGTCTTTTATTTTATGGTTTCTGTTTAAATTTTAAAAAACAATAAATTAAGAAAAATTGCAACTGTTGAAAGAGTTGCTATCTGTTTTCTATGTAATATGTTCAGGTACTACCAAGGGACTTATCTATGAACTGGCAAACAAAGTCTGAATGTAGTAGGACTCTGCATCTATTGAAGAAGAGTAAAAGAAGGGGGTGGAATCCTGTTTTTAAAAATAACTGGTTTATGTTTGAACTAACCCAATAAGAGGTTGGATATTACTAAAGTGTTACAACAGCAATATCCATGCTGAGGAATCCTGCAAGAAAAGTCCTGTTAGTTGTTGTGCATGGTATACAGCCTTCCTTGTGCATAGAACTTCCATAAAGCACAGATTACTTCCCTTTACACCGAGGAGTTGTCTAGCCCTCCCATCCCCTCCAAGAGTGTGGAGGAGAAGAAATGGCTGTTTTCCCACTCTAAGTAGAGTTTGAACTAATGTATGTTAATGCTAAAGAACCTGGCTACTATTGTAAACTTGATTCCTATAGACAACTACACAAAGGAATTCTAAAATGAGACCAATATACAATCCTTAAGAAATACTGAGGTGGATAGAAAGAGGTGGGCAACTGAGAACACAGCAAGTTGCAAATCATATCCTTCAAATAAGTTATTTACATGCCAACCCTGTAGTTATAATCTCACTCATACAGTATAGGTCTCTGAGAGGAAAGAACAGAAATAAATTGTGTTTTGCATCACTTGGCATCTCAGTATAATCAAAGCCCCAGATCCAGGTGAGTATGCTATTGAATTGTAAAATATTCCTATCCTTTCCTAAAAACATCCATTCACATGTATCCACTTTGCAGTCCTTGTTCTGCTGCTTGAGTCTGCTGCTAAGCTACAGGGAAAATCAAAAGCTCAGTTCAAACCAGATGTAATCATAAATGGCAGTGATACCAGGATTTTTGTGAAACTTGCAACAATGGGATTAGAAGAAAAGTCTGAATTTGATAAGTGCTGCTGAGAGGCAAACTACTTGAGCTCCAAATGAGAGGCAGGAGTCAGAATTTTTAGTCATGATGCATGTAGACTGGAAAGTAGATGCTAATCTGTGATTTTTCAGATGTTTCTGAGATGCCTGGCTTCCAAAAATTAGTGTTTGCTCATGTTGGCTGTGATGTTTTGTTCTGCTTGTTGATGCATGCTGATGATAATTTATTTGTCTGTATATGGAATCAGTACAACTTGCCTGAGTTCTAGGTGTAAAGGAGCTCTTTCAGTATCTGTGGGAGACTGAGAAAATTATTATTGGCTCAAAACAACTAAAGTGTGTGTAAGGGGGAGAGGGCCAGAGCAGGTTCTGTGAAGGGGGAATGATGCACTGCTCACTCCCCACTGGAGCCTCTAGTCCAGCCCAGAATGGCTGTCAGTCACTGGCACAGGGACAGCAATGTCCCACAGCCCACTCTGGAATTTCAGTCTAGTTTCAGAGTACACAGATATCTGGAAGCCCTACCTGGGATAGAGGGGGCGACCAGAGCAGACAAAACCCATTGCCCTGAGACACACATGGTCACACATCCCTGTTTGTCTTTGGATTTTGTAGCAGCTGCCAGGAAGCTGGATCCAAGGCAATAGCTGTATCTTTCTTTGCTTTCTCTTTTTTTTTTCTCTCTTTTTCTCTTTTTCTTCTCCTAATTTCCTCCTCTTAAAGTCTAGGTAATTTAAAGTTAGATGGGTTAGAGTTTGCCTAGTCAATGCTTTGTTTAATGCTTTATTTTTGATCAAATGTTTAAATGCTTGCTTTAAATTTTGCCTAGTTTCTGATCTTCTATTTTGCCAGTAAAGTTTGGGTTTTAACCTCTTGGGAATTTCTGTCACCTCAGCTTTGCATGACCTCAAGGAGAAGTAGTACCTTAAACCTTTTTTAAATAAATTCACCAAGTGAGGACCAGGGCTTTACAGTATATTTTCATTTTCAGTGTGCTCCCTGAGATGTGCCTTAATGTAACTGTGGTTTTTAACATCTTTCTCATTAGAAGTTTGACTCTGAGCTGGCCCATTTCAGTTTTATTCTGCACTACCTTTTACAACTGGTAGTTTGTACAACTTGTACTGCCTTGCACAACCATATGCCAGGCCATGAAGCTGAAAATGTTGGTTCCAGGACCCAGCCTTGACATTAGTTGCTCAGTTTAATGACAACTTAGTAAAGCAGGCATGACAAATGTATCTATTCAGCAAGTTTACCTTGAAGAGGGCTAGAGGCAGAAATTTTATATTATCCCTTATTTTTGTTGATGCTCAACTCTTATGTTTTACCCCTCCAGCATTTTTTCACTGACTTTTTCTCCTGATGACTATGTGTAGTGACCAGCAGCTCTCTCACAATTGCAGGACTATTGATAACTTGCAATATTTTTAATTTTGTTTTTATAAACCTCTAGTATTTCAGGTGCCATTTTCCCCAAGCTTGCAAGTTGTGGTATGTACCATGTGAGTGAATAACCAAGAAGCTGAAGGAGTACCACAACATGGGCATGTGACCTTAGAGTGACCTTAGGAATTGACTGTATTTTCTTTCTCTAAATTGCCCCAATGCATTTAAAATAGTAATACAGTCATGCTCATATCAGAAGTGGTTCAGAGCTTAGATATGCATAATGGTCTCAGGACCATTGCTAAATAATTCCTGTAAGACTGCAACTTTGCACTACTCCCCATGGTGCTTCTCTACCCTGGGAAGCCTCAATAACAGTGACTTGGGCTCCAGAAGAGTCTCTCTGCTTCTGGTACTAAACACTCCCATCAATCTCAAAGAGGAGAAACTTCCTCACAGGAAACTGAACTCTTGTCAATTGCTCCCAACCTTTCTAGTCCTTCAAATAATGTTTTCTGTTCATGGTATCTTCCTGTGAGGTTCTCGTCCTGTTTTTAATATCTGGAAATACAAGGGTTTTTTCCACCCTACAGGACACCTAGGGAAACTTGCTCTTCCTGCCCTGTAGCCCCACAGAAAGCAGCAATGGTTAGAGTTCTGAAACATTTTCTGACTCAAAGTGCACTCCCAGGAATACCTGGGATGCTCACAATTGACCGTGACACATCCTGCAGCCGTTGACTAAGGCTCAATCTCTCTTTGTTGCTGAGTACGTTCAGAAGGTCGTGTCCTTCCTTTGTAATACAAAAGATCATTAAACTGTACCAATACTAGTTCTCAATGCCAAACCCTGTAGGCTCTGCAGAGTTCAGTACTAGCTTGGACTTTTAGATAGAGAAGGCAAAATTGAATGTTACTTTCACAAGTATATGGGACAGGGACCACTCTGCTTCTGCTGTAGGAGGAGAATGGGGAAGCAGGGGCTTAGAGAGGAGCAGGGCTGGGATGGAAGGTGCCTGTGAGAGGTCCTGGGAAATCTTGTCCTACTTCTTCCAAGACTGAATGATGAAAGGGTGTGGGAAGGGGAGTTTACTGTTGCTATGGACCCCAGCAACAGCCTGTTGCACAAGCCCTGAACCTTTCCTTGGCAATGGAGGGGATGTCAGCTCTTCCACCCGTTGCAATGACAATGCAGGTAGTGAATGATGGGCTGCTTTGCCACTGCAACAGCCTGTTGTCTGGAGAGCTGTCCTCATCTGATACCCAGAGGTGTGATGTCTCACTGTGGACAGAGCCCCTGTGCGGCAGACAAAGCAGAGCTCAGCTCTGCTCATGCCTGAGATCTGCTCAGATCTGCTAAAGTTGCAAAATTTAAATGTGCATCTCAGAAAAGTGTGGCTAGTAGATAAACAAGTTTGTAATTAAACACTGTGGTACTCTCCAGCTGTTTCTTTCTTTCTATTTTTTTAAGTGTTTCTTATAAAACCAGATTGATCTTTTCGTTGATTGATCCATTCTACAGATTCTGTCCCTTAGCAGATGTGTTTTAAAACATGAATTCATGGGACATTTGCCATAGGGTGTCCCTGGGCTAGACAGAGCTGGAGAACTTTTGCTCCTCCTCTCTGATAGGAGTATTTCCAATGAGCAGTGCATTTGCCTGTTTGCCAAAGCTTTTCTCTTCTTGTCTTCTCTCAGACTTGGAGAGGAGCCATGCTCAGGGCCAGATGTCTGAGTCTGCAGGCCTACTTTCAATTTCAACAGCAGTCAGTACTCAGCTTCATTAATAATTCAGGTTTTTTCTTCTGTAAGGAAACCAAGAGCTTTTCCTCACTAATCTTTAAAAGACATTTTAGACAGTTTAATCCATTTTTTCATATTCTTCTAGGTGACAATACTGTCTCTGGTTGGTTTCTGAAGGTTTTTTTTCCTGTAGCTTTCACTTTGACGACCCTTTTAATAATGTATTATGCAATGTGAACATCCCTATTGAGTGTCTGCTTTTTTTTCCCCACATCCTCTCTTGAGACGGAAATGTATTTGGGAAGCTTCTTATTTCGGAAGGATGGGTCCTGTGCTGCTCTGAAGTAAAGGAAAGAGTTCTCTCACGTTTTAGGGGTGTTGAATTAATACTTGAATTACCATGTGATTGTGCTCTAGAAGACCAAATTGGAGATGTACCTACTATTTGCTATTTGGCTTGGAAAAAGGTTTGGGTTTTGTGAGTTTTTTGTTGGGGATTTTTGGTTTTTTTTTGTTTTTGTTTTTGGTGGGGGGGTGTTTGTGTTGTTTGTTTGTTTGTTTTTGTTTGGTTTTGGGGAAATTTTTTGTAAGTTTGTTTCAGAATAAATGTTTTACCCAGTTTCAGATTGGCCCTTCCTAAAGTTTAAAGTGACAGCTTTATAAGGTACAAAGACAGAATTTCTGCTGTGACATCCCCAATCTTTAATATTTTATGAAGGCTTGTCCTGCAGTTTGGCTTTCTTTGACATTCTGTGCTTTTATTTAAGCTAAATTTAAGCTGGACAAATGAAAAAAAATCTTACGAGCTCAAGAAGAATTAGTTCCAAGGTAAGCATACTGTCCAGATGCATAAAATGTTTGGATATTATTTCGTTGAAGGCTCACATTCAGCTGACCTAACACAGAATGACATACTGACACTTCTTTCTCACTGACATCTTGTTCCCAAGAATCGGATTCCTTTCATTTTAAATAGTCTCTGACATGGCCACTGAGGAAGCTCTAAAAGCTGAATGTTGCTGGTATAGTAGTGGCACTGGCATGCTGTGTCCACTGGGATTTTTGGGAACCTGAGAGAATGGCTTTGCAAAGATGAGTGTTCCATTCACCACAGTGCCCTGTCACAGTGTTCTAATGCCAGCCTCCTGATGTGCTCCTTCTCTGAGTGTATGGAAAAGGCAGGGTAGGGAAAATTCTGCCCTTCTGCAAAGATGGCTGACTGTGGTAGCATTACAGAAATTCTTTTCCTGATGATCACAGTGAGAAGTGACTATTCCACACTTGGAAACAATCAGATCTTTCTCCTCTCCCATCATTTCTGGTTGATATCTATGCCTTAAAGCAGAAGATTTAGCCATCCACCCTGAAACGAACAGGCTTTGTCTATGGAATGACATTCACTTGTGCAATTTCTATTACTCCAGACTGCAAGGTCATCCATTTCTGCCAATACAAGTGTCTAACCCTATTACATCTTGTTAATGCCTCCCAACTTCATAGGATTGCTAACTTCACCAGCATGCTCCCAGCACTAACAAGAACATTATGTAAGATGAGACCAAAAGACCAACTGCTAACAAGCTGCACACCTTTTTTTTTTCTTCCAGCTTCATACGCTTTTGCAAGCCTCTTTAGCCCATTTCCTGCAGCTTCTCCAATTTAATTACTACCTATGTGGTAGTAATTCAAGTATTTTCTGATGTTTGATCAACCATATCTTTCCCTGTGTGAACAGTAATTATCTCAGCAGAGAAGAAAATCAGTCTAATCTGATCTAATACTGGCAAATTCATATTGTGTCCTGTCCTGTTTGCTATTGCCTAATTCCTTCCATGTTTTTAACAATTCTTTTCTTTAAAACCCACTTCAATTTTGGTAAAAGCACAGTAAAATTGCTGCCAACATATTTTATGGCACCTATATTAGATTAAAGGTATTGTGTTTGCTGTTCTCCAGTCAGATAACACTGCTGACTCTCACTTCCCATGCAAATGTGGCTTGCTAACCACTGCTTTCCTCAAAACTCTGGGTTGTGAATTGTCCTGTGGCTTCATCTCAAGTGCATCACTTTTTCAAGTATTTTACTTGTACCTGGCTTGAGGGTATTTCACGTGTATACACCAAGTGTCCCATTCTTGCTTTTTCTTAATACAAATTTTAAACAGTTCTTAATGTTTTGGGACCATAGTTTAAATGCCTTCACCCTAAATGTCCTTCTGTGGCAGGGTGGATGGGCTCTGTAAGGGCTCAGGAAAGCAGCTACCCCCTGTAGGCACTGAGACAGCTGAAGGGAAGACTCCCAGCTGGTGGTTTTTGATAGCGTGTCTGGAGAAGAATACCAGAGGAAACTAAATTCAGTGAAAGTCTTTACAGGTGGAGGAGGTTCTCTTTTTCAACTCCAAGCTGAATGAAGGCACTGAATCAAAAACCTGGCATCAGCTGCTGCTCTTACCCCATTTTAAAGGCATACCTGTGGCAAACACTGGTAGGCAGCAAAAGCCAATGTGCTGACCTTTCCCAGCCTTAAAAATAGGGAGGTGATAAAGAAGAAAAACATTTGAGGATAGATGGTGTCTGTTTGGAGATGTGCCCCTGTGTCTTTGTGCCATTCTCAATGAGAGTAGATGCATCTGAGCCAGTAAAAATAAGTCTGCAGTTAATTTTCTTTCCACAATTGCATAAACAAAAGCTGAAATCTGTTCCAGCATATAACCAGCAAGGACTGTGTCTTTTTTGGTGCTCTGAAGTTCCAGCTCTGAGCAAAGGTTTGCAGTGTTTGAGTGAAAAGCCATTTATGAGCATGGTGGGATACCTTGAGAAGCTGTAAAACCTACTTCAGATGGAATAATCTGATACACAAATTAAGCTTTTAGGCTACCTGTGATCTACCTAAAGTTATAAATGTAAATTTCTTTCTACAGATCAAAGTTAGGGATTTCTTTGACCAATGTCTTGGAGTATGTGGGGAGCAAACAATCTCTCTGCCATTTGCCTGGGAGGGCAAGACTGGGCTCATTTCTAATCGAAACAAGCACCAGCACTGTGAATTCTTTTTCCTGATACTGCAAGCACAACCAAACGACCTCTAGGCTCCTCCTGCAAACATTTCCCTTGCAGAAGCAAAAAGCTTCAGTGTCATAGTAGCATGATATACAAGACAATAAGCACAGATTGCTCTGTTGATCTGCTGTGTCCCTTGCCTGAGGGGATTGTGTTGCAATTGTTTAAGAGCCTAATTGCAGTACTAAAATGTAATTCAGGGTGGGCAGGGAAGACTGACTTTATTATAAAAAGTGAATTAAAAACAGAATGGAAAAAAACCCAAACAGTAGCACAGAGTCCAGGAAGTGAACCACACTGGCAAAGGGTAGCACCTTACTTCTCTCAAAGTGTGAGACTGATTTATAAGACTACAGTTCTGAATAAAATCTGGTTCCCCATGGAGAACTTTGATTTTACTTAATAAGAGTTGCTCCTTTCATTTTATTTTTATTTTTATCTGGATCTACAATATGAGAGGAAAAGGAAATCATATACATTCTTCCATGGGCGGACATCTGAATAGCAACAATTCAGTGTTTTCAGAGCATGCAAAGACTCTCAGCATCACCTTCAATATAAATTATTCCAATTGCTCCCAAAGCAATTTGGCCACCTTTGGGGCCTGCAGAAAGCAAAATTACTAGTTGTAACTAGTTAAAACATCGAGGTTTAGGATATATGCTAAATAACAAAATGCTAGCAAAGTGACCTTTTTGTCAGAGGTTATGAGAGCTTACACTGCTTGACTGAGCAGACTGAACAGTTAGAACATTCTTTCACTGGAGAAAAATGGAATGAAAAAATAATGGAAGTGGCAAGACTGCATTCCTATATGGAATATGCACACAAGAACAAATTTGCAGAGGAGTAATCAGTGGTATAAGATTGCTAGGGTCTTTCTGAATTTGGGAGAAAAATATTCGGTAGACTTGAAATTTCTAGGCCAAACAACTCTGATGTGATAAGTGAAATTTTTTTTTGCTACTCTTCTGCAAGGGTTTAATACAGCAGTGCTTAACAAGCTAGGAAACCTACCTGCACTTTGACCCATGAGGTCTTGTCTGTGTGACTGTGAAAGTAAAATAATCCACAAGACATAATACTTTAGGTGTAAATACAAGATTTGTTGTCACAAAAATCATGCACTCGTAAATGCAGAGCAAGAGGGTGAGCAGGATGCATACTGACAGTCCAACTTGTCCAGAAGAAAGTTTTCCTTGATAAGACAGAGCAACTTCACTGTTAGTTTCATATCATAATAGTGCAGTATTCAAAATATCAAACATCATGACTTTCCTCTGTCTGATACATTATTTCTTCTCCTAACGTTCTGTGTGCCTCATTCTTTTTGAGGCCTTTTTTTAATTTGTCATCAGTGTTTCTGCTGGATGGTAATCAAGTAAGGTAGAAACATTTTGTTGGAGATACATGGAAAATTTATTTTTTTTCCATTGTGTGATGAAAGGGGCCCTTGGCTTATTCTGGAATTCTGCAGAAGGCAACCTGCCAGTATTAGGTCTCTTTCATGTGCTACAACAAACAGCAGCTCCAGTAAAAATATTGTTATCTCAGCTTTCAAGAAGCACTGAGCTTTTTAGTCTATACTGTGTTTTTAGAGTTCAGTACGAAAACTCAAACTTGCATCAAAACTCAGCTATTATCAGCAATTATTCTCAGTCATAAACCACAGTTTTTCCCAAAAACACATTGCAGCAGACTTGGTCAAGCTTCACTGAAATTTGGTCCAGTCTTTTCATCAAGCTGTAGCTCCTGGTGAATCATAGCTGAACTGTGGAGCTGTACTGGGACTGCCAGACATAGACAAAACAGCTTTGGACATGCAGTGTTTTATCTGTTATTGAGCATGTGCTGCAATTGACTCTAAAAATTAATTGAAAAATGTTATTTTTAAATAGACTAAAGGAAGGTATGTCAACAGGTACTGTGAATAAGGTCAGGAGAGGTTTCTGATAAGATTTGTCCCAAGTAGCCCCATTTGGAGGCAGATGTGAAAAGTAACCCAGATCACATGTGCAAGGTGGGTGACTGTAGACAGAGGCAATGTAACACTGTGTGTATGAATGTAGGAGATTTGTTGTCTGAGTATACAAATACAGGGTGCTGATGAGTGCTTGAGGGGGAAGGTACTATTTGTTATTCATATTTGAACATATTAGTTATTAGACTTTGTAGTTAAAAAAAGGCATGCCATTTTTCTCTAGAGTCAGTGTGTTGCTCAGTGTCATTAGTATGTCTATAGCCCTGGTATTAAAATGACATCTCTTTTATCTCCAATTGTTTGATTCCGCAAAAAATGTATTTGCACTAAAGTGGTTCTGTTTCCAAAAGCTGGGGCTGCTTTATAAAACATGTTCATAAATATTAAGTTTCATAAAATAAAGTATTCCCCTTGACACTATCAGGATTTCAAAAGAGTTTAACAACTCTCTTTTTCATTCAGAGCAAAACAGAAGTGTGGCTTTGTTGTTAAAGCCAGATAATAATTGACCTATATTTCACACACCTTCATTTCCAAAAGTTGACAAAGGCAATGTGCTCTTGAAGCTGATAGGAGCTTGTACTGGAATTAGGCTTAAACTTTTTGGGGTGGTCCTCTTTCCAGAGGTTTTGAAGATCAAATAACACTGATGAAAATGCACATTGAAAGAGTTAGTGTGGTGAGCTGCAGTTTTAAAGAGAAGGAACAAATTCTGTTATTTATTACTGATAGGTTGTAAGATGCTGTCCTAGTTAATGTCCACAGGTAAACAAACAAAGAAAAGCCTTCACTTTTCCTTATCCAATACATTATCTACCACGGGAACATGGTAAAAAAGCAGGGAAACTGTAAGATTTCTGAATCTTTGTTGGCAGTAAGAGGGGAGAGGAAAAAATCAGAAGTGCACAGTGAACCAAATACGGTGAAATCTTAAAAGAGTTTAGCAGTAGTCCAGAATTAATCTACCTTACTTCTGTGGTCTGTAGGGCTCATATTTTAATCTGACCTAAAGATCTTGGATATGTATCCAAATACTTGCAAGCTTATCTCAAATATAAATAAGTTTGAGCTCAGGTTTTTCATTTTTACCTTATTCTTTTGTATCTGAAATATCTAACTTAGATGTTTAAATCCTTTACAAATATGTTCTTTTCTTTTCTTTTATTTTTTTTTTTTGTTTGTTTGTTTGTTTGCTTGTTTGTTTCTGGGGGTTTTTAATAAAATTTAAGTGAAACATTCCTTGTCTGGAAGAGAACATAGGATGCATGAAAATGCAGGAGAAGACTGCAGACAGATATTCTTCTAAGGTGCTATACTTGATTACAAGATTTGTTGTTTTGATGTGCTAAATTCAAAACAAAATTCTCTTCCCCCTCCTAAGTATTCCAATCTAAAAATAAAACAAAGATACACTAATTAGGGCAACAAATAAGGAAGAACAAGAATAAAAAGGACAGTCAAGGAGAGAAATTTTATTTAATTATCAGTCATAGCTGAATATTAAAATAAAACATGTGGGTAAAACCTGCTGGCAACTTGAGTCTCAGATGCAAATACACTGGGAGTTTGCTTTGCCAGCCTGTTTTCCCTCATTAGGCACTTCCTGCTGAAAAATGGAGCAATTCCTATTCATCAAAGAGAATAGCTATATTCTTGCTTAGGAGTACACATTCATTTTGATACCATGATGAGTTGTGAATACTCCAAATCATAATTTCTTTTTTTTTTTTTCTTAAAAAATGCATGTTACAAAGCTTGGTTTGTTACCAGGAAAAGGCTTTGGGGTTATTTTTCATTTCAAGCAAAAGGGAAAACATTTTATATTCAGAATTGACTGTAACTGACTGTTCTCTAGCAAACTTTCTGAGGATATCTGCAGACATTCAGTGTGTTGACATAATAGGAAAAAAAAAGGAAGCTGGATATTTAAATGAGATCCAATTCAGTGATGCATGTGTATATATTAAACAGTTGGAAAATACTCATATTTTGGTGTGAACAGGTAAATGGTTAGTTAGTGGTTACTGAAAGCATGATTGAGATGGGTCAAGAATTAACAATTAAAAGATCATTCAGCTGTGGCCCAGAGGACCCTTTAGTCATAGGTGTAAATCTATTCGGCATTCAGAGCTTGAGGGGTGACAGATATCTGGGCACTGGGAGCATTGTGTTCTCTGCTGCCTGGTGAGGGCTTCTCCTGCCTCACCTCAGCACCTCATCATTCAGATGAGGTGGAACGAAGTGGCTTTTCTTCCAAATCTAGTGCCATATTCCAGGTATTATCAAGACCAAACCATGAAAGCATCACAACTCATAGCTGATCCCAATGTCTGCTGAAAGGACTGTATTTCCTGTCAAGGATTTTTCTCACTCTTTGGAAAAGCCATTGGAAAAACATAAGCCTTTTAAAAGAAAAATCTCTACTGTTGTTTTTCAGTTGTCTTTCTCAGTCCAGCAAGATTCCAGCTCTGACTCACATTGAGTTCTGCTGTAATGCTTGAAAGGGTCTTGGTGCTTGAAAGTCCTGAATTTTTGAGATCTTGAATGCTTGAAACTCTTGAATCTCTTAGAAGGACACACTTCCCAGACAACAACAACATCAAAATAAAACTGGGAAAAGAGGTTGTCATCAAGCCATTCTGGGTAACTTTTTTCACCAGGTCATTCATAACAGGAGACCGTGTTTCTGAGGCAGCCCACCAGCCACATCTCTGAGCTTCTACCTCTGCATCTGACACAAATATAAATGAGAGGATGTTTCTTATGAGTACTTCAGTTGAAATAATCATCTCCAATCCCATTTTGAGTCGTGCTTTTCATAGGAAGTGAGTTTTACTTCTTCCCCCAGCTTCAGTGGGAAAATTCCATTCTGTTTTGGGTTGATTGCTCACTGCAAAAAAAAAAAACAAAAAAAAACAAAACAAAAAAAAAAAAAGGCATGACATATGCAGATAAAAGTTTCTCTTCAAACAGGTGTTGCATCTTTCCTCCTTGCTGATACCTGGAAATTTGTCTGTGTCTCAGCAAGTGCAGAGGGCCTCCTTTTCCTTCAGTGTCCTGGTGGTTTGGTGGTAGCTGCTGCTCTATGCAAGATCATGATTGGAGTAGGAGACACTGGTTTCTCTGACCCTGTAAGGTACAGCAGGAAAAAAAGTTTGTAGGGGTAAGGGTAGTGCAGATTTCTCTGCTGGTCCCTAAACTCTTAGAAGCCATTTATAGCACGTCCAAGATCAGAACCCAGCAGTAATATGGTCCTTGCCAAACCTCTTGAGTCATCAGGATGTGATCCTCCTCTGGCAAATGATGTCAACAGCATTTGACTGTCCAGAGAAGGATGTCATGCCAGTGCAGCCCTGAGAGTGGCCCTGCTGAGGCAGAGGATGAGCAGAGCCCTTTCCTGCAATGTGGCCAGGGCTGCCCTGCCTGGGCTGTGCCCATGGGGTGGTGCAGCCAAGCATATACCATGGCTAGGGGTCAGATGCCAGTACACCTCCTCAAGAGCTGCTTTCCTAAAGTTGTGTGTCTGAAGGGAAGAGTTGCTGTGTTATTAGCTACTCTGGCACCTGCCAGACAGGAGTGATGTCATGAGCTCTTGGCTTGTTTAATGGCCTGCCAGTGTGGGTCCCCTGCTGCTGCCCAACTGGAACTTGCAGGAGGGTTGGTTGATAAATATTCAGCCAAGTCTTACCAATATTTGTCTCACAATATTGGCAAGGGGAAAGGCTTTCTGCTGTCTCATGCTCATAGGTCATGCCCTATCTCCAGAAAACTGCCAAGAGGAGAACTTGTGAAGATGTTGAGGAAAGAGGAGAGAATTAATGAGATGTGAATCAGTGATAAAGCTCTGGAGAGGTACAAGCTTCCCCAGTCATCTTCTCTGGGTACTAGGCTGTTCTGTCTTCTTTTTGGCATGATCTAGCTTCAAAAGTTTCCAATGGCTTTTTAAATTCTCTTGCAGCAATTGTTACTAATATTTCTGGACTACTGGCTTTCTGCCCTCTGCTCTTCTGAGTTGACTGCAGAAAAAATTGCTTCTGCAGGCAGTGACAGACAGCCCACTGCCCCAGGAGTAGTGGTGCCTCAGAGCTGGTTTATGTCACTTGGCAGGGAATGTCATGCCTTCCAGGTCCTGCTGCTCCTCCACATGTACAGGCAAGATAGCTGAAGAGGAAACCTTCTTCATGTCTCAGTGCACAGGCAGCACAGGATTCCAAATTAACAAACCTTGGTGTCAGCATTGTCAAAATGCCTATGAAAAATAAAGTTTAAATTGGCAGCTGATCCCACTGTTACAAATGGATGTGGGGGTTTAGATAAGTCCTTGGTTTTTGCCCAGGCTACTGCAGCAAGCGGTAGCTTTATTGAGGCAGCCAGCACCCCAAAACCCACTCTCATTCATGAGTTCTTTAATAATGGCTGATTCAGTCTATTATAGAATGAATTATTTATTTCCTAGACAGAAAACTAACAAACATAAGACTTAAACTAATACAACGCAGGAATAAGGACAAAGAGAGAAGCTACTAGTAGGTATATACAGTGCAGGGTTAAAAATGTTATAGCTAGTGAAGAAATAATAAACTTAGGGTTCACTGTATCTTACCATCCAATTGTTGGTGGGCCACACATTGATATCCTTTCCCTCAGTTCCCAGGGAAGTAACCACAGATTTGTGTCCAAACTTCAGGGAGAAATCTGAAACCCTTTAGGGTGTGTGCCTCTGTGATAACCCTTGTGTCTTTTATAGTTTATAAAACAGTGTCTCTTAGTCAAGAATATTTCTTTTATCTCTTCCCCTATTTGCTCTCAAGCCTAAAATACTGATTCTTAGCTGATACGTGGGCCCTTTTGGCACCAGAGCTGACCCTTTGTTGAGCCTTTCAGCCTGGGTTATCTCTTTATGCACCGACTATCTGTGGGGGAACAGTCCTGCCACACCCACAAAGAAAATGTCAAAAAGTGGATTTGTTTAACCTTGTTAAACGTGAACATGATGTATCTTCTGCCCTTTGACCCCTCTTACAGCACAAGCTTTGTGTCTGTAGCTGGGGTAGGGTCTCAGTGTTTGGGAGACTGCAGATATTCCAGATACTCAGGGCCCGCATGTCTAGTGAAACTACAGCACATTCCCAGGGACAGCAAGAGAGAAAGGAATGACAGCATGGAAAAGCCAGCTGGCTGCTCGCTGACATCAGCCACCTGCAATCAACAAAAGCTTTACTAGGGTTTAACATAAGAAATGATACTACACAGCCATATCTCTATAGGGCAGGGTCAGGAAACCAATCTGGAGAAAGAATAATTCACCTTCTTGAAGTTTTTATTTTCCCCAGATGGTAGCTCTCCTGCCAAAATCATAGTACACCTGCAATGTCAGAGCTGTGTCCTCAGCACTGAACCCTTGCAGCAGGGTGCTATTATTTGGACTGGTCCAGGGAAGGTTGAATATGGGCAGAAACGAGATCTGTACTTCTGTTCCTTCGTGCTGTGTGCAGCCACAGCATTCAGACTGTGCTGTGGACAGCATGGCAGTATGGAAAGATAGGTCCTGTGCTGAAGAGCTTAAAATTGTTATAGGTGCAGGAACTGGAAGGGGGAGAGGAAAAAAACAACTTTGTATCAGAAGTTTGCTGAAATTAAAGAGAGTTCTGATACAGAACTGTAGGAGTGAGATCTTAATGCAAACATGTTTTAAATATTCAAACTGTATTTAGAGGTTTTTCCGGATGCCTGACTTTTTGAGATTGGGTGTTTACAGTGGGGAAAACCAAGATTCCTTAATGTGACAAGTCACGAATACAGAAATGTTGATATCCCAGATAATTGGTTTATTTCACAAATTTTCACTTATGTACAAAGCTGTGGATTAAAATACACCATATTCTTCAAAACATGTAGGCAATGTTTTAAAATGGTTTTCACTGGTTTTAGCAAGGAATTGTGGCCTTTTAGCTAGAGATAACAAGAATTCAGTTTATGAACATCAATGAGAAAAATATTTCAGATTTGACAAACAACAACAACAACAAAATGCCTTAAACTTAAACCCACAGGACCTGAACTTTAAGCTCAGATCAGACCCAAAGCAGCAAATCCAAAATGTGCTGTAGGATGTAAGCTGAGCCAGCAGTCTGCTGAGCTAATGTCCTGCCTGGAGGGGAGGCCAGTGGTGCTCATGTCATGTATGATACAGGCTAAGTAGGCTGTAGGCTTCAAAATGGGTAGAATGCACTAACCTGGAGCAAATCAGACCACAGCACTTTACACCAGTTTGAGTTGTCAAAATCTTACTAGAATCTTCCTGTGGAGTCTCAGAAGCAGCTTAGCTCCCAGCCACAAATTCAGAGCCTGCTGTGTATGTGGCTTGCGTGGTAAAAAGGGCTGGTGACTGCTCAGCTGATGGGAAAGCAGTAGAGCAGGAAGATACTTCAGTAAAATAGTTTAAAAAGAAAACTCTTCAAGTGTTGAAGTTTAAAAAGATATATGAAAGCAAAAGAAGTATATACAGAAAGTGCATTTAAAGCTCAGTATGGCTCCATGACTGTTTCTAGAATAGAGCTTTCTCTTCTGCAGCTGCAGAGAGCCAGTTTGCTGCCTCTGCATCAGAGTGCAGCTGGGAAGAAGAAATCACCCTTACTAGTGAGGGTGGGTGCCAGCTTGCACAGGAGCAAGGCCTATGTCTTACAGCCCATTTACATGCCCTCTTCTGGATTTGGTTGTTTTTCCAAAGAAGAGTTCAGCCTTGTGCTGGGAGCCACAGCTACAGGGCAGCCCCTATAATGTGCATATACCTATGGATCCTCTGTGGGAAGCATGGTCTGCAGGGCTGTGTGTGTTTGTGTGTGTGTAGGGGAGCAGAGACTTTTCCCCAAGTAAAGCACAAGGTTAGTTAGATCCAACTGGGACACAGTTATATATGTATATGTGAACTGCCCCAGAGTTACCCTGAGCTGCTCTGAATGCTCTGTCACAGCCAATGTTTACTTGTACCTCCTATAGGGAACTTCTTTCTCAGAATTTCTGTGCCCAGTGCAAATGGCTTTTGAAAGTCTGGATCTTTTTAACAGTTGTAACTGAGCCCCAAGTAGCTCTCTACAACTACCTGAAAGGAGCTTCTAGTGAGGTGGGAGACAGTCCAGGTAAGAAGTGAGAGGACCAGATTAAATGGCTTCAAGTTGCCCCATGAAAGGTCTAGATTTGATATTAGAAAAAAATTTTTCACTTAAGGAATGGTCAGGGAGGTGGTGCAATCACTGTTCCAGGAAGTGTTCAAAAGGTCTGTGGATGTGGCACTCATGGATGTGGTTCAGCAGTGCACTTGGCAGTGCTGGGTAACCAGTTGGACTTGATTTTAGGAATCTTATCCAAGCTTAATGATTCTATCATTCTATAAAACAGCATAACATATGCTCAGTCTCAAATAACACTAGAAACAGGTTCCTGGGAAAAATCTTGTCTTAAGCCTACCCTAAGTCTTAAGTATTTGTTTTTCTCTGAAATCTGTAGCTCTAGTACAACTTCATTGTTAGAGCCAAAAATAATGAATTTACCTTTAGATTAAAGACAAAACAGAACTCACTGAAAGCAGAAAAACAAAAGTAGTTTACAGAAGACCTAGCTAAGCTTTTAAAGTCAGTATTTACCACTTCAGCTAATTGCAAAAATTTGCAGTTTAATTTAGATGGAGATATTAAGGCACAACTGCAGCTGCTGAGTGCCTCTTAAGGGAGTGTTTTTAAGGTAACAGCTTCTCTTTTTCCCCTCCTTCACTATGAGAAACCATACATAAGACAAGAAGAAAATTGTTTGGTATTTTTTCTCTAGGTGTTTGATGCTTTAAAAGGTCATGGTAGGGTATTGCTTGTTAAATGTACCAATAACAACATTTTTTTTAAATTAGCTTAAATTCTCTGCATGCTTTTAAAATATCTGCTCAAGTGCTTTTGATGTTTTGCAATATTTCACAGAGTGGAAAACCAGAAAAGGTTAGAATTGACATACTGGCTTGTACTTTGTTTCTGCTGCAGAAGGGATGATTTAAGACTCAAAAGATGGTGAAAGGTTTTCATTTGGATAATACTTGTAAAGAGAACAAGTTCATAGAAGAGACACTGAACAGACAGGATTAAAGAACATGCAGGATTGCTCGAAAATGTTATTTAAAAGATAGTGATAACAGACTAATTAAAAGAGCAGCAAAGCCTTAAAGCATTATGTAATCTAAAACTAAAAAATAATTATTGATTAAAAAGGAGGAGAAAGAAAAACACATTACTTCTTGTACAGGAAGAGGAGAGTCTTTCAAGTAGTAACCAAATAAAATTGACATTTTGATTTCTATATTTGCCATATGGTAATGCTTGATGACTTCCAAACACATGCCACCCACCAAAAAACTGAACCCAAAAAGCATTCCCAGCTTCCCAGCCTGGGTAAACATTGCTTCTGGTTACTGTTCCTCAATGTAGTCCAAGCCATCAATTGTCTTCCATATCCAATTTTCACTCCTTTCCCACCTGCTACATCTCATGGTGTGTGCACATATGGCATCTCTAATTCTCAGTTAAATGCATTAACCTTAAAGTACTGAGAAAATAATATTTTACCAAAAGGTAGTTGAAGATGGACCTTCAGTATTTGTTTTAATTTGTTGTGAAGTCAGAGCAGTACTGTGCTGGCTGGTACTTGAGTTGATGAGATTTTTAATGAACTGATAATGGTGATCTTTTGCAAAAGAAGAGCTAGTGTTTTTTCTAAGGTCAAACCAAATCAATGTTTTCTTCTTAACTGTTATCTATTCAGAAGAGAAAAATTATAGGTTATGGGGCATTTCACTGTCTTTCCTGGGTTTTCTACCCTAATGTCCCTGGATGACCTTAGCTCTTCCGGCACCTTCCTATTCAAAATTGAATTATTTTCCTTGCTTCTGGCTTGTGTTTGCCAAGATCCCTACTATTTTTTCAGTACAATTTCTATTGGGAATGCAGCTTTAAAATCAATCTGTTTTAGAAATACAGAATCTTTCCTTGATATTGGCTTCCTTGAGATATTCACCTATGAAAAATTCTAGCAATAACTTTAGACTTTTAATATTTCTGTTCTTTTTGTCTGGGTCAAAAACATTGCAGAGAAAAATTGCCACCTTGAGATGTAAATTCATGAACATTTTGTAAGTTAGAAGATCTCAAAGAAATTGAGAAAACATGTCTTTTTTTCAACAAGGAAGAAAGACTTTTTTTTTAGTAAAAAAGTACACTGCGTAAAATATAAAATCCTTTTTTTTAAACAGAAACCAGAGAAATTTGAAGTCCTTCTCTAAATGCCAATTTAAAAGCAGACTTAATTATATATTTTTGCACAAAGCTGATTCTTTGTGTGGCTGAATAGCTGGCAATGTAACCGAGCTTGTTCCTCTGATGCTTCACACCTCAGGGAGTTAATTACAAAAAAGCAGACTCTTGTTTTCTCCTTGCAATAAGTGGCTATAAATGACGGTTTTCAACAATAGCAAAAATGCTAGTCTTCCTCTCTAGTTTGATTTCAGATAACCTGGTTGCTGGGAAGAAGTCAATGACTATATATGTGTATTTAGGAGTAGTGAGAGTACATTTCTTATCTCTGTACCAAAAGACATCGGAACTTATGATACAAGACTCACATTGTCTCCACTCCCAACCAGCTACTTTCTTCATGACAGCTTTGAGTTGGCTGTGGCTACAAGCAAATGATGAGTACAACAATCTTGCTGGCAATCATGTACTCTCAGAGTTTCTTTTAGGTCAAGTTCATGATTTTGTAGAAGCTGAAGTCTTCACAGTACTGGTCTGAGGGCTAAAAATAAAGAAAAATCTCAAATAGCAAAAAAACTCAATAAATGTGGACATAGGTTTATTGGAAGGGTAGTAAAAAATCTGCTAGCTAACATTTCATGATTCACCTTATCATGCTGCAAAGGCAGGGGAAAAGAGAAGATTCCCATCTTAACCTGAAGTTGTGGTGTTGTATCACAGTGGTGCTGCAGACAGCTGATCTCATGGCTGTGTCTCACTGGCTTGTGAAGGGGGCAGAAACCTTGGCACACACAGGAGGGAAGATATTGACTGCTCTGCATGAGGGCTGTTTGCGTTCCTTTCTGACTCACAGAGCCAGTTACCTAGATGTAATTAAGAGATAAAGTTACTTAAAAATGGCCAGGAAAACCAGGCCTCTGACTTGGAGCTATTCCCTAGATGCAGTTACATGAACTACATAAGGCTTGGTTTTCAGCCATGCAGACCAGGCCAGGACTTTCCAACATGTTTGCTCATGTTGGTCTGCTGAGCTCAGCACCAGGCTTCAGATTTGCAAAGTTCTAGAGGAAGTTTAGATCTGACATTTTGTTTTGGATGCACTGTGAAAAGGAAGTCTGATTTTGAATGTTAAGAGTGGTCCAGCCAGCTATGGAAGCACTGACTGTTCAGCTCGTAGTACTTGTCATTTCCATATGCTCTGAGTTTCAGCCAACTAAAAAAAATAGGCTCTTGCTATCTGCCATACAAATATAGGTTTGGCTGCAGATTGGATGCTCATTAAATCTAAACCATTTACATGGGTTCTTATACCTATAGTCTTGTGGTAGAAATTAGAGAATGAAGGGAAAATCCCACCATGTTTCTCCAGGCTCGACTCCTTTGCTTTTATTTTCCATTCAGCAGGGCTTCGTGATAGAACTAACAAGGTGACATCACTCTGCTAGATAAATTAATTTAGATTCTCACCAGAAAGCTGGCAGTCAGAACCAAGGAAGAGAAAGGACTGCAGGAGGAGTGAGAAGGCCACCATCTGCACAGAGAGGTGGCAATTGCCAACTGGGCCCAGGGATAAAGGATGGAGAGGAGAGGACAGGACAGGACCAGTGTTCTGTGTGCTTGGCTTTTGCTGTTTTCCTAGCTATAGAGGAGACATGCCCAGCATTTGGAAATTGCTGAAGCTGCTAGGAGAGAAGAAAGAGAACCTGGTACTGCAAGCAGGAGTCTGGAGTACATTTGTGTGGAGTACAATTTTTGGTGTCTGAACATACATAATGCAATGAATTACAGCAGTCCTGTCCTTCTCACTGTATTTCTTTTAGAGAGTTGGAGGGTTTAATGTTGTGAAAATATTGAAGAAAAAGTTACTTCCTCGTGCTAAACTTTCATCAATTTGTTTTCTGTCACTTCTATCAAAGCAATATTTTCCTAGTCTGGAGAATTCAAAACTGTGATGATATGTAAGAAACATCAGAATCTTTTCTCTGTATAACCCCATTCAGTCACTAGGAATCTGATATCAGCTGGAGACTGCTACCGTTGCATCTTCAGTTCAGACACAGGCTGTTGCAGATGAGATGCAGACTGTGTTCTCCCACAGAGTATTTACTTTCAGCTTCTTTTGTTGTTCCTTTTTATGCAAAATAAGTATTTTTGAATGTAAATACAAGATTAGGGCTTGTATGTGGAAAATGTGATTAGTGAGTGTGCGCCTACTAGTATGCATATTATTTTCATTAATCAGTGGTGACAGTCATTTTGTTTTCATGGCTTTTGGCTATCCATTTGCTCTATTCTGAGAGACTCGGTATCTAAGGAGTTTGCTGGAAAACGGAATTTTGTGTGAAGACTCTGGAAAAACACATTCTTTAAACAAGCTAAATGCTGTCACTGACAGTTACTCTCACATTATAAGCAAACCATGTGTGAAAGCTCAACATAAGCCCACCCTATCCTGCTGTTTTGTCTGGTGAAGGCTCACAGAGGTATATTGCATATATTTCAAGCTTTATTTCTTAGCTTCTTAAGCATTTTGATGTCCTTTAATAATAACTTTTTTAAAAACCAAAGAAAAAGAAAGCAAACAAAAAAACCAAAGGAAAAAAAAAACAACAAAAAACCCAAAAATAAATCAAACAAACAAACAAAAACCCAACACAACCAAAAAAAACAAAATACCCAAAAAAACCCAAAAAAAGCAAACAGAAAACCAAACAAGCAGTGAGACCAGGTGCTATTATCTGCTATCTAAGCTAAGGCTCATTTCTTGCTAGGGAGACCTCCCTCTCTGGATGGTGGTTCCATTTGGCTCTTGGCCTAAATAAGCATACGTATGACTGATGTGTCAGGGGTAGTTTTCTTCTTGATGAAAACCAGGTGTTTGACAGTACTGCCTTAGCATCTCCTCTTGATAATATTAAAAAATGGGATCTGTCCCTTCCACATGTAGCCATCCAAAAGTTATTCCAGGTCATTCACCTAGGCTCTTATCATAAAATATTCAGCACTGCTGAAGAGTAGTTTGTTCATCCTTTTTCTCTTCCTACCAGCTAAGAAGATATGTACTTGGCAAGTTCAGATATCTAATTTTAACATGGCTAACCATAAATTAGGTGATTCTTCTTTAGAGTGGACGGCTTAGTTCATTCTTAAAGTAGTAGTTTCTGTAGCTGGCATGTAGCCTTTCATTCAGTTTTCTACCCAGCTGGGACAGTTGAAAAGTCATACAGGATTAAAGCTGAAAACCTTTGGTTTTCCAATACCATTTGAACTCAAAGTCTTCTGTCTGGTGCTTAAACTGCAAAAAACATTGGATCACCTCTCTTCCAAGGGGAAGCCGGCACTCTGGTGGGGTGCTTCCAATAGGTTCAGCATTGAGCTGTAAATAGGAAATGCTTCAGAAAAGGTTTGGATCTTAAATCTTCACCATGTTCTGAATTACATAGAGCTTCATTTGATATAGCCCTCCAGGTGTTACTTGGACCACTTGGCCAAGTGATCTGGAGTACCAAATCACTTTCCATAGCTGGGAGCCTAAAAGCCTCAGGAGGTATAATTCTTTTTCATTTAAAACATCCATCCCTGAGAGAGTATGAACCATTACTAAGGTATTATTCATTCATTATTTGATGACAAATAATGAATGAAAGTATTAACAGGCTTTAGGGGTTTGAATACAAGTTATTGCTTTGAGATTTTGGAAGTTTGAATGTGTTCTTACTGCCTACTGAATGCACATCTGTATGCTCCATATTTGAAAGTCAGGATTGAGAGTATTATGTTAACTGAGGAGGGAGGTTTTTTGTATCCCAAGGCTAGAGACAGCAACTGTAGTATGAATATTTGAATTAACTAGTGATTAATCCTTGCTATTGGATGGAGTAAATATGTATTTTCAAATTATGAGAAAAGGATACTCATTATCATTCTCCCCTCTCTTCCCTTTCCTTCTCTGTGGCTTTGAACAACTGCACCTTCCAAAATGTTTTTTTTTTTTTTTTTTGTTGGCGTCAAATCTATTTGTATATATGTTTTCTGCAGAATGTGCTGAGGATGGCTGCTAGGTTGGGTTCACTATGAACAAGAAGAATTTAAATTGAGGAGACTGTCCAGTTTAGGGATTTAAATACATTTGCTGAGCCTGTGAGATAAAGAACTTTCTCTGGAGTTAAAAAGCAGCAGAACTCCAGGGAACTTATCTGTGAAAATGAAAAAAAAAAAAATTAATTTCTCAAAGATCTAAGAGAGAAATTTGAGGAGCACCATCAGGACTCTAGGAGTCTAGAAGTGACTAGTCACTTTCCATAGACTTGCTCCTTTAGCTCTCTAATACCATCTAAATATTAGGAGAATAAATTCTTAAAGTGGTGAGTTTTAGGTTCTGCAGCAGTGGGAGCCCCATAAGCACTCAAGGAAAAAAAAAAATGGGAATAGTCTCAAGCCCTCACTTTACCCACTCTCAGAACTGTTTTATCATGTTAGGTATATAATTTATTACTGTTTTGAATGACTGTTCTGCTATAAGGGTAGAATTTTGTTTCTAAATCCAAAGTGATTTGTGGCATCACACATATTGAGGCCTTCTTGCACTTTGGAAGAAGAACAGTAAAAGTGTCATGAGACAGTGTAGCAAATAGAATAAAGTAACCGATTTTTTATTATTTGTCCCTTAAACTAATATTTTGTTCAGATTCATTCCTCATACTTGTAATATACTTGGGAAGTTTAAGACAGAAGAATACTACTATATTACATTTCATAGCATCCTGAGAGGAGTGGGCAATCTATTCCCTTTTCTTGCTGTAAATATATTTATCTCATACTATTCCACCATGCCACAGGAACTATTATTTCATTTAGGTCATATGTTTCTGTCTCTCTCCCTTTTTATTCTGTGACTTTGTGCCAGATGTCAACAGTTACTGCCAGAGCCAGACTCAGTTTTCTCAACAGTCTTCCTTTAAATCTTCCTTGCCCAAAAATGTATCTAATCTCATGGTTCAGAAACTGAATCTGTGACCTTCCTAATGGTTTTTCAGGTATTCTTCAACCTCTTAAAATCACCTGACAGTCTTTCAGAAGATGAAATTGAGAACAGCATTGTTTGGAAAGTATACAATATAGTCATATGCAAGAAAGTGTACACAACCCACTGCATCCGGAGAGTGGTCCACAGTCCCAGTCTTAATACCTGGTTGGCTTATTGGAGATCAAAATTCCATCCAATAAAACATTCCTTTTGCACCTCCAGCTTTCCTCATGCAATCTGCTAGGCTCAGGTAGGCTGGCTGGTTGTTCTCCTTAGACAAGGAGTCATTAAATGAGTGCTTGCACCCCCTCCAGTCCAACATAGCTCTGGTGCCCAGAGTCTCCTCAGCCTTCTACAACCACCTTGGTCTTGCTGAATATGGCCAGCCTTGCTTAATTTCTCTGTTCTTGCCAAGACTACCAGTGCAAGGAAACTGAACAAAAACAGCTTCTCAAACCTCTTGTCTTTCAGAGTCAGCCCAGTTATTAAGTGGAATTTTTTTACAACAGAACCTACATTTGTTTAACTTTTAATTGAAAAAGCACTATTGCTGTAGAGTAATTCGAATGAGCATTTCTCACCAGCTATAAAACAGTGAGGTTTTATAATGAGTTCATGGCAAGTGCTCTAAGCACATTGGTAACAACTGCATCTCACTGGATCTCATCTGCCCTTAGCCTCTGCCTAGCTAATTTCTTATTTCCTTAGTGAATTTCCTTCCTGTTCCCAGCCTAAATACAAAGAGAAAAATTCCAAACCCACTAATATGTTCAGATGCAAGTGCCGTAATACCTACTGTGATTCTGTCCTTCCTCCTTGTAGGCAGAACCAAATTCACTTTTGGTGTAATTTTATCATTGTAAATGGAATTCCATAAGAAATTATTTTCAAGTGATTCCTAGTGGACAGTTAGGCAGGAGCTGCTCACATTGATGCTGATTCCCAAAGCTGTCTCTGTTACTTTTTAGGAGAAAAGCTGGAAAGAGGAGTTTTTATTTTTCAGTATGATGTTCCCAGAAAGCATTTCCCCTCTGAGTAGAAAATAAAATAATTTTAAAATATACAAAAAGTGACATAAACTGTATGCAATCTCTTTTTATTGGGCTGCCATTACTGTAGAGAAGCTGTAAAAGGCTGGGGATGTGTTTGAGTTGATAATGTTATTGAGCTTCTCTGACAAGGGTATACCCATCAATAACTTCTGTTATTATATTTTTATGTCCTCCAAAAATAGCTGCTTGTTTGTCTCAGAAACAGTTTGTGGAACAGCTGTAAGGAATAATTAGTTTTAGTTTATACATTACAGAACTCCTTGAAGTTTTTCTGAATAGGTTTGGAAGGCATCATGAGTTCTTCCATCTCCATTTCCTTTTCTTGTAGTCTATTGCATTGCATAGAAAAAGGAGAAAACTCCCATAGTGATGTGGAACTGAGACTCAGTAATGGAATCTGGGGTTGACCCATGAGCCAGGCACTGTTTTGCAGGAGGAGCCTACTCCCACCTGGTGATTTCAGGACTTGTACCAGGGCCTATGGAGGAGATTTAGGACCTTTTTGGCTCTCATCAGGAATGCTCTCTGGAGGTTGATATTGGCTAGCATTTAATGATCCAAAGCACAATGTGGGCCATTAACTCCTCCCAGCTGATCATCGGTTCCCTGGGAAATGTCCTACACCTCACTCATAATTGTTCAATTATACCCGCATTGCTGGGTTCTGCAGCCTTGCTGTGACATCACATTTCTAACAGCTGTGCCTGGCAGCCACTAACTAAAAGGCTGCATCCCTTTCAGTTTGAAAAGTGGAGAGAGAAGGACATGGGGGCTGGTTGATGAGCAGCTGTGGTCAGTCCTGCGTGCCCTGGCTTTCCGTCTGAGTGGAGCGTACTGACAGATTCAAGTGGAGAGGAAAGAAAGCAACAGTCATGTTGGCCTCTTGGATTAGCTGGGGACAGTGATCAAGCCCATGGAAATCAGGAGCCTCCTCCAAGCATCTGCCCTGCAGAACAAGACAGTTTGCCTCTGTGTTCCCATGCAGAGGTGCTCAGAAACCTGACTAGCTGCATTGCATAGGCAAATCCAATTTCTCAATTTGTTTTTTAAAGCCTCATCTTTCACACTTCCTATGAATAGGATGTAGAAACAGCAAAGTGGACCTGCTAGCAAAAGGGTTGCACTGTGAAACCTCCTTCATAAGGTTAAATCACTAGGTCACTGTAATGTCAGAATACTATGTATCTATATTATGTGTATATAGCAGAACATTTAGTATTTAAATGCATAGTAAATCAAAATGATGAAGGTTGAGATGAACAGTTTTCATGAGAGAGAATTGAAATAAAAAGTCTCATTTTTCAAATGGGAGAAATCCAAATGAATCAACTCTGTCATTCTTTCCTTGAAATGTGTCAATTTTAATAGAACTGTCTTTTTAGTGGAAACATTATTGTGTCAGAAATTTTCCAACCAGTCATATACCCAGCAGGTAAAAATGGCAGCACTGGCTTTGAAGGCTGTCCCAGTAGCCCAGGGCAGTCTGGCCAGTGAGCCAGCCAGGAACCTCCTTTGCCTGTGAGGAGCTGCTGCTGCTGATTCCATGTGAGGCTGTGGGCAGGTCCTGCTACCAGCCACAGTGGGGAAAAGCTAGACAGGAACATTCCCATCTCTGGAATTTTTATTATCATTTTATGTGAAGGTGCCTTTGCAATATTCTCTTAATTCAGTGTATTAAGTGGAATAATTCAGCATTAAATAAATGAATATTTAATATTAATATTTAAATTTAAATGCCTAGGGAAAAATTGCTGAAGTTTTGAGGATTCACAAGCACATGGGATACTAAAAATTAAGAGTTTGCAAAGCAGATGGCTCTTTGTTGCATTTTAAGGGACACTTAAAAGCAAAACTTCTAATAGTGCCATGACATTAAACTAAATTTCATCCACTGAGAGCTACATATGCAAGCACAGCAAATAATATCAAATTAAAATATCAAAGTGTTACTTGTTTTCATGGATAACTTTGGATGTCCATGGGGACTCCTTAAATATCTGGAACTATTTAGTTCAGGGAACCAGTCTGGAATGCTTTATCCTGGTTACTGATGGTGAATCAAGGCACAGTACTGTATCTTTTACGCCTATTAAATTCTCATTAAGTAAACATTTGTGTTAGCTAGGTTTAGTCAGAAAAACTGTTCTGCAAGATATCTGTAATGTAGGATCTACTTTTTAAAATTAAAAACCAAATAAGGTTTCATTTGGTCAATGTAGATTTGAGGTTATATGTTCAGCTGGAGTTGTGACTAGCAGGCTCTAGAAACAATGTAGTATGTGTGTGAAATTAGAAATAAATTGATTTCATTTAAAAACATCATGTTAAGAGCAACATCTGTAGAGTGAATTCCAGACAGTCTTAAAATAGACTTTTGATCTTCTGTTCTCATCCATTGCAAAGTGAGAGGCTGTTGCTACAGCAGAATGCAAATCAAGAATGCAGTCTATTTCTCTGTACCAAACCTTATACATTTCAGAGTCCATGTGTACTCCTAATCTTGTGCTCAGCTCCTAAACTGTAATCCTTAAGAATTCAGGGAGGTAGTTAAAAGGTATGAAGAGCAGTGGTGCTGAGTGAGAGCCCTGCACTGTTAACAGGCACATGGTTCTCACCCTCCTGGAGCAGTGTCAGGGCTGTGCTGAGGGCTCTCCCTCTCAGGTCTTTGTGGTGGAAGCAATGCAGTCAGTGCCTACAACTGGGCAACTGGGTTGCATTCAGAGAACCTTTTCTTTACACTGCAAGGCCAAGCAGCTCTGCCATCCTGTTAGAAAATACTGTTTCTGGTAGATCTTTCTGAATTTTCTGTCCAGAGTTTGCCCTGGACTGACCTGGTAGTTTTCTCTGCCCGCTTCTGTCCCTGAGGCCAAGCTGAACTGATTGCCTAGAAGGATGGAGTGGAGCTCAGAGCAAGCCTCACCACTGAGGCCCTACCCAGTAGATCTCCATGTTCTGCATTATGTTCTTTACTATTGTTAGTGTTTATTAATTGTAGTTACCTCAAAGAGGATTTATGAGAACTGCAGATGCATCTTTAACAGCAATAGTTAGGAAATGTCCATTGCCTTTTGGATGTCAGGTGGTTTGTAATCTGCTCTCCAGAAAAAAAAATAAAGTCAGAGCTACAATGGCTCCTTCAGCAGTGATTCCAGGAAAGCTTTCTCCCACATACCTGTCCTTCAACATTCTTTCCTGTGAAAGACTTCTGCCATCCTTGGACTTGTAATGCATAAATTGTGCTCCGCTGCTATACTGTGCAAGCTCCGGCAGCAAGGTTTCCAGACCATAATCCAAATCAACTCCCCATAAATGCTAATGAGGGTACAGCAGTCTTTACTTTCTGCATGTTAAACTTACCCTGAAGGACAATTTCCAAGACTTTAAAACATCAGTGAAATGGGGAAGGAGGAATATTCAGACTCCCATCTAATGTCAATGCCTTCTGGCCCGATTCGTTACTTCCATTTTATTCCTTGCCACTGGTCCTTAAGTAGAATTTATAGTTGTCCGTTCTACACTCACCTTTTCATAGGGTCACAGATGTATCCATGCAGAATGAGTACTCTCATGTAGCCAGGGGAAATAAATGCTCTGGGGAAAAGAGCTCCAGGTGAAAAAAAGGAGGATAAAAGCTCCTGGGAAAAAATCAAGCTTCTCTTATCTGCTGTAGAAAACACCCCACAGGGACTGAGCAAATTTTTCAGCTTTGCATACATTATGGTGCCGGTTTTGTGGTCAGTACTGCCACATCCAATGTCATCCTTAGTAAGAACACATTTTCACAGAAAGAATCCAAAATTTGTGAAGGAGAAGTTACACTTAGCACTCAGCTTGCAGAATAACATCTGCCACTTACTTATAAAGACCACATCTTTTCATGCCATGAGAAATAGCATGCAGTCCCAGGAGTCCCATACAAAAAGTGAGGAAACACAACACACACACTGTCCCCATATGATATTTGACAAAACTGCAGAAACAATAATTAACTTCACCATCTGATTGTGACTCCTTTAAGTGCCACTTCACTGGTGGAGTCTTATCAAAGAAGCATATTATCTCATTGGATTTGGTTTATATGTCAGATAGAGTGAGGTACCATTGTTGGTGCACCATTTCAATGAGCTCTTCTTTCTGTCAGTGGCTTGTTTTCTATTGTGAGGTGCCCTAAATGCAATACCAATCCAGTATGGTCATGTGTGAAATTCAGTTGTGCTGGCCTGGCCCTGGCTGCATGCCAGGTGCCAGCCAAAGCGATTCTATTGCTCTTCCTCCTTGGTTGGACAGAAAAAGGAACAAAAAGAGGAAAGAAAAAGTAGAACAAAACATTTGTGGGTAGAGATAAGGACAGGAGAGAACACTCACCAGTTACTATCACAGGGAAACAAACTGGATTTGGGGAAAAAATTTATTACAAATTAAATTAGAGTAGAATAATGAGAAATAAAACCAAATCTTAAAAACACCTTTCTCCCACCCCTTTCTTCTTCCCAGACTTAAATTCACTCCCAGTTCTCTCTACCTTCTCCCTCACTGCAGCACAGCACAGGGAATGGGGAATGGGATTTACAGTGGGTTGCAAAGTGAAAGGTTGACATATGGGTCACTTCTGCTGATACACTTGCTACATGGCAAGCAGCTGCCAGTTTGCTCCAAGGACATAGAAATTGTTGACTTACAGTAAGAGAGCGGTGCACAACTTAATCAGTAGCCCCTCTGCAGAAATTGTACCTGTTTGGAAGTTGTTTTTTTCACTAACTAGAGAATATACTGAAGAAAAAAAATGCTTTTTATGTATTTTAGAATAATCTATTAGCTAATTGTAAGATATTTTTATAATTTTTTTTTTAATTACATGATAGTTGGGTGAAAACCAAAGTGCACAGAAAATTCATGGATATAATTCCAAATAAATAAACTTCCTATAATACCTCTCAGACTTCTGAAATTTCTCCTAAAAAATATCACACTTCCTTCAGTTCCTGCTCAGACATCAGAATTAGTGTGGCATTTGAAGACCTTTATGGCAGCAGTCTCCATGTAAGGTTTGCAGTTTCTCTTCGCTTATGTTTGCACTGATCATATGTACAGCAGAGAGTTTGTTTATCATCCTAAAAGAAATTGCTACTATTTATATGTAATTCTTCCTGAATGAGTCTTCTCCATTGGCATATTTTTTCTGCATAAAAAGCTCTAATTTAGGATTCTCATTTGTAAAACCAATGCAATAATGGGAAAGCTATCTGAGGTATACCATGATTCACAGATAAGAGTTACACTTCAACTGATGATCATATTACTGCAGAGGACACAAATTACTTTCAAGTTGAGCTTAGGTTTGCTGGACTGGCAGAACACAATTAAACAGACTTCTCTGAGAGGAGAAAATAAAACCTTCACTAATATCTGCAAAAAATTAACTTTCATGAAAATAAAAAACCCTAAGGCACGTAAAAAATTCTGAGTGGAATTCTTGTCTTTGAGAAACAAGATGATTAATGATGGGCTAATCTTTTTCTGCTGCTTATTCCTCACATAGACCTCTGTAACATTGCAGTCATTTGCTGTGGTGGTGATGGTGCCATGGAGAGCAATGACAGTAGTTGACAAATTAGGCATGGAAGAGGCTAACTGAAGTAATATTCTTGTTTATATCACTTTGACTCGCAGCCCTGAAACTGGGCAAATAACTAGTTAGTGTAATATCTTCTGCTTACCTTGGCTACCCTAAATAACTCCCTATTTCACAATGTCTTAATGTTGGCTTGAATCTCCAAATCTCCCTATGGATGTCTTGTCACCACAGGCAGAAAAGAGATCTCCAAATCTTTGCATGACAAGAGTATTTTTTTCTTTTGCAGAAACCGCTCCATCTTCTTTGCCAGTTTCCTCTTTACAATAATTATCTCCTTGATCCTAAAGCTATGAAGATCTTAAAGCTACCAGAGATGAAGTTTCCCCCTTATTTTCTCTATAACCTTTCAGAAATTTGCTGCCTCTTCTCTCCACTCTCACAGATAAATTTCTTATTCCCATGCTATGACCAGAAAGCTACTGCAACAATCCTTTTCCTGGCTTGTCAGTACTGTCTAGAGGATAGCAGGGGGGTTGCATTCACTGGTAGAATGAACGATCCATCTAAAAAGAAATTTTAGCAGCACTACTTGTCACTTCAGCTATAATCCACTACAAATCCTTTTCTCTTTCTTTACTGTGAAATATCTGCCTAGACTATCCTCTTGTTTCTGTTGTTGACCCCTTCCTCACTTTTGCCAGTAATATCAATTTTCTTGTGCCCTCCACTCATTTAAGAGGGAGCCTCCAAAAATTCCCGTTCTTCAAAACAATCCCTTGTCCTAAAGAAGACAAAAAACATGTGCTTGTTAAAATTCAGTTAGCAGACAAGCTGGGGTTGCTTCATTTCAGGCTAAATAGTATTGAGTCGTCCTTATCTCCCTTTTCCCCCTCCTCAGTCAGCACATTTTTGATTACCAACATGACACTTAGATTTTAAATAGCTCTATGAGGTAGGTAGGTAGGTAAGTAGGTAGGTAGGTAGGTAGGTAGGTAGGTAGGTAGGTAGGTAGGTAGTTAAGTACTCTGCCTTATAGGATCAGGCCCCCAAGCTGAATTAGTTTCTGACAGCTGCCTCAATGCAATAGCAGAAATAACATATTACTAACTTAAGTTGGGGAGAATAAGACCTGCACTTATAGGCTTGTCAGTCTAATTGGCACCTCCAACAGCCACCATAATTTACATTCAAATAGCTGATCCAGAACAAATTCCTGTTTTATATTAAAACATCTAGCAAACATAGACACGAGGGCTCAGCCCTATTGGAGACAGTCATAGGAAAGCTATTGATGAAGTAATGTTTCATGATGTTTGGGGTGTTCAGCATTACATAGTGTGAGGAATCTAGGAGTTTGGGAGCTGCACAGATACTCTTGAGACAGCAGCTTTGCAGTAAGGAGTTTTTCTAGTTATAGAGGCAAAGAGATAAGCAAATTAACAAACTTTATATGGAAGATGGCTGCTGTTCCAAAAAACCTCCTTCCCAAATGAAAAGGTAGTCTTTTCCCCATAGCCTAGTGCAGCCTGTAGAACTAGATGGAAAATCATCAGTCCCTCCCCAGCAGGGTACCCTGAGCTGGCCCAGTACTTTCTGAGGTTGAGGGAGCTGTCCATGGAGGTTTCAGCTCAGCAGCGTTGCTTGCCCCTGAGCACACAGACAAACCAAGGCTGAGGTGCCCAAGGAAACCCCATTCTCATTTCCCTGTTGTTTAAGAAGCAACAGGTCCATGTGTCTGGGATGCTGCACTTTGTGATGTGCATACTGCTTGTCCTGGCTGCCACTGCTGAGGAATGCTGGTGCATCCCTTTGAACAGAGGCAGACTGGTACAAGACACTCAATGCTTCTGAACTGGCTGCTTTTCACATCCCCATGAAGAAGTATTGATAGCTTTAGAAATATATTTTAATAATAAGCTTTTTATGACAATGTGTGAACTCAACCAGCTGAAAGCTTGCCATTCAAAAGCCATTTTGAAAGGAGAAAGTACATTCATAGTCATTTAAGAAGTGTTTTCCATTAAAAAAAGGCCCATAGAGTAAAGAGGTGATGCTATGAGAAATGAGGTCTATAATGTGAGCTTATAGACTCAATATACTACCAGCATTTGTACATTATTTGTCTTGGACATATTGGTTTTTTAAGTAGTGTGAAGAAACATCTTATTTATGTTCTTCTGATCCAGTGTTATAATCTCACATGCACCCCTTGCAAGTCATATAAAACAGCAAAAGCAATTCTGTCTCCACAGGCTAATGTGCGTTGTCCTCATCTTGCCACATGATATTTAATGTTCTCCCTAAAAATTTGCTGATCCAGCTTGACCTTCATCTCATACTTAACATCCTTCTCAACCAACTTTACAGCCACTTCACCAGCAATCTTTAGTTCTGACACAGTCTAGGTCCTTGCTCCTCTGCCACACATTTATCTTTGTGTGCATTAGTTCAGATTTTCCATTCCTTCGCTTCGGTGGAATTCAGTTATGTTTAATTGAGTTATCCCTGACATCCTGCAGTGACAGAGAAGAGACCTGGCCAGCCATCTTTGTTTTGTCAACTCTAATTCTCAGTTACAGTTTTATAACAACTATCATGTCGAATTCACTGCCTGTTTCAGGGCAGGGCTGAACAAAGCTCGATTTGAATGGCAACTAGTACGCAAATGACTTATTAGACCAGTCCCTGGAGTCTCTGGCAGAGCACCAGCCCCCATCGAGCTGGAAGCTGTTCAAGTACCCAAAAGACTCTGCACTGAAGGGCATCCAGTTAAAATAGACAAGAAGGATGGCTGCAGGGAAAGTGGTAGCATAACGAGGATGTAGAACTAAGGAAATGCTGATTTACCAGACTGATATAGAAGAAAAAGGAACATCTACCATTAAGGTTTGACTCTGTGCCTCTTCTCATAACAGTACTCCTCTTTCCATCCACAAGGTCATTTTTAAAACTTATTTCTTCTCCTTTTTTTTTTTTTTTTTTTTTGTCCCACTCAACGCGGTTAGAGATGGCCAGTTCATTACCCAGTCCAAGGCTCACTGTCCCTGCTGAAGTCAGCAAGGGCTGGTACACACACCTCTGTCATATTGAGCCTGATGGCTTTTTTTTCCAGGAAGTGCAGGGCTGTAGAAAAAGTAAGGATTTCTCCAGATTTTATGGGTACTTAAGACATCATTTGATGATTTCCTGTTTTCTGAGAACATAGTAAGTGCCGTCAGAGAACCAGCATGGGAAAAACAAAAGCAGACAATATTTTGCCTCTTAAAGATTTCAGAACAAAATTATGAAACTGACAAAGGAAGTATAGATCTTTATGGTAACTCTGAGAAATTTAAATGGCTGATGAATTTTTTCAAAGACACTATTTATTCTTCATCACGTAACTCAGTAAATCAGAAGACCTTTTTCTGCATATGTACATTTTTAAAGATTAGCTAAAGTTCTTGCTTCTTAATGCAAGCAAGTATAAAGATGGTTTGCATTTTTTTGCATTACCATTATTAATTGTATTTTGTTGGTATGCTAACTTTATTTTATGGGCACTTTATAGTAAAAGCTTTGAGGATGTTATGCTTTTTGAAAGGGAAGAATTAGCTGCCTACTATTCTACAGTAAACAGATATAACACACAGGCAGCAATAAAAGCATATTGGTCTTTTAGTAAGAAGCTGGATGTGATATCAGGAGCTGAGGTTCAAGCTAAATTAATTTGATTTTTTAAATGAGAAAAGAAAAATAATCCTTCAAAATGTAAGACCTGAATTTGATAAAATATATGTCAAAACATATGTCTCTACAACCATACCAATCATTGTAAAGCAAAGAGACTGTATCAAAATTTCTTAAGCCTGCATTTCCATGGCATGCTCTGAAAGTGTGGCAAAAAACAAAGCTGGTGGAAAACACTACTGAAAATGTCAAATTCCAATTTGCCTATGCTTGTGGTATTTTGTTCTAGGGAATGCTGTGATCTCTTTCACTCCTCTGCTGCCGCTGTTTATGCATATATTTAATGCTATTCCTCTGAAGGGTCACATCAAATTCTCTAAAATTGATCACAATTTTAGAGTAAAAAGGGAAGATGAGAGCTTGCAGGATTTGCAGTGTACTTTACTCTTCCAATCCTAAACTACAGCTAAAAAGTTTTTACACCTTACTTTAAGTAGTGTTCTTCCAATCCCTTGCAAGATCTTGAAACTTTGCAAGATTAGGGAAAATAATGATAATTTGCACGTTTGGGGCCATAGTTTCTTAAGCATTTTGGAGCCTTTATTTTATTTAGAATAAAGCATAATCAAAGTTGAGAATTCTCTTTCTCACCTTAATTTGCCTCTATGGACTTCTAGAGCTCAATATTCCTTGACAACTTTTAGTTAAAAGACAATGTATTCTATTTCTTCATTTATGAAATATTTGAAATAACAAAACCCGTCTGGTGAAAAATTAGATTGGGATGATGATGTACTTAGTAAATCATTGCTTCTGAGAACTTTTACTTTTAATTGTTTTTTACACCTTTCTGTGTACAAAAATCATGTTATGCTGGTAAATGCATCCCAAGAAGTCTCCCTGCCTAGACCCCTGATTCAGTTTGGTGGTTTGGTTTGGTTCGGTTTTTTTGTTTGGGAGTATTTTTACATCTTCCGTTAATGCCTAAGAGAAAATACTACATATTTCATGTGAAAAATTATTTTATGCAGAAAACTGAGTATTAAGTAATTTGATTTGTTATTTGACCTTTGAACAGATGGGACTTCCAAGATTTACAACCCCCTCCCCTTTTTTATATTGATCATGTAACTGAACCTTGCTTTGTTCTTCTTCCTTAAAAAATAAGGAAAACAGGGAGAACCACAAAATCTGTCATCTCATCAGAGTTTTCTAATTTCACAAGAATGAAAATGACACCATTTCCAAGAGACACCTGCTTTTTTTTAAAATCAAAACCTTTCCTGATATTTTTCCTGTATCTGCACAATCACTAGAATTTGTAATCCATTAACCCATGCATTTGCACAAACTGAAAAATTTAAGGTAGACTTTTCTTATAAATCTGGACTCAAAAATTAATAGAACCTGACTTTAATAACTTAATGCAGGAACTGCAATATATATGACAGTATAGATGTGTTCTAGATAGTTTTAATCCCTTACAATTGTGTGATTATTTACTTTAGCCTGGATACTATTAATAATATTAGTATATTTTTAAAAATAGGTAATAGATATATTTATATTTTCATATCTGTTAATAGCATTACCAGAATGGAGTTAAGATGCATGTTGATATGACATATTCCTAGTTTGGGCAGAGATACATATTAATGCTTATTCATAGGAGGGCAGCTATTTAATATAAAACTCTAACAATGAAAAAATACTTGACGGTAAAATAATTAGTGAGGCAACACTGGTGTGAAGATCTGTCTAATGTCAGATATAAGGCATCAAGGCAGTTAAATCTGTGCATTGCTAATAATCCCTGGAACACTACTTCCTAGGAAGTATGCTCCTTGAAGAATAGATTATCCATTCTTTGCCTTCAGCTTGCATTACACTGGCATAACTTGCACTATAGAAAAAAAAAATAAGCCCTAGCAAACAATAGAGACCTGTGATAATCTAATTGATCATGATATAAAATTGCCACTTATTAAATTTTTTTGTATGGCTAAAACCGTGTTCCCATGTTCTAGACCTTTGAAGAGTATGTCATCTTTATCTTTACCTGTTCTCAAAATTTTCACACGTATTTTAGCTAAAAAAAAAACAATTAAAATTACATTGCATTTCTAAGTAAATGCATTTCTCATCCTCCTTGAAGAGGGGCCCTTATTTCATATGTCAGCTACTGCAACTTCCTTCTCTATTTCTTTGTGAAATGTAGTCTCAGCCTTGCTCCCATCCAACCCACACTGACCACTATGATTTCCCTATGCTCACCATCCCTGGGGTTCCATTTTTATCTAATCAGACCACGCTGCTTGATTTCCTTCTGTAAGGCTGCTGATACCCATCCCCTGCACTTATTCTCATTTCTTATGAAAATACCAGCCTCTGGCAACCTACACTTCTCTTGTTAACATTCAAACATGGAGGCTTTGTGTTTCTGGCATGCCTCATACTCTAAAAGAAAGGTCCATTATTAGTCACAAGGCTACCTCATTATTTTTTTCCCCGTCTTCCCTATAATTTTCCTTTTCTCTGATGCCTATAGATTTTGGACAACAATATGCTTAGAGCATATTTGGATCAATAAATGCTATTTCTTGAGTCTTTATTAGTCTTTTAAATTAGCCTAAGCTTTTACGGAGGGAGAAGATGTGTTATGGTCTCTACTGTGCCAAGCACAATGGGTCTTTGTCCATGAATTAGGCATCTAAATGATATAATATTCTGAATAGTAACTTTTATTCTCTATGAGGAGGTCACTACACATGAAACAGACATATAAACAGGATTCTAGAAGCTTGAATTAGGAAGAAATGTGTTCTAGGTAGTCCTCAAGGAAGCAGCATGATTGACATTTGTACTGGGATTTCCCATTGTACATCTCTATTTTATATGCCCAAGGAAACCCTTCACATAAACCTTCAGTTTGTCCTGTTCTGTAAAAACTACTGACTGATTCAGGCTAAAATTAGAAAAAGTATGTAGGAGAAAAATATATTAAAATATTATAGAAAGTTTGTTTAATCCTATCAGTTGATCACTGTCTTGTATGCTAAACCACAAATGTTCAAAAATACTAATTTCATAAAAAAAAAGCCCCTAATTATTTTGTTCATGACTATAATTCTGGAGATTTTAGAGGGAGGGATAAGTAAAACAAAGCAAAAAAACTCCCCAGAAACATCTTTTTTTTATACATTTCTTTATTTTCTCCCATTTCCTCTCACTTGGATAAAAGAAAGAACAGAAAATAGTCACTGTCTTTGAAACTGAGCTTAGGAATTAAGAAGGGCATCAGTTACCATCAAATAAGGAGGTGTAATGGCAAAAAACAGTAGTATTAAGCTGGAAAAGCCCAGTAAGTTAAAGATAAAATGTGTTCCTCTTATGAATAGTTGTTGCTAGTTTCTGCAGCAAAGGAGAAGAGTACCCATGGCAAGGATGCCTTAGTCACTCTCACAAAAATGAAGATTATACCTTCTTTTTCTGTAAGTGAATGGAATGCTACAGGGAGAAGCGTGATGGAAAAGCCTTAGAGTGTACAGCAATAAAAAGAAATGGCTCTGTAAATGAACTCTGTGGCACTAGGAGGCAAATACAGCAATTACTAAGTCTAAGGGATGACAAATACAAAATGTCAGCATATGTGCAGACATTCTTGAAAGAAAAGGTCATGAAAAATGACAAATAAAAGACACATGTTTGCTGTGAAAAGATATTCTAAGTCAAAGCTAAAAACCTTTATTTAAAGGCACTTCCACAAGAAAAGCATATTATCCATAATATCTAGAATATGTGTTCTAATCTACTCACTGTAGTATCAGTTAATAGAAGCTATGGAAATATAAAATATCAAGTGTAAACTTACATCCTTTTAAAAAACACTCAAGCATGAAGAAACATCTTTGTACAGAATAAAGATTTTATTTCAATGAAAACAAATAATTAACAAAGAAAGAAATCTACAAGGCCACTTTCCTTAACAATACCTTCAGAATTGCTGACAGCTCATGAACTTTTTTGCAACAATAATCTTCCTCTCTTTGATTTTGTTTTTGGTTTTCCAAACATTAAGTTTCTTCTCTTGTTTGCCTAGCACATGTGTGTAGCCTAGCCACATATGATGTCATTGGAAGCATTACACCACTAAGATAAGACCAGCTAAGGGACTACCTGAGTTAAAGGTCTTATCATTGACTGTATCATAAAATCTGATAACCCTCCGTGGAGAAGTGGTAATAAAACTCATTCATACTGCAATAAGTTAATGTGGCCAGTTTTATTTGTTTCTCAGCTACTTGTAATAGCTGCATATTTTGCTTTTGAGATTCCTGGCACTGTAAGGTGGCATTCAGAGGTCCTGCATCTAAAGGCTCTGGGCTGCCTCTCTGCTTGCTCGCCTCACCAAGCTCTGGCACTGAACCCACCTCAGCAAAATTCCATGGCCTTGCTTAGGGAAATATGACACTTCAGATATGCTGTTTCTTTCATTTTTTGTAACAGCAGCAATCAAAAAAAGTCTTAGAGCTCTCATTTAAAGAAACACTACTCAAACGGAGATTTTCCAAACTCTAAGATCATTGTTAAAAAGAAGATGAATTCCCTTATCTTGAAGGTATACACTTTTTCTTATTAATATTTGTATGGTCATTCCTGAACCCTACTAGGAATAGGTCCCTGGATCTTCTGAGGCTATCTTGCAAATACAGAGGGAAAGAATGCACCAAGGATGACTGGGGCCTCCTGAATGCCAGCAACTTGTTCATGCACACTGATATTGTCATTATCTACTGGTAAAAATTTCACCCTTTTGAATCACTGAGGGGCTGTCATCACCTTCCACCAGCACTAGGAGGTGTTGAACACCTGACTGAAGAACACCATGTGAGCAAGGAAGAAGTCATTGTGTAATCAAGGTGTTCCTTAAAAATAAAGTGTCCTAGTCAAATAGTCCCTGACTAAATATTTAAAGAGACTAACTATTTAAAGGCAATCTGTTATTAAGAGAAACATTAATACAATTTGTTGTTCTACTCTGCTGTCTTGGGGGAGAACTTAATAATCAAATATCCAAGTGCTGTTCCATTAAGAAAAATGCAGTTATACTCGACAAGTTTGATTTGATAATTTAATGTTAATGTTGTAACTTATTGACAGTTTAGTTAATGCCTCTTGCATCTTCTCTGCAACTGTTTGACAACATTGCCTTATGACTTCCTGGAGCTGTCAAACACACTGAATCTAGATCTTCGCATGAGTACGCATGAATGGTTCAGTAGCTTCTGTGCAAAGGAAAGCCAGAAGGATGAAACACAGAAACAGAGTTAGAGGCACAGATAACCAAACTCAATTACTCCACATAGTTTTCACTCTGTTGACTCTGGTAATTTTAATTGTTTTCAATCACAAACAAGACAAAGGTCAACATGAACGTGAATCATACTGTGTCATGTGGTTCTTGCAGACTTACAAACAGGTTTGTCAGCATTTCTAGCAAATAGCAGCTGCAGGATGATGCCAAATGTTTTATGTCTAAAGCTCATTAGTTGTTTCTTTGCTTTACAAAAATAGAAATCTGTGCATGCTTGGAAACAGGAAGCTCTGAATTTAAACTGTATATCACATTCAGCTATCTTCTTTTGAAATGTCTCCTCAGGTAAGGCCACTAACATACCTATACTGATCCATTTAAATTACAGAATGAGGAAGTAGGTTAGTTACAAAAAAAATGGATCTATTCCTCATAGCAAGAATCAGCCTGACTGGTGGTTTATTTGTAAATAAAATGTAGCATTTTATGTAGGGAATGAGGGAAGACACACCAATGTATATAGGTTAGGAACAAAGATTTCTTATGCTTTCTATAGCATTGCCGTCACTTTCAAAGCACTCTGCCACTTCTAACTATAATGAAGGTTTTATTTTCATAAATCCAATTTTCAAGAAATAATCAAATGAGTGAACGAGATAGATTGAAAAAAAAAAGAGATCAGGTACACTTCCTAAAATTAAATTCCTGTTAGGAACTGCTTAGAAGGATAATCTCCCTGTTTCTTAAACTTTCTGTGTTTGCTGATTGCAGAAATAATTGTTTTAGTTATTGACACATACAAGGGCTTGTCACACCTCACAATTTATAACCACTGGATTTTTTTCCCTTTGGCATTGTTTGTACACAGTGTAGCCAGGATGACTAAAAGCTAATGTATGCTCTTCTAGAAGCTTTATTTGGATTACAAATATATCTTAGGCCTGATTTGCTCAAAATCTATGTGCTCAAATAGATCAATGACAGGATCCTAAATGATGAAACACCAGAAACTCTGCCAAGAGGCCAAGGGAGTGTTCACTTTCTGGCTTGCTCAGGATAGAAGCAGGATGGATTGGAGGCAGGGCAATGCCATAATTAAATGGGCATTGCCCAGCAGGAATGGACACAGCTGTGGCCACTGTATGTCCTTCTAAGCTCCTGAAAAAAAATTGCAAATAAAAAGATTGGTCAACTCTAAGCTAGTGATGACCCACTTCTGACTAGCAGAGAAGAAAGAGAATTCTTTCTTGTAGCCACACAGACTTTAAAAGCTGGAAAAAGGGGAAGATTGCCCCTTTCCCCTGCAACTGCCAAAGCATCAGGAATAATGATGATGTACATCAGGGCCTAGGTTTTGCCAAGATACCTTTACTGCCATGATGAAAATCACAGCAAATCACAGAACACAGAAAACCACAAGCAAAATTTAAAGAATAACAATTCTGGTGGCAATCTTCATGGACCCCAGAAGGAAATATCAGAAGGTATTAATTTGCCTGTGCAGATTTTAGCAATTATTGATTTGACACCATCTGAGTGCTGTGTCTATGAAAAGTCCCCTCAGAGTGTGGGTAGGAAGTGAGTACAATATACACTGTTATATTTTCAGTGTGTGATACTGAGCAGTGTCCATCACCTCTGTCTCAGACCCTCATAAACTTTAATGCTATTACTCTCTAGTGTTGCTGTGAGGGCATGTAATGCTGCTGCTCTTACTTATTACTGCTGAAAGCAATGTATTGGAAGGCTAAGGTCTGCATAATAAGATACTTAATCCCAATTAGCTCCATTTAAAACAGACCCAAACAGTAGGATACAGGTGTCTTTATAGAATCAAAGATTTTGTTGAAACAATTTATCTACCAGTACTGAAAGAGCTAATGGGATCAGGAGAACTGAACCCTATTGCGTGCCCTATTTACAGTTCTAGTCTGGTTGGTGGTTATTTCCTGTATTTCAGTATTTAATCTCCATGTAAGGAAATCTGTGTTTAGTACCAGAAGTGGAGGTGAAGTTATTTACTGACTGTAAAATCAGTATACCACCTAGCCTGAGAGAATTTATACAAAGCTATTATTAACCTAGGTATGTAACTGCATCTTTTTTATTAATTTCTGGCATATGTGTTCTAATGTGTGCTTGTGATACTTTACCTCTCTCCATTTCAGAACTTATGAACTGGGATGAAATTAACTTTGGGTTTGAATAAATCTTTAGTGCAGAAGCGTAGTTCAGTAACACAGAGAAATCTTTTTTTTTTTCTTTGATATATGCAAAACCTGCTGTTAATCTGCTTGTCCTTGTGATACAAGGAATTCCATGAAGGTTTATTTGAGGTTGACTGCTGTGAAAATATGTTCATACAGGTCAATGGGAACACTTCACAGAAAATTGTGTTCTGGGCACACCTGAATAGCTTTCTTCTGCTTTGGCTGAAATCTTAGTGCATCCTTCATTGTAAAAGCAATTGGCTATTAGGACAACATCAGCCTTCAGTGTAATGAAAGACTATTTTTTTAATTGGAGAGCAACACCATTTTGTTTCCTCAACCGTAAATTCTCAGACTAATTCAGTCTGCATCATGCATCTCCAGACTACTCTGTAGTTCAGCCCTGAGGCCTTTGCCAGATCATTGAAAAGATAGAAGCCATCTGTAAAATCTGTATCTCTGTGCAAACTTCCTTAAGACTGGAGCCATTCAGATCGGAGGCTTTGATTTGCATGACACACTTCTGAGTATTGACATTTGGCTGTGTCAAAAAACACAAGTTAAGCCAGTCCAGATCTTTCCTCCCCACCTGTTTAATGCTGCCAAGCAGAAAAATTAAATGCTTATATTATTAAACAAGAAAGCCTGTTAAAACTCCTGGGCTGTTGAATTCTGCAGTTAGTTTTTATTTAATTGGTTCTATAAAAATGGTTACTGGAATCTCTTATCAAATCTGGATCTCTTCAAGATATTGAGAAAACACCACCAAATCTGGCTTTTCTTTTGGGGTACAGACTCACAGAACAGCAGAGGCTGGAAGACATGGCTGGAGCTCATCTAGTTCTGTCACTGCAGCTCTGTAGTGGGGTCATGTCTAATGCAGATCAGAGTCTCCTATACAGACCTAACAGTGGTATCACTTGGACCAAAAGTTTGGAGACAGATTGGGTACCATCACTGCACAGCCCTTGAAGACTAGTTCAAAGCCCACTATGTTCTGCTGTGTCTGAACTCTGGGGCAGGCTGTGTCTCTACTGCCTGTCCAATTCAGGCCATTACATACATTTTACAGTACCAAAAAGAGCAGCACACAGGAGCCTAATGGGATGACAGTTGGAAATATAAGGAAGGGGTAGGAGGGTAGTGACTCTGGCTTCAAACAGAGGAAACAAATCTCAGTCAGCAGATAGGGAAGTATCTCTGTCAATCTCTGGCAGCTTGGGTGACACTGACCTCCCCCTCCCCCTGCCCTATCACATCAGGGAAAACAAATCTAACAGTTGATGGTTAAGCAGGCAACAGAAGTGATCAAACACCTCCCAGTGTGTTCCAAACAGTAGGCACAGCTGTATGTGTATCGCTAGACTGCTTCCTCTGCTGCAAAAATCAAATGGCGCTTGTTCAGTTCCAACTGGGCTGATACTTCGCATCTCACTTTTGACTCCTTTTGATCTTCAATCTGTTGACTGTGTTTCCCTCCAAAATAATAAGGGAACCTGCTGAGGAGCCACAAAACACACGAGAGCTGGGGGAAAGAGCAACAGAACCCCAGGCTCGCAGTAATGGCAATTTAATGGGACCTCGAGAGACGTGTACTTTAAGTGGTTGGGGGACCCCTTAGAGTGTAAATTCTTATTTCCCTTGGAGAAACTGCACTATGTAACATTAAGGGACTTGCTGCTGTGCTTCTTCAGTCATTATTTCACAAATGTTCATGCACCAAGCATCAAATCATGCTGCAAACCATGGGCTTTGAGAGAGAGAAGCAGAATTTGGCACAGTTTGTCATCTGAAAAACACATTTCTGAAATGCAGAAAGCAAATCCTTGCTACTGCTTTCTAAGAGGAGGTCCTTTTCCTTCAGTTGGCCTGGGTCTTTTTTTATAAATACTGCTTCTGTTAAATCATCCCCATTCAAACACCTTTTCTCCCTCCTTAGAGGTTAAGATACATGGAACCTGTAACATATTACAGTTTGTCTCAGAAATGTTAAACTCAGTGTCTCAGTTCTCAAGATTAGGTGGCACAAGGCCAGTGTAAATTCATTCCTGCAGTGGATTCCTCTTTGGCTTAAAAAGTAACAAATCCTGCTAAAAAAAATATCACAAGGAGCGGTGTAACATTTGGAAGCAGTAGAGCCTGTGAAGAGGCAGCACTGCCCTCTGTATGACATTCATATACCACAGTGGAAGTATGTTATATGCTGAAACTAATTTTCTTTGAGGGATTAGAGAGAGAAAGAAATGGGTGGAGAAGTTGGAAGGAATTAGATTATGTTTTTGTGATAAGGAGAGAATCTTGGAAATAATTTTTCTTTCAGTGAAGGGGAGAATACACAGGGACAAACAAAGGTGTGGAAAAAACTCTTGTAAGGGAACACATCTCAGGAATCACTGGGAGTATTTTGCATGACATCCTAAGGGAGATGAAAACATTTCCTAGGCCTGAAATAAAAAACTTAGCTCAGAAAATAAACCAGCTGTTTCTGGTATTCCCCACTCCTACTCCTCACTGGCACTGGTATCCTGAAAGCTGTCTAGTCCTGCACTTTTCTCTCAGACATGAAAATCCAGGGGCCAAGCAGAATTTGGGTCTTACTTTTCACTAGAAGAACCTGACAGATATTTTGTTCTCTTTCCATCCACTTTCTAGACATAATTTCAGAACTATTTATCTATTCAGGATTAGCTCTCTGTCTTCTGTCTATAAATCAATATTGATCTCCATCTTCTTATTCTTTTAATTAATGCTTGTTTACTGAGCAATATATTCAGAGAACTTTTACCAAAGACTCCTGCCACATGGCAAATGAAGCTGGGAGGCAGTGATGGGAAGCTTGGAAGCAAACTGGAGGACACTGCCTTCTTTATTCCTTTATTACATTTTATATGTCTCATTTGCTATAAAAGACAGCATTGAAGACAATCTTAGAGAAAAGAAAGAGTCAGAAAAAGACAAATACAGTCCCTAACTATCTGAATGGCCAGAGCATACATAGGAGAATACATTTATTTGCCCAGGCCAGCTTAGCTACAGACTGCTTCCAGCAGTCCTTCTCCTTCTGGATGCACAGGTTTGATGCTGTCTACAAGGAGTGCCTGGAGAAAAAGTTGCTTATGTCAGGATAGTAGAGGGAAATAAGAGGAGGGAGGGAAGAGAACCTAGACTCATCTGCACTCTGAAGCCGCCTCAGTGTCTGCTCTCAGCTCACTGGCTCCTGATTTTCTGCCCCTTAAAGACTTTTGTTCATTTTGGTTGTCACCCTCCAGCAGTTGCCTTTATATTCCTAGCTGCCATGCACAGCCTCAAGCATCCCATGTGACCCTGTTGCCTGCATATCTTGCAAACAAGCAAACTCCTCCTGGGTGGCTTCTACCTTCCTACTTTCACCCTAAATCCCAAACATCATTGGTGTACCCTAGTGCCCAACCCAGAGACTACTGACAGCCCCAGCTGATGCCCCTTCCTTGTCCTGGTGACAGGTGAGTGCTGGATATGGGTGAAAAGTTCAAGTTTCATTGCAAGGTCATGGATGGGCACTGGATGTTGATGTACCTGAGAAAGGCTAAGTCTCAGCTTCATAAATTCCATTTTAAGAAGACCTGTGCTTGTGAGACATGAACTCTGAGTGGGTCTCACCAGTGAAACATCTTTCACTGGGCTGTGTCTCAGAAGGCCTGGCCAGCCAGATGCAAAATCTCACTTTGAGGTAAAAAGAATATTTCCTGCTGAGGATCAGTAATAAATGCTGATCTACTAAGTTAATTTGGCCCAGGTTGAGATGTGGAGGAGTAGCACATGGAGAAATAGGTGCTTTTCTTCTGGCAGAAGAGGAGGGAAACTCTGAGAGCCTAAAGTCTGAGTCTCAGGGTCTTGGGGCATCCCACCAGAGTCTTGGGGGATGGTTTACTAATTTGCATAACAAGATTCAAGGCAATTTACAGAAACTGAGTTCATGTCACAATCTGAGTTGTAGTTAAGTGCAGTGGGTATAGCTGGACAGGACACAGTGCTCCTGGGTGTGGGTAACAGCCTGCATTTTAGTACTGTCTCAAAAAACTTATTCAACCATAAATTAAAAATAAAAGCCATAATTACAGGAAGGATGAAGAGGACCCAGGGCACTGATGAACTAGACATGTGGGCTCAGCATTCTGATATGGTCACCACAGTTCTGGGAGGAGTAAAAGTGGAATCTTAAGCAGCACAGCTGACATTATGCTTCCACTGTATTCCTCATTTGCACAGGCACTGCTAGAATGCTTAGTCCAAATTTGGTGTTGCATATCAAATACTACATAGATAAATTGGAGAGATCAGAGCCATGAGCAACTTGCAGAAGCAGCTCCTGGAGACAAAGAGTGAAAGAACTCAATGTATTTAGCTTACGGAGATAAACAGTGACTTGGTCACAGTCTGTAATTACAAGAGTAAAGAACAGAAATGTGGTAATAAGGTCCTTGAAGTCTAGCAGACAAATGAATAACAAAGTCCTGAGTGGGAGATGAATCCAGATAAGTTCATGAACCTTCAGAAGCAAAGTTGAAATTTTAGTACAAAAGATAATTAACGGTTACTCAAAGTTTTGTGTTTTGCAATGGATCCTCTATCATTGGAAAATTTTAGTCATCATCAGACAAGTTTCTAATAATGGCTTCAGTGCAAGCAGGAATTAATTCAGCCCCAGCTTCTGTTGGAGATGAGGTCATGAAGGGACGTTGATCAATTTTAACACCAGGATTAATGAACATGTATTCATCCCATGGTCTCTGGGATGTACAATTTTAACATCTGGGCTTAAAAGACCAAGATTCTCACCGATTCTACCCTAAAAGTCCCCGACAACTCAGGGAGATGTTCTCTAGAGGAGCTTGAGCCATATTATCAGGTGATTTTAGGAAGGATAAAACATTACTCAGAAAACCAAATTTTCCTCAAAACCTCCGGAGGAGAAAAGATGGTGAGAGCTATTTAAGGCTCTTCTGCTGCCACATGTCACACGTTGTGACGCACTCTGTCAGTGTGGTTACACAACACCGCCACCTCCTCAGACACAGCCGCCTTTCCATGGAGGGCCTGTGCCCCCCCTGCCACTCCCTGGCCCCCTACCAAGCCAAAAGCAAAGGAATAAAACTCTGCTGATATCTGTCAAACCCATCAATTGTGAAGCAATGATGCATTCGTCTCTTCCTACAGACTTCTTGCCTCTCTTTTGGCACATAAAACACTTGCTGTGATCAAAACACAATTGCTATTTTATTTGTATTAATTATTTACTGACATTTGATTTGGAGTTCTATAGAAGTAGTAGAGGATGCTGGCATTGCCTATGAGAGAATCTATCCAGCAGTCATTCCACCTGCTGGCACTGGAGCATGAAGTTATAGAGAGAAGGCAGATAAGATGCACATCCCATTTGCATACAGCCCTTCTGCAGCCTCACACTCGTGAGCAGCCCAGGTGAATCACTGTAGCAGTAGCAAAGTTGGAGGGCCCTGAAATGCTGTTTTGCAGCAGTATTTTGGTCAACATGAAAAACCATCAAAAAATTAAATTATGGCTATGATAGCTAACAGAAACTAGATAGAAAAGCGTGTAAGTAATTTAACGGGAATATTTTGGCTGGGTTTTGACTGAATGAAGAGCACTAAGCTTAAAATATGTACTGCTGTGGTTATGATTTCTTTTTTAAAATGTTTCCAGGCTTTAAAGATAAGCATGTGTTTACATAATAAGCTATTGGTATGAATATGAATGCATATACATATATATATGTATATGTGTATATATATATATATATATATATATATATATGTATGTGACAAATAAGGCTACATAAGGCTACCAGGAATCTGAAGTGATGGTTGCCCAATGCTTTCCAGAATAAGACTGTGCCTTGAAGCATTTATGGTTGTGTCACTTTTTTTCCCTTTAGACTATAATATTATGGTGTGGGTGTCTGATTTTGAATGAATTTCTAGTGGGAGGGAAAAACAAAGATCAACTATTTTTGACCTTGAGACTAAAGGAAAATATTGTGTTCTACCATTTTTAAAGTACATGTTCAAGCATTTATTTAAGCAACTCAGAAAACCCTGTGGTTCTTTGATGAGGGAGCCAACTCAGGAGGAAAGGAACTGTCCCTTGGGTAAACTCTGCTGAAATAGAAATTAAAAGTCTTTTAAAATGTGCGTGTTCAATGCACAATGAGGATTCCAGCTAAACACCCCCACCATTCTGTCACACTGAGAATAAACCAGCTTGAGACTCTTAGGCAAAGGGATGTGCCTGCATTCCTTGCTCTCTGTTTGTCGTGCATGGCTCTGGCCTGAGCCATGGGAATACAGGATTCATGGGAATGTGAGGAACTGAAAGCAGCTGTCTCTGCTTTCATGTTCGGCCACTTTAAACAACATGACCTGACGCATGTGCATAGGAAGGGAGATCAAATGAGCATTAAATCTAAGTTTATAGGTGACTGGATCAAAGGCATCTTGAATTTAGGATGACTAACTTTGAGGGCTAAGTTATAGTTTCATAAGTGACATTAGTGGTAATGCTGAGCTGGTAAATTTACCATTCTCTGGAGGAAGAAAAAAACACTGAATCTTGCAAGCTTATTTGTAACAGAAAAGTCAAAGGCTGTAAAATATCTTATCTTTAATTTTTATTTAAATTTTTAATCTTCTCTCTGAACAAACCAAGGGGAGAGGAATACTTTACAATTATTTTGATAATCCAAACCCATGAATGTCTTCCAAGGCAAGCTGTGTTTTCTTTCTAAAACAACTTCACATAAAAATATCTCTTCCTTCTCCTTTACAAAATACAAGTGCAGCAAGCTTTTCCAGAAACAAAGATCAAATTGGTACTCAGATCTGTGCCCTCTAGGATTAGTCATGTTTTCAGAAGCTGCTAAGAGCTTTCCACCCTTCTAAGCTGGCAGGCACCCAAAGCACACAGGAACCTGCAGCAAGTTCCCAGTGCAAAACTGCCCAGGGCTGCTTCTGCTAGGATGTCTGAGAGCAGTGCACTGATACTTTGCTTCAAATACAATTCTCTAATCTCTTAACTTGCAGAATCACAGAATGGTTGACACTGGAATGGACTTTTCACTTGGTCCAAACCCCTCCTGCTAAAGCAGTGTCATCTAGAGCCAGCTGCCCAGGATGAGATCCAGATGGCTTTTTGGTGTCTTTAGCAATGGAGACTTCACAACCTCACTGCTGACTGTGGCAGCACTCAAGCACCCACACAGTGAAAAAGTGCTTCCTGAGGCAACCTCCTGTATTTCGGTTCATGTCCACTGTCCCTTCTAAAAAGCACCTGACTTCTCTTTGCATCCTTCCTTCAGGTATTTATGTCCTCTGGAAAGAACTTTCAAATCCTTCTCTTCTTTGGGCTAAATAGTCCCAGATCTCTCAGCTTTTCCTCATATGCGAGATTGTTGAGTCTGTTCATCACCTACATGGCTGTACATTAGATTTTCTCCAGTATGTCCACATCTGTCTTGTACTGAAGAACCCAGAACTGGAAAGAGTGCTCCAGGTGTGACCTCACCAGTGCTGAGTAGATGGGAAGTTTATTATTGTCACTCACTGGCAATAATTTCTCTAATCAAAGATACTCTTAGACTTCTGTCCTACAAAGGTGCATTGCTTGCTCATATTCAACCTGTGTTCACCAGAACTCCTAGGTCATTTTCTTCTAAGTTGCTTTCCAGCTGGTTGTCTTCCAGCATGGGGTGGTTCCTCCCCAGGTGCAGGACTTTTCATTTTTCCCTGTTGAATTTAATGAGGTTTCTGTTGGCTCACTTCTCCAGCCTGTCAAGATTGCTCTGGATGGTGGGACAACCTGCTGGCATATCAGCCACTATGCCAAATTTTTTATTGTCATCGGCAAACTTTCTGAGGACAAGCTGTCACATCATCTCGGTCACCGATGAAGATGTTAAACATAATTGAACTTAATATTGATCCCTTGGATGAAATCAATAATTACTGGCCCCCAGTTAGAATTTGCACTATCCTCAAAGCCTGGTCATCCAGTCAGTTTTCAGCTCACTGTTGTTCATCTAACCAAAGCATCAGCAGCTTGTCTACAAGGATCTTATAGGAAACAGGGTTAAATACCTTATTGGCATCCAGGTATACAACATCCACTGCTTTTCCCTCATCCACCAGGCTAGCCACCTCTTCGTAGAAGTTTGTCAATTTGGTCAAGCACTTACCCTTGGCAAAGCCATGCTGACTACTCTTGCTGATTTTTCTGTCCTTAATATGCTCAGAAATACTTTCCAAAATAGCTGCACCATTCTCTGCCAAGGGACTGAGGTGAGCTTGTCTGGCCTGTAATTCCTTGATTTCTCATTCTTTCCCTTTTTTAAGATAAAGATGACATTTCTTTCCTCCAGTCTTCAGAAACTTCTGATCACCATAACTGATTATAGATTATTGCCTTGGAATAAACTCTGGCAGTTCCCTCACTGTTCATGAGTGTATCCTATCAGGGCCCATGGATTTATGCATATACAACTTGCTTAAATGTTCCCTGAATCAATCCTTTTCCAGCAAGGGTATGAGTTTCTTCCACCAGCATTTCTCCCTTGTCTGTGGAACCTGGGACTCCTGAAGGCCAGTCTTGCTAGTAATGACTAAAGCAAGGAAAGCATTCAGTGCTTCAGCCTTGTTCTACATCCTGCATAATCAAGTCCCCCATCTCATTGAGTACTGGGCCCACATTTTCTCTAGTCTTCCATTTATCATCTGCTTATAGAAACACTTTCACATGCCTTTCACATGCCTGGCCAGTTTTAGTTCCATCTAACTTTCCTAAATTCATCATAAACAACCTTACAGAATGGTGGAAACACTGGCTTTTTGGCATTCAGGTATGATTCTCAGTAGCACCATGGCCTGGCAACAGACATTGTAAAAGCAGTTCTAAATATGAATGTCCTGTTCTCATGCAAGAAATGTGAACTTCTAATAGAAAATGTCACGTCCATCTGTATTTCACAGCATTATTTGAAAACTTTCTATATTGAAATGAATTTTCTAGTATTTCAAAGAATTTTGGACAATAGGTACCTCTATCCCTTTTAACAACAAATCCTACTTAATTTTGGAAAAAATAGTCACTCCAGTATTCTTTACATGGTGAACTGAAGATGATGAATTGCCATACAAGTCAACTCAACAAATGGGGCTTCTGCCCTTGGTTTTGGGTTTTTTTGCAAGAGAAAGCAAAATCAAACTACAAGGATATGCTGCTAGCATTGTGTCACTCACACCATTTTGGCCATGGTTAGCACACAGAGGGTAAGGAGGTCCGGGCAAATCGTATTTGCTGACTCACAAATGAATTACATTGAGGTTTGCTTTGGCATTAATAGTATTTGCAAAACCAGCCCGATAGTTTCGTATTTATTGGTGGCTAAAAACACCCTTTACATATTATCAGCAGGTAAATGGAAAACTGAGCCAAATATTAAGGTAAGTTTGGATTTGGAGAGCCAAGTCATTCATCACTTAAAAATTCTACAACTTTGTGTAGTGCAGGCTTTACATCAGCCTCCAGGCTAAAGTATTCATAGATAGATGTGTTTGACATAGAAGATACATTCTGACATACTTTGAAAATTACTCAGTTCAGTAAACAGGTTCAGCTAAGCTGAAAAATAGTCGAATCAAGCAAGTTTTCCAAAATATTCTCGTATTAGAGCTAGACCAGTTCTAATACTGCTTGACTTCCCAGAGCAATTTATTTCTTTGCTCTTCTCTGAAACAGTGATTTTATTGATTTAGGGATTTGTTCAGCCAGCCCTGTACATGTTATTAGAGTGGGCAAGCAGGCTGGGATCTCTGGGACTCTGCAACTAATAAAAAGAAAGATTTAGTTGATAAAGGGAAAGAAATTAAGTGGGAGATTCTTGGAGAGAGTATATCAGTGACACACCTCTAGTAACATTTAGCTTTTCTCAGTCTATGTTCTCATGCTTTAAGTCCTTAAGTCACTTGAAGGAATTAGAATAGGAAGGGAAAGAGGTGGAGTGTGTCTATCTATGATTGTATTAACCTTAAAGTGTACACCTCCCTGATTTGATCCTCTTTTCCAGATTTTTGCTTGATAGAAGTGTATTGAAGTTCATTTTTGCAGTAAAGCCAGCTGCATTCAGGACAGAAAAATTACTGTGGGGATGAATTAGAACCCAAGAAGATACTGTAGTTTGCCCTTAAGAATGTTACAGCTGGGAATGCTGAGGTCCTGATTGCCATTCTATGGCATAAGCTAAAACAAATGAAGTGTCCAACCAGTTAAGAAGCAATTAAGAAGCAATGTTTAAATTGCCTGTGGTCAGAAGCACAAGCCAGCAAGGGGAACTCCATTTTTAAATAGTTCCTAAATGTATCTAGATTAGCACCATTGGGGCTTAGGGGGTCATGGCCACCCTTTCATGTTATGGTCAGAAATGAAGGGAAAGAACTCATAACTGTGTTTGTCACTGAGGGTCAGGGAAGACTGGCATCTTGCACTACACCTTCACAATGGTGAAGTAAAAGAAGGGAGAAAGTTGGTGTCAGTGTGAGAGCAAGCAGAAGGGTCCAGAGGACTGCTAGATGCAGCAACACATCCTGCCTGAACATCTCAGCAGGGGAAAAGACAGCCTTCAAACCCTTAGCATCACCAAGGCAGAAAATTATGGCAAATAGCCAAAGTATAACTTAACCAAGAATCACAGTCTGTCCCTCTTTTTGGGAATATAATGTATTCACAGTGTCAGACACTGCAGACTACAAGATTGCTTTGTGGATCTCTGCAGATATTACACAAATGTACAAAACCCCATATTAATCAACTTGGCAGTACAGGCACACACACAAAAAATGAAAAAATTACACTCAAAAAACCAAGCTTAATCTAGAAAAACTCACCAGATTTAAGAAATAAAAGTAGCTACACAAATTCACTCAGTGGAAAGATCTCATTATGTTCACATAAGATTGGCACTGCATAAAACTTCCCATGATTATGTAACTTGAAAAAAAGACAAGAGTTAAATTCCCTTATTGGCAAGTGTTGACCTTTTTTATTACTTTTTAATAATTTCAATTTTCTTGGAGTTTTTAAGGAAAAACTTAATACTTTTAAAAATACTTTAGTGGTATTAAGAGCACAGTTAAACTGCTCGAGTGTAGCCATTTTTATTAGCTGGTGATCCCATACACCTGGGTAAGCAAGAGGGCAGAAAGCCCTGCTCTGGAAGGCATCCCATATGGACACAGCTCCTGCTGCAAATTGCCCCATGAAGGAGCTTCTCTCTCCATTAACTCTAAGAAAAGCTGAGAAGGACAGGCTGGCTGTTCAGGTGAGTGGTTTCTAATTCTGTGGGTATGGAGAAGAATGCAAATGCTAAGGGAATATGGGAGAAGAACAGAGTTTTCCCTCTGAAGGAAGAGTAAATGGGAAAGTTGGTTTTTTTCCTACTCTCCCAGAAGCTGATAAGGAAAATAGGAAATCTTGCTAACAGCAGTGATACAACAAAGTATATAGTCTTGACTTTAAGTAAAGGCCTGTCTACTTTAAAGGAGTGCTTGAATAGCTAAGAGCGTATTTCAGGGTTTGCTGAGTCATGGCCTGCGTTAATCATGAACTATGAAACCATCAGAGGGTTATATTTGGAAGTGAGATCTTGATAGAGTTTAGTTCTTCCTGACCTTATTTCTTCTATAGCACTGCTTGAGCACCTGTTTAATACCATGAGGTGTATTACATCTGCATGATGTAATACATCTACAGTGGGATATGATTATCATGGTCCCCAGATTCAACAGTTTTCCCACTCAGGGTGCAAGTCTCTCCTGCTTTTCATCAAACATACCTAAAATTACAGCTTCTAAGATTTCACTCTTAAGTAACAAGGGCAAGAGCTTTTATCAGGGTACTCAGAAATGGTATTTTTTTCTGTTGTGTTAATTCTCCAACTTCTTTGGGAGCTGGGTTTTTCCCAACCTAGAAAAAAAAATTATTTACTTAAAACCTGAAACACAGCTGGGTAGGGCTCTTCCTTCAAATTATGATGATTCACCCTCAGAGAATTTATGTAAATCTTTGGAATTAGATTTTAAAAGTCCTACTCTGGACAATCTCATAGAACATACTCAATTATGCTAAAAAAAAAAATAATTAAAACCTCACCAAATCACTCCTAAAACATAAATAAAACATAATAAAAATATAATAAAATTAAAATATAATAAAAAACATGAATAAATTCACAATAAATGGGAAAAGCTTATTCCATTCTAAAGGCCAAATCTTTGGCTTTTGCAAATAGCTATAACATACAAGTTTTCAGAATGTACCAGTTTATCCTAGCCAGCCAACAGTTTTCAAAATCTGAATGTCCTGAGCCATACATTTAATTTTAATATATTTTAAATAAGTAGTTAATTACCATGTTTCAAGCCCTAGCTTAGAGGATTGCTAGAAAATCTGCAAAAAGGAATTGCCAATTGTTGCAGTAGGTTGGTCAACATTAGATCAATGTAATGTTTCATGGCACATTAAGTAAAGCGCGCATAAAAGTAATAGAGAAGCTTTTGTTTTATGCAGGAGCAAGAGAAATCTGTTCTGGAAATAATGCCATTCAGGAAGTACAAATATCTTCACCATTCATCTGCAGTCAATGAATCACTTTCAAAGGTCATAAGCCTTCTATATAGTTTGAGTGCTCTCCTCAGCCTCATTTTTCTCATTATTTTTGGTCTTCTCTTTCCCACCCCTAGTTATTTTATTTCTAGAAGGATCTCCCTTTGGTTCCTTTAACCTTTCATTAATCTATAAATATATGTTCCTAGATAACTATACTACCTTCTTCCTTTTCTTGGTGTCAGTACATTGTGTATATCCAAATGGAGGTGAGGTTTTTATTCTGCCAAAGAATAACTACTATTCCTAGACACAACTAATTAATCAATTGATCTATTGGTTATGATAATTGGTATCATATTTAATCAAATATAAGCTGATTACTTTCAAGTCCTCTTTTACTGCTTTCATTATTAGCTTGCCAGCCCAATCTAATATCTCATGGGGAAAAACAATTTATTTCTGGTTGGCCATACTTCTGCTGTGATCACCTGGAACATGTGAACACAAGTGTGTTCCTGGAACAAGTGTGGTCCTAGAGGAAGGAAGCTTTGTAAAGTTCTCTTTAGTCTTTAAGTCTCTTTAGTGCTTTAAGAGACCAAATCTTTATTTAATCAGCATCTTTATCACTCATCGCAGAAGAAAATTATCCAAACTGCCTTTTGAGAACTTTTTTACAGGTATCAAAGGCCATCTCTACCAAAGGCATAACTTCACATGGGCTTTGCAGGATTGTAAAATCACTAGGGACCTTTCCTCTGTGTAATCCTCCTCTGTGTTCTGAGTTCATGAAGCAATTAGTCAATTAAAAGATATTCCAGTTGATGAGTTGTATTTTCATTAAAATCTCTGCCATTAGGTCCCATCATTTTAGGGGAATTTTTTTCTGTGACTTTACTCTGATCAAAAATGAATGTTTTATAAAATTTGATAATATTCTACTTGGTCTTTCTTGAGTGAGCCCAGAGTATGAAAAATTATTTTCATTCATTAAGTTTTTATGTCTTCTTTTCCAGGCAATGAAAAAATACCAACCTCAAAGAAACACAAAATCCCCTAAACAAAAACATCTCAGTCCTTACAGATGACTGTGTTAATTTGTTTTAAAAAATGCCAAACTTTAAATTAGAGTATATCTTCTCTATTAAAAAAAAAAAAAAAAAAAAAAAAAAAAAAAAAAGGTAGTTGAGAGACAGTAAATATGTGATAGCATAATGAAAACAATGCATACCAAGGATGAGGATCTGTGCCAAGAGATCTAGAACTCTGTTCAATGACACAGCTGTTCATCTGTGTGTGGTGTGTTATCTACATCCAAACATGAATCCTTGCCACATTTGACTGGAAAGCACAATCAATTAATCATAATTTGTAAACGCTATTTCAAAGCCTTTATTCAGCAATGTCAGATCCATTTTACAAGAACAAGCCAGCCATATTAATGTAGTACTTGGATTTAGGTATTCTCTCATCAGAAAGGGTTTTATATGAAGCTGTTGATGCCTTGGAAAAATCTTGGAGCGTGTAAGTAGTGTCCTGTTATGTATAGCTTCTAAATCATATTTCAGACCTTGTGGTTAGCTATCACATCACACAAGCAGGAGTAATTATGTCACTGGTAATCTGCCAATTATCTGATCCCAAATTTTGATGGGACTAGCAGGTTTATGTTAAACCTTATTTTAATTATAGTTTGAACTGATTGTATGTGTAGATGGATGGATGAGAAGGATGAAGAAATGGCTGCTTTGCCATGCCTGATCTCAGTTTTAGGCATTGTATATTCAAAAGAGGGAATGCCACTTGTGCCAACTGGTATATGAATTCAGAATAATAATAAATTTTTATACTTGTTTTCAAGGGAAAGATCAATTTCTGTTGTTTCTACATAAAGCCAGACAATCCTAGTAAAGCCTAGAGAAGTTTCTGGAACTCTCTCTTTTTGGGCTCTGCATTTGGTAACTGACAAAGCCCTCCCTCCTGATCTTTCCCAGTAACGTGCAGGTCACCTTGGCATAGAGGTCTCACAGTTACCTCCATGTTTGTAGCTACCCAGCAATAATGCATCCTGCCTTTAATCACAATGAGAATCCCACAGAGACGTAGACATAAAGCAGAAAGGTTCCCATGAGTATCAGGGGCATACAGGACATATTTTTAAAGAGGGACTGAGACGTAGTAGTGTCTCAATGTCTGTAAGGGTTTGGAGAATTTTGTGTTTGTTTTTTGTGTTTGTTTTGTTTTGTGTTTTTGTCATTTCCTTTCCTGTATGTCACTGCAGTAAACTGAACTGCAGCAGGTTGTAATGATACAGGTGTACCTAGAGAATCTCCCATTTCCAGAATGAACTAATTAAAGATAAGCTGAATATATTGCAGTAATCTGTTCCTGTTTGTATAGTGTTTTGGCTAATGTCAGAGAGTAACAGAGCCTGAAATAAAAAGGAGCATATTAAAAATTCATAAAGCAGCTGTGTATTTCTAAAGTAGAGGGTGGGATTTTAGAATTTCAATGAATGCTTGCATCCAGTTGTGATTTGGGACCTGATTTATTCCCTTCAGCCATAGTTCTTTAAATGATGGCTACATTCTGTATGTGATTGAGAATATTAATCTTCAAGGAGTTTATATGCAATATGGGGTAGTTAAAAGAACAATACTCACAGTCCTCTGATATAAGGGCTTTTTATGATTATATGGAACTGCCATCTGAAAGACCAAGCTCATAAAATCATGGCTGTTTATTGTATCTGTGTGCTTTGAAATTGGTGAATCTGTAGCCTTTTGATTTTCTTAAGAATGAGGAATGGTATGTACATTTTAAGGCTAAGTTGATTTCATGTCTATTGAAATTATTAATTATTAATGTAATTATGAACATTAGGAAACTGGAATAAGCAGCCCAAAATATTGAAATGAGAATGCAGTACTTTACAGATTGTCCTGAGATGACCCAACACACAAGTGGAGCCATTATGTTTAATCCTCTCGGATGTAATCATTAGAGAAAAACTTATGACCTTGATATTCTTCTCTTTTGTGTTTCCTCTTGCACATGTAGATGAGAGCTGGAAGGTGTTCTTGTGTGAGAGCTACAGTGCTGAACGTTAAGTAGTTGTGTCTAAAAATATTGTTGAAGAAGTAAAGTTCTTTCAGAAAAAAATTTTAATAGTCTATTTTCGTTAAAATGAAGAAATTAATCTCACATCTGTCACATAAAAATTCCTTTACTGAAGTAAGAGGTACCATGATTCAGAGAGGCAAAATAACTCCATTATTATTAGACATTTATATTTAAAAGTAAATAAGATATAAATAGCAGCGACAGTACGTGGTTGTGTCTGCAAAGGCTATTATGTTGCAACAAGTGAATACATTATTATGGAAAGAAATATCATGAAAGTAAGAAAATAGTATATTTGTAAAAAACCTGATTTTTTTCCAAAGTTCAATTTTAAGACTTTTTTTGCTCCAGTATATTTCCAACAAAACATTATAAATCAATGGAAATATTCAGGAAATTAATCTAAAATAAATGGTAAAACATATTCAAAATTAAATGGAAAATTATATAAAAAATATATTAAGAACTAAAACCCATTCCAGCTGCAGGATTTTTTTGTTTGTTTGTTTTTTCCCTCATGAAATGCAGGAAAAGGAATTACTTTTCATAGTTTTACAGAGGCCAGAAGCTATGGGGAAAAAAAGTAATGTATAATGAATGTAATGAACCAAAATTTTAAAGCTTTTCAGGGTGAGGCCACTGAGCAGCCTGATCTATCTGAATATGTCCCTGATCATTGGCCTAGAGGTCATGTAAAGGCTCCTTCTAACCCAGACTATTCTATGATTGAATACTGTGTTGCACTAAAATTCATGGGAATGCTATTTTTTTCCTGTTAATCAGTCTCAGTATTTTTCAACTAGTTGCAAGTTTTAGGATTTACTTCAGAGAACTATTGCAAAGTTTAATGTTTTTTTACTGTGAACAACACTTACCTCCTGCCAAACTCTCCATAGCAATCTGTTGGCATTTTGTTATAGTCTTCTCCATGCAAAACCTTGCTCATTTATTTTGTCTGAGTGCAGCCTAACTTCAGTACACATCATGCTGCAGAAAGTTAACTCCTCCAAAAATTACTATTTCTCTTAAATATGTTTTTTTTCTGTGTTCTTCCATCTGCTTCCCATATTTGTAACCTATATACATCTAAGCCATTTTAAATACTGCTAGCAATGTCCAAACCTTGGTTATAAAAACTAGTGACTTCAAGTTACAGCATCTGAAGTCAGCACTGCTTGAAACATTGTGTTTTCACATCATTAACACACCATTATTTTGGAGGGGACTTATTAAAATTTCAGGTAGCAAAACCATTCTGTTACCCAGTTCATATAGCTTGATCAAAATTTTCATAGCTTTCACTCTGTTTTTCCTGATCAACTCTACCTTCTTTCAAATAAAATTTACTTATTTATATAGAGCTACATATTAAACCAGGTTTTTCCCTGCATACTTTGTTGCAAGGCAAACATCAAAAAATATCATAGCAATAAGTATAATACAATCTACATCTGATTTTAAAAGCATGTCCTTGGTCATAACTTGTAGTTACCTGAGTCTGGAGTAATTTTACTGGGATGATGCATAATTTCCTGCTCTGGTGGCTTTCATACCTTGGTTGCCAGAGGGAAGTCTGTGTGCAATACACCTCAGATCTGCTCCTGTATCACTGTGTTCCTAAACAGTACCCAACATTACTGAGCAATTCAACTCTGTACACCTTTGGCAAACAGAAAGAATTGATTGTAGGTAACAATATTATACTTCCTTGACTACTGTAAAAAAACCTAAAACCAAAATCAAATCATGTTCTTTTTTTTTTTTTTTTTTTTTTTTTTTTTTTTTTAAGGTTCAGAATTATTGCACTTGGATTTGATTTATTTCAATGAATATTTTCAGCGAAGGGCTATATAATTTTTGTTGAGGGCTATTTTCCACTTTGCAAAGGTACTTCTTGTCAGCTCTATCTGAAAATGCACATTAATGCTCCCCCAGCCCCTGGCTCTTAGGTATATTTACCATGAAGCATCACAGCATGCCATATTAGTGAAGAAAACAAATTGAAGCTGGTTTTCACTCAATTTCAGCTTCTAACATCTCTTGATTACAGTTTTACACATGTTCAAACCAACACTGGTGTCTTTTTGTTTTGTTTTGTTTTAATTAGAAATGTCTGTCCATTTTCTCATGCTCATACTCCAAAGTAAATTTCTGATCAAACATGTTAAAATTCCTTTTGGGTAGAAACTAAGCAAGTAATAATCCTGCCAAAAGCTGATTTTTTTTTTGTTGTTTTTCTGAGTTTGAGAATAATTGAATAAAAAGGAAAATCGTTCTGTTCCTTCAATCAAAGATTTAGTTGGCAGTATGATCAAATAACAGGCTAGCTTGATAAAGTGAGATTAGCCGAGGTATGTGCTCGCTAAAAAAAGAGGTAGAATTAAATGTAAGGTATTATCAAAGTATAATTGTAACACAGTATTAAAAGCTGCTAAATCTTTTGTCAGGGACTGTTTCCCATCCTGCAGACACCAGCACAAAACATTCCAAAAGTTGCAGTACCTGCTATTCAACACTGCAAACACTGGGAAATTCATAAAAACACAACAATTCTCCTTTAGTTCTTGTAAAAAGTTTAACAAGGCAAAATTAATTTGATAAGTAATGAGAAGGATTTTATTTTCAAACATATATTTGTGTGTGAAATTCCCTTTTGAGGATTAAATAGGAGGTAAAAGTTGGGAGCTGGTAGCTGAAGAATGTATTGACTGTGGTGGTGCTAACTAGGAACTTTCGTGGTCTTGCCTTTGGCAAATTCATAAATCACCTGAGACGGTCTACATTAAAGACTAAAAATTTTTAAAAGAACTCAAATTGAAAGAATTCTACATGAACTTCCATTGAGAGGGCACAATGTACTTCTCAACATGAAGATTGTACATACATACACGGATGCCCTTAGCTGACCTACACTTATGCTGAAGGGTTATGAACTTTATGGCAAAGTAAACATCAAGTATGGTGTTCAAGATTTTAAGGAAATGGACTCCAATGTTAAAAACAAAAAGAAAAACCACACTAAATATCCCAGACCCAACTGCCCCCAACCTTAGTAGATAAGGATTTCCTGCTTTCAGATGATGATAAAGGATTCTGAACATTTCTAGTCCCACTCATACTACACTGCCAGGTAGAAGAGCCTGAATGGTGACTAATAGAGTATTTCTGCTCTAAATTCAGACTAGGTTGGGGTTGGTACATTGTGAGCTTGCTGAATTTAGCTTTTTGTGGCGTCAGAACCTGTGACTGGCTTCACCAGCCTTGCTTTGAGTGCTTCCCCACTGACTGTGCAGGTTCATGTGTGGAAGAATTATGTTTGAATCAGTTAATGCTGACTAAGTATGACATCCATGCAGAGAAAACTCTTGAAAGCAAGAAAATGTCAGGTTATGGAACTCATCTTAAAGGCACCTCAGTGCCCACACAACATATTTCCACTGACATGAGTAGACTTCACACCTTCCCCACAGAACTTCCTTCTGCCTCCCAAATATAAGGGATCCCATCCAGCTCATTAATTTCACACTATAGAACCCCCACACTGCAAGCCTTGCTCAACAGTGAGTATTTCATAAAGTTAGTAAGGTCAAAATTATGTGAATGCATGAGATTTTGAAATAAAGAGGAGATGGGGGTGTTAAAATTTTATTTATGCTTCAAATTTGTAGTTCAGAGCTGTCCAACTGACAACAATTTTTTTTTTTTTTTTTTTTTTTAAGATAGAATAACATGCAAGATCTATTTCTAATTCTATATTTTGGACTACCAGCTTGGAGTAAATATTCTGCATTCATGTACCAGGTGATACAGCAGAACAGTTGGTCAAAAGTTTAAATTAGCATCAGTAGTAACTGAGGAATTATTAGGCTAAGGATATGAATTGGAACATGATGGATAGAAACAATGGGCAACTTTTTAAAAGGAAAAAGATACTACTTTGTTTCTGCTGAGTTACTTTTGAAATTATGTCCTGCCTAATGAGAAAGAACATCTAGTGTCATTTGATAAGGCATCCAATTCCTATCTTTTATACACTCTTCTGTAGTATTACTACTTCTTATTGGTGCTACCTGATATCTGAATATGAAGCAATACTTTTTAAAAGCACCTGGTCACATGTATATTCTGCCTAGAGTAGGTAGCTCCCATTAATTTTGAATGAAAATGAGAAATAAAGTAAGCAGTAATGAAATTTTAATCACAGTTGCCTGAATATTTCTGTTGTTTTGTAGGCAGACTGGTTCCTTAGACTCATATTAGCACACCTATTTAGCATCTTCTGCATACAGAGCTTCACCAGGGATAGCAACAGGTTTACAAAATCACTCAGAGAGACACTTGCAAACCACCCTGACTTCAATAGCTTTGAAGTTCTGTTTACTTGTTTTTTTGTAATTGTGGAGATATGCTTAGTTGATAAAGGTGGAAGGGTCAAAGCTGAAGTCCTATTTAGAACTGCCTTTTAAAGGAATTTTTAATTTTTTATTTTTAGTTGCTTGCTTGCTTTACTACTAACAGTTTAGGGAGTGGTTTCTATATTATGTATCTAATTTCAACATCAGTTGCTGTTGATTGCTATTTGTTATAATTCAGGCATTCTGGGCCAGTCACTACGAAGCCAGGTGTACTTGGTAAGACAGAATAGTTGTGAAAGCATCATCCAGAAGGTGTCAATAGCAGTTCCATGTGACTTCAGTAACTCTTAATAGTAGGAAAGTTTTGAATTCCTGATAAAATAAGAGGTTTTATTTTTCCTCCAGTGATTGGAGCCGTGAAAATACTACTCTTAATTGAGTTTTCTTACCAGACTTGATGTGATCTTTATAAGTCTTTGGAAGCAATAGGTAAGAAAATTAATGTTGATATCTGTTATTAAACCTTCTTCTGAGGAAGTCCCATGCAACATCCATGCTGCCATTGACAGTTTTTTAAGGTTTGACAAATGTGTTGAGTGAACTTGTTTGTTCACCACAGGTACAACTGGCACAATTATAAGGAGTGCCTGTTTAAACAAGTATACCACACCCTCCATATCAAGGGTAAAGCCCAGCTCCATTGGGGTTAATCCTTCTAATGTTTCATTGATAATGCTCTTTGTTCCAAAGTGCTTAGACTTTCTGTTTTACTCAAAACAATGTATTGGTGTCACAGTAGCTGGAATATTCACTGGAGTATGCCATCATCATAGAGGCGCCCATTACCATCAATTCAAACTTCCCTTTGTGCCATATTTCGTCGTCAGTTGTCTCATCTCTGAAATTCCCTCCTAGATAAAAACTACTCCTGTGGCTGCTGAGACTTCTGTTAAAATAAGTGTATACCAAAAATGGACAGACAATCATTATTACCACAAAATTAGTTTGTAGAAAGCCATGATTGATTTTTTTTTATATTACTAATACAGTGTTAGAGTGCTTAAGTCTTAATATTCTCCTGATGGTGTTTACTGATGGTTCTTGAAAATTGTTGTTATTATTTGGAGAGTGCCAGAGAGATACAAAGATATCAGGCAAGTTGTTCCTTTTTAGCATTTGTGTATCTGGTGTATTGTGCTTATCCTGATAGCACACAGATATGAGCATCCATGCAAATGCTTTGTTCTCTTTTCTGCAATCCAGCAGTGACTTTCTTTCCCCTTCTAGAAATCTATAGTTTTATCACGATTCTCATAGTATATGGTGTTTCTCTGAAATTTAGTCACCTGGTATTACTGAATAATATGAGCAACTCATCTTAACAAAAAAAGGTATACATTTTCCTTGCATTTGAAAAAACCCAAAAATCTAACCAACCAATCAACCAACCAACCAACCAACCAACCAACCAACCAACCAACCAACCACTCTCTAAGAATGTTAAAAGCATATTTCAAGGTTCAAAACATAGACTGTGAATACAAGGAATAAAATTTATCCTCATCCATTCCTTCATCCAAGGATGTAGGGAAAACTGAGGTGTTAGAACTCTGTTTATCAGAATACCAAAGCACATAATTAGCATTAGGCACAAGTGATGCATACACTGGAGTGCTTCTGTTTAGGTCCATGGTTTTTGATTTGATCAATCAACATTAGTGTATTCATTTTGTGAATAGACACTTAGTCTAAAATACAAAGAAAATTAGTGAAGCAAATAATTCCTACAGTATCCCAGTTTGCTGAAAGAGAGCTAGTTCAGAGGGTTAGTATCTGTGTTTGAAAAAAGCTGGAGTAACTAGCACATTGAACAGCTGTTTCTGGCAACAGGGAAGACACTTAAGCAATTTATATTTGCAATGTTGTTTACATGTGGGACTAATACTCCAGAGCCCAGTATGTGAGCTAAGGAAAGCAAACATGCATCCAATTTGTAAACTTTTAATATGCTTGTTTTACCATAAAAATAGACTTGTAATTAGTTCCCAGGAGTTCTGGTACAATAAGATTAAATCTAATTTCATACAAGATGAACAGAAGATTGTTGCTTCAGCTGAGACTTAGGCAGGCATGCCAAGACCAATAAAATGAATGGGAGTCTTCCTACATGTTTGAATGGCTTTACATTAGAATAAATAGCATTAAATTGAGAGTGACTGACAAGCTTGACACAGATATAGAGCTCTATCACCAGACCAGAGGATTTTTTTGTCCTGTCCTCAGTATCTGAGGTTGCTGTGTTCACATAAGCCTACGTTTTTTACCAGCTAAACAAGACAGGATGATTAACTGTTCTGAGAGAGGGAGAAGAAAAGAAAAAAAGAAGTCTTAAAACTTAAGAAAGTTCTAGATCAAGAAAAGCATTACAGTATATGTCCTTTGATTTCAGTCTTCCTGGACCTAGACTAAAGATCCAGTTCTGTAAAAATTTAATAATTAATTACAGTTATCCCCATATGACTGCTAATATAAACAAAATACCAAAATAAAAAGCAGGCTTGCAAAACTAGTTCCAAATCACAACACAATGTGGTAAGGCTCTGCACACATAAATTAAATTTAAATATTTAAAGCAGTTTTAACAACTCAAAACTAAGTCAAAACTTGAAACTTCAGTCTTTATGAGCATATTTGGTATAAGAAAATAAAATGTCTATGTGGAAGAGCTTGAAGCTTTTTCTGCCATAGGCATTAAAGACAGTTACAGTTTTGGGGTTTTTTTTCTAGTTTCATTTAGATGATCAGCACAGATGTTTCAGAGCTAAATTGTCTTTTTTTGTTGGCAGTATAGGCATGGTCTCATTACATCCTTTTCCCCCTCATCAACAGCTTTAGATATTCAGATCCAATTTTGAGTAACTTCAAGAAAAGCACTAAGTTTTTTTTTTTTGTTTTTTTTTTTTTTGCAATATTCATAATGAGCTCCTAGAAGACGCTGCATGCCTGAGGCCTTTTCAACAAATTCCCTTGGGAAAATATTACAATGTGTCCTTGTATGTATAGATAACACGTGCAAAATATATGAGATGTATATTTCAAAATATACCTGATTCTTACTTCTGCAATATCTGATACAAAAATATTTGATGACCTTTTCTACTCCCAAAAAATATCATATGGATTTTCTCTGCAAATGAGTTACTTTCAGTTTCTCTATGTAAAGTAATTAAATTATTATCAGTTCTGTAATGAGTCCCTCTCTTTCTACTACTTTCCTTTTAATGAATTATTTTGGTGTATATTACTATTCCTTAATATGGCTTTTGAATTTATGGCATGGATGTAAGCTCTCAAACTAACAAGTCCTGTTTGTTACTTTACCTCCTCTTGTAATGGACCCCTCCTACAGAGGGGACATAGAGGGACAAGAATTTCCCAAATGTGACCAGAACAGTTTTATTGCAAGGTCTCTTGCCCTTATGTCTATGCAGTTGGTGATGTTTAATTTCAGAATGGATGGGTTCTTTCTTTCTTTTTAAGTGGTTGGTGAGAAGAGAATGTCTTGTACTAGTTTAATCAAGAAAGATTATTATATAACATCTGTCAGATTGACTCGTACCATATGGGCCCTGGGCCATCTTCTGTAAGAGAACTTACAGAGACATCTCAAAATGTCTGTGAAAATAGAATATATTTTTAGAATTGTAGAATACCTCCTACACTGCCAAATGAACCTGTCAAAAGCGCATCTTGATTTCTTCAGCTCCTACAACTCATGCTTGTTTGCAGTAATGATATTTATTGACCAAAAGTGGGTGGTAGGGTTTTTTTGTATCTGCTTTTGCAGATGTGAAACTAACAGTATGGAAGGGTTTTTAGGGGTTTTTGTTAAGGTTTTTTTTCTCTTTTTTTTTTTTTTTTTTTTTTTTTTTGGTGGGGGAGGGGTTTTCTAAATATTCTGAAGTGATATCTATTTTAATTTTACACGTGAGGAGGAAAGCTAAAATAGACCTAGTAATGAGAAGAATAGAGGAAAACAAAAAGTAACAAAAGAAATGAAAAGCATTTACACAATCTAGTATTGTTGTCAGGATCCAAACACAAGATTATACATACTTGACCCTATTCCTGGTACCAAACTAGATTTTCAGTAACAGTAAGAAGTAAAATTTTGAAAGAGTAATGCTCAGTTTGGGAGTGGCAAAATGCCATCTTGGCACGGAGCTACTAGAGCTGGCTTGAGAAAAGTAATGGAAATAGGAAGTAGGAGTGCAATTCATCTGTCAGGGTTAAAGGGTCTTCAAGGGGGCAGAGGGGACTGGAAGAAAAGGATTTGAGAAATACAGGGAGACTATCTAATGGCTCAGTATGTGGATTTTGGACTTTATATGTTTTATTTACCTGGCTATCTTTGAAGGATAGTGCAGTCCTAGCCTACTTACTGTGGCAGGCACAGAATCTCCTATTGCTGAACAAGCAGGTGTTCTATCTAGTTCCTAAGAAGAAAGTAATCAAGCAGTTGGCTGCTAAAATCATGGCTGCTAGGATATGGAAGATAATGAAGAACTCCAAGCATAATTAAGAACAAACATAAATGAGGTTATAAAGAAAAGGAAAGTGAAGGTCCAGAAATTATTCTAAAAGTGAGTGTTGTCATAAGACTAACAGTAATATGGGTCATTCATTAAGTGAAGTGTTGATGGAAGATCATTTTGTCTGGATGTATGCACTCACACCTTTCTATTTGAGAGAATCACTGTGAGCTGAGAAAGCATCATTCTCATCTTGTAAAGGAATCACCCTATCAGTGGTCTGGAAAAATGTGTCTTGTACTACTCCTGCAGGAGGACTAGGACTAGATTTTTAAAGGCTGTCAGGGCAGGACTATAGATGCTTACTAGCACCATGCATGTACTGGTGTAAAGAGCCACTGTTCAGCCATTAGTTACTCTCCCAGATACCTGGAGTGGAGCTACAGCACACAAGGAGAGGAGTGCACGAGTGTCTGAGCTCTGCCAAATGAGCTAGTATGACAATATGGTGCAGCACGTGTGCCAGCATGCTGGTTTAGCCTCAGGAAGCAGCCTGCCTGTGAATGGAAGCCAATGTGCATGAACTAATAAGGTTTGCATCTCAGCAAGCCCAATGAGTTTGGGATGACACGGTGCTGATATGACTACAGTGTGGACCATCCTCCTTTTTGCACTATGGATGTATCATTTTTCTCCATCCACTGGCATCTGCTTCTACCTAACATCCCAGCTGTTCAGAGCCTGAGTTCAAGATACAGCCCTGAAGGTGCTACAGGATTTTAAAATAGTAGAGAGAGCATCTCATAGCATTTTTCAGGACATACCTGATACCTGCAGTAAGCCATAAATAAGTGAGTCACATACCCTTGTATTTTGGCATAAAATCTCATTCTGAGGCCTCTCACTAGGCACAAACATGACAGCTCTCCAGAGCTGTGTAGCTCTGAGTAGGAATATGGAAAATGCCATTAACAAGCAAATGTACCAACACTTGCTCCAAAAATGCATGTCTTTATAGATGGACACTGAAAGTGTGGGTGGAGGGAGGGAAGACTGTAATCTTGGTGAGTGCAACTGGGAGTTGTTTAGGATTATGATGTTTACTGCCTCTTCACTTACTGTTCCTCTCCATGTAGCTGCCCAAGTAATCCAGTCTTCAGGGACTAGAAATACTTGAATTGTGTTTCATCAGTTCTTACCCAAGAGCCAGAAACTAACAGTTGAGCAACTTTTTGAATTGTATCCTAATGTGACAGACCATGCTTGTTTGAGAGCTATGCCCTCAAACATTGGCCTTTAATTACTGGCACTTAGCACTGAAATGCAGTGAGGGAGCAACATTCTCAATTCAGGCAGCACTCTCCCTTCAAAAGCTGCAATAAAAAGCTGAAGGGTCCTCCCTACAACTTCCAGGAAAGGTCTTTGCCCACCTGTGGGAGTGCTTACTGCCATTCTCTGGAGCAAACACTGAGGAGCCATGTGATGAAGTGCTTGCCATCAGGAAGCAAATTCAGGCAAGAGTTTATGCAGCTGAGGCTACCAAAACACAATGGGCAGAAGCAACAGCAGCAGACCATTGACTCAGTGAAAAGAATGGAGAGTTAGTTTAGGATGCCACTGCATCAAAGCTGTAATTGCCTGAAAGCAAAGGTTCATTTAGCCTGTGCTAAATACATGTTTGGCTGCAAACAACAATGGCATGATCTCTGAATTACTGAGTGAGCTGATAATATTTTAAGATGCTTTTGGAAGTGGTCATGGTGCAACTGCCAGATGGTAGAAGGGCAGCATGGCTCCCATCAAAACACAGCTGAAAGTTGTTAGGACAGTGCATTTCTGTGAGATGCCACTTACAAGGCAAGAGGAATTCAACTGCTGGTTACAGGCTGCTAAGGGCTCAGAGACACCACCCAAACTTACCTCAGCACAACTACTTAATATAACTTATTTAACTTATATAACTTATAACTTAATTTTTGATCCTCATGTTTGGCTAAAATTCTCTTCAACATTTTTCTTTGTGGCTAAGGGACTTCAACTTTGTCATTGCTCTGCCTTTGATGTTCAACCTACCATCTGTGAGAAGATGAGATTTATGAGTTCTGCATGTGTCCTAGCTTTCAGGAAATTTACATAATGTAGATTTTTACATTTGAGATCAATAGGGAAGTGCAGATCAATTAATATGTAATACATGTAATGCAGCCATGGCTCTTGACTTGGCAAATTAGGCAAGTGATCCTTCCTGTGCATAGAATGGAGCATGCTACTTGCAAAAATCTGCTAAAAATCAGGAACCTAAGTGGATAGGTACTGTGCCACCCAAACAAGCAGTTGTCTATAAAATCACCTAAAAATCTGATCCCTGCTTCCTGTCACTCAAAGTGTCACTACCACTACACATGAGCTAGTGCAGGCAGTCGTTTCTAAGGTGTGCTTTTTAAAAGCACTTGATACCCCCAACTGGCATAACTGGTTGCATGTAGGCAAGAGCATTACATGTCTGAGCTTCCACTGTAGAAGGTCTTGGCCATTACCCAGTGCAACAGGAGACAACAGATCCTGCTGATGGGAAACGTGCTGCCAGTATGGAGCATTTCAGAGGGCCTAATGTCAATTTTGCATTGATCTTCAGAGAAAGAAAAGAGATTGGTAGGAGACCTACAGTGCTCAGATGAGGACAAGAAGCAGCATCACAATGCTGACATGTGACATGTGCTCGGGATAACATATGCTGCTCCTCAGCAGAGATTTGTAGCTTGGATACAATGCCATGCTAATATGTGATTGCCAGAGAACTTGGAGTACAGGCAAAAGTCATTTGAGTACATCTATACCTACCACATAGTCACACAGAATGCATCCAAAGTTACTTTATACATTTTTGTTGCAGATATATGGAATTTTGGTGCATCTTTATTGTTTCATTAAATACAAAGACAGCATCCGCTTTGAACATAGCGGGAAGAAAGTATTGCAGGCTAGACCAACTGAAAATCTGATAGCAGCTTTTGAAGGCAGTTGCTGCCTTTGAGGTAGCATTCCAAAAGGCAGGTTATTGACTGATAGGCAATTACAAGGTTTTGATTTATTTTCACAAGGAAGATTTGAATACAAATATAAATATTGCCAAAGCAGATTGCATAAATGGCAGACTGCTTATATAACTCTGGATATGTGTCATAGGCAAGCATTTATAGAAATTCAGCAAGTTTCCTTCATTAAGTCCAGATTAATTCTTGCTGATCTCCAGCTTTGGCTGCTTCAGATCCAACCGAAAATGAGTCTGCAAAAATGTGTATTTTCTCATGTCAGTTTGAAAGCTTCTGAACCATTGATCAAACAGCTTTGGAAGATCTTAAAACACGCAGCAAAGGGAAAACAGTCACGTGTATTTCTTGAGCATAAATTGGCAGGAGGGAAAGGTCATTCTATTGACAGGCTGCAAACAAAGGGCACTTCTTTTTCTGGCAGCTGCAAACAAAACTCATCGTTTCCTCAGAAGTGTAATATTTGTGAGCTCAAAAATGAATTACAATAGTGGAAAAAAGTCAAGAAATGGCTCAGCCTGCCCAGGACACAGAAGATGTCCCCTGTGCTTATTGTCCCTACTTTTCCTGATTCAATATCTCCCAGGAGAATGGTGAGGCACCTGCTAAGTAAAATTAAGAGACAAAAACCACCAAACTGAGCAGCCAAATACCTTTAATCTGTTGGCTACCAGTACAGAACTTCCTTGGAAACCAACAACTTAGGATAAGAATAGGAGGCTACTAACAAAATGTGGGTATCCTGAAATAATGGTATTTGCAAACACAACATAGCTTTGAGAAATAGAGCTTATAGCAAAATAGCTTACAGCTATTGTTTTAGGCTAAAGCCCTGATAATGCCAACACTCCATCCATTAGTATTTTGACTATTTTCCTGTGGGGGAAAAAAAAAAAACAAACAACTCTTAAAATTTGCTCAAGACGAACAACTTATTAGTTGTATAGTGATAATGGATATGATGCCTAAAATGTGTCTATCAAAGGCATACAATGCTGAATGATGTCTTAGAGAATTTTATTAGTCTTGGCAGTGGCCTATGATAAGATTGTGTCTATATTTACTGAGATCATCTTGGCTTTTATGTTGCATAAGTTAAAAAAATATTTGCTATGCAGTAGCATTAAATAATTATTGTGAAAGATTGGCTTTTGCTAATTTAGAGGTAAAAATAAGCATGTTTGCATTCTTTCTCCTAAGTGGAACAGAAAACTGAAACTTGCTGGTTTTCAACAGCATAATATTAACACTTATTTTGCTAGGTTCTGATTTTGGGATCTCTATTTTATTATGTATCATGGGGCACCACTTCAGCTGTGTTCTCTGCTTTTAGTCAGTTACATCACATCAACTTTTGTACAATATTAATTTTATTTCTTAGCTTTGTCACAGCTCCAATAAGACAATGAGAAAATGAATCAGGTTTTACATTGTCAATAATCAAAGCACTTATTCCATTTTCCTTATGTACTGCACGATTAAAACAGTGTAATTAGAGGCAAACCAACAATTTCTGTTATGCCTAGGGTGTCAAGGGGATGGTCCATTATCATTATATGTGAGTCAGTAAAACATCAGTCTTGCTTTCCACATCTCCAAAGTAGTATTGGCTTTGCTGCCAATTAGGAAAGACTTTTTTATCTATAAATCTGGCAAATTATAGTTAAAAGAAAAAAGCACAGATGGCAATAGATATGGAATTCTAATTTTCAGAACAGAATCAACAAATTTGAACACAAGCCTTGCAAATGCAATATTAAAAAAAAAAAAAGTAATTTATTACATGAATATCAAGAGGCACCAGTTTTGTAAAGTTCACATTATCTTTTTTAAAAGTATATATTTCTAATATTTTATGTAAGAAAAAGGAAGTTTTCTTAAGCAAAAAAGTTTCTTTTTTATATTATTCTCAACTTCAGATAAGTGAAGTGCAATTTCCAGTGCAAAGACTACAATAACTACCATACTGGTCTCTTGGTATATTAGGAAAGTAAAACACAGATTTGGGAGGCTGTTCATCCCTCAAAATTTACTCATTTCCTTACCAGCTGCATGATCAAACTGAAAAACTCTAAATACTAATGAGAAAGTTGTCTGTAAATTTGGTACTACCCATAAGAATTTGGAGATTCTTTCAGTGGGCAGGATATTAAAGACTCAGTTCAAGTTAAAGTTAATACATCATTTGTCACACAGAGAGTTTCTATTAAAAATTTCAGACCTACATCATTATGCACCATCTCACCATCATTATGTTCTTCATGGCTGACTAAAGTTAGCAAAGACATGCTAATAATCAGAGAGATATTACTGATGAGAATTGTTAATGCTTCCTTTCATACTGACCATGCTCAAGCATGCAATGATTATACCTTCCTCTCAGCTCTCTTTGGGTACCAGCAGGTTCCCAAATCATTGTCCTGCCTAGTACTTGTTCCCTTCACAGAGGTGTCTCAAATGGTGTTGGAAAGCTAAGTATGGACACCTACTGAGACTTCATTTTATTTTGTCTTAATCAGACTGTACAGACTAAGAGAATATTAGGCTTGATGGAAGGTCTTCTCACAGTAAACATCAGAAGTAATTGTCCTGATTTTTTGTGTCTTCACACCATTGACTGTAATGTATATCTGGCTTAAACAGGTGTGTTTCAGGTATTTCACTTTGATAGGGGATTCCAGATGGCTAGAGAATTGATTTGTTCTTTGAACTCTCCCCAGGAGAACTGCCTGTACTCTCTTTTGACCGTTCTCATTTTATGTGTTATACAAAAAACTCAAGGGGATTCCTATTTTCATAGTGAGTTTAAGCTCTTCAGTGTTTTTTCTTTAAACACAAATTCTCACTTTTTCATTCCTTTGCCATATCTGAGAGCAAGGGACAGTTCAGTCCAAAAAGAGAAGTTTGTGGTAGAAAGGAATATTGGGGAGTAAATATATGTTTTTGCCCTGTCCTTTGACAGCACATTAGCTTTTACCTAAACACTGAGTTTTACTTACAAGGTAAGGGAGGAGTTGCTTTTAAGATGTTCATTCTGAGTGTGACTACAGCCCTGGGAAAGCTAGAAAAAATCCAAGGCAATTGATCAGTGACAGCTGCAGACTTCAGTCAACACACCTAAAAAACAAGTTTTCTCTCTCTGATTAGGGATTTCATAGTTTGTGCCACTCTAGCATCTGAAAAATGATGGAGTAACTCCTGCTTTATATCTGTGTTGAATTCAGTCATATGCAGTGGCAGGAATTTCTTATGTGAGTTATCCTACCATTGGGAAGTGTAGCCCTTCAAGGCCTGAATCTCATATCTCCAGGGCATGATGCCCTGATTTTTCAGATTAGCATTTAATTCATTCTTTTCCTTCTTATTTTGATTACTAATCCCCACAATATAAACATTCATCCAAAACAAATGTATATATAAAACACTATATATATATATATATATATATATATATATATATATATATATATATATATATATATATATATAATACAAAGTATTTGCTTGCTTTGGTCCAAATAGTTCAAGTGTAAATTTCTTGACAAAGCTTTGGTGTGAAAAAAGCATTGTGATTAATATGAAAACTTGTAAGTGAAATAACCACTACAGTGCTCACTCTCAAATCTCACCACAGCAGAAAAACTCACATATGCTGTTAAAATTATGGATGTGAATGGTAATGCTAAGCCTATAATACAGTAAAGGATATTTAAAGAACTATATGTACGTTCAATGATCTGTAAAGGACTTTTAGAGTTAAAAGTGCACATCCTTCATAACTCCCTTCAACCCTGAAACACTGCAAATATTTCACAGAAATAGATATTTCCTTGTACACATTGAAAATTTTGTAAAGGTATCCAAAAGATAAGTGCTGCTTGAATTTCAAGTGTCTTCCAGGATTCTTGTCCAAATATTTTAAAGTTTTTAAAGGTCAGATATGGTGTTTGCACAATATATGTAATTTTAACATGGTTTCTCAGACACATATAAATACAGAGAATGTTTCTAATTTGTATTACTTAGAAAGTGATTAATTGTCCCATTCATATTGTTTAGAGTATGGGAAATGCTTGTTCCAAACTATGAAGGGAAATGCCATAAATCAGGGAATGCTAACAATAAAGAAATCTTGATACTTATAAATATTGTAAACAGAAAGAAAGTCAGCCAAAAGTAAAAAGACTATGACAATATAAATAAATGTTGCCTTGGGAGTAGAACAGCATTTTACCAGTGGAATTAAATCAGTGGTCTATATAATCCTGTGTCTGGCAGTGAGCAATATTTGGGACAGGATGTTAGAAAAAAACCTCCAAAATGAAGAAATGCAACTCATCTCTCAGTAGAAGCAATCCCTTCCCTACTCCAGAAAAATTCTGATTAATTTGGTCATGAGTGTCTATATGCAATGTTTTTCAGAGTTGTCGGCTAATTATCAGAAGACATGCTTATTAATCATTCAAATACCTTCAAAATTCTTTCACAGCTCTTGGCTGATTTTTTTTCTTCCATTACACTGCTTCATTTGGTATAGTATAAGAGATATAGCCTGCTGTCAAATTTTAATTTGTTAGCTCATAATTCAATATTTTCCTTTTTCCCCCCCCATTTTTATACCAAGTATAGACACATTCCCTTCTCATAACCCTTCATAACCTTCTTTTTTTCTATTACTTGTATATAACTAATGCCTCCTTGATTTCTCTTTCCTCAATGATGTAGCCTTACAATTCTCCTAACCAATCAGACTCTCCTCACCTATTTTCATTTCACAGTGGTGTTTACAATGATAAAGTTCACTCTCAGTGCAATATGCATTAGTGTTTTCTAGAAATTTAGAAATGCATTCCATTGATTTGCTATTATCAAGCATAGCTTTTCCCTGAGCTTTCTACAGGCATGATGCTGGTAATTTAAAACATGAAAATAAATATTCATATTTTATTTGAAGTCTTCCCACTGTATATATTAATTTACAAGCATTTTATTTTGCTATTCATATGGCTCTTTTTAATTTTGTGAGATCTTCTGACTAGTTCTCTTGCCTAGATGCCATAAATTGTCTTTTCAAGATCATTAATTAAATATATGTAAATGCACATGCTAATAATATGTTGAAATATTTTGTTAACATTATTATTGTTTTGAAGTTGCTACTTATATCTAAGGGATTTTTTTACTTTCATTTTTTGTCTTTTACACAGGTTCATTCAATTAATTTTTTTAAATAATAGCTGATCAGATGGAAATAATTAGAAACTAAATAAAACAAACTAAGTTTTCCTTTATCTTTGACAACCTACATTTCACTAAATTATTCCAGACAGTAAAGCTGGGGAGGGTTATCCACTTATTCGTATTTGTTTTCCACTTTATTTTCTCTGTTAAAGATAAATTCTTTACCTTGAGGCTGCTCTCAGTGTAAGGCCAGGAAAGCAAATATTCTTAGAGTAACCTCAGACATGTAGAACAGTTCATATGTGTACAAAGATACTTCAGAAAGAAGGAGTGCTCTCATCACAGTCTCATGTGATGTTTAGGTTTCCGTGTGTAAGGTATATCAGTTCAGATCCATTATTTTAATTTCTGATAGGTGTTTTGGTTTTTTGGTTGGGTTTCTTTGTGAGTGTTTTGTTTGTTTGTTTGTTTGTTTTTTTGTTTTTTTTGGTTTTTTTTGGCGGGGGGAGTTGTTTTTTTTTCTTTTGTTGGTTGGTTGGTCGGTCGGTTGGTTGGTTGGTTGGTTGGGGTGGTTTTTTTTGCTATAGTGCGTGCTCTGTGTTGGGAAGGAAAATAAATTCATACATAAATTCATACTATGAGAAACTTTATACTTTTATGTAATACAAAACACAACGCCCTGCATTTTTTAACTTTTTAAAGCCTAGCTTAGGTCTTCTAATAGGACTTCTAAACGAGAGCAATGAAATTAAAAGTTGAGGGGTATAAGTGTTGAACAAAAGAAGACTAAGTGAAAAATTCATTAAATTATAGGGCAGTGGAGGGTTACACAGTGCTTTGCATAGTTCTCACTGAGGGAATACTGTGCAGCTGAGGTCAGCTGAAGTACTGAAGTACATTCAAACAGGAAGGAGCTGAAAGAAGATATCTCCACCAAAGGATGTTCAGTTTTGGGATGTGTTTCTCTGTTAATCCACTGGAGCTGGAAGTCACTGGCCTCCAGATCACTCTATTTTTTACCCACTTGCATACTTTGTATTATCCAAGAGAAATATCCATTTTGTTTTGATTGGAGAGAGTGGAGTATCTAAATCCTGTTTGAAGTTGTATGTTTATTACACAAACACTACACAGTGCTACACAATAATTACTTTAGAAACTAAATATTAGGTAGTAGTAGGTTAAGATAATTTTCAAAACATAAGAAAAGCAAAGCAGAATCTTGCTTTCACCTGTTTATGCTCTTCTTTTAATTTGTTTAAGTTTTATATTTTTTCAGCATGAAAATACATAAGCACAATTTGTTCCTATTAACTTTTAGAATGTTTTACTTCTACTGGACATAAATTTCTCAGCTTGAACTGTCCTAGGGGTTTTGGTAGCAAGAGTTCCATGGGGAAAATCTGTTTAAACAACACTGCTATTTATGTATTTACTTATTCTATGTACATTCACAGAAGAAAAATTTATCTCTGTTTTCACCTTAAAGAAAGCTTTTCCATTATTGTTTACACAAAGTCCTATTTCTTCCACTAAATTAAATTTATAGTTTTCATTAAATATATATTGTTACAAATACTATCATTTTCTGCTGAAGTGTAAGGCATATTTCTTTGATCATACCTTCTCTTGTACAAAAATATAGCAGTGGATATATTCAACTTACTCTCCACCTCAAAGAAAACTACCCAAGGGAAGAATTATACTGCTTACATAATTTTCTGTAGAGACTGAGAGAAAACAAGCTGCATATGACATATGAGAGTTAGAGTGCTGAATGCAGAACTGGATAGCAGTAATAAGAATCTATGCAGATCATAATAGGGAGACAAACTTCTTATTTCACTTAATCATTTACTTAGCTCAAAGATACCATGCTTTCAAAAGGTGTGAGGAACAAAGCGTTATTCCTCAGCATTATGTGAACAGTTTCATATCCAGGGAGTTTTAAGGCAATGTTTGTTAATGCTTGTATGCTCCATTTCAGCAGAGCTGAAGTTACTTTATGATAAAACCCTAACATGCTGCTTGTTTTTTTTTTTTTTTTTTTCTGGGAGGACACATTTCCAATACATCTGCCAACACCTGAAAGCTCCAAAGTCACAGGCGTTAAGACTCCATCTGTTAGATATATACTTCACTAAATTTATGCTTAAACTATTTCAACTGAATAATTATTTGAAAATACTTTTCAGTGGCCTAAGTTCTTGATTCTAAAAACCTGTGTTTACTGTGGGATCAGCAAGACAGATGAAAGTATTTTAAAGCACTTACTTAAAGACAGAGTGGCCTCATGAATCTTTTACGCATGTGGTGGCTTCTGATATGTGGTGGCTCCAGGGGATTCCTGACATTCAGTGTGTCCGGGAGTGTCTCCAAATTTGAAAGGCATATGCAGGAGGAAGGCAGAAGATGTGAATATATATCAGCTGATATATGTAGAATATGTCAGCAAAATATAAAAATAGAGCAAGAAAATAACTCACTGACACTTGATATAATGGCTATTTATGGGATACACCTTTATCTTCAAAAAAAATTGCTTTTGCTGGACTTCTAGACAAAAATATCCGCGATATAGAAAAACATTTCCATGGGACATAAGACTTGTTACTCTAGATGTAGGCATAAAAATGACAGAGCCCTGGGGGCACTCCCAGTCCTGCATGTCCCTGCCAGCCACCAGGGCTCCCCATGACACAGGACCCCATGCCAGCACCTGGAGCCATCAACTCCTGCCCCAGAAACGCTGCAGCAAAGCCATTCTGCAGCTTACCATGGCCCTGCCCAGCCATGGGCCTGTGTCCCAGCCCAGCCTTGACACATTCCCCTAGAGGTTCCCCATGGTGCCCAGGTCTGGGGCTGCCCCAGGGGCTCGTGGCTGCCTGCTGCTGGCTGGTGGGTGTCTCACATCCTGCTTTCCAGGCTGGGCCAGTGGACTCCCATAAGCATCCATTGATGGCCCACAGAGCCACCAGGCCTCACATAGTGCTCTGACTATGTATCAAACCATCTTTACAATGAACCCTTCATGGCTCAGAGTTAGGGCAGTTCAGTATCTATTATCACAGGATAACATTGGGCTGGAAGGGAATTCAAAGATCACATAGTTCCAACCACTTCGCCATGGGCAGACATCTTCCACTAGACCAGGTTGCTCAAAGCCCTGACCATCTGGGCCTTGGATACTAACAGGGATGGGGAATGGAGAGGGATATTAGTTAGGCTGGAGTGTTTTTCAAATGCCTAGTTGCTATTTTTGCCTTAAAACCTTCAGAAGGTAAGTAAGGGCGAGGAGCTGTTACTGAGGAGGACTGAGGGAATGGGGCTGGCCATGGAGACAGAGATCTCCACTCCCCAGCTGGGAGGCAGAGCTGTGGGTAACCTCAGGCTGTGCCAGCAGCTTCTGTGATTCCTCCAGACATACCTCAACCTTTTTTCAGGGAAGTTACTTGCTCTCCATGTAAGGGGAGAGATGCAAATCTAATGCAAATTAAATGGCTCCTACTGCAGGTCGTAATTTAGGCACAGCTGCATGCAGCAGTACAGACTGTACCACAGGCTTGCACAGCTAAACCAGCATGCTCCCCTTGTGTGTGTATCTTAATTTCCAGTTGCTAAAATTAAGGCAATATCTTTTTTCCCATTAACCTCTCTTGCCTAAGGAAGGGAGGCCTCTGTGGCAAGATTTTTTCCCACTGTTACTCAGGAAACATATTTTCAAATTGGGCATCTACATGGTAATGGGCTATAAAATACAGGTATAATTTAATCAATGTTGGCTATTCCTAACTGATGCTGGAACCAGTCTAACTGGAGTGCTACAGCAGAAGGGATGCTGACTCACAGGGACATTTGAAGGAGCAGATATTAATTGACTTCTTGCACACCTTGCCTGAAGTAAAGCTGAAAACTGTGATAATACATCAAGTTGCTGAACCCAATCTCAGCAATAGGTCTGGATTTTGGTCACGACAATGCCATGCACTATAGTGCTTGCTGAGCTTATCTAGTTAAAGCTTACAGTTTCCTCTAGACTTCAATTGAATCACCTACTTCATGTCAAAGTTCAGTTGCCTCAGTTAGGACTTCAGAAAGTCTTAGACTAAGTCACCAGTTGGATCTAAATCCGACTCAAAAAGCTCACTGACTAGTAGTGTCTTGGGATAGACCCTAAAAAATTTAAAGAATGGGAGAAATGAGAATTGTCAAAATCAATGACATTAATACATTGGAATCTATCCTGCAAATTCTAGGCTTCTCCTACTCATTTGTCTTGCTACCCATTTAATTTCTCTGAAACAATTATTTACCTCATTAATTTCAGATTATTATGTTGTTCTTAAATTGAAGCACACCAGCATTTTCTTTGAAATGTCTCAGTTGTCCTTGCATTTCACCTCCTGTCTCACCAGTTGAGAGGGAGGGGGGAAGATGCAGAAAGAGGCATATGAAGTTAATAACATGCTAGAATGCATGTTAAAATGTTCATACCTTTATGGTAAATGTTTTAATTGTCTTGGTATCTGAAATTTTCTCACAGGATGGAGCTAACAATGAAATTTAAATATATATATATGTGGTGTTATTATACTGAAGAAGGGTTTACATTTACAGAAAGATAGTAACATGGATAAAAATAACTGTATTTTTAAAAAAAACATAAAATTAAATGAAGCATTGATGCATTTTGGATTTTCAACATTTTTAAAGAGATTGTTCACTTGCTTGCTTAGCCTTGCAGTTTATGTAATTCACCACTTTTAATTTAAAGCAAGAAGAAAAAATGCCAGTGAAATAGCAGCCATTTTTAACAAAGGCCTAATGTTTCTATAATCTGAGTACTTGTCTAAATTGTTAAACTGCTGTACAACAGACCTTCCAGCTAATGCACTGTACATAGAATGACAGTAAAAAAAGAAGTAATTTTTTGTTGCGTTGGATAATCACTTTAAATGATTTGCTGATGAAAGATCCTGTCTGAAATGCTATACTTCCCACAAAATACTGCATATAAACAGATCACTATATTTGAAAGACATTGCACCACTCTAATTCTGTTTTCAGAATGGATAAATTAGTTTTGTCCATCATATTTAACTTTAATTCCTTTAGTACAAAATGAACCTTCCTCACTTGGCAGACACTTATACTTCATCTTAATTTGGCTATTTTATAAAGCTTTTGTTGATTTCACTTCTAATACTTTGCCGTCTTTTAATGGAGACAGATTGTATTTCATATTTATTTCACACTGGACAAAAAGTAGCACTGCAATAAGAAGCATTTGTATTATACTTGACTGAAAACTACAAAATGTGTATGATAAATCCATACGAAACAATAATGTTTATTCAGTGAATTATTGGCCCATATTTTTCCAGGTGGATAACAGCTTTAAGTTACTAAAAACCTGTTCTGATTAGCACTGTATGTCTGAGGTTTTAATAGTGATTTAGGCCTGCAATTAATGTAAAACTGAGAACACAGAAATGCAGCACAAGGAATGTGAAATTGCAATTTTATTTTGTAATAAAGCAAAAAAAAACAAAACAAAAAAAAAAAACAACCACAGGTTAAAGAATATCCATCTTGGGAAGCATGCAGAAATTAAACATGACTGTAAGCAATAGGTTCTGACTTTGAAGTTGGACCCAGTTTATGAGTTGAGTGGACCAGTAGACCAGATGATCACCAGAGACCCTTCTCACCTCAGTTATTCTGTGCTAATATGACTGTGCATTAATATGTCTCAAATATCCATGAGAATAGATGGAATTACAGCAACACAATACAAGGCAAGTAATGATGCAAGTTATGTACTGGTAATGAGCATGTTATTCTGTCAGGGGAGTAAACCTGTCTTCTCAGGATGTAGTTTAATCTTATGTGTACTGTTAAGAAGGTGCCTGGATTGAATTGAAGGAAACATCAGGTTAATTACATATTGAAGTGACTGCGTTAAATCATGTTAAAATTAGGAATTCCTCAGTATCATTATTTCTAATTTTGCATAGATCATGTTAAAATTAGAAATTCATTAGTATAATTATTTGTAATTTTGCTTTGGCACCTAAAGAACCACCACACATTAAGAAACCCTAAGTGTTGAATGTATGTATTACCTGCTCCTCCAGTAATTTTTGACTATCCCTTAACAGTACCTGAGTAATGATTTTCCTAAAAACATAGAGACTGAAATCCCTTCAGTTTGTGATAAATATTATGAAATCAACTCATACAGAAAAAAAGTATCCATAAAAACTATAATCAGTAGGGAATGGAATAAATTGACAAAGGATCAGATCCAAAGTACAACAGATGTGACTTTCATAAGCCTAAGTACAACACTGCACTTCAATAATAAGTAATACACATATTTTGATGAGATGCAGTATATTTTAGCACACAGTTTAATAGCTGACACTGCCTTTGTCTGGTCCAGCATGAAAGTGGAGGGACAAAGGTGCAAAGAAGCATGTGAGATACTGAGAACGCTGCACAACCTCTTTCTCATGTTTCCATCCTGCAGTGCTGCTGTCGTTCCTCCCTTCTGCCTTATGTATGTACTCTCTTGCTCGTGCATCACAGCTGTTCACCTCTTCTCACTGGCAGTGGCCAACACAGACCCACAGTGCTCAACTGGCAACAATTCCTTGAACTCTTCCAAGACATCCATGCATTTTTTCTGCCATGCTGTAGCTCCACACAACAGCTACATGGGCATTTATACATTATTTGCTATGCTGGTTGCATAGATCAGTGCTGCAGAGCCCTGCCAACTCATATTTCAACAACCAATGTATGCACCTGTCATTCTATTTGCTGACCTGAACTGAACCAGGAATACTGGTGCAGACTTTGCAGCAGTAGGATGTGCCCTCTCTCCATCATGTATGTCCATACAGCCTGATGGCATCCATATATCAGTGTTAGTCACACTGTTCCATAGGTTTTTTATTCCAGATACCCCATGATCTGTGTGCCTGCCAGAGACCACATAGTCTTCCAGATGCAGAAACTCATTGTATCAGTGTAGGCATGGTCAATCAGGATGTTTCTGAAATGAGTGAATTTACAGACAGCAGACAGTTCACCTCCAGCTATGGTTATGGCAAGCATTAACATAGCTTTTTTCCCCAGAGCTGACCAGCTAATTGACACATACTCTTAGTTTCTGTCTTGTTTATGGCTTATTCAAAACAAGCTGCAGAAAAATATAAAAATTCACCTGCAGCTGGAAATCCTCCTTAGGATTCATCACCAGTGCAGATTATTGTGGGAAAAAAATCACAGATGTTTGTTTGACAACAACTCTAAATCTAGAAAGCTTGAGCAATTTCCCAGCAGGCAGGAAAGATTCCAAAGCTTACTTGGAGCTGTGGTTACACTGCCCTGTCCAATACATTTGAGTAGAACAACCTGAATATTAGTCCAGAAATGTTTCCAAGTTTCTTTCTATTTATGGCGAGGAAATGTTTGGCTAGGGCTCAGTTGATCCTGACTGCAGTGACTAAGCACCATTAAGAAGTTCTCAGGAAAGCTAAGCATGCTTCTTGGACTTCAAAGTCTGGATTGACTGACTTTCAAAAGCTTTAGTACTGTTAGAGGCCAAGCAGGGATCTTGAGGTCACTTCTGATGATCCATTTCTTATATATGCTGAGTATTGCAATAATCACCATGGTGTGCAAATCCTCTGCAGCCTTCTCTGGACACAACCAGTAACACTTTTGGGGCTCATGTACAACTAAGACAAACCATGTGTGAACCTTTCACTTCATTACCTATCCACTGCTCTTGATTATTCCAACAAATATTAGAATATACTATGATTGGGTGGGCTTTTACTCATTCTGGCTCATGCAGGACTACAATAATTCCTTTTTTCTTCAAGGTAACACTAGTGATACATCACTCCACAAAAGCAAACAAACAACCTCCCCAAAACCAATCAAGAAGGCTCATAAGCACAGTGATAACTACACCCTACAGTGATCTGTAAAGTTATTATGAATATCTTGAGGCAAAAGACCCAACAAGTCTGTCAGACCTACACTGATGGTCTGTGGGATCACACTGATATATAGGACAACACTTCATGCCCCATTGTCTCAGATATCTATGAGGAACAGTGGCTGTTTATGTGGTATCTGTAGAATATCAATGAAGAAATGAGCAAGTGATCCCCTCTCTCAATTTTGAGCAGCCTTATATAACAAGATCAGTAAGAAATGACAGGCAAAGAAAACCTAAGCCATGTGGATGCAGTTGAATTCACTTAGCGGGGATTTCCACAGCACTGCTGGGGCCTAAGAAACTCGTGAACATTTAACACTGGCTCTGTCCCAGCTGGACTCTGTTGCAGTTGAGTACAGCACTGTTGCACACGAGCTGGGTCTGACTGCTTCTTGTCCACCTGTGCAAGATACCGGACTTGGGACTGGGGTATAAAACTGGCAAGTGATTTCTGACACTGCAGGCCAGAAGGTCTGAGTGGGCAACATGTAGGAAGTTAAGCAGAATGGCCTTGTTTGTAAAACAGGATGTGGTTATTGTGTAAGTGCTGAAGGGCCTAAAGAAGCTCTCAAATACAGATAAATCCTGAGAGATAAAGAGGATGTTCACTGAACCATGATATTAAAAAGCCTGTTACTGTTCCAACTGATGTCCCAGTGAACCCAACAAATTTTTTCACTAATTCACTGGATAAAATTATTTAAAACATTTTTTACAGGAAGAGCGGAAGTCCTGAAAAACACTGATTCCTTGAATGGCCTCAACCTGAAAGAGTGATGGAGAAGAACTGGCCTTGGTCCAACCTAGCGTATGTTGTATCACTTGCCTCAATGTTTGCAAGTATTAATACAATGTTGCAAAATGAATAAGGTCTTCCTCTTAGGTGCTAATGTAAACTGAAAATCTAATCCAATCTTTCCCCTAAAAATGTAGTCCAAATAAAGACTGCACTCACAGGCCAAGTATATAGAAAGTAAGAAAGACACTGCAGTATACAAAAAGGGGTCTTTTAACGTCCTTTAATTTGTCACCCAGTTCTGAGGGTGTTGTTGCTGTGATTAATATTCCTATAACAAATCAGGGTAGTTGTGCTGTCATAGCTGTATCTAGGAGTGTCTGCAGAGCCTAGCCCACAACATGCTGAACAGGAGGACTCAAAGGGACCATAACTTACATTCCTGAAGTTATACATGTACCTGTCTTTACCTGTAACAGTTTATATTTACCATTCAAACATGGCCAAATTCTACAAGCTTTCTTCCCAGTTCAGTGTGTTATAATAAGCATGCATGAATAGATGAGAAAATAGATATTACTTCTGTAAGTTATACACAGTTAGCTAAAATGTTACAGATAACTAAAGACACACTGAAACTGCACATATTTATCTCTTAAAATTAAGTTGTTTTTTACATCAGGTATTTACTGAACCTTATGTAAGTCTACTTCTTTCTTTTTCCTAGGACTTTTGTCATCTTTGGAAGCATTCCTTCACATTTTACCGAGATGATTTCAGGAAATGTCCAACAGTCCTAGTAACACAAAGGAACAGCGCTTGTAAGTTCACATTGCAAGAATATGTGAACTGTCTCGGTTTCTTTCAAGTACTTGTACATCATGTACCTGCTAGCAACAAAGCTGTAAATTAACAAGAGCTGACAGGTTTAAGAGGAGTTTGTGGAATTTTTACTTCTGAGGCTATGAAGATGTTGTAGCTATTCTGCTGCATTCTGATTACACTCATCCCTCAGTGCACTACAACACTGGACACTGTGCTAACGCAGCATGCCTGGCTATCAGGCTGGATACATCACCTGAAAGGACCATTTTCCAGTGTGCAGAGCCTTCTACTGCTAAGGCATTCATACTGAGGCTAGGAAATGTGAACCAACGTCTTGATTCACATCTCTGCAAGTTTTCCCTCCAAAAGGGATGATTGACCAGATAATTTTAGCTGAAAAGTTCAATAACGAGTCACAAATAATTATGACCTTCATGAATAAAGAAACATGACTGAGACAAATATATCTACTGCCTGACCACTGACTAGATAATTCCAAACTGCAAGCTAATATTAAAAGAAAAATAAGAGCAAATACAGAACACTGTACAACAGGGGCTATCAGAACGAAACGTTTGACTCTGTGCCACCTGTTTAAATTGTTTTTGCAGCCATAAGAACGAGTGCAAACACCTTCGTGACCCCGGCGCTCGCCTTGCGACGCCAGGGCTGGCCGTGACTCCGCCGGGCGGTGCTGGGCGGCTCGGCCGCAGCCTTTAGTCCAGCTCACAGCGAGCACTCCCGGGCCGGGGCCGCAGCACCAGCACGGCGCTGGGGGTGAGTGGTACGGGGGGATCGCACCGCTGGGCTCTCCCGCAGCCCCGCCGCCGCTCCGCGCTGTCGCGGCCCCGGCCCAGGACCCGCCGGCGCTGCTCCTGCCGCGGCGCGCACCGCGGGCGATCTCCCGCGGGAAACCACGCGCCGAGCCCGGCTCCGCCGCGGCCGTCGAGCGCCTCCAGCGCCGCGCCGAAGGCAGGGCCGGCTCCGCCCGCCACCACCTGTTACCTGCCGCCGCCTCCGCCCTGCCGGAGCGCAGCGCTCGGGCCCGGCCGCCCCGCCGCGCCCCGCACGCCGCCCCGGCCCCCGCACGGCGCGGCGGGGCGGGGGGAGCGGCTCCGCCACATCCGGGTGCCGCCGCTCGCAGCGCGCATGAGCGGCCGCCCCGCCGCTGCCGGGCCGGGCGCCGCGGTATCGCCGCCGCCGCTCCTCCTGCCCGGGGCGCTGCGCTCCGCGTTGTCAGGCAAGGGGGAGCGACCGAGAGGCGGGGGAGGCTCCCTCCGCGGCAGGAGGAGGAGGAGGAGGAGGAGGAGGAGGATGGTTGTGGGGGCGGGCGGCGGCAGGCGCTGGCAGCAGCCGGGAGAAGCCCCGCTGGTGACTGGCTGGAGGCACACGCAGCTCTGAGGAGGAGGCGGAGGGTGCCGAGCCGCGGGGCGGGCGGCTGCTGCTGCTGCTGCTGCTGCTGCTGCTGCTGCTGCTGCCGCGGGGGGAGAGGCTGCGGCGGCGGGAGGGGACCGGCACACGCACACACGCGCGCACGCACGCGGACGGTGACAGCGCGGCTGCCGCGATGTGAGGGGGCTGCGCTGCTCTGCGCTGTGCGGCGCGGTGCGGTGCGGTGCGGTGCGGGGGGCGCGGAGGCTCCGCGGGGAGCAGAGGCGAGGCAGCCCGCACAGCCCGGCGGCGGGAGGGGCGGCCGGGGCGGGGCCGGCTGTGCCCGGGGCGAGCCGCGTTCCCCGGCGGGCAGGGCGCGGGGCGGCCGCGGGCGGCGAACGTGGGACCGGCGGTGGCGGCGCTTGGTGGGCTGACCGGCTCCTGTTTGCTTGGCTCCAGTCTCCGTCTCCGAACCCGCGGGCCCCGATGAGAAGCGCCCCTGCGCTGCCGGACTGACGCCTCGCCGCCCTCCCCGCGGACGAGGAGGAGCGCGGCGCCCCCAGCGCGGCCGCCCCTGCACCGCCCTCCCCGGCGGGGGCTCGTCTGCCGCCTGCGGGGCGGGCGGCGCGGCGGTGACAGCGCGGCGGCGGCGAGGCCGGGGCAGCGGGAGCGCCGCCGCCGAGGACCATGAGGAAATTTAACATCAGGAAGGTGCTGGATGGCCTGTCGGCGGTCTCTGCCGTCGCATCGGCGTCGTCCGCCGCGCAGCAGCAGCAGGCGGGGAACCGGGAGACCGAAATCCAGGAGACGCTCCAGTCCGAGCACTTCCAGCTCTGCAAGGTGAATGAGCGCTGCAGCCCCGAGCCGGCGGGCGGCCGGGGAAGGGGGCGCGCCGCCGCGGTGGGCGCTGCGGGCTTTGCTCCTCCGTACCGACCTCGCCGAGCCTGCCCGCCGCTCCTGTTTACTTGTTTGGATTGATTATTTCGGGCCGAAGACGGGAAGAAAGCGGTGGGTGTAGCTGTACAGGTCTTGCTGGATTTCTTTAGTAATTTTTCTTGGGGAGTTTCGGGGTTTGTCGTCTAGGATCTTTCATGCAAGTAATACTGGCAGTGTTCACTAAGGCTTCGTAGAAAGAGTTGGATGGATGGGGGAAGGAGCGATGTTTAGCTGTAGTGCAGATCTGATTGTCGCGGTGTTGGAGTAGAAGCCTCTGCTAATGGGCCCGAAGGACAGGGCATCTGTCCCCCTGCATTGTTTGGAAATCATTTATCGTGTTCCTTTACGACTGAAAAAGGCTTTCGATGTTTGTGGTGGTTTCACTGCAGTGTGTTGCCAAGTTGGTGATGCTGCTATTGCAAATCCTATCTAGAGACGAAATTCCCGTTTATTTATCTGCTTGTGTGTGATATGACAACTGCAGTTTGTGCCTGCACACTTCAGAAAATGATGCAGCGAATTAACCACCAGCTGTATCAAGAGGAATAAAAGCTGATTGGAATATCAATACTTATTTTTATCTTTGCAGTGCACCTATGGCTTAGCTTGACATGGATGAGCTTGTTTGTGAACGCTCCTCATTTTTTTCTGGTATTGCAGGCATTTCTGCTGCACTCAGGAGTTGGTCATGAAGGATGTGGAGAAGAGCAGAGCTGTTGCTGGTTAGACTTTATTCAGTTGTGAAATACAGAGAGTTATGGGGCATGCCTGCAACTTCAGTGAAGTACAAGGAGTATATCACAAGTTTGCTATGCGTTTATAAGGTCCTGAAATACCTCTGCTTTAATCTAAAGGCTTAGAAATATAAAGCTGCCATTTGTATGGCTTAGGATGCGTGCATTTAGAGTGGAAGTAAGAGTAGGTGGCGCTTGTATTATGTTCTCAGTTCTGATTAATTGCAGTCCGAGAAATTTAATGGAGTCATTGCTTGGTCAATTACCAAATTAGTCTTGGCTAGCCAAAAAAGCTAAATGTGCCAATAGCTCCATGTTAAGAAAGAATCCCATGGTTGAGGGCTTTTGTTTTTGTTCGATAAGGTATATTTTGGTTTTGTCAATTCTGAGGCTGGCTGTTCTCTTTGAGAGAAGCAGAGGGTGAGAGATTGGTTCTGTCAAGCTCAAGTTGCTATGTTTTTTCTTCACTGAGCTGAGAGAGGTTGCACTGTCATGTTGGGTCTGTTGGCTTGAAATTTTAAGGGATTCTCAGGAAAGCAAGTCTGGTAGTTTGCAATAGTTCTGATGACATATCTGGCTTTGTTGCCAAACTTGCTAGGAACATCTCAGATTTTAATAGTTTAGTGTCTTTTTTAGAGCTGTAAATAAGATTACTCAGGGAATGAGGTATATGTAGAAATGAAATGCTGAGTTGATACTGAGGAAATGTAAGATTCAAATTAAGTTTCAGAAAGTCTGGCTGTCACTTGATGCTCAAAGTTGAATGAGTAATTATGACTAAAAACAATCTTTTGTAACTGCTTTGTGTAAGACAGGTGATTTTCTCAGTCTGTGATTAAATTGTTTTGTAGTTCCTTTTAAAATTGTGATTAATTCAAATTGTAATACTGTTCTCTAACATACAGTCTTGATTCTGTTTGTTTTTGGTACTCTGCTTGACCCATTGTTACTGCACTGCTCTGACTTGTCAGACTGTACGCCATGGTTTCCCCTATCAACCTTCAGCCTTGGCATTTGATCCGGTTCAGAAAATACTGGCCATTGGGACTCAGACTGGAGCACTAAGGCTGTATCCTTTTGTATTCTGAAGTGGATTTAGTGCATCTCACACAAGTGATGTCTTGATTCAGCTGCTGGAACCATTCAGAAATGTGGTGGGAACCAGGTATGCAGGAGGGGAGAGCAACAGCAAGCTCTCTTTGCTGTTGGTGGGTGGCTTGGCTGTTCTGGTTGTTCTTTATGTAAGTTCAAGTTGTGTCAATGATGGGAGGCATGGCTGCTGAGTTGCCATTATCTCAAGGTAATAGATAAATTTTGTAGAGGGTTACTAGCGTGCTGACAATTTACAGCAGCTGACTGCAAATTTAAAGAGAGATGTGGGCTGAGCTCTATTTTGTTGTTCTGCTCTATCCTCTGGGGTTGAAACATTCTGTGCTGCTTGGTGAGATGGTGTTTGGTTGGTTGTTTTGTTTTTTTTTTTTTTGTAGGGTTTTTGGTTGGGCTTTTTGGGGTGGTAGGCTTATTTTTGTTGTGCTTGTTCTTAAGATAAACTTTGTAATGCTCTAGTGACCTGCTACTACTTATGTGTTGCCAAATGAGGGTTTCAAGTGGGGACGGTAAAAGGTACAGGAACTGTATCTTGCTAAAAGCCTCCAAGTGACTGGGAGAAGCAGAATGAATTTGTGAAGTAAAGTACTAGTAACCCTGCTTATTTTTGTTCACTAAAAAGTGAACTACCCATATGCTTATAGCCATATGGTACCACAGACATATGCTACTATCCAAGCCATGTAACAACATATGTGTTTAAACTTTTATTTTTAAAGGGTGTCCTGTAGATTCTTTAATCCACACTGCTGTTGCCAGAACTTTTACTTGTCAGCATAAGAGAATGGATTGGATTCTTTGTTGTCCTGAAATTGACTGAATTCTAAACATTATGGGGAAGGTTTAGGCCATCTTGCTAGGGAAATTGACTTAATCCTCTTTAAACTGTAGGTAAATCTAACAACTTCCTCTGATGTTTATATTAGTTTCCAAGTTTCCTTTTTTGTTTCTTTCTGATATGCTACCCTGTCTATAATAAGAAGGTTGACTTTTAAAATTTGAAAAACTAGATTTCTATTATGAACTCTTCAGATTTCTTAGCTTAGAACATGAGGGATAGGGGGTGATAATGCAATGTTCTTAATGTCATATTTTAAACTACACTTAATTTCATAGATTTTCTTTTTGAAGAGGTTATAGGGTTGACTTAAATGAAGAGTGAACTGTGTGTGGGTGGTGTTAATTACTCTCATATTGGTAGAATAGATAAGGAAGCAAAAAGAGACATAGAACTTGGTTTGGAGGAAGTGATCAAAATGTACCTGTTTAGATCTTACTCACCTGTAATTTTGGGCAACATGATGTTGCAGTTTGGATAATGATGACTCAACAAAACCTGTTTCTGGACATTCATCCATGGCTACACATACCTGTGAATTCTTGGAGTGTGAATTGCTTTCTAAATAATTGAGAGAAATATTACAAGATTGGGAAGAAAGCATTACTGTGAGAAAGTGGCAGAAAATATGTTCTCTAAAGGAAGGCAAGATGTTTCATGCAGAGGCTGAAATGTTAGTGCTTTTCTAACTTGATGAATATGCTTCTTAGTACTTTGATACAGCTCCTGAGTCTTGGAAGAACTGGTTAAAAGCCCTTAGTTGATGGGGTCCCCCTGTAACCAAACAACACTCTTTGCAAATTTGTATCTCCTGTCATTATCTCCTCTTTGTGATGGAGAAATGCAGGCAGAAGGAATAGACTTAGACATATTCCCAATGTGAAAGCAGCCTCTTGCTTTCTGCTTGTTTGAGAAGAGTGGGTAAGAGTGAGGCTTGCAAGAAGTGCTTATTTCATTCTATTGCTCAAAGATAGATCCAACCCTCAGGATGCTTTGCCTGCTAAGGTTTTTATGAATAATAAATTACATGCAAGGGTTCATTAAAGTGGGAGCCACTTACTCTTTAAAGCTGCAAAATTGTATTTAATTGAAATGAGGTATGGACTAGAAAGACTGAGTGTCAGTAAAGTGTTATTCATTGAAAAATCATAAAAGTGCAGTGGAATTCAATTCTCATTTTCTTCTGTGTTCATGTGGAGAAAGTATAGCACTAAAGGAAAGATGTTTTTTTCATTGCCTGCCAGCAAATGGGAGCTGGTTATTAGTGTTTTCCTTTTGTCTTCAAGTATAGGTACATCTTTTTACACTTTCTGTTGGCAAGTGAGTAATCTGAGGAGTGGGGAAACAAGTCTGGCGTTTTTTGGAAAGGGTATTAAAGGTAAAATATTTTTAAATCAAGGAGTGAGAACCTGTTGAGATTTCATTAATATGTGAGGAAAATAATGTAGCAATCTTGATTTGGATTTGGGCTATTTATCAGATAACCTCTTTATAAAAGTTCTCTGTATTTGGTCAGTCTTCAAACTGGGTATTTTAAGTTCCAAACCAGTATTGGTCAGAGCAGGTTAATGTGAGGATTTTTCTAAATCACACTCTTATCTCATTCATCTTTAGGAGGACTCCGTAACCACTACTGGAAGAACAGAGAGACTTCTTATACAAAATGATTGCAGTACTGTTAAAATTATTTGTAAAAATAGAACTGAAGCTTTTTCTGAAGAACCAAAATCTGTGCTTAGAAATATACTGCCAGTTCAATGACAATGTCTTTCTTTATCTTAATGTATAAATATAAACATCAACACTGTATTGAATTCTCTAAATCCACAACGTAATTGTAAAAATGGAGGTACCTAAATTGCAGGTGTCATGTTGCACTAATGGGATTAGAAGTAGACTTACTACTCTGTTAACATTTTTTGTGTCTAGGCTTGATGGGTGTAGTTGGTAACATAGTGTGTCAGAGGGGCAACTTTGCCATTTTGTTCCCATAAGCAGCAGTTGGTTCTAGATCCTGCAGTTTTAAGAGCGAGAGAAGTCTGTAAAAATACTAGGAAGAGACTGCTTTTAATGTAAAACTTTAACCTTATGAGTCATGAAAGTTAGTTTGGGATTACTCACTGGTTTAACTTGAGCAGTATGTCCCTTGTATTCATTTTAAAGAACCTTGATTAGTTACTAAGAAACATTCCTTCTCTTATTTAGCTAGGAGATTTAAAACCAAGCTTTTTGGAGGCAGACAGATCCTTAATTAGAGAAGTATTTCCCCACTCCAAAAAGAACATGTTTAGCAATTAATAACAAAAGCTCTGTTCTGTTCTCAGCTATGAACAGCAGCTTGGTTTCTTTATGGTGCATAAGGAAAAACTACAAAATGAACAGCTAAATAGAGTAGAAACCTTGAGCAGCCTGATGTGGCCCTCTTCCTGATGCTAGGATCTGTTAAAAACAGTTTAGCTGTTGGATTCTTTTTTCTCTGTTGCAAGGGAAATTGAGGAGTGAGGTAGACACAAGGGCAGAAGCACTGTGCTGAGTGCCATAAAATCCTAAGTGATTTCTTGCAAGTAGTGGCACTCACCTGGACATGCTGGTCCGGGTATTCCTCTGAGTTTGTGGTGCTGGTTGGAGTATACTTGTTCCAGCTGTTTGAGGTGTGAGTCTTGGCTGGTGGCCTGCTTTTTGTGTGGCAATTTTGCCTCAGGCTCCCTCTCCTCTGTGCTGGATTTTTATAGATGTGATCCCCACAGGGAGCAATTGTGCTCACTATTGATTTCAAGCTGCTATGGTCAGTGTAAGCTGCTGGTGGCCTCTTTTGTCACTGCAGGTCAGTATCTTTGGTTTTCTCCATACTGGAAGGGATTTAGCTGCTGCTACCAGGGTGACTTTCACCTTTTCATTTGCTATCGCAAATGTGAGATATCAAGTAGTTAAAATTAATCTGTGCTTTGCTCCTTTTCTGTGCATACCTGAACCATTACAGTAGGAAATGTAGTCCTTGGTCTTAAGAAAGTTTTGCGCCTAATTGGTTGTGGTTTCTTTTCCCACCAGATGTCATAACCTTCTAATGAGTTAGAGTTCAGTTTATCTACTCAAGGTTTAACTTGGTATAATCACTTGGACTTTACCCCGTGAAATCCTGACAGTGCTCAGTGTTATAAGTAATACCTTGCTTCTGCTCTTCTACTTAGAAGGCTCTCTGGAAGCCAAATGTGATCTGAACAGGGGGGCGTGTAAGTACTGAAGAGGCTAGAGAAAAAAGTAATAAACTTCTTCAGGATAATTTTTTTTGCCTTTAGGATGGTGTTTCCTCAGAAGTTTTAAGTCCAGGGCCCTGTACAATTAATAGTAATAGTAAGATGAACTTTTTTGTTTGCTTTTATAAGGTAGAATAAACTCCAATGCTAAAGCAGAAATATTGAAGGGATATTTCTGGTCCCTGCTGTTTGACTGCTCCATCTTAAACAAGTTTCTTCATTTTTCTGCACTTTAATTTCTCTATAGTAAAATATATAAATAATAAATAAATATATAAAATTAGATGGTTTGTGATAGTCCCCCAATATGAGTGTAATATCTACTGCTGCTTCATGCCTTAAAAATACACATTTGTATGAAGTTCAGCCTCTCTCCTAATATAGGGAATTCTAGAAAGGAAGACCATTTTCACTAGAAATAACTGAGAATGGAGGGAATACCTGTAGAATAAATGTTGTACCTTCCATACAGACCAAATTGTGCCTCCGACTCTTTATTCCCAAGCAGAATAGGTTATTTAATTAAAGTTGGCTTTTTTTTTCCTCTTGCAAACCAAGTTCACAGGAAGGAGAAAAATTAGATTGTTCATTATTCCGTCATTAAAAATCTGAAGATTCTAATTGTCCTGAATGTCAGTATCTGTTAATTTCCCAGTCTTTTCTGCACTAAAAGATGATTTATGCTAGAAAATGGCTGAAGTTTTTATGTGTTAGGGCTTGTTTTCTGTGATTTCTGTTCTCCAGCCTTTTTAAGAACTCACTTTTTTTTTTAAATCAAAATAGCTCAAAAGCTTGGGTATGTGATTCCATGCAGTTCCAGTCAGTTTCTAATGAAGTGCTTGTTGCAGCATCTGGATAGTTTTGCTGTAGATGTATACTACAAAATTCAAGCAATTTGGTAAATTCTCTGAAGCTCTAACAAAATACCATTTCCAAGTTGTGATGTGATTATATCCATTAAAATTACTTCTCCTTTGGATCATTCAGACTTTGCAAGGCACTCTGACTGATTTTGTTCCTTATGGAAATATCCGTTTGAGATATTTGTGTGTTGAAGTTTTGACTTTTTGAGTTTTTTTTAAAATGAAGTAGTTCTATACCTGCTCTTTCTTCTCTGTAGTAGCTCTACACTGGCAGTAGGACAATGGCTGGAGTTGTTTAGAGTATGCAAAGATTTCAGTTTTTTAAAAAGCATCCAGCTGAAGTTGGCACATCTTCAAGTGGGATGCTGGACCAGATGAACCTGGGTAATCCTTTCTGACCTAAATTACTCTAATTCTGGTGATTTGGTGAAAACACCAAATTTGAACTGAACTACTCTTTCGTGCATGGTCAGGTTATTTTGGCATTTGTACACTGAAGAAAATGGTCTCAACCCTTGTCAGTAGTGTTCTGGACTTGGAACAAATATGCCTGGTTTGGGAAGAGTACTTTGGTAAAGCTGTAGTGTCGTGTCAGTGAGACACTGTGATTATTCATTATCGAGAAAATATTTATTATCTACCTTGCCACTCAGTTCACACAGAGTAGTTTAATCTAGAAAACTACTTTGCTTAAAGCAGATGTTAATCTTGTCACATTTCCGTTTCTTTTAACACTACTGCATTTCTTGTAGTATTGTCCAGTACTTTGTTCAGATGGCTATTGTTATCTTAGTGAAAACTTCTCATCCTCTGAATGAAGAAAATCAGCTACTTTTGGGTATTCTGAAATGAAATAAGGCCAAAATGGCATGGTGAGGCATGCAGCTCCTAAAAGTGCATGGAATTAAAACAACTGAGTTCTACACAGAAAAACTTTGACTGAGTTCTTTATAATAAATAGGATGGTGTTCTTTTTAAATCTGTGGTTTTACTTCTTAGGAAACTTAATGTGCTGGTTCTGGCTGGAGTAAACTTAGTTTTCTTCACAGTAGCTGGTATGAGGCTGTGTTTTGGATTTATGCTGGAAACAGTTGTGATAATGAGGGAATGTTTTCCTTATTGCTGAGCAGGGATTATACAGAGCCAAGGCCTTTTCCTCCTCTCACCCTGCCCTACCAATGAGCAGCCTGGGTGTGCATGAGTAGTTGGGAGGGGACACAGCCCAGGACAGCTGACCCAAGGGATATTCTATGACCATATGGTGTCATGCTCAGGATATAAAGCTGGAAGAAAAAGGAGGAAGGGGTTTTTGAAGTGGTGGAGTTAGTCTTCCCAGATCACTGTTACATGTGATAGAACCCTGCTTTCCTGGAAGTGGCTCCTGCCCACAGGAAACAGTGAAGGAATTCCTTGTTTTGCCTTGCTTGTGTGCGGGGTGGTTTTTGCTTTTTCCATTAGAATTTCTTTATCTAAAACCATAAATTTTCTATCTTTTCTAATTTTACTTCCCCATCTAACCAGAGGGAGTGAGCAAGTGTCTGTGTGGAGCCTAGTTACCAGATGTAGTTAAACTGCAACAATCCTTTACGACACCCAATGTGCAGCTCAAAGATTTGGGATAACAACAGGTTTGACTGGAATGTGCTATGTTGAATTTATAGCTGTAATTGCTGATTAGCTATTAATTGGCAGGTGCTTGTCAGGAGCCTTGCTTGCCTGCCTGTACATTAGAGTCTAGTGCTCATTAGTGGCTGGATTTTGCTCTCACTGCTGCTGTGCTGCTTTATCACCTCTCAGTGCTGTGCCTGGGAACATTGTGATAAAGCAGTGGTGATGTGCTGGGGCTGGCAGGTGGCCAGGGACTCTCTGTGTGTCTGTGCTGCTGGCCTGGGCTGGCTGGGACTGTGCTGTGAACTCCAGTCCAAGGGACCTGACCCGTGGGTGAGTCCATGGGGGTACAGGTGGATCTGGAAGCAGCTGTGGCTGTGGCTCTGTTGGTGCAGCAGCAGGAATACCTCTGCAGGGCTGGAGCCCAGGGAGAAGTGTGTGCTGCAGGAGGTAGATACTGACACATCAGTGCCTGTGGATAAATCCATGCTGGAGCACCTGAAAGTGTGTGGCCATGGATAATCCCACACCAGAGCAGGTATTCCCCTGGAAGGACTGCAGCCATGGGTAAAGCTGCTTTACAGCACATTTATCTCTGAAGGGACTGTGGGTAAGGCCATGCTGTAGCAGCTGTGGCCTTGGGGAAGCAGCAGGTCTTTCATTTGGAGCATTATTGCATATACTTTAATTCTATTAATGCAACTTCTAGTAGTGATTTCTTTTCTTCAAAAATACCTGAAGTACAACTGTATTGAAACTCATACTGTAATTTACAAAAGTGAACTTTACAATGAAAACTTCCCTCTAGGTATTTTACTGATAGAGCAGAAACTTAATGGATATAGCCTTGCAGCTTCAGACTTGCTGGGTGAGCCTAGGGAAGGAAATATTTGGAAAGTATGAAAAGTTTGTGAGGCTGCAGGTTACTGTAGCACTAGCATAGTTTGTTTCCTTGTACCACTTTGCTGTTTGTGAAACTGAGGTGGTATATGTATTGTGTGATCTGATGAAGTTAGGCTAAACTGTAATAGGAAATTGGATGACTGGAGGCCCAGCCTAGGCTTTCAAACTTGTGGTACCCTGCTCAATTCACTAGGATCTTAATTCAGCATTTTACTAGATTTGTTATTTCTTCATCACTGTGGAATGGCTTTTAGAACTGAAGTAGCATTATTGCTGCAGGAGATGACACGAGCATATTAGTGAAGTCACGTCTGGAAGAGTAGAAGCAGCTTAAGATTTGAGATGTGATAAAGAAAGCATGAAGGCACAAATCAAGGTTGCAAACCTTTCATAACAAAACTTTGACAGAAATTTTGTGACTGCATTAGACTCTTAAGTGTCCAGGTCCCTTTGTTGTACAAAGGTTTCAAAAGGCAAAGATAAGTGTTCTTACACAATAAGGTGACTAGAAGTTGGCTTATCTATGTAGAACCTCAGTGAAAAGCAGAATAAAACTTGCAAATTACTGCATTCAATATGAAGATAACTAGAACTGCAGGACATGGATTTTGGGAACAATTCACTTTGCTCTTGATCTTAGCTATCTGGTATTAGTTTTACATTTTGAAAAATATTGGTGTTCTTAACAGTTTTGAGAGAGTTAGTACTGTGGTACGTCTTTAATCTGCTGGGGCTTCCTTCTTCCTCTTGCTGCTCTCAATGTGCCTATCTTAAAGTGTGCCATCAAACTGATCATAGGTTTTTTGAAAAATTGTGGTTCTTGATCCTGCAAAGTTCATCTCATTAAGTAGACAAGACTGCTTTCCCAGAGATGTAATTCTTTGACATGTAGTAATTTGTTTGCCAGCCTGAGGAATGCGTTTGTGTTACTTTTGAGGCAAAACCACATTGCTTACCCACTGCTTGTGTGCTGTCTGCCAGCAGCTTTTGGAGTTCCCTTATTTTGCTGACCCATAAGTTTCAGTTGTGGTATTGTAATTGGTACTTGAATGCCAGTCAAGTGTAGCCTCATAGTATTAATGATAACTTAGTGACCCCATTCATGTCAACACTTCTATCGCAGGCACTTGGTAATTGTACAGCTTACATGTTTATTGAAGGAAACACTAAGTTACTGCCACTGTTGACTTCCAGTGCAAATACAGGTGAAGGTTGAATGACATGATTTAAATCTCTGTCAGTGATATTTGTGTCACTGAATTTAGACACATTAAAATAATGAAGGTTCTTGAAAACAGCTGAAACAGAAATATTTCAGAAGAGAGGGGTGGTAGAGTGGTATAATGCTTTATTTAGTAAATTTCTAAAACATGTAGCAGTCTGTCAGCCTCTGGGGACTCATACTGAATCCTGATTCCTTGTGATTTTTACAATTCATTTATGAAATTACTTCTTCTGTGGATGTTGTTTAGTTCTGGTACATTGATGTTCAGTTTAAGACTGGCACAAATGAGAACCATTTTGTCTTCCACTTGAAAATCTCTCCTTTTAAGAAATTCTATAACTGACTTTGTGTCGAGATCTGCACAACTGAATGACATCCTTGTCCTGTGTACTACTTATTTTAACTTAAGCACTTTATGCAATGTTTCAGTATATTTTGAATCCCTAAGCTTTGCTTAAAAAAAAATAATCTAGTTATTTATACTATTTGTATTGAGGCAACTATATCAATTGCTGAATTAAGATTGATTTTAATATTGTATTAATAAAAAAAATAAATTCAATATCAGGAGTAGTCTTGCATAGTCTTCCATCTATAGTCTTAGTATTCTTAGATTAAGCAGTTCTAATCTTACATTTTTTACTTGAAAGATTTGGGATTTTTTTTTTTTTATTTTTCAAATACTTAAAGGTTTTTCTTTGCTTTGAATTCTATTTCAAGTGCCAAGAATAGTGAAAGTAGGTGAAACTAGAAATGTGTGTCTGCAAGTACAGAAAACAAAGTGTTTTTAAGGAATGCTAGGTTCACAGAATGGGTAAAGTTGGATGTGACCATGGAGGTCATCTAGTGCATCCCCCGTGCACAAACTGACCCTGCCAGGGCACATGACTCAGGGCTGTGTCCAGATGGCTTTGTCAAAACATAAACCCAGAAGTTTTTGTAATCATAATGATGCAGGTCTTGTAATACTTGAAAAAGGGCAGTCCGAAGTGTTGCAGTTTGCCGAATCAGTTCTTTGATTGCTGTTGTATGGAGAGAAGTTTATGGCTTGATAGAAATAATTCAAGGCTACTTTATTTGCCAATTTTGCTAAATGTCTGTAATTTTGTTTCATAAACACCTTAAAAAAGTAGTAACAAAACCTGATTTATGTTTAGGAAACCTGAAGCTTAATTTTCTTCTAGGATTGACATAATATAACAGCTTCCATGTTCACTGTAAGTCTTTAGCCCATCCCACTCAAACCACACAGTGCTCTTACAAGCAGTGCTGGTGGAGAGTGGAGATTGATCTATTGCCTTCTTGGTGAAGAACCTAACTCGCCCTTTTCTGAGGTATCTCTCATGAATTCTCCAAGAATTAATTGTCATTTCCTGCTTTATATTCTCGTGTAAACTCCACAGGGGTTTAACTTTGGAACTTTGTAAGCCAGAGAGTTAAAGAGAGGGTGTGGATCCAAAGGAAGCAATATGTTTGTAGTTCTGCTTAGTGAGCTATTATTTTATTTTGTGTGATTCATATTGTTTAAGCAGGGCTTCGTATTCTATAGCCTCTTGAAGCTGCTGCCTGGTTTGTACTCTGTATGTGTACAAGTAACTTTATCAGATTTTTACTTCACATGATCATAATAAATGCAACACTTCAAGAGTAGCCAACTAAATAGATAATCCAGCTGGTGTCCAATGTTTTTGATAACAGTTTCTACTATAGGCTGTCCCTCTTTCCCAACTAGTAACAATGATTAGTAGTCAGTAGCAGCAGATGGACAAAACCTATTTGCATTTTCCAACTTGCTCATTAGGGAAAAAGATGGAATGCAAATTTTATTTTCTGATCACTTAATGTTCAATTTATAATATTAGCATGCCTTAGTTTTTTAGCGTATGCTCTATCCAGTCATAGTGCCTTGTTAAGCAGAGCAGATGTTCATCTTCACAGTTGAAAAATATTCTTAACTGGACTTTTTAATGTTGATGTTGGAGGTACAGTTACTAAGCTTTGGTTATACTTATTAATATGGAGAATGGGCTGCAAAACAATAACTTGCTTGGCATTCCCTTTTGTATGTGTTCCAAATCTGTGTAGTAAACTGCTGCAGTAAGATTACCTCCACAGCCACCCCTAAATGTTAGATAAAAAGGCAAGTGACACACACACACACTAAAAAAAAAAAAAAAAAAAGTTAGCATGGTGAATCTCTCCTCATTCTTTAAAATAATAAGGTTGGAAATATGGCCTTTTAGAAATAATGGAGAGTTACTAACGGGGAAGGAGAGAGATGAGGTAGCCTACATGTCAAAACCAATGTTGGTAATTACTTGTTGATAATGTCCCCATGTTTTCATAAGGGCTGTTGGACAAATGAAATAGAGTTCAAGTAGGAGCCACTGATAAAGAATACTACCATTTTCTTAAAAATTCTTTTGTACTTCTCTATCTTTAGTTAAAAAACAAAAACAAAAAACAAAAACCAAAACCAAACAAATAAAAAAGGGTATAGGTCCAAGGTTTTTTCAATTACCCCCAGTATATGTGGCTGCCTAGGATGTGGCTGTCTGTTATATCTGTTTTCTTACAGACCTGGTCCAAATATTGTGAATATAGTCCTAATTATGTTAATAATTAAAGAGTTGGTTAAAAAAAAAAAAAAAAGGAGGCAATTTGATTTATCCATATTCTAGAGGAGAGGCAGCAGGAATTAACTTTTGCAATACTTTTTCTTACCTGAGTAGTAGAGGACAAAAACTACTTTTGAAATCTGGCAGTTTAAAATATTTTTTTTTCCATTTGAATACTCTGCCAATAATTTCCAGGTCAAATGAATGGTGTTCTGGTTTAAAAAAAAAAAAAAGGTAGGGAGAAAATGGCATTTTCCAAACAAACTTTATTGACTTCTGATGATCTGTTCTTTCTATTGGCAATTCCCAATGAGAGAAGCAGCACATCAGATAATGCTGACAGTGAAGTTCAGTTTCAAAATATTTAGAAACTGGAGTTTTATATCATAGCATATAATGAGAAGTAGTCTTCATTTCAGTTCAGTTCTTCATATTGTTATCATTATTTGGACACAACTTATAATTTTCTTAGCTTTTCTGGTTTGTTAGTAAGGAAACGTCTTTGCTACTAAAGCTAAAAATTTGGATACCTGAAAAGGATGAAAATGTATTAATGGTAAAAGTTAAATGCCAAGGCTGTTGAAGTGGTGAGTTTATCAAGGAAGCTGTTGTGCAGACAGGAGTGTGATGATCATGCTGTGATCTGAGAATGTTCTCTGCCTTCAGTTTTTTGTCTGCAGCGGAAGTTACTGTTGCAATGCGAACACAGTGCTGGGCAAGTTCAGTAAACAATGCCCTTGAATAAGTTTTAAAGGAGAAATGCTACTCTGTGCCTTTTCTCAGTGGTCTCAGTGTGCTACCAGAGTAATTGTAACCAATTTGACAAAGAAGATACTGCTAATGCTTGCTATTTTCAAATACAGAGTAACAGACTGGCATTTCTAGGAGTATAATCTCACTTGCTGTAGAAAAACTTATTCGAAGAGACTATTCTTGCAAAATATTTCTGAAATTATATTTCTTGTCAAACTCAAATTATGCGATTACAATACAGGTAAAATATTTAAACACGTAGTTTGAAAGCTTCTTCCACGTAGTTAATTCTACAGAAATACCACCCTAAAATTTTCAGAATAACAGAGGATTCTCTACCTTTATTTATTTGCTACAGTACAGACAATAACTGTAAATTATACAATTGTAGTTAATTTGGGGGAAGTTCACTTATTATTGAATTAAACTCAGTTGTTCATACTTGTTATTAGTGTTGTGATGGACAATGTGTAAAGATAATCAGTGTAAGTGCATTTTGTATGAATCATACTGTACTGCTATAAATATATAATTTTCAGCTCCTAAAAAAAAAATGTTAGACAACTTTAGTAATCTAAAGTATCCTAGTAGCTCAGTGCTGCCCACAGCTGTTATTTGGTATATCTCTGGTTGTCTTTTTTATGAGTTCTAATAATGCCCTTCAAAGAGCTAATTTTCTTGATGTTTGACTGGAATACATGGGTCAGTCTATCATGGTGGTTTTTACTTTTGCAACAAGCCACTAATTAATGTTTCTTTCTTCATTTTTATTTAATGAGATGATATTGTTTCTTTTATAGTTGCTGTTTTGTCTTGTTAGAAGTTGTTTGGTAATAGAAACAATTTCTACTTTTCCCTTGAAATCTCATCTTTAAATTTGTCGGCATCTCTGTGACTGCTTTCTGTCAGAAAACAATTCTTAAGAAATACTTCTTTTAGTTTTTCATTTGTGGTTTATAGTATAGTCCTTTTTCTAGTAGAATTAATTGTAGCCCTTGTCCATTAATAGTTTCCAGGAATGTAACTATCCTGTGTCTCTGGTGATCTGGGGTGAATGATTTAACTCTTCCCTCTTCTCTGCTTCAAGAGGATCAAGTTTGTGCATGGTGTGGTTTGTGAGGAGGAGTAAGGCTTGATTGTGTTGAAATGTTGTTGTCCTGATTCTGAGGTCTTGTACCTGGCAGTGAATTTGAAGACTGCTAGTTCTCTGCAGACTCACCAAGTTTAGAGAGTTGAGCAGACTGAGTGTATGAGGGGAAAAATGAGTAGTAATCAGACTTCAGGTTGCAGTGCCTAATGTATCAATTGGGAACTTTTATAGTCCATTGTTACAAAAGAAGTAGGGATCCTTTTCATCCAAAACACTTCCAGATTTGTAATGCTTCAAAGAGCTAAAGTGAATCTTCATGCAGTTAGCCAGAAAAGGCTCCTTAGCTTTTTCTCTTAATATATATGTGACTTGAATTTTGATCTGGTGGAGTTCTTTACCATCAGGAAGTCTAATGCTCTTCTTGTTGGTTTTTTTGGGTTTTTTGATTTGTTTTTTTTTAAAGTTTACACAGAGGTACTGGCCACTGTAAATATACAGTGGGATTATTTGTTCCTGTTTTCATTGCTATTCTGCTGTGCTGACATTTGAAAGAAGAAATAAACCTTAAACAGTACCTTGTAAAGGTAGTATTTATTCTCTTCAAACTTTTCTAGTGGAATCTTGGAAACAGTAGTTTTCCCCTATGCATTTTTTTTTTCCCTAGTAAATGTTTGAGGAGCACCACAGCTGACTTGTCTAGCACATCAGCTCAGATGTTTACTGTTCCAGCCTATATTTGAGCCTCATGTGTTTTTTGTTCCTAATCATGGAAAGCACACATAAAACTTCCACAGTTTACAGATTCTAGTTGTAGCTGGCTGACGATTACATCTCTTTTCCTATCAGATTTTTGATGGAAGGTGTTATAGAAGTGAACTTCCAAAACTAATTTTAAAAATTTAATTTTCTCTATTGCTGAGTAGAAAAAGTTATCTGATACTCAAAACATTAAACCAAATATTTAATCAAAAAACATTAAACACTGAATTATACTGCATAAATGCAGGTTCTAACTCAAAGCAGGTCTGAATTGATGGGGCTGCAATGCCACATTAATTTTAATGATCTCGATTTGGGGCTTAGAAACTATCTTGAGGTTGAATGAAGAGTCCAGACAGTGCTTTTCTTTTGTCTGAGCCCTTGGATATTTTCATGTTATGGCATTTCTGAAATGTCCTTTTTCACAGCTGGAATCTTCCATAGTGAAGGTAGGAAACCTTGTCTATTTGACATTTGTAACTTCAGGCTTTAACATTAAAACATCAGTAAAGTTCTGGACTGTAGTGATAGTCTGCCTCAAATAATAAGTGATTTTTTTTTTTTTTTTTTACTTTTTTAAGTTTTCTTTATGGGGTAGTACTGTGACTAGTGGTGATGATCAAGGATTTTTGTTTTGTTTTTAAATATGCATAATTGGTAGGTTTTATCTTTTAACTAAACAGAAGCCGTTTCACTTTCTTGTAAGTGGTTCTTGTGTAAATATGTTGTTGAAGATTCCAGTGAGAACCAAATTGCTTAAAAAAAGTTCAAACTTCCTTAGTTTTTTTTACTTCAATAACAGTCACTTTGTAGGTAATAATTTTGAGGAATCTGGCTATTTTTTTTGTTCAAGCATATCTTTGTGCAGACTTGCTCTTTATATTGCTTTCTCTTTACCATGGTAAAAAAAAAGTGAAAGGAACAGTGGAAATGTGAATGTGTTCTCTTGGCACCTGGGGAGCAGGGTGGTAGTGAAGGAGATGGAAGTGCTGTGTGGAAAGGAAAACCTCTACCTTTTCTGCAGCTTTTCTTTTACTATGTGGGAAATGTACATAAATGCTCAAATTTCTTTACAAACCCAAACCCCTGAAGCTCTCCTTGCTCCTAATAAATCAGAGATCTAACTATAGACCTTCAGTGCTTGTATTTTTTCTCAAGATTGTCTTTTGGTGCAGAAATATTGGCAGATACTTCTGTTAAGGTGCAGGATTGTGGAAGAAACTTGGAAGTTCTGAGCAGCATAAATAGCCCCTTTATGTCTTTGAGGGGCTTGAAACAACCATTTGCTTTATATGGCACTTCTTCAAGTTCCTTTGGAACTGAAATGGTTTCAGTTATGTGAAGTGAGCTGTGATATATGGATATATATTATTTTGGATACTTTCATCTAGAGGAAAGACACACATTTTCACTGTGAAACTTGCTACTGTATGACTCAATCTTTTAGTACTGTTACATGCATGTTGTAACTCTTGAAATGCTTCCTGTGACTGCACAGAGCCTGTATTTAGGACATTGAGGTACTGCTTTGGATGGGATATGGGCCTAATCTGGGTTTCCCCCCTCTAGCCAGCTTCCTTCCTCCCCACTTTTCAGCTTCATATTTTCATAAAATTTATGGCAAATTATTATCTGAAGACTTCTTCCTCTTCAGTCAAAGCTGATTGAAATAGCTCTTCAGACTCAGATTATTTGTTCTGCTAGTAAACCAAACATTCTTGTAATAGGAGTGCAGATAAGCACTGCCTGAAGTGTCAGACATCACTTAGAATCTGACAAGCACTGGAAGTAAAGCGAATAAGAAATGGGGAGATTTTCTAAAGTATCAGAAAAAAAATCACTGAGGCTACAGTTGCAAGATAATACCTTCCCTCCATTTCGTAAAGTACTAGGAAAAACTGAAGGAGAGATGTATAGTATAAGTGCCTTGAACTGCTTTTTCTGTTGATGATCTGTTTTCCATCTTGTTATAGTCTTAAATTGGGCCTTGGGTACTTGGAAATCTCATAACACTTTTGAATTATCCTCTTCCCAGTGCTGAGAAAAACTCTTGGGTTTCTGAAACTCACAGCTTGTCCAAAACAGTAGCTCTGTATTTATACTCCCATGGGAACTCCTGAGCACTGTCCAGTGGTGCATTTCTTGGGAAAGGACCTGTCTGAAGTCCTCAGGTACACTGAGAAAGAAGCAAACTACAGGATCTATTTTGGCACCTGCAACAAATTTTAAGAGAAGAGTTAAAATGGGATGGGTAGAGTTATTTTTAAGGCTATGCTTTACAACTTAATATTCAAGACACATGTTTTAATGGCAGTTTTTAAATGTGGCAATTTAGGTTTTGTGAGTGAGCACTTATCTTTCTGACACTTAAAAAAATCAGGCTGAATAATGCAAAAAATTTACAATTGCTGTTGTGCTAGTGCATTAACTTAAAAAAATTACCATTGTGCATTTGAGGGGATGTGAATTAAGGTTGCATAAGCAACTCCTAGGGACTATGTCAACCTTTCAATAGTCCGTGTCTAGTTGGATTTCTGGTACATACAAACCATAAAAATATTACTTTATGCAACAGTGGTATGTAGCTATTTTTGTGGTGTTGAGCCCTGTAATAGCAGAAATGCCTCAACAACATAGCTTAGTATAACGACAGATATTTCCACAAAACAGTAATTTCTTTTAATGGTTTAGCATGTATTTTTTCATGTTCTATGAAAAGCCTGAAAAAATGCAAGGCACTCTAGTGAGTGAGCATTGGTTTTGCATATTTAAAATAAGAGTTCTAGCTCCATGGTATGCCTTGTTTATGCGAGGACATTGTTTTCTCTCTTGATTTTTGTGGAATAGTGCCATCTACTGAGTTGTTGGTTTTGTACCTTGGTTTTCATTTGTGGTGGTAATTTTGAGCATACCTATAAAATGGTCACTACTCTTTTGATAGTAGTGAAACAGTAAGTTTCTCAGTCCTTTGGTGATATGCAAAACTAAAAATTATGCTAAAGTGGGACCTGAGGAGGCTTAAGGTAAGATAAAATGAAAAACACTGTCTCAGTGTTATAAAATACTTAAAGTAGCACTTAAAGGATAGCTGTGATTGCTCACACTTGAGGCTAGTTTAAAAAAATTTGTGTCATTTTGAATGAGAATATTTAAGAAGTCTCTACTTCTGCTTTGAGCAGATGAGGGAAACTTTGACCCAAGACCTGTTTATTCCATTATGTTGAATTGCTAGGGTTTAGATATTGCTAGCTGAAATACTTAAAAAAGCATCAGCAGCTTTTTGTGATGCTATGCCTGTGAACATCACGTGGGGTGTTTGGAAGGTCTTTTAGCTTGTGACTGCTATGAGTCTGGGCACAGATTGTCATATCAATTTGGTATAGACAGAAGAGGTAAACTTGTACCTGCCACCTGGATTTGGGATCTAAGTATCTCCATCTTGCCTATACCATGGAAGCATTGGTACTTCTAATCCTTGACCCACTTAGTGCTTCAACAAGTGACCTTGCTCGTAGCTACTTCAAAAAGCTGTGTAAGCAGAAACATGGTATACCTGCATCACTGTATTGATAAAACTTCCAGTGCTTCAACTTTCTTCAGAAGGATATTTGGAAGAGGAAGTTATTTCCATCATCAGTACAATGATGCAAAATGATGCGGGAAGTAGAAGGGTTGGTTAAACCTCATCCACAAGTTGTCTGTTGAAGGACTGTGTCCAAAGGAAGGAGCTGATATCAGTACTGAGAGAGAAACTGCAGCAAAGTCTGGGGGAGAAATTTACATATGTGAGCAACTTTTATTTTAATTTGAGATCTTATTTAAGACCTCTTCCCATGCCTAGGTCACCTTTATCAAAGTGAGTGAGTAAAAGTGGCTGCATGAAGAGTGGTAGCAGTACCTGTGGTCTTACTGTAAATAACCCTGTAATGGTGTAGAAGGTTAATGAGGTACAGTAAAATTGGCTCAGGAAACTATGCTCACTATGAACTTTGTGGTGAGGGGGTTGGAGAATGGGCTTGTGTGTGAACAAAGTTGATATGGAATGACTGGTGATTACAGTTGGTCTTCTGTCACTTCTATCCAGTGGTTGGTGACTTGGAAATAACTGGAGAACTCTAGTCAGACAAGAGTTAAGAGCTATTTAGGTCGTGCTGTGTGAATGAAAAGAGATTTCTGGACCTAGCAAAATGCTTTACAGTCACAAATATGTGTTGACAGACAATAATTGATTGGGCAAGGATTGGCTATGTTCTTTGAAAATGTTAAATTGTCCTTTTATTAGATAATATCCAAAGTTATTTATGCTTTCATAAGCTAAATTAAATAAGTACATAAATTCATTTAGCATCTAGTTCTAGAACATTACACTTGTTAATGTTGCTCTTGGCAATGTTTGTACAAAATATCTGGACTCTGGGTAGAAACATCATTCTATTCCAAGTACACCTCAGTTCTAGGAGCCTAGAATGCCCCTGCTTTTATTCTTAGCCAAGAAGCTATGCATGTGAAGAGGAAAATCCTGGTTAGTTATTAATATTGTGACATAGTATGTAATAACATTTTGAAATTTGACTTGGAAACTAAGTCAGAATAAATGGATATAATGGAATCACGGAATGGGTAAATGGAAGCATGCAACAGAATACAAAGGTTTTTACCTCTGAATTTTGATGAATTTCTTCAAAAATACATAATTATTTCTTGGATTTACTCTTACATATGCAGTCTTTGGAAAAACTTCACTGAATAAGCTGTTACCACCCATTTCACTGCATCTAGTGTAGTCATAGGAACCAGTGTTTGTAACCATTTCCTACCCTTGTGTTCTAATGTTCTCCTCCTCTTCCCTGCCACCCAGAAAAAGTAGTCACCTTCTTTGCATTGTTAATGCTGAAATATAGATCTTAGGCTAAAGGAATACAACCTGTATCAGTAAACAAAGTGAATGAAATCAAGGAAACCCTGTAGCCTTTTTAGTTTTTTTTCTTGTTTGGTCTAAATTGATGTTTTTACCTCTTCATTTAATAGCATGCTTTGCCATCTGTGAATTGTGCATATTGAAACTTATCATTAAAACCAATCTTGTTTCTCGTTTAATTTTAAATCATTTTTTTTGGCATTTGTTTTAATCCAGTTTGCATTTGTACTGCTCAATTACATCTTGTTCCAATGAATGATTGCCTCTCACTGGCAACTCTGAGAAAATTCTACCAAATACAGCCTGTAGAGAAAATTTGCTGGCACTTTTCATAGCTGCTTGGGAAATGCTGTATTTGTGTATATTTATGCAAGCAACTTTGAAGTTTAAGAAGTGCTTTGAGCTCTGTGTGTTGCTAAAAAGTGGCTTGTACTTAAGTTACTGCTCCCTACCTATCAGTTCCCTATCAGTTTACATGCAAGCTAGTTCGGGCACTGTTTAATTTTAAAATACATGCAAATTGAAGCAAAAAAGGGTGAGTTTGTGCTTTAAAATTGCTACAACTGCTTTTATTCAAAAGCCAGTTAACAAACTTTTGCTGAGATCTATAGACTTTGGTATTTTTCAAAACAGAGCTCCTTTTCACTCTATCCATCTGAGATTATTTTCTTTGCAAGTTAACATGGAGTCATTTGGCTTCTAGTGTTTAAAGGAGCTGAGCATTGTTCTATAAACAAAGTGAATACTTAAGGAAGCTGCTCTGTACTTACGTGGGAATGAACATTATTGGTAGCTGATTTGAAAGTTGAGAAAGTCCAACCAGTTGTACTTACAGCCAGTTGTTTAGTCACCACTTCACTGGAAGTAATAAAGTTTTTTTGAAAGTTTGCAATAGCAAACAGCAGTAGTAGTTTGATATTCCTATTAAACTACTATGATATTTGTAATAGGATCTAACATTAATTTTTTAAATACTGAGCTTGTTATTGCCTTTGGTCCTAATCCTCCCCTCACCACCAAAAGGACAAATTATATTGTGTCTTGTTTGGTAGTACATGGATGTGAAAGGTCAAAGGGTGTTTTCTAGACAGTGTTTGACTGTAGTACTTTCTGACTTTTTGAATAACTTTCTTGCTAAATAACTGTCTCTTGACAGATTGTTCTTTGAGATGGTTGGTGTAGATTATATATGCGAAAGTAATAGTACTCATTAGATTTGATGAGATACAGTGGTGCATTTTTTAATTTTTTTTTAATGATTCAGGGTCTGATTAAGTGGAAAACTGCTATACATACATGACTGTAGTAAAATATGCAGGTATATTATGCAGTCCTGGAGAGCTGTATGCTGTGGAGTGGTATACATAAGAATGCATTGAGTAATCTGTTGGGTTTAGTGTTTTATATGCAATTCAAATCAGTGGTTTGTGCCTTTCTCTAGCCAATGATCTTTTATTGTCAAAGGTTTAAGTACTGTTAGGTGTTACAGCTATAGTTTTGAGAAGTATCTAGGAATGAATATTAAAAACTGCTACAGTTTCAGATTTGTCTTAATACTCTTGAGCTATTGTAACAGTGGCAAATCTGATACCTGGTCTGCCTTGATAGTATCAAGACTTTTTATCAGTGTAATAAAAAAAATATGTCAATATCTGTGTGGTGATAGTTTGGAAAATAATTTAAATTATAGATGTCTTTGTATACCTTAGGGTAATGAGCCACCTGAGCTGTAAGACAGGGACTGGAAGCAGAATAGACCCCCTGTAAATCAGGAGGAAGTAGTTAGTGACCTGCTGAGCCATTTAGGCTCTCATAAGTCTGTGGGACTGGATGGGATTCATCCACGTGTACTGAGGGAGCTGGTGGAAGACTTGTGAGGCTGCTCTTGATCATTTAGCATCAGTCCTGGCTACCCAGGAAGGTCAACTGGAGGTTGGCCAATGTGGCATCCATCCACAAGAAGGGCCAGAAGAAGGATCTGGGAAACTGCTGGCCTGTTAGCCTGCGCTTGCTGTCCAGGAAGGTTATGGAGCAGGTTATGGAACAGTGTGATGTCATGGCTCTTACAGGAGAGCCAAGGGACAGGCCCAGCCAGCATGGGTTTAGGAAACCGCATGACTTACCTCGTGCATGAGGGGAAAGGCTGCGGATGGTGTCTACCTGGACTGTAGTAAAGCCTTTGACTCTGTTTCCCACAGCATTCTTCTGGAGAAACTGGCTGCCCTTGGGATGGACAGGTGTACTCTTTGCTGTAAAAACTTCCTGGATGGCCAGACTACAGGATGGTGTCATATCCAGTTGGTGTTCAGGGTGCTTGGGTCTTGGTGTTGGAGCCAGTTCTATTTAATATCTTTACTCATGATCTGGGTGAGGGGATGGAGTGCACCCTCAGTAAGTTCTCAGATGGCACTAAGCTGGGTGGGAATGTTGATCTGGTGGGGCTGGGGAGGCTCTGCAGAGGGCTCTGGGCAGGCTGGGTCTGTGCTGATGCAGTACTGAGGCCAGCACTATGAGGCTCAGCAAGGCCGAGTGCCGGGGCCTGCGCTTCAATCACAGCAGTGTGACACTGAAGGCTTGGGGAAAAGCGTCTGGAGAGCTGCCCAGTGGAAAAGGACCTGGGGTGCTTTCTGACAGCCGACTGAACATGAGCCAGCCTGTGCCCAGGAAGGCCAATGGCATCCTGGCCTGTATCAGCAGGAGCAGGGACGGGGTTATATGTATTTATCCTACATATATACATATATATATGTATACTCAGCATGGTGTGGTCACACCCTGACTGCTGTGTCCAGCTCTGGGCCCCTCACCTTAGGAAGGACATTGAGGGGCTGGAGCATGTCCAGAGAAGGACAATGGAGCTGGTGAAGGGTCTGCAGTCTAAGTGCTCTGAGCAGCAGCTGAGCGAGCTGGGGGTGTTGAGCCTGGAGAAGAGGAGCCTCAGGGGGAATCTGATCGCACTCTACAGCTGCCTGGAAGGAGGCTGTAGCCAGGTGGGGTCACCCATTTTACATTTTAAAATTTTAAAAAAGAGTATTTTGAGGAGACAACTTGCATATTGCTAAATAAAATGCTTAGGTCTGAAGCTTGTCTGAAAAAATATCTTTTGGAAATGTTGTTTTTTCTTATAAATCCAAGGTCATACTGTGATTTTCTTGTGTATAACCTGCACTTCTAGCAGTTATGAAAATGACCACCAATGCTGGTACATAAGCATGTTATCTTTTTCTTCTCTTAGGCACAGCTGTTGTCTCTTGTTCTCAAAAAAAATATGCAGTGAAGAAAATGAAGTACTTGTGCTTTCCAGGGTTAATTTCCAAATGGCAGTGGGGAACATAGAATCAATATTCAAGGTACAGCTTAGAAGCTATTAAATTATCCGATTTGTTAATATTTGGAATTGTGGATGAAGCAAGAATAGTAGAATGAACTGCTTGGAATTGAAGGAGCAGGGATGGGTCTTTGATTAGAAAACTGCTCAGAGCAGAGTATTTCCTCTAGAGCAACCCTAGGTCTTTGGCAGAGAGTTTTTCCTGTCTACAAAATTAAAATGCTTTGCTCATCTTGTCATTATTCATTATAATTTTTGCCTGTTTTGGGAACGATGATGTAGTAGATGATCACTGCTTAGTACAGTGAGCTCTCTTGCCTAAAGCACACATACACAAGTGCAGCGGATTTGGGCGAACTGCATTCCCTGGGCTGCTGCCTGTTTTGTGTGGTTGAGAAATGCTTCACATGAACTGAAATGAGCATGTATTATCTTCTACAGTCAGTCTTTGTGACGTGCTTTTTCAATTCAGCATATCCCACAAAACTGGGAGGCTTTGCATTGCTTTAGAAAAGAAGATTAATGCTGGTTAGGAGGATGATATTAATTTGAGATGAGAAGAATAATTTTAGCTACTAGGTGAAAAAGTGAAGATGACATAATCCTTGAGTAAAAGAACTAAATAAGACTAGCTGAGAGGACTTTTTTTTTTTTTTTTTTTCCCCCCTTAATGACTATAGAAGAGGCCAGACTATTTTCACATCTGGATGTGAGGTTTCTACTCATTTGTCAAAGAGAGATTTGCTCTGACTATTTGTAACTTGTGTAATCTTACTCCCAGTGCTGCATATATACTGATTTCTGGAAAAATTATTCAGGTGTCCTGAAAAATGTGGAAGAATTTTTTGTTTAGGGAAACATTGAAATATTCTTAATAATGAAAATTTTGCTGACTAGTTATAACAGTGCTTCCAGAAATATTAGCATCAGAAGTGCTCGAAGAAAGCATCTGAGGAATAGAATTTGAAGGAAGAAATAACTTGAACAGTCTATGGACTTACGTTTTTCTGGGTCATATTCCTCTTATTTTGAAGCCAGGTAGCTGTAAATTCTCAATTCCAAATAAACTCCAGGTTTACGAACAAGGGCTGCATTTAATTATGTTGGAAAATATTTTTCAAGGGAGGGGCTGGGAAAGTATTTTATTAGAAAACTGTCTGTGTCAGTGCAGATAATCAAGTTTTAATATTCAATTTCTGTAAGCTTTTGAATTTCACATTTGAAAATTCTTTTTGTCTACTTCTGCAAATAATTCTTAATTCAAGTGAATGCAGATGCATGAGCAAGGCTGAAGGCAATCAGCTCCGAAACTTATATTATTCCTTGTGGATTTTTTCAATCTGACGATTTATGTAGTCAATCCATTGTTAATGTAAAATCAACAACTTTACATTAAAAGTATTCTGAGTTTGTGTAGGAAGATATCATTTATGGGAGCAACACCTTCTCTGCTCTTTTTTTTTTTTTCTAAAGCTATAAACTGTGACTGGAGTAGAGATGACTTCTTTGTAAAATAATTTACTGATAAGAGTGTAAAATACAAGCAAAAAAACAGGTGAGGCTCGCTGACTTCTTAAGTCCTTCCATGGCAGAACAAAATTAAATTACTGATTCTGTTTGGAAAAGAAAGCTGGTATTAAGTTTGGTGGATTATTCAACATCTGTCTAGTGTATATCTCACCACTTAGCTGGATGTCATGCAGATTCATTAGTCTAGAAGATGTGATTCAAGTTTAAAAGTTAAAATATAGCAGTGTGTTGAAGCAGACTTCTCCCTGCTGTTGTTCTACTTAGATTTTATTTTACCAGCTTAGACACTGAGCAGGAGGTGTGTTTGAGTTTTGTTTTGCATGCAGCCTAATAGGCTTTTCAGCCTTTCAAGTGCCTGTAGTGTGAATGAATGCACATGTTTTTTAAGAATTATCCCCTTTGGTTTTGTTCAGCAATTCCACAGTAAATGGAAAGCTTGCAGAATGGGTGAGAATTGTACTGTTGTCTTAATTTATGGCATATACTGAGAGAAAAAATTGTACATATAATCCCTGTTTTGCATACAGCTCTGAAATAATTTCCTTTCTTCCAGAAGCTAAGGTGCTTCTTTAAAACAAGAAGTGTTTAGCCCTGACAAATTGTAGTCCAGAAAACTGGGCATACAATGGTGATGAAATACTGACCAGTTTACGTAACCATATTTAAAATAGAATAGAATGTTTGCAACTAAAAAATGAGTTCAGTTTGGAGAAATGAAAGAATCTATTTTGCTGCTGCTTCTATATTCATTATGGAACGATAGGACTGATTTATGTGTGGCAGTGAAAAGGAGAAAGCTTTTGCTATCTCATAGCTGGTGTGAATCCGAGAAGTCTTGATACAAAGATCCTGAAAATTTACGTTATACATAATTTCCCATTGACTCCTCCATATTTTGACTACTGATCTTCTCATCCCTGTCACAGCAGATGTTTTTAACGTGCCTTGCATTATTCAGCTCTTTTCATCCTTAAGTAATGCTTAAATGGAGAGAAAGATCCATTGGCATTTGAAAAATGTAATCATCTGTTTATGATGCTGATTTGGATTACTTCCTTTAGTTCTAGTCCTGATATTTAACATTGTTAAAATAACTTCTTCATCATTCTTCAAGTTCTCTGTGATGAGGAATCTCTTAAATCTCCAAGTTTAGCGGCGATACGTAATTTTTATATTTCAATGTAGGCTTTTTAATTTTTGTGTTACTTTGTGGCATTTATAAATGACTGTTTTGATAACTTCTTAGCTCTGTGTGGTTAGATGTGTTGAGTGCACTAGCTAGAAGCAGGATGTTAGCCTGTGTCGATGTGCTATTAGTGAAAGGGAAAATGTTGGTTATTCTGTGTTTTGTTTGTTACATGCAACAATTATTCCTTAATGGTACCAATTCCAGCTTTGGTCGGCCAGGAGTTGAATGCTACTGTCAACATGACAGTGGAGCTGCAGTAATCCAACTTCAGTTCCTGATTAACGAGGTTAGTAAAATGATTTATGTGTAATTCAGAGAAGATACGGAGCCCATTTTCTTTAATTTTTCATTAAGCAAGCATTAAAATTAGCTGATATAAGTGATGTAGCACAAATAGCAAGCTGTAATAACACTTATAAATAAATTAAATGTTTTAGTTTTGGTAAATGCTTGACTAACTCCTGAAAATATCTTTATTTCTAAAGTACCCTTTTGCTGTAAACAAGAACTAGGAATATCTTTTCATGTCCTTGAACATTGCAAGTTATCTCTGGAAGTGGTGAAGTACATTTTCAATAGTACTACCAGTTTCAGCAGTAATTAATTTTATTTTGATAGAGTTACTGTCTTAGACATTAACTGAATAATATTGCCTCAGTTTCAGGTGTTTCTAGGGATGTAGCAGCTGGGATCTGACAGCAGTGCTGTTCTTGAGCTAGGGACAGGTTTCTGGAGGAATCTCACTAGCTTTGTCAGCACACAGATATTAGCAGTTCATTGCTTGATTTCTCTGCAGACATGGGCATGAGCAAAGTGATGAGCACACTGGAGAAAGTTCGTTCCCCATCACCTCTCAGTATAGCACTGAAGCAAATACGAGTGAGCTGAACAACATGTGATCACATCAGTTATCTTAATTCTACTACTTACAACTTATCTGTGCTATGTGCTGATGCACATGCTTATACTTTTTTTTCATTCTGGTAATAAATATGTAATGTATTTCCTCTGTGATGCTACACTGTTGCTAGAATTATGAAAACAGGTTGACTATAACATGTTTGTTCTCCTAGGGAGCTCTTGTGAGTGCCTTGGCTGATGACACCTTACACCTGTGGAACTTGCGCCAGAAGAGACCGGCAATACTTCATTCGCTCAAATTCAACCGGGAACGGTAGGGATTGGTTATTACTGCAGTGCCCACACTGCGTGCTGTTGTAAGGTCAGATCTTATCGATGCAGTCCAAGTCATAACGTGGTACATCATTGAAACTGGGCTTACACTGGGTTTGAATTTCAATCTGTTAGGACCTTAAAGTAGTTGTGAATAAGACACGCTAGTGACCTAAACTGAGATACCTTTTCTATCACGTCGTGTTGCATTGCTGAATGTCAATCTTCATATCTACAAAATGGAGGGATAGAATAATTTGAATGTATGTCTTCAGAGGAATTTTGGAACTAGAGAAAGTGTGTGCACCAGCAAGACAACCATGAAAACTGGTTCAATTTTTTTTTACCTGGAATTTTTTCTCCCTTGATGGCAAAGCAGAATTCTGCAGTTTTAGAAATCTCATTTTTATCAGAGTACCTGGAAACCACTTGCATTTTGACTAAAAATTTTTATACTAAAGTAATAGAATTGTCAAGCTAGAGAGACGTGTAAGATTAAATTTCTAAAAGTCGGTTGACTGAATTTCTGAAAAATGTCCTTTGTTTTAAAAGCAAGTATTCCTTCCCTTTTAGGAGGTATTCCTTCTTTTCCAGTATATTTAAAGTCTGGAATGCTGTTTGGTTTTGAACAGTATGCATTAGAGATGGACTGCTTGGGGAGCTAGAGGATATTAGTGAGAACTCAGAATAATCTGTGACTTGCATTTCTTTTGAATAGGGCAGGAGGTAATAAATTTTAAGTGATAGATAGCATTAGAAAAAGTTAAATATTTATGTAAAACCTTCTAATGTAATGTCATGCAATGTGCTAAACAAACTGTTGGGTGGGTGAAATTGTAACCCTGTAGATTTAAAGAGCAGCTTATGAACAAATTTGTCAGGAACAACATAAACGCAGATTAATGGAGTTTCTTTTTATAGAGGATTAAGTGATTCCAAGTCCCTTTTGAAATTATTTCTGTGATCACTGTGCATAAAATCTGATCAGGGCCTGTAGGAATAGGACAAGGGGTAATGACTTTTAAGTGCGAGAGGGTAGATTTGGATTGGATATTGAAAGAAATTCTTCACTGTGAAGGTGGTGAGACACTGTAAATGCAGAAAAGTAGTGGGTGCCTCATCCCTGGAAGTGTTCTAGAACAGGTTGGATGGGGCTTTGTTCAACTATGTGCTAAATATGTGCCTGCCCAAAGCAGGCGAGTTTGGCTAGGTGATCTTCAATGACCCCTTCAGGCCCAGACAATTCTGTGATTCTGAACTTTATACAGAAAACAGAAGGCTTTGTTAATTTGAGGCAAATTCTCTGCCCAAAGGAGTGGCAGTGTTCCTTTATGCAGCATAAAAGTCAAATGGAGAGAAATGCAGTTTTTTACCACTGGTTTAATGAGGAATGTTCAAGTATAAGAGATACAGTAGTTCACACTGAATTTTCTACTTCTCCCTTTTTTTAGTGACTTTTCTCTTACTTGTAGTGTCTGCATAAGTATAAAATTAGGGTTCATATCCTGAAACCACACTTAAACATGGGCTTCTAACTAATGCTTTAAAACAGATACCTGAAGAGGTGATCCTGATAGTGCACAAACCTGTTGTAGGCTGACTTAGAGTTTTAGATGTGTGGGTATCTTTGGTTAAGCAAAGTGAAAGTTTTAAACTATCCCTTTTCTGTAAATGCCAGTAGCAAAACCCATCACAGGGAGTTGAGTGGGGGTAGAAAGGAGTCTTGGTCACTGATACTGCTTTAGTGGCTGACTTAGTTACTAATCCTGTCTTTCCAAGAGGTAATGAGAGTACCAGTTACCGTGAGTGGTGTAAACATATCTTAAAACAAGGGCTTATTCTTCTAGCAATTTTAATTTTAAAGTATCTGTTATAATGACATATAAAAGTAGCCAGAACACTTAAGATTCCCAGACCTGTACCTCGTCATAGCCACTTAGATCATGCTGGATGACTGTTAATTGTTTTCAAATATTCTGTTTTCTTTTGACTAGTTAATGAAATACAAATTTATAAGATAATATGTAATTTCATAAGGTAAATATTTTGAACTTGAACTGCAAAACATTCATTGTTGAATAATTCTAGCTAGGGGCCTTTATAACACACTGTTCTTCGTAATTCATTATACCTAATAGTTTCAATATGCTATATGAATCCGAAATAAATGGGCTTTTCTTAGGTCAGTTTTATACTGTATATTAACAACTAAGTTTATTGAGGAGAGTGTTCATGATGTAAATTAATTATGCGCAGTCTGTTTCTTCATGCCTTTCTGGAAATGTGTCAAAGGGCTTTGGAGGTCTTTGGTGGTTTTATTCCCAGCCTATAGTCCATGTCCACTTCCTGCCACTCATTTCTGCACTTGCATTGTGCTGTGTTGTGTTCTTCCTAAAGGAAAAGTACTTCTCTGTCTCCACTTGACCCACCCCCTGCCCCTCACCAGCCAAAACTTGTTCTTTCTCATGGTGTTTTAATACCAACAGTCATTGGATTTATCAGCAATTCTTGTCTGCTAGTAATAACAGTCCCTTGGCTGGCTCCACAGCCATCCATTTATCTGTGTTTGAGACACAGACATCAGCCCTTTATCTTCTGGGAATCAAGAGCTCAAAGGGATCTCACTGTTGACTGATGTTTATAAAGTTGTTAGACAATGGACTCTAATATACATTAGCCCCCTAAAATCAGGAGCTCAAAAGAGTTTCAGTTTGGACCACTGTTTATAAGGTGGATAGCAAGAGTGGGCTTTAGTTGTAGTAATTTTTCATCCTGGCCAATTTGATTTGGTAACTTTCTTTGACTGTTCAACAACAAAAATACTATTCCACTTTGATTGTTATTCAGACAAGAAAAATAAATTTCCAAGGCTGTTTGTTAAAAGCAGATGTTCATTAGACACCTGTTAGTTCCTGGGAACAGACGGGTGTTTCTGATAAGCTCAAGGGGAGTTTAGTCCAAGTGCAGCTCATCAAGGCTGGGGCATAATGAGCATTTCTCAGATCAGAGAAGTCTGTGTTCTGGGTGGCAGAGGCATGCAGCACCACAACTCATACCATGACTAAAGTCAGTTCCTCTTGGTCTCTACTTTCTCAAATCACAAGCATGAAGTTGTTATAAACCTAATTAATAAAAATTTTAAAGTATTTTATGGTGAAGAATCAAGATCTGTTCATAAGGATAATTAACTTCTGAAACAGAATACTTAAAGTATTTTGTGTACTACAACATAGCCTTGTAACTGTCTTCTCTAATGATGGTTTGTTAGTTTATGAAGGGAGTTTCAATATCTTGGAACTCATTATATGACTAAAGCAATTATTGTAGTGGCATCAGCATTTGCTCTAGGACTCTGTTGAGGCAAAGGTTTAAAATTATTTAACTGGTTTGGTTTACCTGGAAGTGTGTTGAAATTGCAGAAAAGCAGTATATGTGTCCAGTTTCACAGGAACTGAACTTTAACCTGTCACAGGCAATTTTTTATTCAGATTTTGTTTCTTAATAACAATTTCATATGTGAGGTTTAGATTTGAGCTAAAATGTTGTCTTTAGCATAGAAAGCTAACCGTAGCAGTTAGCTACCCAGATGAAAGGATTTTCTTAGTTTTGAAAACTATTCTTTAACTGTGTTTAAAAAAATCAAGTGATAAGGCTATGACTTCAAAAAATAATTCTGTAGTCTTCTGGCACAGCCTTTTAACAGCTCTGCCCGTCATTTAGTCATGTGGAAGAACTACTGCCCAGTGTCTAACTACAATATTTCTAGATGTCATATTTGTTTATCCTCTTGGTAATTGAATTTAGCTACCTCACTTTTAGGTGTTTTAAACATCTTAAGATAAAAACCTCAGAGCTAGCTTGTTTATAAATGCTTGTGTTTTGTGTTTAAATATTTTGTAAACTTACCTGAAAATTTGAGTTTGAATCTGTAAATTATTTTAGAATGCAGTCTCCTGTATATGACAGGAAAGTGATGTGTATTATTGCTTTTCTACTCATGACTTTTAAGAGAGGGACTGGTGAATAAGAGCTGATTCTTTTTAATATAATTCTGTGCCATTACAGGCTTTGTTCTGATTTATGAAAAATGTCTTTGGGTAACTTACATCATGTTAGATTTGAGCAAAACATTTCTTTAAAAGCAATGGCCAAGAGTCCTGAAAGATGCTGCTTTCTCTTGAATCATTAAATTAATAAAGAATCTTTGGATAACAAACTGAGCATTAATGCATTCATAGCTCCTGACTGCCTTTTGTAACAGTGATGGTTAGTAATTTGAATCAAGTCTTCTGAAGGAGGAATTGCTGAGGTTTTAGATGTCTAACAAATCAGTTAGCTGAAGTTACTGACAGATGTCAAGAGCTCAGTGCAAAACAAGCTAGCTCAAGTTTTTTTAACCTTTTGGTTGCTGCATCTGTGTGTTTTTGTAGCTGCTTTATGTTCTAGTTACCAAACAAGAGTTAGGAGATAGTGAACCAGTGTCATGCTTGGCCACTGTTCCTCAACTGTGAGAAGCAGTGCATAGGGGCCAGGACAAAAATGCATAATGATGTGGAATAGTTGTTTGTGTGACTTGTCATGCAAAAGTGTTTAAATACTACCTCTTTTCAGAATGCATAATGCAGTGTGTGAACTTAATACCTCAGGTTTTGTACTTTTCTGAGATGTCTTCAGTCGATCACTATCTATTTCCTTTGCATATCTATGTATAAGTATCTTAGACACAAGATTGTTGTGTGTTAACAAGCAATGCTAGATTCATGTAAAACTTGCTTTAACTCAGTAGAAAATAAAAATGTTCAGGCTAGCTCTGAAATAAGTGTGGTTAAAACATCTTATTAGCGTAAATATTGAAAGCATGTTTTGAGATATATACATACATAGCTAATCTGACTTTAGTTTCCTGTTGTGCAGAAATTGTTAAACTTGATACTGATCTAAGTTGTGAGAAGTCAAACATACATCACTAACAGGCAGGAAGATCCACAGATCATGTTTGAGTGGGTGAAGTGATAGACTAACTTGAATTAAAAAAAAGAAAGTAGCATGAGATGACAAATTTTAGGCCCCTTTTCCAGCCAAAGCAAACCAGCTTCGTGTGCAAGTATGAAAAATTTGTTTCATTATCCAAGACTTACGTCTTTCCTGAGCTGACATTCCCTGTTCTAATGCCAAAGGAAAGTTTGTCTTTATGGTAAGTCACAAAGCAAGAATGGTATAAAAATAGAACTGTTTCGTGCAAGTGCTCTGCATATCGATCTCTGAATGTCTTGATAGCAGTTTAATTTTTAATATGTCAACTTCTATGCTGTGGGTTGTAAATTGTTGTCCTCAACATGGAACTGCATAATTCAGAGTTACAAAATTAGGCTTAAAATATCTTTGGTTTTCTCTCCTGCTGTAAACAGCAGCTTTAACATTGTGTTTGGAACATTCTCTACAGAGAATGGAAAATCCCACTTATATTTACTTGCTAATAATAAGATTTTCAAGTTCTATTGGCACATATGTTACCTTATTAGATACTGTAACTGTGATTCAGCCTGTGCCTTAGCAGACTTGAGAGTTTTCTTTCATCTTGAATTTATAAACTGACCAATCCTGCCACTTTGTGGATGGCAGAAGGACATACAGGCTGTCTTGCCTGTGAGAGCAGGTGGTGACAGACATTGTTTATAGGGTTTTGGATCATTTTTCACACGTAACTAAGTTTGGGGTTTGTTTTCTTTTTTTCACACTTTTAAAAGTGACTTTCTTTGGAGTGAGAGGAAATTATCACTGTGTGTGCATGCCTTCATGGTGTCATGTAAAGCCTTTTACCTAGTGAGCTTAAAATTTTAACTCAGTGATGATTAACTAGGACATGTAATTAGAAGGAGTTTGATCTTGTTTCAAGAAACTAGCAGAAGAAAATTAACTTATTGACTCTCTGGATTTGTCATATCTGTGAATGTTTCTTTAACAAGGATCACATTGCTTTGAAAAATGTTTTCTTGAGGCCATGCATGCGTGCAGAGTTCCATATGTCAGTGTGGTTGATGGAAATGAAATTGTATCAGTTGCCTTCTGCTGCTTTTATTACTGAGGCTGAACCAAAATGCTGAGTCCTATCACAGAAATTTCAAATTTCAGAGAAACGATTTTAAATTGCCTCAGTTGCCCTGTTAGCTATACTTTTCACATTGACTTTCACAGTGATATGAGGCATATACTGGCCAAATGCCACATTGTTGGGCAGAATTTGACCTCTAGTCTTCAAGTTATGCCTAAATGACAGGCTCCTCCATCAGTGATAGGAATAATTTTTCTGTCTTGTGTGGTAGGGCTACATGGCCATTTTTTTCTTTGGTCAGAAGTTGACTCCCCACATGCATTTTGAGGCAACTGATTAGAAAACTAAGAGACACTAAAAAAATCTGAAACTTTATTGCTGCTGATCAAATACCCTGCACAATATATTCGTGAACTCCTCTTGGTGTGTCTGATATGCCAGTGATCTGGTTACTTTTTGTGTCATCCCAAGGTACTTGAGTCTCTTGTTGTGACACGTGCTTACTCCATCTTGACACTGGAGTCTACCACAACTCAGCTACTGCAGAGAGGTCCTTCTCAGCTGTCTGAAGAGGCAGCCCTTCAAGTCAATGGATTTGGGGAAGCACCATTTGGAGTCCTGTTGAGGGATATAAATGGAATTGAACTACCTGCTTCAGTTCTTATGATACACTGCATTTACCCACATGTTCTTTTGGTGGGGCATTTTTGGGATGCATTGAGGATTTCTTCCTCTGCATATGCCTTCTGGTCTTTGAGGCCTTTTTTGTACAGGTAGATGTTCTAAGCTTATTGAAGTTATCAGATATGGAAAAAAGCCCCTTTTGCAGCAGTCAGTTGATATCAAAGCTACTGCTTGCTTCAATCAGTATTTTGACACTGGCTTTTGACTTTTTAAGCCCATGGAGGACTTTGACAAGAGTCCATGGATATGGAGTCTTAACATCAGAATTAAACTTCTCAGCTTCTGAATTTTAGTAGATGTCACTCCAAACCAAAATGTTTATAAAAATGTAAGTTTATGGTGTAATGATATGTGGGTTTTGAACAAACCGTCCTCCCAGGTTCCAGTGCGATTGCCACAAAGAATTTTTTTCGTTTGTGGAGACAAAATCTGTCCTGCTATCCCTGCAAACATCAAAAGAAGTCCATGCAGCATTGGAAGACTTACATTGTTAACACCTAATGAAGAAATTTTGAGGAAATTAAAACATAGAAAAAAAAGAGAAATTCAACAGTACAATCCAAACTGTAATAATAACTTTTACACATGGGACAAAGCAAAAAAAAATTCAGTAGCAATATTCTCTCCCCAAACAGCATCAGGGGTGGCCTTAACCCAATTACATCGTTTGGGTTGCTAGTTGAGCAAAAACACCAAAGCCATCTCCAATGCACTGAGTGACATGTTAACGGATGTCAACAGTGTGAAAAAAGCGACCCTTCAAAACAAAGCAGCAATTAATTATCTGTTGCTAACTCATGGACATAAATGTGAAGAATTTAAAGGAATGTGCTGCATGAACCTGTCCAATCATTCAAAATCAATTCATAAGAACATAAAACAACTACAAGAGGGTGTGGCAAAACTTAGAAAAGCTACTAAATCATGAATGGATAATTTGTTTAACTTTTTTAACCTCTCGCCCTTGTAGAGGGAAATCTTAAAAGTTGGGTTTTATATATTAGTAAAAATTGTTATTCTCGTTGTTGTCTTCCTAATAGTTTTGCCTTGTGTTCTTCATTGTATCCAGAAAGCTTTGGACCAAACCATGAAGGAAGTCTTTTTGGTGCAAACAGAGGGGGGAGATGTGGAAGTCCAGGGTATTTCCCTGACTCCTTTGGGGATGCAAAAACCCCCATGGCAGACCCCTCTGAGACCCCCAAATGGTGCCCAAGAGCTGCAGGGGCTGGATTTAGCTCCTTGGGAGAGTTTGCCAGCACTGAGGGAAGAATCGCAAAACATGGAAGTTAGCGGAGTGTAAATTAGAATATTAGAATGTAGAATAAGTGGGTTTTTAGATTGTTTATATTAAGGGCCATGTGGTCAAGATGGAGAAACCTGGGTGTGGTGGGCTCCTTCTTCTTCATGTCATCCATGTTGGGGAGGCATCCTGGGAACCACAGATTGGATGGGAAAAGAACTGGACATTGTAAAGAGATTGCATGGCATTGGAAAGAGTCTGTAAACATTGTAAACGTAGTTTTAGGTATAAAAGATTTGGCACAGCCCGCCTGGGGGTAGTTCTGTGATGGTCGCTTTGCAGAGCGGACCTGTGTCGGGCTGATTGAAACCTTTCAGAAGATAAGATAAATAAATAGCCTTGCAACAACACAAGGTCGTCTGAAGAAGCTTTCTTGCTGGGAACTCCAAGAGAAGCCAGACTCCTGACCGCCTGAATGTCCTCTCTGAGGAGGTCTCACGCCTAGAGAGACCCTCGAGGTGGGACAGTGCTGTCTCATATGTGAAAGGTTGAGGATAAAGGTGTGCAGAATACGGCTTTGATAGCTTAATCTTTTGCTTTTATTTTGCCTAGACAATAATGATCTTAGCAGCTGTGTACTTACAGTTACTGCAGACCTATAAAGATAGTTTGAGGCACTAGAAATATTTTAGTGACTTAACAATAAAACCTGTTATCAATGTTTGTCATGCTTCAAAGTATTTGTCACTCTGCTTTGTTAAAGCAGTGAAAAATTCTGAAGAATAATGCTTCATAACGCAGTAGACTAGGAAAAGGTAAAGATTAATTTAGAAGGATTTCTGCTGTCATACTAGTACAGTCAAGTTAACAGTCTGCCATTTTTTCTTAATATTTCCTCTTAAAAACCTAAGTCTTTGAATAATGTATTAATTTAGTAAGTTGTGTTCTTTAATATTTCTGTAATTAAATTCCTGTAGGGAGTATTATCACTTGCTGTATTAATTGTTTTGATATATGTTGTGTAACAGCAGCAGTTAAGATTTTTTTTTTTTGTAGTTTTGACAGATTATCGGAAAATATACATGGTCTGCAGTTAAGAACGGGAATCCTTTCAGCAGGTTTACAAAAAAGCTTATCAAAGAATCTCCTGTCATTTCTAAGACACTCTCATAAGCAATATCCTAAATTAATTTTAATTAGCATAAGAACAGTAAATATTTTTCCATTATTTTTCCCTGTGGATGTGCCACTTGCTTTTCTGTATATAATTTTGTTTTCTTGAGCTATTATTTCAACTCTTACAAATTCATTTTGCAAGAAAGAAAAATCTTGAGGGTTTTTTTTTTTTTTGAGGGGTGAGGAGGAAGCAGCTTTGCAAACGTGTGTGGTGAAGAAGTTTTTGTGCTTACAGCAAATTGTAGCTACAGGAGAATTTAAAACTATGCTGACTGCTTTGAGGTTTTATAACAGTGCCTCATTTTTGTGGTGATGTTAGTTTATACTAAAATCTTGCTGTAGATTTCACATTGAAAAAAATAAATCTCCTTAAAGCATTTTTTTTTTTCTAAAAAGGGATCTTTCTCTTTGTGAAGATATGGGAAAGTGAAATATTTGAAATGACATGCTGTGCCCAGTACTGGTTTAAGCTAAAACTTTGGTCTATTTCACTAAATGTACTACACTTACTGAGGGAGCTGAAATTGCCTTGGAGACAACATGAGGAATCTGCTGTGCCATGAAAGAACTGCCTGCAAAAGCTTGCTTTCTGTGACTGCTGGCTCAGACAATCCCAGGCTGTCTCTTTAGAAGCACAAAACTGGACAATTTTAAATCACAGATGCTTCTATTTCAGTATATTTGGGCAGAATGGTTTGCTACAGGAGAAAAGTGTGGTAGTCTGCTTTTGACTGCTACATTGTTTTTGGGCAGCTGGGGTTTGTGTGCAAGAAGGACTAGCACAAAATGCTTTTCATCTGTAGTCTTTTTGATGTGTTCTCAACAATTGGTTATATTTTCCACTTTTGTATATATCCATTTGTGAGTAGGGAGAGAGGGGGAAGACTACTCTAGGTGTGGAAATGGCTAGAGGATTATATGGCCAATTCTGCTTCCGTTGATCTTAAAATACATTATGGATTAAGTCTATTCTAATATTGTGGCAAAAAGATAGGTTTCTGAAAGAAAAATCCTCATTTTTCAGAAAAATAAAAAAGCTGTCTGTGACCAAGTGTCAAATAAGCAAGTATTGCATCACAACCAAGAACACTCTAACCTTTTGTTTCCATCCTCCAAAAGCAGTTTGAATGTCTTCAATCATCAGTCCAGTTCTTAGCAGAACAAACAAGGCTGCTGACCATTCAGATGGTCCTGGTTTCACTGATTTTTAGTTACTAAGAGGGCTGTAACACTTTCAAAGCTGTTAAAAATATACAAAATATAAGGTTAAGCCTGAATTAGTGAGGAGAGAACTCAGTGCGTGAACTTTGGTGTTGGAAATATTATTCTGCAAATTTTTAAAACAAATGCAGTTGTCTGAAATGAGTCATTCAGTCAAAATATAGTTGAGTTTCTGAAAGTTGGAGGACATAGAGTTTTTCTACTAAGAAGATAAAATACTAAATATATTTTTTATGTGCAAATGGAATAACATTTGCTACATTCAGGGAGAAATGTTGGTTTTCATAGCAGGATCAGCATGCCATTCATTTTGGATTTAACTAGTTTTTCTGTGAAATAAAAGATCTAGTAATATTTTTTTTTAGTTCATAGAAAAATCAAACAAGTCTGATTGTAGAAAAATGGTAAAATACTTTGAAGAATAAGATTAAGAACTCTGTTATGTGCCTATTCTTTACAATTTTTAAGTCTTTTCGATCTCCTGCCTTTGAGAGTTTGTAAATATTTTGTGAAGCTATTTGTTCTGTTCGTTTACTATTGGCATGGAATCACTTCATTGTTTGCTAACTCTTGACAAAATTCATCACAGTTGCACTAAGGAGACAATAAATTGAATATGCCTGCATATTTAAGAAGAGTATCAATAATATTGAGGAGCATCTTTAAATGTTACCCTTGGGCTGTAGCAGTCAAAGCTGAAGGCCCAATTTTTATTTTTGCCCACTTCAAATGATGTAAAATAGATTGGTTTTCATAATTAAAGTGTTGGACAATTTTAATTAACAATATTAACTTGCTAATCAAGACAAGCCTACAATCCTGCTACTGATTATTTTTTCTGGCTGGTACGCCATGATTTTGGATCCAAATGATCTGGTTGCCAGCTGCTTCTGGCATGTGGAGTGCTGGCACCAAAAGCTGCTGTGGTGTTGCAGAATGCTGAAGGTTTATGTTTATGCTGTATCTTTATATACGGTAGCTGCCTGCCTAGGAAGAATGTGTACCAATGTATGTGATTTAACTTCCATTCAAATACTTTTTATAAAGGATGTTGGAGAAACACAAGTTTTCAACTTGTGGTGGTTGCAGATTATTGTGCTTAGTTAAATGTGTTACAACCTCTTCAAGTTGAGTTGGAAGGGCATTTCAAGTCATGTATGTAGTATTTTTTTGCTGTCAAACATCAATGAAAAAGTTAGTGCAGCCATTTGGCATAAATATTCAAGGACAAGAAATTGAGTTGGAAAGCAGATAGATGCGGCACTTGTTTGAGCGAAGTCCATTTCCTAATTAGGAAGAAATAAGTGAAAAAACCCCAAAATGGTATACTTCTGAATCCAGGTAGTATCACTACAGAAGTTTTAACTTTTGAAACCTGCAGTGCAAATTAACATCTCTTCAGCCAGAGCAATTTCTCTCTTTCCTGCTATTAGCCTTTCCTTTCAGCTCAAATTGGTGTGAATAGGCAGCATCTAATGCAAAAGATCTAAAGCTGTTCTTTGCCTAAATATTTAACAGGCTTGTGAAGTGATGCATGGATTTGGCAATAAGCAATCCAATTGGGAGAAAACAAGAACAAAAAAATTGTAAAGCTAAGGATTAGAGCCGGCAGAACAAATTCTCGTTGAATAATTGTTTTAACTTATCACTAAAGCATTTCTGAAAGCCCAAGTTTGATAGCTAAGTAATTTGGCAATTTCTTTCCATGTCAGACCGTGTCAGATTAAAATGGTTTAGAGTGTCCAGAAAGTTTCTGGACTTCAATTTCGAGTTAGTATTCTGTCACTATGTACAGACATTATTTCCTTATATTGAAGAAATAGTCAACAATAATCAGGACCCAAGGGGCAGAACTAATCAGGTTTTCAAATGCTGGAGCTACAGTATTTGTGCTGGAACTACAGTGCTAGAACATAGTTATTAGCTGTTGAGTCTTGTGCAGTTACTCCCTTATAGCAGAAAAAAAACCTAAAAGGCAGAAAATTAAAACATGATTGAAATGTTACAGCCTGAAATTTAAACTACTTTTAAAATTATTTTTGTAATTGTTTAGGATTACTTGAAAGTTTGCTTTTTAGGCTTTAATTTGGTTTACTTGTTTTGAGTTTTTGTCTGTCCCCTTATTTGAAATCAGCCTTATCTGCATATGACAACTTCCTTTATTCATTAAAACTTGAAAGTACATAGATTCCAAAGGCAGTTTTAGAGACTATAGGAGTATTGTATTTTACGTTTGATGGGATAGCAATCAAATGCACTCAAAATGATAATTTTTAAAGGTGCTGTAATTTCTTTCTATGTTTTTTTATAACAAAGATTTATTTTTAGAATACCTTGCTTTGTATTGTTTTTTATTCAGCCTAAGGTTCTACTTTGTTCATCTCTTACTTTGGTCATGTACTGGCTTTTTTACTTTACCTCAAACCCATCTTATATTCATGTTTGCCTATTGCCTTATTTCTACCTTTTGGCAGCACAGACCTTGAAGTGTAGGATTTCAAAAAGACATTTTCTTAATTCCTTTTTGGTGGCTTTCTCTTTCAGGATAACGTTTTGTCACCTGCCTTTCCAAAGCAAATGGCTATATGTGGGCACTGAAAGAGGAAACATTCATATTGTCAATGTGGAATCATTTACTCTCTCAGGCTATGTCATCATGTGGAATAAAGCCATTGAACTGTGAGTTTACCAAGTGTTGTCTGTGGAGGGGAAAGAACAGCAGTATCCCAGATGTTGCTAACATCAGTTGCAGGAATATCGTTATCTAGAGAGGCCTCCATACTCATCTTACTGCAGTACCTACACTATCAAAGTACCTACTCACATAGATAATTTTTATTTTCAAGAGTGTGGCGTGCTAATGCCAATATATTTTTTTGCCTTTTTGCAGTATTTTATCATAGTTCCTGGGATAAATGTGGAAATAGACAAAACAGACAGTATAGAAATAGATGTAAAAATCACTATGTGTAGGGGTAAAATAGAAGAAAAAATAACACGCGTTAAAATATAGTGTGGCTGGTACTTGGGCAGACATGTCACTTCTACAGCTGGCGATTAAAGACCAAAGTGTAAAGATAATGCATTCTGAGTTGGAAGTGACTTTCTGAAATTCAAATTTAAGTAAGTCTTTTCCAAGAGCAAAATACATTTTATAGCTATTGTTACTGCACTTCTTTTTTTTATTGTTAAAATTGTATGTACAAATATAGTGGTTTGTGGAGGGAAAGTTGTAATTGTGTGCTGCTCTTCCTGTGCTGGTGTTTTGTTCCCAGTACATCTTTTTTCAAAAATACATGAAGTTCATCACTTGCCAAAGGGCGTTGAAGCAAACAGCTCTTTACTAGTAGATTTTCTTCAATAGCAAAAAGTCAACATAAAATATTAATTATGTGTTAGGGTAACAATGGCCATCTTGGCCAGTTTATGAATAATGGCAAAACCTGTATTTCAGTGTAAAAGTAAACATTTTATCCTACTGTGTCAATTCTATAACAACAGATGTTAAGATAAAATGTTTTAAGTGAATGGTAATTTTATTTGTTAATAGGCAATAAATTAGTCTTTCCTTAAGACAGAAACTGTCTACGAACAGACACTATTTATGGGCTTGAAGAGAAAAGTAGAAGTAACTCCATTTTGAAATGTCACAACATGCTTACATGGAATCTGTATCTGCTGAATCTGTATTACTTCCAATTATTTTGAGATACAATTTAGGGCAGGGAAGAGTTGTTTTTAATGGAAATATTTCTTTTTTAGGTCATCCAAATCTCACCCAGGACCTGTTGTCCACATCAGTGACAATCCAATGGATGAAGGAAAGGTAGGATATTTTAAGGACTCTTCAATATGTTATTTTCAAAACAGGAATTTTTAAAGTATAGATACCACTGCTATTTAAGGAAGGATGACAAAGACGAAGGTTTTAGGCCATGAAAGTAATACAAAGCAGGGTACAAACGTGACTGTAGGATACATCGCTGGAATAAATAATCTTGTAACTGGAAACACTTGAAAATACAGATGAAAATTATTACTGCAAAACTTTTGGAAATAAAAGCAAAGAATTTTACATATGGTGATAAAAAATAAGATGTTACCAAAAAACCCACCAATCATAATTACAGTGCTAAAGACGTGATGGAAATTCCACTTTACCATGTTCTTGAGTGTTATTTTGCAACTTTAAAATGCGTATTTATATTGCATATTTATATAGAATACCATGTAGTTTGTCTTTGGATTAACTTATCTGAGAGAGGGTTTTGTGGAATTTGACATTTAACTCATACTCTCATATTAAGGCCATTTATTATTATCACTAGCTGTTTGCTAATGACACTGGCCTAAAGAACAACAATATATTTCATAAAATCAAAAGATGTGAGAAAGAATTTATGGACTCTAGCATACGAATGCAATGAAGCTGTTGTCATTTCAGGAAATACAAGTGATCAATTTATTTTGATGTATTCCACCCCACATCTAATTATTGTCAACTGAAATTTAAAAATTACTGGTTTTATTCATCAGACTATCAGTGTTTTGAAATCTGACCTTATGCTTTTCTTGTTTCTCATAAGAAAAACATTGCTGAAAAACTACACTGCCTGTGTAGTTGCAAAAATCACCCATGTGTGCACTTTTAAAATTTGTTCATGCTTTTAGCTTTCTAATCACAGTGGTTTTTCTAATGTTTTAAGTTAAGATAGAAAAGGTACAATATATGGCATATGGTAGGCAAGGTAATTAAAAACAATAGTATAAATAAAGTTAATGGGAAAAATTGAATATTCACTTTTACTAGATCAAACATGTCTAATACTTATGATATTTTAGTGCTGTATTGCACTAAAAGAGATGAAATATTTTATTTGTGAGCTTGTAGGAGATCTGTTATTTTTGCACTGGAGACAACTCTACACCTTGAAAATCTTAACATGCTGAAAAGACTGTCCAGGCAAAACCTCTAGGTATGGCACTTGATTGGAACTACTGCCTTACATTGGCTATGATTTGGGGTTTTTTAAATTTCTGTTGAGAGAAGTAGCACTTAAGAGAGCTAAACACTTAGATACTCAACAATGTATTAGACCAGCTATTATGAGCAATTCACTCCCTGCAGTAAAGGTTTAAACCTGCTTCTTGCAAAAAGATTGAGAAATTATCTGCTTTTGTTTATCTAGCTTTCCTTCTGTGAAAGAATAATGTTTCTGATGTTCCTTCAGCCAGTTATTTCAGTTGTGATTAAAATATAGAGAAAGGAAATAGTACATAGTTTCTTTATAGACAATGAACTCTTACTGAGAACATTAGAGGGAATATTGTATTCTTCCAGCAAATTTAAGCAGACCAAATTCCAGTGAGGAAAATACACAATAAAATTCTCCTTTTCAACACCATTTATTTTCACTCAGAGTGGAATACACATAGCAACATTTAATATAGATTTTTTTGCAACTCAAAGCGATTTCCAAAGAATCTTCAAAAGGATGCTTTTTTCTAATTTTGTCTGAATATCCATTATATTTTCTGAAACTTGAGAGCAGTAAGTACAAAGCAAACCTTTCTAACATTGAGGCCTTCACCTCTTTAATTTTTGTTTTTATAACTACTTGCAGTTAGTATATGTAGTATTATAGTGCATATCTTTTGAGACGAGAACTTCCGTCATTGCAAATGATACCATTTTGCTTTTCCTTATAAAGAATTAATTTATCTTCTTAATGCAGCTTCTGATTGGCTTTGAATCTGGGACGGTGGTATTATGGGACCTGAAGTCAAAGAAGGCAGATTACAGATATACACATGATGAGGTAACATTTTTCTTCTGCATTACTTGCTCTGAGGATATAATTCACTACTCAAATAGTGACTTTTATTATTTTTTAATCTCCTGCTTCTGACATCAGTGGATCGATAAGTAGGTCTCTTTGAAGTTCCAAGTACTGGAAATTTTCTCGAGAAGAGCAGTAGGGCTTGAATAATAAACTTCAGACCAAATAACTTCACTGAGTTTGTTTGTAAACTAGAGAGTGGTGGCATGGATTGGATTTCTTCACTAAGCTTTTAGATCTTTTTTTCTTTTAATTGTGTGACTTTCACCTGTGTTAAGGGCTTAAGTTGAAACTAGATGGTTTAGCAATTTCTATAACGTGGAATCTCTCACAGTTCTGGGAACTGCAAAAGGAAAGGGCGGGGGAAGAAACCACTAAATAAAGTCTCACTACAACATTTCTCTAACAACCTTTTCCTGTAGAATAAGATCAAGATCAATTCTCTTTGAAATAAGACTGAGGAAGGTTTAAAAAACCCATGCATTAGGTGGCATTCATTTCTTTAACACTTGATTCTTGAGAAAATTGACTTTTGGAAAGACTGAGATTAAGAAAAATGAGTCAGCATAATATGCAAGTTGATGTATTTCACTTAAATTAATATAAAATTGATCTTGATTACATTTTGTTGACTGTAAAATGGCTTTGTTCAGTACCAGCTTCAGAGTTTTTGTGGGAGGAGAGGCAGGGTTGTTGGATTTTGCTCTGGCTCAGTACTTGTAGTTGTGTATATTCTACCAATCAAGAGTTTGTTTGGAGGGGGAGGCTCTGAAGGAGTGTAAGCCTTAGGTCATCAGAAATTTCCATATGTAAGCCCGAGAGTGTGTTATGCAAAGAACAATTTTTCTCCCTTCCATTTTCATTGCATGAACCTTGTTAATTCCCTTTATATTTTTTTTCATAGATTTAGTCATTCTTCATTATCTTTTTCTTCTTAAACCTCTTACTTGTTCTTCTCTAACTTTTTTAACCATTCTATGTTGTCTTTCTTTTATAAAACAGAAACACAGCAGCATAGTATGAAGATTCAGGCACACTGCATTTATCACGTGGAATAATTGTCTTTGGACTTCTTTTCTTTTTCTCTTGATTTTAATATTGAATTAGGTTTCTGATGCTGCAAGCATAAAGCAGATGCTTCCTTAAAACTATAAAACCGGAGACTCATTCTTCAGGTGTTAGTTGTCAGGTCAAAGTCCTGCCATTTATGCATCATTTTTCAACATGGTTGGACAGTAAAAATTAAAGTCTTTCTACAGTTTTTCACTGAAATCCTGATTTCTGCTTGAGTGTGGTTTGGTACTATCAGCAGACTTTACTGTCTTAATATTGTTATTCTAATTTTCCAAATTGCTTATGAATAAACTGAGCAGTGTTGTTCCCTGAGGGTCTCTACCATTTAGCTTCATCCATGAACTAATCAATTTGTGCCAGCCTGTCTTTATTCCAGATTGCTTTACTTCCTAACAAGTTATTTATTTGTTCAAAGATACCTAGTATATTTACTTTTAGCTTCCTTTGAGATACGTTGCTGAAGGACTGAAAATTTTATAGACAGCTTAAGTGGGTGTTTCCATGGACATGCCTGTTACCATTCTTGGAGGTTTGTTTGACTCTAATTACTTCTCATAAAAAGCATGTTGACTATTTCTATCTGGTATATTATATTCATCCATATGTCAATTAACTCTTCTTTACTCAAATTTTGTTGAGGTTTCTAGAAACTTACCTAAGGTATGCACTATGCTGATTATACTTGTTTTTTTGCTTTAGTGTAAAAAAATATCTATCTCAATACATTTTGGAACCAATTCTGACTTGAGAGACTGCAGAGATTAGTGAACAATTGAGATGTTATATCTTGGATTTTCTTTGGAATTTAGAAGCGGATGCATCTAGGTGTTCAGTTTGGGTTTTTGGTTGCACAAAAGCTAATTAAATACTTCAGGTCTGACTCTTGGTAAAAAAGTGTGCTTATCATAATTTGGGAATGGTTAGGAAGGGAAGAGGAAGAAAATGACAATCTGGTAATGTAGTGGTTTCCTTGCTCACGAGAGTGCGCACACGGAAGACTCAGAGCCTTGTCTCAGGAGATATCCTCTGTCTCTGGTTAGTGTGATACAGAGCTAAGAAGGTCCTTTACCATTTTGTTTCCTGCAAATAAACTGCATGAATTTGGACGTTTCTGTGCAGAGAATCTTTCTAGCTAGTTTCTCGTTAACTTTCTGGTTTTGTGGTGTTGTTAGAGAGCTTCTTTCGTGCACTGGCTCTAAGAGCTGTGTTCCATCATGAACATGTGTGCCAACCTACCCTTAAGGGACAGGGAGCATCTAATGTCACAACATGCTTCACCTCTTCTCTCACAGATGGTAATGCATGTGGCATTTTGCCCTGTAGCAGGAGCAGGATTTTAAGCCTCAGGATTTATACTCTTGGTTCTCCACTTGTTCACTCTGAGTGAGGAGTTGACAACCAGTAAGAAGAGAGGTACTTAGTCTGATCTTGTCACACTTGCCATTTTAGTGTGTGGCTAGGCTTCCTGAGGCATCATGAATAGGGTGGCCACGACATTGATACCATAAAGAATGTTTGCTAGAAACTTTGCAATTGGGTTGGTTTCCTCCTCTCTCGTCACTTTGTAGTTGATGTTATTTTTACCACACATATCTTGAAGGTCTGTGCAGTCTTTCACCATCATTTGATGTAACTTTCTTAACTCAAAACTTCAGATGTGTACAGGGATCCAAATGACATCCTTTCTTCCTTAGCAGAGAAGATCAAAATGGGGGTCAAAATCCCTGTGTGTTCAGAGGCTTGTGGAAACATATCTGTTATTTCCTGAGGGAAGACATTGAATCCAATTGGTTTCATTTCAAATGGCCTGACTTTTAGGAGGTTTTCTTGAAGCAAATTCTCATGTTGTGGTAGGGCAGTCTCATTTGTTGCCTGAAAGCCAGGTTAGTGGAACACTATGCACACTTTCTTCCTGTCTGAACACTTGTGCCTTCCCAGCATCCTGAGCTAATAGCTGCAGCACAAGGACATTAGGACGTTCATCCCAAGGACAGGAGCAGGTGGCTGACATTAAACATGGCTGGGGGACACAGCTCTAGGTCATGATTAGGGTTAGTGCTGATTACTGGCATATTCTTCACTCCAGATCATTCTAAAGAAAATTTGGGGAATGTAGTTATAATTTGTGCTTTATCTTTCTATATTGTGAATTAAATCCTGAACTTAGTGGCGTATAGTTTTTCTTCCAGCATTAATATTTTGAATACTTAGAATTAGTTAAAATAATGCACAAGTTTAACATTCTGTTTCAACAAATTTGGAGGCAATTATTTGTACATAGTGGAACTGAAGCTGTCAATGAACTTTTGTTTAGAAAATTTCTTTGAATTCCTTTACTCAAAACATTCCTTTTGTCTTGGGCAGGCTCAATGAAAAAGTAATACTAAGTTCCTTTTGTACCATTCTTAAGCCTTTTATGTGAAGACATTGGAGATTAAGGGAAAGGAAGCTGTGCATTTGTTATGTGAAATACAGTTTATAATGCAATTATTTCCTAACCTGTATGTTCGTGCAAGAAATGAAACAAATTTCTTAAGTATTAGCTTTTTCTTTAAAAAACCTCCCAAATCCCTCAGCTGTAACTTCTGAAAACTAAAGCTTGTCTTATAATCAAGTCCCTTCTTCAAGTAATATTTTGTTTGTTCTGATGTCAAGTAAGCTTTGACAGCATTAACTATAATGCATTCTAGATTACTATTTTTAGACTCAGTGTTCTGATACATGGTTGAGTGTAAGAGATTATTTTAGAGCATTAAAAGCATGTCAAAGTAGCTTCTGGAATTTAGAGGACAGGGAAAGAGAAACAACCCTGATATGTGACTTGACAGAAACCAAGTGTATCAATGTATTTCATTCCATCCAAACAATCTTCTTGATGTATTGTCATTCAAGGCTCAGTAGCTGCATCTTTTGGTTTGTTTTCTTCGTTTTGCAGCATTTTTTCCACTTCCTTAGGTTGTTGACAAGAGAGTTAGCAGAGATACTCCCAAGTTTTAAAATACTTTCTTTGTATATTTTGATGAACCTGTAGCAAAGGCATCAGTATCATCATCCATTCATGTTGAAGCAAAAATGCAGCCCATATCCGTGGAAATTAAAGAACTTTCATAATAAGACTGTGAAATCTGGATAAGATATGGTAAACAAGTCTGGTTTGCAGAACAACTAATCATGGGCTTTGCCAGTCATGCACAGTGTATTTCAAGCTCAATTAATGTCACAAGGGAATAAAGGATCATTTAGAAATCCAAATTATGAAAGGACTTATCAATGTCTCTGGTGCATTCTATATTTGGAGTAGTCTAAATTCAGTGTGAGAAAACTGGATTTAAAAAATTCTCTTGAAAACAGGGTAAACTACTTAAATTAATAACTTTCGTGTTTACATCGTTGAAATCCTCCATGCACTGTTCTGGATTTTGCTGGAATATGTTTCATTTTCTTCCTAACAGCTGGCACAGAGCTTTGTGTTTAGATTCACTATGAATAACTTTGATGTTTTAGTTGTGCTAAGTAGTTCTTTTTATTACAATTATTAGGCTGTTCTTACCTCAACCCACGAGTTTGTACCATTTCTTCTCTCCCGCATCCTACTGGTGAGTGAGCAGCTCTGGTGCCTGGCTGCTGGCTGGGGTTAAACCATAACAGATGAGAAGAGTGGTCTCAAACTTTTCAAAATCATATGCATGTAAACAGCTGTAGGGCTAGAATAAGCCTGTAGAAATTTAAAAGAATGGGATTATTTGTATCAGTATTTAATGAATTGGAAAGCTAAATTCCCCTGGTGGAAAAATACCATAAAAGCCTGAGTCTTTATTGATCAGCTTGTCTCTTAAATTGCAAGGTTGCATTTAAATTATTAATTTTTGTACCTCTTAAAAGTACCAAGAACTAATAGTTATTTCTAGGGATATTTACAAGCTATTACAGAAGTAAAAATAAATTTCATTAAATGTTTTAAAATACACAGTAATCTCTTGAAAAGCTAGTGATCTACTTAAAATATTTCTGTAGGAGTCTTGCATATAAATGCTTTTAATTTGTTCCTCAGACTTTTTGGGTTTATTTGTCATTGCATTTTACAGTCCTATGTAAGTCTCCCTCAGTTAACTGTTGCAGTAGATGTAAAAATGTTTCCTTCTTAAAATCGGGTATACTCACATTCTTTGCAGGCAGCATAGCAGTAATTTTTCCACATGTGGTAATCTTTCTGGAACAGATGGTGAGTTGATTTTGTGTTTGTGTACAGCCTGTCTCCACATAAAACTCAGGGATAGTTTCTACAATTTCTAATAAAGTTTAGGCATATGTAGGACAGCCAGGTCAATTGTGTTGTTATTCAAAAAAGTAGTATTCAATTCCCCATTCCCCCAGAAAATACATAACTGTCTCAGAAATTTTGAAACAAACTTCTGGAGTCCAGAACAGGTACCTTAAATTGAATTTAAGTGAAAGGGATAGTAGAAATACTTCTAATAAGAAACCTTCAGTAGTAATTAATTAAATATAAAGATTTATCTAGGCAAAGTTGGTTACTTTTTTATTAGAGTTTCTGTGTAAGTTCCTGTAAAGATTCCCTATATTTGGTTCATGTTTGTACATGGAAGGACTCAGAATGGTAGTGAGGTCAGTGAGTTTTACCTGTACAGACAACTCCACTTATGGATACAAATGGCTTGTTCCTTAAATATAACAAAAATCCTCTGTGATAGATGGGTATAATCTTGTTATAAGTAGTTACTTTCTGGTCCAATATGACAAAAAAAAAAATTTGAGACATAGATAAAGCTGCACTAGCTGATATAAGCATACTGCGTTAAACAGGAAGTTTTAATAATGATGAGAATTAAGATTAAAACTGAGAGTTTTATTCTGCATCAGTAAGTGTTGTGTAAAATATTAGAATAAAATTAAATTACTTCTAGTGGCTCTTAATGTCTTAAAAGATTTGTGTAGTTTTGCAAACTCAATGGATTTCTGCATCATTTTTCTATTTTATGCTTTCCTCCAAATTCCATCGCTAATATTAACCCTGTCAAATCTTTTTTGCTTTTGTGTATTGAGGTGGTTTTTCAGATCAGTTTTGTTTTGGTGACTGAGACTCTTGCTAGTCAACAACTAGTGCCATCAGCTAACTAATACTACTTAAGGTTATTTTTCATTACTATTTCATTATAACTGTCTTGTCACTAGGCCAGCTTGCTGTGAACCTCAAGATTGTGCTGAAGCTACTTATGGAGTTGGTTTAATTTTTTAGGCTTACAAGCATTTGTGAATCATGTGGTGGCAAAGGATATTGCTCTATACAAAAGTTTGTCATACCCAGCCCATAGAATTGTTACTTGAATTATTTTAAAAAACATAAAGCATATATTTCAGTAATATTTTAAAAAATATTTACTAGATTACTCTATTGCATTACTAAATATAACAAGTGACTCTAAAACTAAAGAGACTAAAATTAGGCAGTAAATAGCCATAAAGCCAAAAGGCTCATTGTTCTCTTTCAGAGATTTTTATCCTTTCATCTTCCTTGCAGAAAGGGAGAGAAGTCATCCATTGCACTCAGATCTTATCTTCTTAAACATTAATGCAGTTTCAACAGTAACAGGTTGTTGCATTTTCCTTCTCTTAACAGTTTTTCAAGAAAAGAAAGAAGTGATCATTTATCAGATTTATTTTTCATTTAATTTATGAAACTTGCTTTCTTACTGTTTCTTAAGACCTATTTCTACATAGATGTAGATCAAACTGTTCCATTTACACTATGGGCTGCCTACTGTTCTCAGTGTTAGACTTCATATGGGAGATTATATAAAATATACTGATGATATTGTATTGCTAAGCGTGCTGTAGACGTTTTGTCAGTGACAAGAGCTTTTATAAATGCAACCTTCTCTTTACTGGGTGTGCACTCTCAAATTTGTTGATCCCTTGCTTTATTTGGTATAATGTTGGTAAATTTAAAAAAAATCGGTATTTATGCACTATTTCTTTTACAATATCAGATTTTGCAAAATAAAAAATTATTTCACAGGCAGAATGATCAAGACTATTTCACTTTGACACTAGGAGACATCTTGTGTGGCATGTAGGTTTCTGAGCTACATGAGTAGATGTGATAGGCACTATCTGTCTAACAATATCTATAGTGATTCCACAGTACATAGGGAACAATATTAAATTTCACAAAGAAAAGCTAAACTTAACTGTAGTTTACATATATACAGATGTTATATTAATTTATATTGTGGAAATGTTTATTGGAGAGTCTAGACTTCTTATGAGTCCTTTGTCATTTAAGCTCTGGATTCTCCCATTCAGTTTGGAAAGTGTCTTTTCTCTCTATAGGACTTCATGAAATATGAAGACCTGATCTGTGTATAATCAGTTTAAGCAAAGCTTGCTTGGATCTGTCTTGAGATGTGCTCTTCACCCTGTAATTACTGCTTAAGCTGTCACTGCTGGTTACAGTTCTCAACTGCTCACACACCCAGGTTTCCTCACAGAGGAAATCCCAAAGTCCCTGCAGAGCTGGAATGTAAGCCCTTCTTAGAGACAGAATCACTACTGAAGGTACTCACACTTATTGTAAAGCCCATCAGTTTTCACTTATTCAGTACCTGATATTCTAGTTTACCCAGAGTAATGTCTTTGTCATAAAATCTACCTTTTTGGTAATACCAAAATTCCTTACTTCTTGCAGTTAATTCCTTTTGCACCTTCTAGGTAATAGAGAAATACCTCAAGGTTTCATTGTTTACTGATATTTTCATGCTATAACTAAAATTCCCTTGAACATCACCTAATGGTTTCATAATGTCTCCGTGTACTAGCAGAGATGCTGGAAGCAAAAACAGCACCAAGCTTTTCTTGCTAGTTAATATTTTTGTCTTATTTGTATTCTTTGCATCACTGTTTACTTTCCTCTTGCCTGAAGGCAACAACTAGATTTCATATTCATATTTAGCTGTTTTCTATATATTTTATGTGGCATGGTGTAATCGTTCCATTCCTAATTTTAGGTTTCTAGAGATGATTTTGTATTTATGGAAAGGTTTACGAGTAGTTCCTGTGCTTTCCTGCATCTTGAAGCTGCCATTGCAGTATTAGAGCATCCAGGCTAATACTTCTCTTCCCATAATTTCAAAAAAGTCTTAATACTTCAATTCTTGTTTTATGGAAGTTTTGAGCCAATGCTGTCCTCTTGTACAGATCCACACGAACATCTCAAAACAATATGTGATACTTGACCTTAATAATTCTTGTCCTATGTTTTTTGTCTGGACAGTATGTTTTTTCCAATACTGAAAAATTTTTGTTAGCAAACCTTAAAAAAGTGCTTGCAGTTTTTCTCTTCAGGCTACCCTTCATGGAAGAATACTTCAATATTATGTTGAGGAGGATGGATTCCCCTCTAACCCCCCTAAACAGGTCTCTACAGCAAAAAAAATATTTTTGATGGGTGAAGTGTGTCTGAAAGTACTAGTTATATGCAGAAAACTGCCATGGGTAAATTAAGACATAATAGGATAAGTATTATTTAATTGGTAACTTCTCTAATTGCCTTTTTCTGTTTAATGTCATTAAGGAAGGTGCAAAAATAAAATGTTAATAAGATCCATGACTTATGCTGTTCTGCTTTTTCTTGCATAGGCTATCCACTCTGTGGCTTGGCATCATGAGGGAAAACAATTCATTTGTAGTCACTCAGATGGTACCTTGACCATATGGAATGTAAAATCTCCTACCAAACCATTCCAGACAATCACTCCACACGGTAAGGTGAAAATGGATATCCACTGCACTTGACAGCTCTTAAAACATAGAGAACTTGTTTTTAATAGAAGTGTGTTTTGCAACAAATAAGTATTAAAAGTGCACTTGCAATGGTGTAAAAATCTTTCTCAGTCATCCCTGTTTCTCACAGATTTTGCTTGAAGAAGAAAAATCTTTATGAAATAAGAATCCAAATCAGTGCAGCTTTCTCTGAATCTCTAGACTTGTCTCTCACACAATGGCACTGATCTCAGAGTTAACTAATGCATATTTTGCAGCTCTTGCTTTTTACTTGACATTATGATCCCATATATTGTTTAAAATACATAAAAGCAAGTACCTGTTTTATATATAAATGTGTAGATGACCACATAAATTTTCAGAAAGGTTAGTAACAGAGTAAGAGTAGCACCTGGTAAGATATTCCCATTTCTGAGAGGTCTTGCATTAATGTTAATATGGGAAATTAACATTACATGTTGTTCTTCTGTGAAATATACTGCTATTCTTCCAGTAAGTATTGCACAAATGCCAGGCTTACATGGTGTGCATGTCTTTATTTAATGTCTTAGCAACTTATTTACTTTAGATTTTTAAGTGTGGATCTATCAGTGAGGGTCATTGCACAGCTGAGAGAGAGCAGGCTTTTCATGCTCAATTGAAGCCTTAGCCCTGCAGGATAATACACAGGATAAACCTCTCTTTACTTGTAAGCTGACCAATTTTAATTGCAAAAGGGTAGACACAACATAAATTTAAAATCTGCTAGTGCTGCTTAAAACAACACTTAAGGGGAGGATTATACATTTGAAAACAAATATTCTACAGCAGTCAGGTTTAGAGTTTTTTTTTCCTAAACATTCTAAGTTTGTGTTGAGAACTGTAACAGATTTTTAATTATATTATTCCAAGGCATACTCTGTAACTGTCAAAGTTGTTGAATATATGTTTGTGTGAATTTTATACTTCTCAAACTGCACAGTGAATTTCATTACTTGCCATAATGTTACGGAACTGCAAGATTAACACAGGAAAATAATTTACTTTAGGAAAGCAGCTGAAGGATGGAAAGAAGCCAGAACCCTGCAAACCTATCCTTAAGGTGGAATATAAAACGACTAGAGCTGGGTAAGACTTGTTTTTTATTCAAGATGAACATATGTAACAGTGCAATACTCTGGGAATGGACTGTTTGCCTGTTGTTGGGGCACATATTCTGATGGTACAGCTTTGTTTTAACGTTGATAAATCAGATATAGGTGAATGCACTACAAAAACTTTTATGAATTAATTACTGTATACAAACCAGTGATGCTGCTAATGCATTATCTACCTCTTCTTTCATTCTACTAAAACTTGTACACATTTTTGCTGAATTTCTTGATAGTTCTAAAGAAATAAAGGCTGATAAACACAGAAGACACAAACACAGACATGATGAATTGAACTTTAACAAATAGTATCCTGACTTGAATATTCTAAATTTTGAATACATGTTCCTCCCCCCTAAAATGTTATTAGCAGAAGTTTTTCTAGTAGAGTGCAGTAATTTATGCAGTGAAATATGTCTAATTATGCACATTGAGAATGTAACAAAGCAGTAATTGCAACAAGAGTCTCAGATGGAATTACAGTATCTATAGTGTAGCATGTGTTATTACCAAGACTGCAGTTAGGATGGATGGATTTCATGAACCGTGTGGAATTTCTTTTATTTGTGGTTCTGAAGTGTTTGAGTAAAAAGTGCAATATTAAGATAAAATATCTATGGAAATCTGTCCAGCTGTTTGCAAAAGCTGATTTTTTGTTAGTTTTCTTTTATATTTGGGGTGTGAGTGTACCATTTTTATTTGCTTTTCAGGCATTCAGATATGTAGAAGATGGTTGCTTAAATTATACAGTACAGTACATGTTGATATACTCATAATATCACTGGCTTTAGGTGTTTTTATTTTCTGCTAAAAGTGAGGTAATAGAAACTAAAAAGTCTGGCCAGCTCCCAGTTTTATAAAAATCTGTTATCATCTGGAAAGCCATATTTTACATGCAAAAGTCTACATCTGTCTGCGTAATCCTTTCTCAACGGACATATCAAAAAAGATCTGAAAGAGAGATAAAAAAATCTCAGCTTCAGCAAGTTACAATTTCTGCAATCAAAAGCCTTCTTTTATGAATAGTCAATCTGAAGGAGAAGATTAGTTTGGAGCTTGTTCTGTGACATTATGTATTACAATGTGAAAACTACTTGACTTTTCACATAGTTTAAAGAGGAGTTTATTCTAGTATAATTTCTAAGAAATCTTGGGGATTTGGGATGGCTAGTTTTTCCTAGTGTTTGGCTTTTTTTTTTTTTTTTTTTTTTTTGTGTATTGCACCTCTCACTTTCTGCCGTTTATCCAAATGGAATGTTTTTCATCCATTTCTATTTACTCTTCTCTCCAATGTTTTCTATCTTCAGTGTACTGTTAAATCTACAATTACTGATAACTCTTCCTGAACTTTAATTAAGAGAGGGGGAAAAAAACCCTGCAACAAACAAAACCCCACCAGTGTGCACTGCAGTGCCCTGGAAATCTCTATTAATTTACTGCTACCTTACTTTACTACTTCAGTTTGCACTTCAGTTTTCAGTTTCACTTGTAATCTTATAAGAATTTTAAGGCAAGACAGAACTACCTTTCAATACCTAAGTTTTTGATAGATTTTCTATTTACCGTTTGGAATTGTTCAAGTATTTCATGTCCTAAATAAGATTTTAAGTTTTATCCTAAATGCTATCATTTCTTATTCATGATTTAATTTCTGTAGCACATAGGAGAATCTTTTCTGGGCAGGACAAAATTTTTCGGGCTACTGAAACAATGCAACAAATGTATCAGCTACACTTTTTTCTATAGCAGCTCACTATAGCTGTTCTTCAAAAACAAATTAAAAAAAACCCACAAAAGCAAAACAGAAAAACAAAACTAAGCAAAAAAGTTTACATTTAAGAGATGCTATTTAATGCTTATTTAAGTTGTATTTGAAATCTTTATTATGAAAAAATGCTCACTATTTCCATGCTCCATTTTGAATATCATTCTATCACCTCTTTTTTTGTTTCTCCCTTATCTGTCTAGAGTTCTAAAAGATCTAGGTCTGTTTCAGTATCTCATCCAGTGGAAAATGTTTCATTGATATGATCTTCACTGGTTTTTCAATTGCTTCTAATTCTAATAAGCTGTTTTTGGAGAAAAGGGGTTCAGAACCACACAAAAGGAAGGACTGTAACTGATGGCAACCTATACTAAGGGCTGCAGGCACTATTCTTTTTACTGTTGCAGTTCTTATTAATTCCTTCTCACTTTGTTTGTTTTTCTGCATTTTGTTTTCCATATTGTAAAACAGGGGTCAGGACAAAAGGAGGACATGAGACTTTTCCTGGGTTTTATGAGATACCTATTTATTTGCTAACTTTGTGGGGTTTTCTGTTGTTTTTTGTTTGGTTGCTTTGGTTTTTGAGTCTAGTGCAAATAGTGCAAAAGGTGAAATGTACAAATCCAATGTCATTTACCTTACAACAGGAGTATGTCTGTAGCTTTATTTCAGGGAGAAGGATTACTACTGATGAATAAGGTTTGAAATCTAAAAGGATCTTTGTATATTCCTTGTGTAAAGTGGCATAATTTTGCAATCTCAGAGCATAATGTCACTGTACTGCAGCCACTCTTCATCTAAAGTACTCCATCCTTTGTGAAGCACTGAGTTTCAAAGGTAGCTTACCTTTTGAGCTTTCTGAAATGGTTCCCATATTGGTTTTTATGTGTACTTTTTCTGTCTAAAGGGAATCTAGAGACACTCTCAAGCTTCCTAAGGCCACTCTTCTCCTCCAGATTCAATCCTTCCTAATGATGCTTTCTGTGCATGCAGATTCAGTACCCTACAGTTGATATTAGCATTATGGTAAAATTGCCTGTGTCTAATAGAAGTTAGAGCTCCAAAGTCTCCATGTAAAACATAATTGAGAAGGGTTTTATCTTGGTAGCTGATGCAGCTGTCATTGGCTCACTGGGCAGTGCCTCTTAGCAAGATGCTTGTGTGCATTTGGGACCCAGAGGTTACATTTGTGATGATGTCTTCCACTAAGTAAAAGTTGTTCATCTGTTCATTTTGTTTGAATAGTGCTGTTTTCTTGTGTGATCTTATTGGTTTAAAACCAAACTTCCTAAAATAAATTTGTAGTTTTATCTTCACTACTACTTCAGGACTTCAAATATTAAGGTAAACTAACTCTTGAAGTCTTTTCCATCTTCATACTAGGATTAGCTTCTCCACAGATGTACTCATGATTTGAAAAGTAAGCCAGATGTTACCAATGACCTGATTTGTCAATATACAATTCGCTCACATATCTGGATTGTCAGAAGCTGGCTCATATTTGACAGTTTTCTTCTACAATTGAACAGAAACATTCTCCTGGGTTGTGAGCTCTCAATTATGTTTTCATATGTTACAAGACCTAATCCTATGTTTTGTGAATTTTTTTTCAATGACCCATTGCCCCCTTTTGTAGTCAATTTCTCATAATATTCTCCAAGTGATTTTACATATTTCACTGATGAGGAAATTCATGTAAGAGGATTACTTGCAAACCTGCTGAAGCTGACTTGTTTCAAAGAATCTCTGCGTGAGCAGATGCTAAAATGCTATAAAGTAATACTCTAAGATCTGAACCCTGGGGTTTTCTGAATGTCTTCCATTGTTTCAGGTAGGTAAAATGAAATTCTCAAAGTTGAATCAGTCTCTTCTATTATATAAAGTACAAATCTTCTAATTTTTTTATTTTAGATTATGTATTTCTAATTGATGTGCACTCTTACTATGTATCACAGCTGAAGGGTAACATTTTCATTACAAAATGCACAGTCTGTGTTCATGGTAAATCCATGCAAATATGAAAAATTCATACTTAAACTTATACTGATCTTTCTGGCAGACTCAAGTCAGGTTTAATCTTTGATTCATTTGTGGAAAATCTGTATGACAGATCAGTGTGCTCTATTCTTACCTCTTCCATTCCTTGCATCTAAAGGATACAGTCTCTGGCAAGCCTGCCCAAAGCAGTTTGATTACCTTGAGAAATAAAACCAGGAGAAGCTAACATACAATTGTTACTGCAATGTATGAAAATTAAAAACTGAAATTTGTTACTTTGTTACTGTCAGTTGATCTCAGTGAATCTGCAAATCTGATAATTACTACAAATTGTCCTGACATCATTATTGTTTAAAAAAATCCTGGTGATTTCTATGGACAAAAAAATACTGCAGTAAATCATTCCAACAAAACAAGACCTCACCAGTATTTTGCTCTTCACTGACATCCTTTAAAATACCAGACTAAATTCAAATGTGTAACTTGCTTGAAATTTCTTCATGGACCTGATCATAAAAGATTGTGTAAAGTTTCAATACAAAGAGCTGACATTAAATAAAGACTCAGGAAACTTAATCGTTTTCTAGAAATACACTCTGGGCTACTGGAGGCAGGATATTGAACTTGGTGGACCCATGGTCTGATTTATGACCATTCCTTTGAGGTCTCTTCCTCGGCCGGCAGTACTCTTTGATCCTGTCAAATCTTCGGCCATAGGTCTTTCTGGAAGATCGAGAAGGTTGTGAAATAATTGTAGAAGCAGGAAGCTTATCTCAGCCTGCTTTGCCTTCAGTGCTACAAACACCAAGTACATTTCAGCCAAATCTTAAACTCATTAACTGCAGCGTGTGTATAAGCCAAATCCTTAATACACAGTTGTCAAGAATTCAGATGTGTCTTGTCTCACTTTGTGTTTCAAATGCCAACTAGGAAAGGTTATTTAGACAGTATGGAAAATATGGTTTTATCATAAAGGATTTAAAAAAAAAAAAAAAATTCCTCTCTTTTTACAATATCTCAGGATGGGGTTTTTTCTCTGTAGAAATTTTATCCAGGTACTGATATACTAACTACTTCCAAGGAAGGTACAAATAAAGGGTAAGATTTCTACTGAAAGTGAGCAGAAAGGTAGATCAGAGGCAACTGATAGATATGCATAGTGCCTATTTTTCTTTCAGAAATATAATGTGAAATTTCAGACAATAGTAAGTAATCAGTAACTTTTATTTTTTTTTAAATGTATTATATTTTTAAAAAGGATTATGTCCTATTTCAAACATAAGCAGTATTAAAATGAGTGATTTGGCAATCAGGAAATAAGAAAATACCTGGTAAAACGAACAATATTTACTTCATCTTCTTTTTCAATAAGTGAAATAATAAACTGTACATTATGTGCATATTGGAAATATATGGACATATTTTAAAGCATGTTTCTGCAAAGGCTCTTTAAAAAAGTTTCAAGGGATGCCTCTAATCCCTTCTCAAGTCTAGAAGAAGCATCTCTGCTTTGCTCTACTCCGCTATTTGATTTTGCAGGAAGAATAATGTTTGACTAAGTAGCTTCTTGAGTTTTGTGTATGGTCGTAGGGGGAAAAATGGATAAAGCATCTAGAGTAAATATGTGATGTAACTTAAAAGATGTTATGTCTTTAAAGTTTATCAAGCATTTGGTTGCATCTCCAAGACAGTCATATTACTGTACAGCAAGTAAATGGGACTGTTTCTTCCTGATTTTGCTGGAGTGTTTTATGTTATGGAAAAATGGGACTGTTGGCAGATCTGAATCTGCAATTCAGTAGAAAAGAGAACTCTAAAGTAGTATAAAATTTTTTTAAAAATGCCAAGAAGTTATAATGATTGGTTAAATCAACAAATTCTTGGAGAAGATGTCTGACTTGAAGAGTTTGAATAAGACTTGAAATATATACGCAAGCTGTATACTTCATGAGAGCTGATTTGCATTATTTTTACACCATCTCTGCTTAATGATACTTCATTGAACTTATCTTAAGCTTGCAAAACCTGCCCAGTCTCTTTTAGCATGTTATCCTGACTTGATCCTAAATGCTTCTGCTTTGTTCCAGGGAGCCTTTCATCATTCTCTCAGGAGGCTTGTCATATGACACTGTAGGAAGAAGACCCTGTTTAACAGTCATGCATGGGAAAAGTACTGCTGTGCTAGAAATGGATTATTCTATTGTTGACTTTCTAACCCTGTGTGAAACTCCATATCCTAATGGTAGGCTCTGTAAAGATTTTTCTCTGTACCTTGACTTCTTATCACTGGAGTTATATCCCATCAGAATATTCTTTACTATTGTCTTTCTGTTTTATCTCTGGGGATCAGACTGCAGCAGCAACATCTGTTATCCCTATTGTCTGAAGTGTGTTTTGCTTGCCAAAACATCATAACAGACTAGCTTATTATAAAGCCAATTTTGCATCCAGAAAAAAGCCAATTACTCATAGCATGTTTTTTTTTTTTGTTTTTAATCCTAAAAGCATGTGCAGACAAAAAGCATTACTACTTTAGCTGTAGTTACTGGAGCAGATGTTTTCATCTGTGGATATTTGGGCACATAAGTAAGTCAGTGCTAAACCATGAGGGGCATTTTTGTATTATTTTAAACTTTCAGTGGCTTTATCCATTCCAATATTTAAATGGATTTCATCTCTAACCTGCAATCTCTCTTCTGCAGCAGGGGATTTCTTATCTTAGTTTAGGTAGTTATCTCAGATTAATAGTAGTATGATGATTACATTGGTTTTAGCTGTCAGCTTCCATCAGAGTATATAAAACTGCTTAGATTGGAATTTGAGATCTATCTGAAGGAGGGTAATTTAAACTTCAGAATTTTTTTCAAGTTTCTTATTTTACTGTCAAGTCAGCTGTCTTTTGAGCCATTTTGTAAGGAACTAAAACCCCGCTGAATATGAGGAAGAGCAGTTGAGGGGTGGGAGGATGTTACTCAGATATTGGCTCATTCTCTCATATTACCTGCTTATACAAGTTACTCTGCATGTTCATTTTTCTGTTATTTGAGCTGTTGAGAATATTGAATAAAAGAACATGATTTTTCCAAATTTAACTTGGAGTACTCAGGAGTCTGCGTGTATAAAATATCTTCAAAAACTATAGTAATCTAAGTGGCCTTCTAATCTCAGCTGCCAGAGTGCAAGCACTGATTCCATTCTTATGGCTGGACATATATGGGCTCCATTTTCCAGTAGATAACTTTTTGGTTTTGTTTTCAGACTTTCAGGAACCATATGCTGTAGTTGTTCTCCTAGAAAAGGACTTAGTACTGATTGATCTTGCACAAAATGGGTAAGAATCTTCTGTAGTCTTTTTAATCATTGGCTGCAGTAATCAGCCTACTGTTCTACTTTATAGCTTTTTAGTCTAACCTAATACCTCAGTGCATGAAATTTTGAATATTACATATAAAATTTCTTCAAATGAACTGACAATGTCTTATATCAACTTTTTTCAAGTTAATATATAGTAGATGAGTAGAGTACCATGTGACTTTTCCCAGGCTTGATTGACTGATCAAAATGATTCATAGATCACTTCTGCTTTTTGAGTATCACAGTTTATTTTGAACATGGTTCCTTGATGTTGTGGGGAGAGTTTGAAGTTTGGGAGCTTGCAGTTTTGAGGAAGGCAGCAGGGAGGAGAACTGATAAGATAACCCAAGTAATTTTGGCTGTTGTGATCACTTAAATATTTGCTGATTTTATTGCCAAATAAATTGCTACCTATATTGCTTAAAGTAACTCCATACTGATGCAATAATATATTATAAAATATATAAAATAAATAAATAAAATATATAAATATATTTATTATATATTTATATATAATATATAAAATTTATAATATAAATATTATAAAATTAGAATGATAACAGCTACTCCCTGGCTTACATCTGTGATAAGAAATTTTGCTTAAAAGAGTTATCCTATTGCAGTATTCACAAATAATACCTGCCTAAAACATTGAGTCTCTTGTTTCTTTGTCCATGGAATAGTCCATACACTCTTATTAGTGGTGATAAAAAATTCTAGACACTACAACATTTTTTGTAAAGGGTATTAAAATTTGTGATGCCAGTAACAACTAACTTTTAAGGCAACAGGAGCAGAGGAGTTAGATAAGACCTTGGCACTGTTCCTGATTAAAAATCTGCAATGGTCAATGAAGAAAAATCCTTGTGAAGAACATCCTTCTAGGGCAAAACAAAAACCTGTAAATATTGGTCCTCAAAGTCCGTGGTGACACCTTAGATAATGAAGACTCTATGGAATTTGGAAGAAGATCAAGTTTTGTCCTATTATCTCTGCACCTATTGAGCAATTTCATTTAGGATTTCTGAATGTTGCATAGTCATATGCTGTATCCAAAACTTGTTTATGATATAAAAATAGCATTATTTGTCAACATTCATATATAGTTTGAAGTGCCTGAAATTTGAAGTTATGTTAAAGCTTATTCTATTTCATACTAAAAAATCTTCAGCAGCTTGTTTTTACAATGGTCTTAGTTATGATTGACTTGCAAACTATTAGTTGTTTGACTGAAAAAGAAATAAAATTAATACCAAGAAAAATCTACAGGCTTCCTTTTACATTGTGTTCTCACAGGGATTTGTCCTATTTTGTTAAAGTTAAGCCTCTTCTGCATGTAATTGTTAAAATATTTTTTGTAGCTTTCCATATAGCCCTGTGTAAAGTTCCTGATGTGCAGAATGTTTTCATCTGTTGTAAATTTTTCCTTTAGATGGCTTGAGTAGCCGTGTCTTTACAGCTCTCAGAAAAGGAGAGATAAAAGGGGGAAAACAATGTATAACATTCATTTCTCTGGAGATAAATGTTCTTTGAACACAGATGCATTTATCTGTTAGTATTATTGACGTTTTTCCTCCTTAAACCTCTGTCACTTTTCAGACAGAGGTAGTGGTGGGAAGCATTTGTGTGTATGTACTTCTAATTGGTAACTGAGTGTTGCTATCTGTAATTTTCAGAACGTGATTTTAGAGTTGCAAGTAGATTAAGCAAAATTTGTCCATGCAAAATGCTGGAAAACTTTGTTTTAGTACAGTATGCTTTTACAAAATGAGACAGGAGCGTTCCTGTCTTTATCCCAGAAGAATAGACTGAAGAGTTAGAAATAAATTCATAGTTCTTTGTTACTACAACTGAGACTTGGCAGCTTAATTTTTTTCCACAGGCCGCTGAATTAGTACGCTTCTGAAAATATAAAACTACAGGGAACAGTAGTGTTATAGAAAAACTCTAAAAACTGTTCCAGCTTTAGATTTCATCTAGAGTACTACACTATAACATACTAGATGAGCAGTAAAGTTGCATAGTGTGTTTATTCATAGTCTAATTTGATATGCATTTATTTTTCTCTGTACGAAAAGAATGCCAGCTTAGTCCTTAGTATTTTACTTGTGTTCTGCACTTAAAAAAGTTTTCCTTAGATTAACAGTTATCCTCTTTCTTCCTTTAAAGGTATCCTATATTTGAGAACCCCTATCCTTTGACTATACATGAGTCTCCAGTTACCTGTTGTGAATATTTTGCTGATTGTCCTGTGGATCTCATACCTGCACTCTATTCAGTTGGTGCTCGACAGAAACGTCAAGGTTACAGTAAGAAGGTACAACATCTACTACACACATTTGTATTTTAAAATACTGAGAATCAGAAGCTCTAAATAACAGGAGTAACCATACTAAGACCAAAGCTTCGCACTGCTCAGCCTGCCTTTGACAGTGGCTAATAGTAGGGGAGGATATATGTGGCTAATGTCTGGGGAGGATCTGCAGTAATTAGCCTTAACTTTTCAGTGTATGATGTTTTCTTCCTCAGTGTATTTGTTAATCTTCCAGGAATGGCCTATCAGTGGCGGCAACTGGGGTGTGATCACTCAGAGCTATTCAGAGATAATTATTACAGGGTAAGTGATACCATAGTCATTAATAACTTTCTTAGCTCATTAAGTAGAAGTGAGAATTTTTTGATTCTCTTTTAGAACACTGTTTTCTATGAGTGGTTTGAGTGATTCATGAAATTATGATCACCAGACATGTCCTTGGCATAATCGTCATGTGTTAAGCAGAATGTGAAAGGGGAGGTAGAAATAAAATGATAGCAGGTGTTTCACAGGTATTATTATTGTTATTATGTGATACTTTGATAGTAAGCACGTGTAATCACAATATCTTAGATCAAAATCATCTTTTATTCTTTGATTTTTGCAAAATAGCTGAGTATTGTTTTAAAGCATGGCAGATCCATTAAGTAGTTACTGAGTTCAGTTCTCAAAGGGGAGCCAATTTTTTATCTCAGAGAGGACAAGCAAATACTTAAATCTGATCATTTGGAGACTGATCTTTCTAATACTACTGCAAAGAACGTAAGTGAAATTTAATTTTTATAACAATGCAGTGTATCACTGAAAGTGAGAGCGCTACTAAAGTGTTTTTTAGAACAGCCCATTAGCCCTAATCAGGGTTACTGTCACCTTGTACTACATATTGCAGAGACTTTGAGAGAGCCTTGAAAAAATATAGTCATCTGATTCTCAAACTCAAGGCTAAATAAACAAGTTAGGTGACTCATTAACAGTGGGATACTGTATATTTAGACATCTTTACAAGTGTTGCTCCTAATATAGGGCATCTTTTGAGAAACAGTGCATGGTAAGGTATGCCACAGTATTTAAAAGGGTAAATTAATATGGTACCGTGGGCTCATCAGGAAGTTGGTTTTCAAATGTTTTTCTAGTCTCTTCTGTCTAAAGCAATTGGAACACATGTGGGTAAAATACCAACTTTTAATAAATTGTGAAAATAGTGTCACTAGGAAGACAAATAAATATAGAATGTTAATTGTGTACTTTCTTATAGAGGTCGAGCACTCCAACTAATCATTTCATCATCTCATTATTCTTTTATATTTCATAGGCATGCTGATGGATCAATCAAGTTTTGGGATGCGTCAGCAAGTAAGTGTTTTCAGTAGAGATTTTTTCCTGTGTAGTTTTAGATTTTTCATCTTCAGTTAAAGGGTCAGTTACATTTGATATTCTACACAGCTCACAGTGAAAAATGCAGCAAGAATTCAAAGTAGAAATGGTTGCACAAAGTTAGATGTTTTAATTGGTCTAGTTGGAACTAACCTTACTCTTGGTACTTAAAACCTGTTTAAAGCAATTTTGGAATTGTCATCAGTTGTCTTTGAGAACTTGTGGAAAATTGGTGAGATTCCAAAAGGCTAAGGCATGTGTGGTTGTGGGAGGGAACAGATGCAATGTATATGTTTAAAAGCTGGGAGGAGGACTATTTGGAGTGTTACAGATCTTTAATTTCGGTTTGGAGTGGGTGTGGAGCCTGGGAGAGAGGAGGGGGTAAGCCAAACCTTGTTGATTGTGTGCTTAAAGATTCTATTCAGCATAGATCTGTCAAAAGGAGATTCTGTTAAAGATAGTTTGTTTCTAAAACAGATAAATAAACCTGTTAAGGGACAAATTGCAAGTATCCTCTTTATTGATTTAAAAAATTTGGAGTCTTTCTGATAGGACAGTCTTACCCATGAGCTAAAGAAATGTGTTTCAAATAAAACCACTGAAGTATGGAAGAGGAGAAAGGATGCTATAATTTAGGCTTTCCTAATCTTGTGCTTAGTATTTATAGCAGTAATTTGGGCCATTGATTAGACAATATGCCTGTGAAGTTTGAAGTCAGTATGACGACAGTTGATAGAAAATCTAACACAGAACTAAAATTCAGTTGAGAAAGATGCAATTCAAGAATTAGCTATATCAATATATTAGCTATATGTTCAATCAAAACTAATTTTTTTCTTTTTCTTTGTTCCTAGTAACGCTGCAAGTACTCTATAAGCTAAAAACAGCCAAAGTATTTGAAAAATCACGGAATAAAGATGACAGGCCAAACACAGATATAGTAGATGAAGATCCATACGCTATTCAGATCATCTCGTGGTGTCCAGAAAGTAGAATGCTGTGCATAGCTGGAGTTTCTGCACATGTCATTATTTACAGGTTCAGCAAGCAGGAAGTGACTACAGAAGTCATTCCGGTAAAGAGTTATGACTATTTTTTAACTTTGTGGGATTTAGCTTCAATAAGACTGTTCTAGCAATTTCTTTTTTTTGTCTTTAATTATATTAGTGAAATGGACAAAAATAATTTACTCAAAACAAATAGATGTTTTTGGAGAGAAAGTAAATCGTTATGAAATTCAACAAAAGTAAAATTAAAAAACAGAGTAATTAAATAAAAGTATATATTGCACACCAAGATACTGTTTTCAGTGACTTTTGGAGGTTTTGCAGCCAAAAATCATTCTTTGGTCTGTCAAAACAAGTAGTGGATCAAAACTTGGCTGTATCAAAAGTAAAATGGTAACAGAAGTGAATGAGCTATGGAGTTGAAAAATTTCAAAGCTTTGAGGGAGTTGATCCCTTGAGTCCTCATAATTACCATCTGTCCTGTCAAAACTTTTGCAGTATGGAGAGCTAAAAGAGTAGAAATGAGCCAAACATGCCCTGAAATCTGTTAAGAACTTTGCTTTGTCACTGTTTTATTTTCTATAAGATATAGTGGTTCTATTACAAGAGTTTGAGAAGTTTCTTGTTAAATCAGAAACACACACATGCAAATTTATGTATTTGAATGTATGAACGAAAACCTAACATTTAATTATAAAGTGTTGCCTATTCTAAGTAAAGTTTTAATTGTAATGTAGTTGGTTTTTTTCTCTCACCTCCTTCCTCCAACACACACACACCATCCCCTTCCTTTTCTGCTCACTTATTGTAAGTCTTAGTTTAGGGAACTTAGTTCTTTTGTGTTTTTTATGTACAAGTACATTCCCTTCTTAGGGAATAGTTTTTTCTAATAGTTTTTATGAATCAGCCTGGATGAAGCTAGCCTTCAGTACTCTTCAACGTTTTAAAAAATACTATATAGGTCTATGTTCTACACTTCTGCAGTCCATGAGCTAGGTTCTACTTTGCAGATAACAGTAAAACAGCGGAAAATTTCCTTTATACTGCACTGCAGTTAATTCTGATATTGTTACAGATGCTGGAAAAAGAAATCTAAAGTCATGTTGAACTTACAGTTCTTTAAATGTATGATTCAGTTAAAGGCAACATGAAACACTGAACCATGTGTACAGTGTTGCATCAGTAAAAATTTAGCTGTTTGTGTGGCTTTAGCTCTGTTTTACCATTCCTGAAGTACATAAACCAAGTTATCTTTGTAACTGAAAATGTGTGTCAGCAGAATGATTAAATGGGTCCAGTATTTAATTTCTTTAGATATTATGATGTGAACTTTTAAAAACTGGGAAGTATCTCAGACATTCAAGTTCTAGCATCTTCAGATATTCAGTCAGTAATAGTATGACTGTACTTCTGAAAACTAGATGCCTCTTTAAGTTACACTGATTATTAAACTGTTATCTTTCAAAAGATGGAAAAGTTCTGGATGTCACTTTTATCGCTACTATCTTCACTTGAACTTCATTTATTTCATATTCAGTGTTTTGAAAGACAAACTTTACTGATAATTTTTTTCCTTAAATTAACAGATGCTGGAAGTACGTCTCCTGTATGAAATAAATGATGTTGAAACTCCAGATGGTGAGCAGGTGCCACCTGTACCAACTCCAGGCACAGGTTCCAATCCTCAATCCATTGTTCCCCAGTCTCATCCATCTACTAGTAGCAGTTCATCTGATGGACTTCGTGATAATGTCCCATGTTTAAAGTGAGTATATTCTGTTGTACTTTCAGTGAGTCTGAAACATTGCAAGAAAATGTGATTAGAGTATATTTGCTTCGATATCAATACACATATGTCATTGCTGGTGTAAATGTTTCATTTTGTACAGCAAAGTTTTCCAAGTATCTGAAATTTGAGCTCTACTTTAATAAAGAAAGACTGCAATCCTAATTTTTTAAACGTCTTAACTTATTTAAAAAAAAAAAATCCTTTTCTTTTTGATTTACCTGATTTTAGCAAAATTTGACATGGATTTTAGAATAGCTATAGATGGTAGTGCCTTAGAGCAAACAGCTTTTAACAGCAGCAGTTCAGCCACTTTGATATCTTATTGTCCTTGAAATTAGTAGGAAAATTGATGTTTTGTGGTTCTCTTTAACTTTAGACCAAATATGTCTGAATCTGTTTGATCTGTTAGTGTTGCAGAGCCTTAAGTTTTAGAAGCAAATTTAAAGTGAAAATTCTTACAGATAGCTGAGTGCTGACTCTTTAGGCTTATAAATATATTTCTTTTAGAAAATCCTCCAAGGGTACAACTTTGCATTTTGGAAGCAGAGTTAAATGTCCCTTTGTCGTGGATCTTCACTTTGTGTGATGCCTAATAGTGCTCTCATTGTAGGTCTTTAACAAGTTTTTTTATCTTTTGAAATTGGGAGTTTTTTCTGCATGCTTCTTTTTGTGAGCTTTTACCCATTTAGAGAAATTAGTTTAAAAAGTCCATCTGTTTTTACTCTCCTACAATTATGCGGTTTCTGAGCCATCACCTTTTCTAACGGAATGTAAGAAATCTGTAATATGTATTGAGAGAAACAGAGTTAAGTGTATATACTTTGTTTTCTCAAGTTTAAGATCCCAACTTGGATTTTAATTATTTGAATGCATCCATCCAGAAAACAATTAATTCTGATGAGATTGCTTTATTTGGGTAAGAATTTTCAAATTTTATTTATTGTACTGAGTTGAGAGGTGTATTTCTGAAGGAAACTCATCTAAGCAGAAAAATTAGGAAATTCTAAACTAATGTAAAATATTGTCAAACCAAAATATATATTAGTGAGAATAAATAGGTTAAATAAGTGGAATTCAGGAAACAGGAGCTTGTTCTACATAACTTTGTCCACGTAAAAAATTCAAGACCTAATCCTTTCTGACTAAATTTTTTTGTCAGCATGCAAACAAAATCTTTACAGGAGTTTCAATCCCTGCAGTTCCAGGTTCATTGCATATAATTGGTCTACTATTACAATAATTGTTATTCATTTTGGTTTTGCCATATCATCAGCTTTTTATTTGCATTTATCTCAATACATTATGCTTCTGTTTCTGTTTTCATTATGCTTATTCCACATACACCTCTCACCCCCTTCCATTCTATAAATCAGTGTTCTTTTGGAAACTCTGAAACAAATAGGTAACACCTTCTATTTTAGACACTGATTGAACTCCTGTATCTGTTCAAGGAAATGCAGCACAATAGCACTGTTATGCCTTGTTCTGATGTTGGAAAATATGGAACATTTGTAATCATTGTTCAATTAATTTTCAATTAGGTAGTGAATCAAAAGAAGTGAATTCCCAGTTTCAGTGTGGCTTTTTTCTTCTGGTTGCTTTTATTTGCTTTTGATCATAGTTTTTACAATTTTCCAACCTTTTGAAGTCCAGCATGGTGTAGAATTTAATGAACTCTGATCCCATAAGGAAAAAAATGGAGACAGTGGAGATGCCATGTTTTGTTTACTTTGCAGAGTTAAAAATTCTCCTCTCAAGCAGTCTCCAGGCTACCAAATCGAGCTCGTTATCCAGCTGGTGTGGGTGAGTGGAGAACCTCCTCAACAGATAACCAGCCTAGCCATCAACTCAGCCTATGGCCTGTAAGTATATTCTAGGCAGTTCTTCTGTTATTCCATCAAAGTTGTTTAAAACTATCCATTAAAATTGAGTCTCTGTGTGTGTTCACATGAGCTGCAGAGCAACATAGAGGTAATCAGTTTCTTGTGCTTCTGGAAGAGTTCCTTTTGGGTTATGGCAGATAGATGATGCTAAAAGCAGAAGCAAATAGGCATCTTTCTTCCTCACCTTGCACTGTACAGCCAAAAGTGTCACTTGAGGCTCTGTGTCAGCTAGGTTGACATTCAGTAGGCAAGTACATTGACATTGGTCTGTTCTACTCAGCACCATCTTTTTACAAAAGAGCAGTTAATCGATACTGCACTCTAAAATAGTAATTTATAGATAAGTGCAATCTAAGATAATTCCTAAAAATTGGGAAGTATTAAATGCTGAACTGCAAAAAAATATTTGTATGGAACATTGCCAGCATTTAATTAGCATTGTCTTTCCTTTCACTTCCCTTTTTCCAGAGTAGTTTTTGGAAACTGCAATGGTATTGCCATGGTTGATTACCTCCAGAAGACTGTGCTCTTGAATCTAGGCACTATTGAACTGTATGGCTCCAATGACCCCTATCGCAGGGAGCCACGATCTCCCCGAAAAACTCGGCAGCCATCTGGAGGTGAGTAACCCAAGGTATATTTTAAGCTCAGAAGAAAGGCACAATTGGTCACCTAGTCTTAGTGTATATTCTTTGAATACCAACATTTTTCACTGTGGTTTTCTTTCTTCTTGATCTGTTGCTAATGTCATTATTGCAGCTTTGTTAATTCATCTTTCCTTAAAAATTGTTGCTTAGTGGAATCTACTGATGCTTTGTACCATTACTTATTTTTCAGTGTGATGTATATTTTAAGAAAAAATATAAATTTACAATAGATTTATGCAGTTTACATGAATTTACACAGCATGAAGAAGTATACTGATATTTCTGATAAAGCTAGTATCCATATTCCATGTTTATATAAATCCATTAATGTTTGTAGATAGCCTGAGTGTTTGCTGGGATATTTTGGCTTCCTGTCTTAAAATTTGACTAGAAATGTCCCTAATGAACTAAATCGTGTTATGTTGCCAATACTCTTATGTTATGCTTGACAGGAAAGCTTTGATTTAAATAACAAAATAAACTTTTACATACAAACCGGTAAAATAAATCTCTTTGAAAAAGAAAAAAAGAACCTTTTAAAAGCATATTTAAAAATATGCTGAAGAGTGTTCTTTTTCAAATAAAAAGGAAAGTGACCAATCAAAATGCAAAGCTTTTTGTAACCAAAAGGAAAATTTGGTATTTTAAAATTTTCTTCTTCCTGGCGTGTCATGGATACTTCTAAGTTATTTCAGAAAACAGCACCAGACATAATAATAAACTGTTCAAAAAAACCCTTCCTCATGATTGAGTGTTAGTTTCTTTAAGAGATCCAGAGTAAAGTCCTTGTGAGTTCTTCAGGTAATATTGTATTGAAATTTAAATGCATGTTTAAGGAGGTATTTTAGTAAATGGATGGTTTGAAAGAGATCCAGTTAATACCAGTCATCTTATTTCAACTAAGGAAATGGATCTAAAAATCATTCATATAGAGCACAGCATACACAGATGATGTCCTATCAGATAATTTTTTTCTATGAAATAATCTGTGAGAGAAAGAAATAGCTTTATTGTTTGACTGTGTTAATTTGTCCTGGGAGTAAAGGGCTTAAATTCTGCCTCATGCATATAGATTATAAACTGCCTTATGGAACTTTAAACTCATTTGTCTTTGTTTTCTTTTTCTTATTTTAATCCAGTAAATTGGATCCACATAACTCTGTGTTTCAACATGTCCCTAAGATGTTCATGATGAAAGTCCTTTTTGCTCATGAATATAGCCGTATTTTTTTTCATGACTTCTTATACTAACAATCTGCATGGCAATAGCATTTTAATAACCTGGTTATACAAGTTACTTGGCTGGCTTTTCTGTCTCAAATGTACTGTTAGTGTCTCCGTCTTTCCTTTTCTCATTGCTTCATGAAGGTATGCTGACTGTGGCTTCTTGCATGTGCGGCCTTTCTAACTTATATTCAGAGTCTGTGAAAAAGCTTCGCACCTCTTATATAAGTAAGTCATCTCATGGCATTCAAATATTTTTTGAACACCTGAACTTGATTTTTTTATTTTGTTCACTCACCATAATTATTTTTCTTAGTCCTTTCTAAGTAATTGTTTTACTTATAGAAACCGATTTCAATCCATCCTGCATCCATTGTATTTCTCGTTCATGATATCTTTAAAGAAACTTAAAGGAAAAAAGCAACCATAATAGTCTGTGTATTTTGTGGTTTTAAATAAATAAATCTCAATATCAAAAGGAGATCCTATCTCAGAATTTGCTGATGTTTGTAGAGCTAAGACCTTATTCACAAATTTAGTGGTATTTTACTAGAAATGTTCCTTGCTTGTTTCTCTTTCTGGCAGAAAGCACTTCAGAACTCCAGAGTCAGAGTATTAGTACCAATGATAAGAATAAACACTATGATTACAGAGAGATTCTTCTTCTAAAAGTGACAAGTTACTTCTACAAAAATGTTGTTTATAGGTGTTTCTGTACTGCACAGCCCTGTTAGGTTTCCAAGCAGTTTTGGAGTTCAGGTATCTGTGTGAGGAAGGTAAACCATCAGAACCATGAATTACCTAAGAGAGTCTGACTTACATCATCATTCACAGCATCCAAGAATCTGGAGAATGTAAAGCTAATTTTTTAAAAGCATAACATTGTTCCTCTTCTCCATTGCCACTTTTCTCCAGCCCTCAGGCAGAGGTCAGTAATCTCAGGCCTTTTTTTAATGAAGTAGAGTAGATTAAACTGCTGTAAAAATGGAGTTTAAAAAAACAAAATTGCAAAACAAACTTGAAATTCTAGTCTGTCTTAGTTCTGCCATTTCTTTTCCCCCAACAAGGAAAAAAATAAATACATCTCGGGATAGTCTCAATTGCCAAATAATGCTTTCTCTGTAGTCTTTCTTCCTCTACTGCCATGGCAGAAAAGGAGCTAGGCATAAAAGAAATGCCTTCACCTTAAGATGATAAAAACTGAAAACCAGGATGTGGCACTGATTGATTATTTTTTTGAAAAACAAAAAAGATGGGTAGAAATCCCAAAACTAATAAATATTGTAAAGCTGAATTTACTTGGACTATTCTATTTAGGAATAAGTTTTAACAAGTTTTCTACCCAAGAGTTAATTTCTTAACCATGTAATTCTCTTTCTCTTTTACCATCCTGACAGTATCTTGGTTAATTTGAGTTCATAATTTTAAAAACTGAAAATAATTTTTTTTAGTTATCGTTTAACATTTCTCATTTTTTTGTAGTTCTTTCAGCGTATGTGTTGCCCGGACTTCAATAATTGCTTCAATAGTTTTCCACAAGTAATGAGTCTGTTACATTTAAGCACTATCCTTTGATTTATTTATAGGATTAGAACTCTATGAGATAGTCAGAACATTTCGGATTTTACATTCTCCATTTCTTGGACATTTACTATCTGCATTTAATGTTTTCAAAAATACAAGGAGCTTATGCTTCCTTGGTTTTGCTTTGACAGATGTGCCTTGAATCTCTATCTTGAAAACTTTTTTGTTTTAATACTTGAAAATTATCTTTTTTCTAAGAATAAGATATTTTCAATGGGTATACAACTAATAAGCTTCAGGGTGTATTAGTACTTAATATCTAAATCTTCCTAGAAAAAGTGCTTTTCTATCTAATGTGGTTTGTTTAGAAAATGCTTATTGTTTGAGACAACAGTGTATTTAAGGATAAAGAAATCATACTAGCTTACACATGCATTCAGAACAACATATTGCTATTGTACATTCAACTACTTCCAAAAAAGGCAAGAAGGATTGGTTCTTCCGCATTAAAAACCCTGATATTCTATGTTTCAGCAGAAAATGTCAATTCAATAGATCCTCAGTTTCTGCCAACATACTTAGGATTTAATAAATTGTATGGCTTTAATCAAAAAATTGAAAATTTACAAAGGCTTCTTGTAAAAATTTCATAGAATAAGAGTTACATATCTTCTAAAATATGAACAGAAATGCGAGATTTTTTTTCCCTTCTCTTGTGTTGCAAGAATATGATGTATTTCTCTGTCATCTTATTTTTTCTACTCAGAAAAGAAATTCAGATTCCCGTCTTAAAGCAGCATCTATTTAGAGACAAGGCTTTCTACACTAGCTAGACTGTAAACTGTCATTTCAGGCTAGCTCTACAGATACAAGCTCCCAGTTGGGATCGTGTTTTGGAATTTATCAGTGATTCGTACCAGGTATACTACTCACATGTTTTGGGTGGCAATTTATAGTTTGTGAAGCATGCAGTATCTGTGTTTTGTTAAGGCCTGCCACACAGTGTCGTCAGGTGCTTGTCAAGGTTAAAAACAAAATCAACATTTGCCTTCAGAGTCTAAAAGTGAGAGGGGAGGGTGTAGAAAATCAGCTTTGGCCATGTGCCCAAAGACATGAAACGTGTAAGTAAAAGGTTTATAGTGTGATGAAAACTATACATGATGGAGGCTTACACTGTTAGGCAACTTTTGCTTTATATACTCTTTGCTCAAAAAGGCAGGAGTCATTAAATCAGTACTGATAAAAAATTGAGACAGGTCATAATTTCATAATGAAACATCAAAACATATGTAGCTGTTATTTTTTCCTGCTTAGTTCCATAAGTTCACAGAGAACATGAATCATAACACTTTTTTTGCAAATGACTGTTGGTGAGAGTTAGAAGATTTTATGTGACTTTTTGATTAGTGCAATATAGTACAACTCTTTACAAGTTACTATTTCTTGGTTCTACCAGAGGCAGTTTAGGTTTCTGACAAAACTGAAGCAGTTCTTACATGCATGTGACACTTTAAAAATTTTATTTTGCATCAAAAAGCTTTTTGACAGTAATCTATGAGTGATTCAAAAACTGGGGTTGAGAAAAACTGTAAGAAAATACATGCTCAAAACTCTTCTGGAGTTGCTTGGTCATGTTCTTTTCCCCATCCCCTTCCATGAATTATTTGAATTATTAACTTAAATGTCATAAGACTAACATCAGCTGTGACTGACATCAGCCAAGGCCGAAACTGTATCAGAAAGTTTGATTGTTGGGCTCAGGGTTTTGTTTTTTGACCATGTTTTTCAGGTTGCTTTTAATTCTAACTTTTATATCATATCAAGTTAGTTTTAGTTGTAATTTTTAATTGCACTGTTTTACGGTCAAGTTGTAGGTTTTTCTGAGATATGTTTGCTTAAAGCTTATGTAAAAAACTGACAAAAGTCTAATGAAACTTTATGCATCAGTCAATTTCAGCTGTAATTCTAGGGAGTTTTTAATGCAGCACGGTAATGGTGTCTTTAGTGACATTGTTGTTATAGAATGTTTTTTGTAGTTCTGAAACAGAAGTTCTTGGATCAATTGGCTTTTGTAATTCATAGCAATTTGCACAGATGCTATAAACCTGAAACCAGAGAATGTTTCCAGGAGAGCTGTCTTCTATCAGGATACCTGGGGTTTTAAGATGAATAGCAACATAATTTATTTTGGAATTTCTTCAGCTTGGTCATGGGCAGGCCCTCCTAGTTCACAAACTTAGGTCATTCTTGCTATACTCTGCTTGGTTTAATTACTAATACGATCATAGCTAAAATTGCTTTTAATCTGTTCCTGTTCCTTGTCTCTCCTAAGTAATAAGAGTAATGGCTATGAATATATCCAAGGTTTACATGCCATAATGATTGCCATAATGCACACTTATTCTTGTTATTAATTAAGATGTATATTAATCAAATTATGTCCTTGAGAGTTCCTACAAAGAATGTGTGCAGGTGTCTTCATTCTTGGCTAAAGACTATTGCTGTCAATTAATGAATGTTCATAGGAGAACTAGTACAAGAAATTAAGCTCTTCCTTCGAAGATAAAGAATTAATCTTTCTGGAAAGGAGAAAATTGTGTCCTGAACTGCATGTATGAATTTGTTTGATTTGCTCCTGAATGGGCAGATACTTCTAAGAGCACAGTATGGGTTTATCCTCCCAGCACAGGTATCATCTAGTTGTGAAAGCAACTTCAGGATTTAAAAAAAAAACAAACTTTTTACACAATCCTGTCTAGTTCAAAACACTTAATCTCCCATGCCTGTTTAAAACTCTGGTGTAAAACTATATTTATCCCATAATGCAATTTCATTGTTTTGTTGACAGACGACTAAATAAATTGCTCTTTTCATTCTCTTGTATAGTGGAAAGAAACACTTCCACTTGGAATTTCATTTGACATTTTAGAATTTAAATTGGTTCTAGGACTGTTAAATGTAGGGTTAACAAAGCCTTAAGGTCATTTAGCAATTCTAGTCATTGGGTTTTGGGGTTTAAGATATACATGCTCTTAGTAATCTTAAAAAAGACCATTTTGGAAAAATGGAACTGTTAATGTAACATACTTTCAATGTGTTCCATATTGATATGGGATTTCAGGAGAACCTTTTTCCCTTTAAACTATTAACTTTTGGTTTAGTATTTGGAAATTGTAAAGCTTTGATGGAGTAGAGCTGTTGTATTTTTGTTTGTTAACAGGCCTGTACAGATGCACCTGTGAATGTGTAGTGTACAGTTGTATAGACAGGCTTTCCATGTGATACCTTTGTTGCCTTAGCCATTACCACTCAAACATTTTGAGTATTGGAAATACTTTTGTGCATGCAAAGCCTTTTAATTTTAACAAATATTTCTTAGCTATTAGTGTTCAGTATTACATGCTTGTTTGCCTTAGTGTCACATAATGCAATTTCTGTAGGAAAGCTTCATGGTATAAACCTGAAGATGCATTACAAACCTTAAAATATCAACAAAATGACTTCTCTTAATTGTGGACAATCTTGAAGCGATTTCTTGTCAAAAAAGAAAATGGAAAAATTTCTTGTATACTTTTAATTTATGCAGTGGAATAATACTTAGGACCATTTTGAGGCAGCTTCCATCTTTTCCATCTGATTGTGTATGACTAGGTTTTGTTTCCTTCTCTGGAATGAAAGGAATTCGCTTTCAGATGTTAACATACTGCAGTTATTCAAATTGATCAGATTTGATGATGTAAGAAATTTAGTGAAATTCCTCCGTGCAAGGGAGAACACCTGTCTAAACACCCTCAAGAATTCCTAAGCATTCGTGTAACCCTGAAATGACACCAATAAGGAGTTTTTCTGGAAAATTAACTTGACAATACAAATCAGCAAATACAAGGCATATCACTGTAACAGTGGAAAAGTAGTTTAAAAAAGGCACTGTGGTTTCACACATCATATGTTTGTAATCTTCAAGACCCTCTTTTATATTATTTTCTTTTGCAATTACATTTTTAATACAATTCTGACTTTTTTCAAACAAATTATGTTTATGCTTAATATGTATCTGTAGCATGTAAATAATTAACTGTTCTGATAAAACTGTCTAGCTGAAAATATCATAGTTTTCATTGAAATTTATTGAGAGATTTTACAAAGAAAACTTTAGGAGGAAGAAGTGACTCTACAATTACTGTGGGTAATGTCAAAAAAGTAATATGTAACATAAATTCCATCACAACTGGCTTGTTTGTCTCTGATAAGAAATGAAGTTCCTGACTGCAGTGGAAATAAAAATATAATGGGAAGTGCATTTATAATTCACTGACTTTGTGTTTCAGCAGGTCTTTGTGATATAAATGAAGGTACAGTGGTGCCAGAAGACCGCTGCAAGTCACCCACGTCAGGTAATCATAACTTTCCCTGATCTTCAGATTGTTATTTTCCCAGAAGATTGCATTCATTAAATTAACACTTGCTAGTTAAGTAATTATATAAAACCTGTAGTCCTCACACAAACTGTTGAAGTTGTCACAAATTTTGCCATGTTGCACAACTGCATTTTTAAAACAAGGCTGACTTAAGAGATGCAATAAGAATATGTCATAAAGATGGTTGAAGATATAAGCTGAAATATTTATGCCTCAGGGAACATGCTGCACAACGGAATTTTGAAGCATTGACAAGAGATGCACAAATTCCTGTAATCGTTCATGTGATTGTGTTTCATATTACTCAAAAGTGGTAGAGATTATTTCTGAGTGGGTTTACTTGTGCTTCCTCATAAGTGGCAAATTACTATTTTTCTGTGAAATCAGAGGTCTTCAGAAACCAGCATCCTAAAAAAAGGAGGAGTTTCCTACTTAATACTCCTCCTACTGCACTTTTTTTTTTAATTTTTCAGTTGCCACTGCTGTATGTGAATATTGTAAATGAAACTTTGAAAATTTATTATTTTAACATTGGCTAGTTGAGGCTATAACCATGTAAATAGTTAATAATGAATGTCACTGTATAGTATTAGAATGAATAGTTTTTGTGGCAGCTAAAAATTGTCCCTTAACTTCGCTTACTGCTCTTAGAACTTTTGAAGATGTCATTTTGTTTCATTCAAAACTACTCAAGGTCAAAGGACTCAACTGCAGATTTAAATGAAATACTTAAAAGTAGTATGTAGTGTAAAATGCTAATCAAGATGGGAGTTAAAGATATGTTCCTTTTCTATTGTAGCCTGTATCTTTCAAAGCCAAATTGAAAGCATAACTAACCAAAACATTGTGTTTGTAGCTCTAGTAGAAATTTTAACATAAATTTTAATTTCGGATTTGGCAGTTGTCTTTTGATGTTCATTTTAAATTGTGCAAAATACTCCTCTAGATCAATGGATGTCATTTTCATTTTTGCTAGCGCTTTCTTAGAGTAAATTTGATTTATTTATAATTAAAGCAAAACCTAGCTGTGAGTTTTCATTTAAAGTCTTACCTGAAGGTGTGATTTCACAAGTCTGTGTTGCTAAGTATTGGCATGCTGAAGTCATCAACTTCAGTATAGCTTATAATGAAAGCATTTTTTATAGTTTTGATAATAAAGTGCATGTTTTGTATTTCATTTTTACATATTGAGACCAGTGCCTGTAAACAATTTACCATGCATTGCTGCAGTTGTAGTAAATCATTTATCTGTCAAGCTTGAGCATAGTTATCAATTCACTATGGCATTTGAACTGGGCCCACTTAAAAAGTCTGGGCTAAATCTATTTTCTGGTACAGTGCTATAAAATGTCTGCAATGAACAGCTACTCAATCATAACCTTTTATGTGTATCCTTTTTTCCCCCTGCTCCACAATCACCCAAATGTCAGCCCAAATAACTCCTAACTTGTACCACTTAAAACATTGTGTAGTTTAAATAAGAGGATTTCTTTCATGATTGGGTGTTGAAGTAGAGTAAAACTCACTTCTGCAACAGAGCAATGAAGGCAAGTCCAAAAATGAAAATTTACATTTATGGAAAACTCCTAAATTTAACAATTGGCTTCTCCTGCCTTCCTCCTGCTTGTTTGAGTTGAGTGTGAACTGAAGAAGGTTAAAAAATGGTGTCTAAAGTACCAAAAATAGTGAATGAACAAAAGATAGAGGGGGAATGCAACTGTTGTGTTCTCCTGTAAAATAGAAACTTCTAGTAGTGAGGTTGGGCTGTGCCCTGCCTCCCTCAATTCTGCCCTCTGCTCTCAGTGAATGAGATGAAGTTTATGGTAGACTTCTCAACTTTTTCTTTGAAAAAAATCTTGGATGCACCACCCTGGTATGGAAATAATTTGTTAATGTTTGTGAACTGAGAAGAACTTCAATTCCTTAGACTTGGTTTGAATATGATATCTTTTCTGGGTAAAAGCACAAGACTGAAAAAGAGTTTTAAAGTGACATTTAGCTTTCAGAGGTAAGAGAGGACCTCTGCAATTTACTGCAGAGTATTGGCAAGCTTGAAAAGAAGGAGGAGGCTAAATTTTAGGAAACTTCTTGCAATCTAGAGGCTTTCTAGTTAAGAGGAAAATACACAAACACACAATATTTGCATGTTACTAGCTCTAAGATTAGAGGATGGGACTGGCAATTGAATGCCTTATTGGCTTTCATTGTTACAATGTGATCTGTAAAAGGGACCAGTCACTGTTTGAACTGAAGTCTGCAATTGCTCAAATCCACCTTTCCATGTGCAAGTAAAGAGAAGTGGAAGGTAACTTCCATTAGACTTCCTTCAGTGAGTGGTTATATAGATGAGAGGACTGTGAAAGGGACTATACCTGCCTTTGCAAGTTGGGAGAGTATCCTACAGTTTCAGTAAAACAGAACTATAGAAATACTGTGAAAATACAGGAGGCATAGTCTTACCTCCTGCTTTTTCTACAGATGTCAAGCAGTAATAGGCTTAGACTCTGGGGGTGTTTAGCTGACCTAAAACATTGTACAGCATACCAAGTTTTTGTCTTCAGAAGTGCCAAAATGCTTGTGTTCTATTCTAGTTTTAAACTTCAACAGTATAAAATCCAGTTAAATTTGAAATTTTTTAGATTAATTGTTTTAATTTGCTAGCAATGTTTTAATTTCATGACAATGATGAGCCTGATGTTGTGCTTTGTTGCCATGATCAGGTTTTCAGGATTGAGATACAGAAAAATCCAGGTGGCAGTATTGGCTCAGAGTTGTCTGCAGAGTAATTGAAGAACAGTGGTCCAACAGTGATTTACTGCACTGGGGAAAAAAAAACCCAAACAGATTTATAAAACTTGTGTTTATTGTTACAGCTGTGTTTTCTGAATCATAACTTAGGCTAATCTCTGTGTCTGAAGCAATGATTAGTAGAGCCATTTAGTTATTCAGTGTAAACATTTGTTCAATGAGGGAATTATCTCTAGCAGTAAACTCACTGCAATGTGCAGCATTGTACCTTGCATTATAATTTCTGTGCCTAATTCCAATATGGCAGAATTCTGTCATGCCAAAGTATTTTGCACTTTATAATGTTTAGTACAGCTACAGAGAATACCAGTGTCAGTATTTGATATTTTCTTTGTATCTTTGTTAAACTCAGAGCTTGTATATATATAGTTTTATATATTATATGTATACATGTATTGTATAATAGATGTATACATATATTGTATAATAGATGTATATTTTATATGTATTGATATACATTTATTTATTGTGTCTGAGATATACCTCTTCATTCATGTCAAATGTATATACATCTCATTCTGTCTCCACTTGTAGGTTCTGGTTCACCAAACAATTCTGATGATGAACAAAAAATGAATAATTTTATAGAAAAGGGTACAGTATTTTTCTTTTCTTTAGTGTTATTTTTTCTTTAGTTCACCTTTTGGTACACTTAGATTGATTTTTTTTTTTTTTTTTTTTTTTTTTTTTTTAATTAAATTATTATTTACAGTGAAGACCAAAAGCAGAAAGTTTTCCAAGATGGTTACCAATGACATAGGTAGGAACTAGAAAAATTTTTCTCTTTCTAATCCAGTGCCTTACTCTATGCAGCACTAACCCAGCAGCAAAAAAAAAAGGCAAAATAACAGTCGAACTTCAATGCATTTTTTCATTCTTTGTGCTAATTGGTAATTCTGTGGGCTGCTTCTGTACTAAATACACTGGGCACAATAATTAAAAAATCAAGGGTATTGGTGTTTTTCTCTGATTTTACAATTGCACTTCTCTGTTTTTTCTGGATGGGTGAAATTCTAATACGTAGTAAGAGTTCCATCTATGGAAGTCACAACATGATTCTACTACTTTTGTGCTGGTTTTGGGAACATATGGCTGATACTATTTCTTTTTTATATGTGTTATTTGTGGCCATATGGTAACATTTTTATATGGCTGTGGTCAAGAAAGAGGTACTATCATGGTTTCATTTATTCATTTGGAAGAGGACTGGCTTGTATATATAAGTATACCCCACTGCTGTTCCAGAACTCTATTTTCTGCATCCAGCAGTGGCAGAATACCCTACCAGCTGTAGACTTGTGTCTTAGTTTGGCAACAAAATTGCCTTGGGATATGTTGTATGCAGATAGATTGAACCCTTTCATGGCTGGAGTGGTAATAACTCTGCTTCTGATAACTGGCTCCTTAAATAAATGAAAGCAAGAGGCTGTTTGATTTAGCTTTGGGAATGGGACTCTTCTTCCTTTACTGGGATATGGTTACTTTCATTGCAGAATCACTTTGCTAATGTACATTTTGTTTTTACGTAGCAAATTAGTATCTCATTGCAGGATAATTTCATTTTATCTCTTCAGTCAGTTTAGGTTGAAATTTTGTGGTAAAACTAGTTGCTAAGCTACTATTTCACAGGTTGTGTGGAAGCAAATCTTAAGACTAGGGAGGAAGAGTTTTCTTTTCCTGAAGTCTTCCTTTGGTTTTTCTGTTTGGCAAATTTTTATCCTAAAATATTAATCTCTTTCGTCATAATTCAGTATTTGACACAAAGGATCATTCAAAATTCAGGGAGACAAACCAAAGTATGACAAAATAATCCTTGAAATTTGAGGTACAGAATAAGAAAGTACTGTACAAAGGGCATATTTTTGCTTTATGTGGAGGCCTTCTTGCAATGACAATCAGAAACAACAGGGAAAATTAATTTTGAGGCAGTAAAAGTCTGAATATAAGTCAAGAAAGCAAATGCCTGTCAATAATACATTGTGTGAATTAATCTGTAAATTAAAAAGATATTGTCTTTTACCTGAGCATTAATACACCCCCTAAAGGAAATTCAGGGTAACTGGAACCTAATGTTCAGGTTGAAAAAAACATGAGAAAAACAACAGCTAATCTTGTGCTTGTTATGTCAGTGTCCATTGAGGTAATGTTTCCTTTTGTCTCTTTTGAACATAAGACACGCAGTCTTGTGCAAAATACATTGAAAAAGTGACTGACTGTGGCCTCTTTTTTTTTTTTTCTCTACTTCTGTTCAAAGAGTTATGTTAGAGCATTAATAAAGTGTGCTAATGAGGATTCTATAGAGCCATTCCCATCTGTTTCAGCTGGAAGCCTTTCAACTGAAAGTATTAAGAATGTTTTTCACAGCTAAAAAAAGCAAAACATTTATTTATAAGCAATGTGTTCTTCAGGGTGTAAGTTATACTGTGATTTGTGTAATTTGCACAGTTTATTAGAAGCTTAAAGATGATTATTTATTTTGCATTTTCCTAGTTTTGATTGGTTTGCTGTGCACTGAATGTGGTTGTTTCACTACCATGTTTTCTATAGCTTATCTGGCACGCTTATTCTAGCTCTTTCTGAACTTACATTCTAAGCTCTTCCATGTAAATAAAACACATTTTCTGTGTTAATAATTGTATATTTTTGCTTTTCATTGTTTTAAACTGAATTGACAACCAAATGTGCATGGACAATGAGTTTTGTAAAATATGTCACTGTCATTAACATCATCATGTTGTATGAAACAAATTGTTTGCCATCAGCTGTGTTCTCAGGGATGAGTTTGTATTTGATGTGTATGGCATGGTCATAGCTCTCTGCACTGGTGCATAGAGCAGTCAGTTTAAGTTCTTTCCATTCTTTGTGTGAAATACAACCTGCTAAATGTGGTGCAAAAGAGAATTAAAATCATTTACATTGGTAACTTCAGTTGCTGTTAATATCACTCCTGTGTTTGTCACATGGGAACAGGGAGCAAGGGAATACTGCTAGCAAAGTGAAGTAATTTCATTTCAGTGATAGGGCTGCAAGTTGGTAACATCACACATGCAGTTATAAACATGAAGCCATTGTCAATTTATCATTTTATTGCAACTGATGCAGGGCATCATCATTTCTACAGATTTCTACAGCTAGTGACAGTAACAAACAAGGTTTCTGTGATGAGTGAGAGAATCAAAAAGCTGTATAAAACTGAAACAATACCCCAAGTAAAAGTTTGAAACAAAAAAAAATAGCCCATATTAAAAAATACGCAAATACTTCACGCACCAACATTTCGATCAGTTGTTCTGGTTTGTTGTCTTCTTCTAAATACTCAGCTTTGAGTGCTTGTTGCTAAGGAATGGATAGTAAATCAAAGACCTGTTGTGAATGTGTTGCTTTTGGGTCATATTTCCCTTTTATTTGCATCAAAGATGAACCTTGAAAAGATTAAAGTTAATTGTTGCCTTGGAGATATTGAGATACTTGATTTAAGTAAGCTTTCTAGAAATTTTAGGAAGTACTATGGCCATTATTGAATCCACCCCATTCTCTTAAAAATGTCACATATTTGAAAGTATAAATAATATGCTGTGAAGTAATATAGAGAAGCATACTAAATGTAAAGGAATTTACAAAAAGAATGGGTAGGAAGTACTTATTTTCTAAGACTGTGTCATTTTTATAGAAAGACATTGGGATCCAACTTCAATGGAAGCAAAATCTTCAGCTGTTTTACTCATAATTTGGTTGGTTAAGTATTGGGCATGATGTAATACAAATGATTAAATATTATAGCTACAAATTGTGTTAGAAGTTAAGATGTAACAACCATTTCTGGAAAAACTTTTCTTTCTTAGTAAAGATGCCTGCAAAATATGGTAGATTTTAAAACCTTTATAACTGTTCTAGTGGCCTACATTTCAAGCACTTCTCAGGAAAATTGGTCTTACTTATTTCTTGCACTTTATACATTTAAAAATAGTTGCAAACAGTATTGGTAGAAGACTTAAGTCAAGTAGATTTATTTCCAAACTTTTATAATCCCTGCTGTTAGTACTGATGGAGGTTTCTCACATTTCTTACATTCTAAGTGTATACCTAAATTTTTCAAACATTGCTATAATAATTGACTGTTAATGCTGTTTTCATCAAATCAAATTTTAAGATGTTCATAATAAGTTCTTATTTTCCCTAGTGTCAAAGACCATTTCAATGTGTTTTTAATACTTTGATCTAATTTTGAATGTATTCAAGTATATGTTTTCTTACAGTTTCTTGTAAATTGGTTTTATTATTCTCATATGAATTTTAGAGATTTCAACATTTGTTAATTGGTAATGTAAATATTTCACTTTGTGTAGTTGTCAAATATAGAATAATTTGAGAACCTTGGTATTTAACAAATTCTAAGCTGCTTAGTTATTTGTCATGTGATGTTATGTGAAATAGGCTTCATAAGTTGTTCTCTTGGTTGTCAAAGCTCTAAGACACGTCTCCTTTATAATCTTCAGAATTTTATTTTAAAATAAAAGGAATGGAGGAGAAGTCACTGTATAGCTTTCAAACTGATGTGCTATACATTTTAAAGTATCAGCTCAGGATAACCCACTGCAAATGAAATGTAGCTTTTACTTGTAAGCCACAGCTTCCTGTTGAGAAGCCTTTTCAGGCTTCAGGTTTTCTTCACTGAATTGAAGGTTGTTCCTGCTATACTGACACATAACATGTTATGGGAAGGGCGTCTTTCGTATTTTAACACCTACGTTCCCAAGCCTGATTTGTGAGAAATCTCCAAGAATTCTTGGGTTTGGACAGTTCTCTAAGATGATACCTAATTATGTATATTGACATTTCTGTGTATTACTCTAGGCTTTCTAATTTAGAGAAATACTAAATGTAGGTCTAAACCCAGGCAAATCAGTCACTGTTGCCTTGAGCAGCAGTGTGCCAGGAGGAGCACAACAGCATCCAGGTCTCTGTGTCCTTGTATTGCACAGTCTGGGCTGTAAATGCTGCAGCAGCCACCACCCCCAAGAGAGATATTGAACTCTGATATCACAGCTACTATTTGAAGTCAGCCATGTGCAGCAGGAACAGTCCGCATCACCTCTGTCTGTTGTACAGCTGGAGTGAAAAGCCTGACACTGAATGTTCTCTCTGTAGATCTCCATCCTGTATCTTCCATTTTTCTTATTTATGTCTTTTGCTTTGTTCAAGGTGTCTAGCATGTTGCTGGTTTTCATCTGAGGCATAAAAAAACCTGAATTTATCAAAAATTTTAAAACTTAAGCCAATGCGAATACAAGCAGGGTGTTCTTTTTTTTTTTTTTTTTTTTTTTTTTTTTTTTTTTAATACTGAGAATGTTAGTTGAAAAGGGCTTTGCTGGTGAAATATTCCTATTTTCTTACTGCATGTTTAGGCTTTTTTTTTTTTAAACACAAGATGGCACCATTGCTATTGGAATAGGTTCTTATTCTCATTTACATTTGAATTATTGAGGTTTCTGACACATTAACATATGTTTTGAAATGTTGGGGGTTTTTTGCATAGCACAATAATTCACAATTTCCAGTAATGATATCCTTTTTAACAATTCATGTATCATCTTGTCCTATTAACAAGGCATAGTTCAGTGTATGTTGAAAATTGACAAATTTGTTTTATCTTACCAGTCTAGTTCACACAGCTGGCCTTTCAGAGGGGAACAAAAAGCTAAAACTGGATCTGCTCTCAGAATCCAACACATTTGCCTGTACTTGTTATTACATGTTATAATATCTGTGACCTTGAAGCTTTCTTTCCTTTCTTTCCTTTCTTTCCTTTCTTTCCTTTCTTTCTTTCCTTTCTTTCTTTCCTTTCTTTCCTTTCCTTTCCTTTCTTTCCTTTCTTTCCTTTCTTTCCTTTCTTTCTTTCTTCTTTCATCAGTTTTATCCCAATTTTTAAGATTGTGCTAAATGTTTCTGTTTGAAAAGGCAATAGTGACTGTACTGGTCTTCAATTAGTTAAATAGGTTAAGGTATTTTCACATGGTGAAAGCTGTAGAAAGCAAAAAAAAATCTCTAGTTATTTTCTGTGTAAATACTTGAGGTTTTCTTCAGTATCTCAGCTCTTACTATTTAAGTGTCTAACAGAGAAAACAACTGTTATGAGGCATGATTTAAGTTCAAGCTGACAGCAAAAAGTTGGGCTCGTCGTCAGTGGTGCTGTTGTGTACCCTGGTTTTCTGTTTGGATCTCTGAGCTCTGATCTGAAATAGGAGTTGATCTTGTTTGGAAGCAACCCTTGGCAGAATCCTCATTTAGATGAGTTAAGTTAGGTATTTGCTAATGCTCATGCAAGGATGAGGGTAGAAAACATGTAGTCAGGTTGCCCTTTATAGTTTCAGCCTGCACTAAAATAGGTGATTAGCATTTCTGCCTGAGAGTAAGTAATTTCAATTTAATTCAAACGTACTTTTAACATTGACACATAAAGGAAATTAGAAGATTATTTCTGGAGTCTAGTTCTCAAATTTTTATGATGTATGACAGGAATAAAACTGTTCAACTATTCAGATAACTAGCATTTGCAATATTGATGAGCATAATTGATGATACAGTGACTTATTTCACTTTTGGAAGGAGTGGAAGAAATTTTAAGTCACATTCTGTTCTTCAGGGTATGTTGAAATTGGAATGATTTCTGTTCAAGTAATAATTAGAATGAGGTAACTCAAATTTTAACAGAGAAAAGCAGTAGGATTCAGGCTGCTTTGAGTGATATCCATTACAAAGTACTCTTAGAATTATGAGGCTATGCTCAGTATCTACTTTAGGAAAAGAAGTATTACTCATGCAAGATCATAAAGAATTTAATGATAGATTAAAACTGAAGCATGTGGCTGGGAAATAAATTTAGAGTGTAGTCCTGGTCTAGCAGATAAACTATATCACAATAATTCCTTCTCCGGTAATTACTGAAAGAAAGATGGAAGGGATTTGTATGCCTGCTAGTTTATTTGTGATGTTTTTTGTAGCACCATTTGTTTGCATTATTCTGCAGTTTAAATGGACTGCAAGATTTCCCTTCCTGTAAAAATAATTTCTAAGTCAGGAATAAGTCAAAGTGAACTGTTTTTCATCTGAGCAGTATTATCAAGATCTTTCTGGTTTTATGAATGTGTTGCAAGTGTTTGTACACTGCTCGTTTTATGATTATTCTCTGTAATGTCTTAATTCTTCTAAGGTTGTGAATTTTATCTCAGGTGATTAGCTTTTTACATGTGCATTAATTTTAGTGTAATTTCAAGTTGTTTTTTTTTTCCATTTCAAATGCCTCAGGTTTGATCAGAAAGTAGGAGATAAGAAAGGGGGATGGGATCTTAAATTTTTGTGAGAATCGGTGCATATCCTTGCAATTCTGACCTTTCACCTGAGGAGTTAAAATTTGAGGTTGAGCCAAAGCCAAGTTCATCCAATCTATTAAATCCTGCCTGAAGAGAAATCAAGCTCAGAAAAAGTCATAAGGTGCTGCACTTAGGGATTTTGCTGTCTTCCCTAATTTAATTTGCACCCCTCACTTGAGGAAGTGAGGCTCTGCTTTAGTGGAAATCCTTTAAAGTACCTCAATTAATGTAATAAATAATTTTATATTAAATATTGCAAAAGAAGCAAATAAGGACCAGCAAAATTATGTTTATTCTTTTTAAAAAAAAGATATACTTCACTTTTCAGCAAAGATGTCCAGGAAGCTAAGTTTGCCAACTGAGTTAAAGCCTGATTTAGGTAAGTTTATATAGTTGATTTTATTTTTACTAAATCTGAATGTGAGTATGTTAAAGTAAGAGGCCTAAATTATGTAAGCTGTCATGACTTTATGTTGCATTTTTCTGAAGTGTAGAAATAAAATTTTAATTCCACTCTTTTTGGGGACTCTCAGGCACAAAATGTCTTTGGTGTCATCGTAAGGTAAGCCTACAATTCCTGTATATGGCTTATCACACTTTCATCATAATTTTTAGGGATCTGTCACTCACTTTATCTGTAGTGCTGTGATAGCAAAAGCGTGAATAAGCAGCATTAGAAAAATTGCTGCCTGTTTAGGACTATCTGATACACTTTAAATTGAAAAATGAAGTATCTTAACAAGATATGTTGAGGTGCTCTCAACAAATAGTTGGACATAGTTTTATAAATGTAAATTGTCTTGTGACCACTCTCTCTGAAGTAAAGCAATATACAGCTGTTTGGATGGATGACCAGTCTGAGAATTTATTTTTCTTGAAAATGCACAGTAACTTTTTAAAGAAGGATTAATTCAGTTGTGAGGTCTGTAGTACTGAAGGTCATTGTGTTGCCTAACTAAAGCAGCTTACAAATGAGTTGGTTGGGGTTTTTTAAATGCTTTAACTGCCAGCTGTTAGATCAGATCCAGCTTCTCTGACTTGTTCTCTAAAGATGTAGACCTGCAGTAATAAATGCAGCTGCCTTCTGCCTGCCACAGCTTGCTCCTCTTTCTGCAGCAGAATTGCTGCCACCAACCTAGCAGAAGACTGCAGCTGTAACACTGTGAGTTTGCCAGGTGCTGCTGCTGTCAACAAGGGGAGAAGTCCATGGGACTGGGGTATTCTGAAAATGAGCTGGACCACCCTGATTTACAATTACAGCTTGCTCCTCTCAGAGAAATGTGAAGTTGGAAGCAATTCTCAGAGATTCTTTGTCCAAGGATTGGCAAGGATCATTTGGCAGGGATACAGATGTTTTGATGATTTAACCTCTGATCTATACATGAGCCTCCAATAAATAAGTTTTTAGAAATATGCCAGACAAAGTTTCAATGTTGTGTAGTTCTAATTAAACAGATTTCCTGTTATTTAATCAAACTTCCTTGCTTCCATGTTAACTTTTTCTTGCCCTTCCCGCAGTAAACAGGTATAGCAAGTACTCCCTATCTTTGTTTATCTTTTTTTATGCTGTTGAAATCTGTCATCATATCTCTAATTTCATTTTTACAGATTTTTTTTTCTTTACAGAATTCAGTTCTTTCATCTTTAGGTTATGGTATCTCAACCCAGGGTGGCTTCTGTTTATCTCCTCTGGAACTGGAATTTTTCCTCATTATTCTAAGTTCAGTGTGTGGAAGTGTACTGATTTGACTGCAGCCATGTTGGCACAGAAGAGCGGAAGAATTTGACAACTCTTTTCAATATGTTTCTGTTGTTCCACACTATGTTTACTAATGGTTTAGGGATAATTTTGGTATAGGGTGAATTTCATATTTGGCGAACTGGAACACATTTATACTTAATTAGCCAATTGTAATTCTGCTGTTTTACTCACAGTTCTTTGATGGCAATAAGTACTTGAAAGTGTTACTTTTTTCCTAATGAAGACTGGTGAAAAGTGAATGCTGAATTTTTTTCAGCACTTTCCAATCTTGAAAGAGAGTGTTTTCCACATCACTTAATATTTGCTATTTGTTTTTTGTCACATCTTTTCTGATGAGCTCATAAAATAGTTTGTACCTTCTGCATTGTAATAGCCTTTGACTGGTTTTGATTTTGCGTGTATGTGAATATCTGTGCTTAGAGACCTCATTTTGTTCTGTGTAAAATTCTTCTAGGTTTTCAGGTCTGTAAATCACTTTCTTAAACAATTACGTTTCATTTTGCTTCTATCTTTTCTCATAATGATATAGCTTTTGCACAGTGTTCTGTGTTGGCTGGCTTGCATTTTTGTCACTTATGTGGCCATATTTACTGGCTGAAGCAGACAGCTGAAATGCCTTTCTCCTAAATTCATTATCCTTATCATGATCTCTGGTTTCTTTCCATGGCTTCTTGAAACCTACTATTCCATAATCTTGTTCTTTCAAGTTAGTTTTCTGTCTTTAGATCTTTAACCAGCTCCTTTTCCTTTCTGAACTGATAAAATCTAAGCTATGTGTTTCTGTATTTATTCTCCACTTTCTAAAACAGAACTTATCTTCATCATACCCTTGTCTGCATTATACCATTGCTTTTCAATGTTCTAATCCAGTGATTAAGATGCTACTGCCACTAGGTGCTATTCCTTGCTTTACTTCCTCAAAAGAGCCTCATCTTTCCATCCTTCTGATGCTGTGTCGTGATTCATCAAACTGCTCTTCCTCTTCATCTGAATCTAATCCATTTACAAACTTCTTCCTTGACTTCAGGATAAATAGGATGTACTAAAGCAGTTAAGCTTTCAAGCCTCTGTTCTCTCTTCTGTATGGATTGTCCACTCTCAAAAATGCCCATATTGTCTGACAAATTAATTTATATTGGTTTTCTCCTGTCCATTCTAATGCTTCTGGAATTTGTATACATGCTCTTCCAATCAACTCGCTAGAACTCACAAAAGCACATATAAAGCTATGCTTATTGCAGTTACTGTATGATTGATGATATTCAGACTGATTAATCCATGTTAAAGTTGAAAAAAACCATTCAAATAGCAAATAATCAAGCCTGAAAAAAACAAGCATATAAGAGGTGGTGGTCATTAGAAGACTTATAAAAACAAATTGTTGTTTTCATTGTTTTACACTGGATTTATTTGTTTTAATGTGAAAACTTAGTATGTCAACATCTGAGTGATTGAGTTAGTTTTTATAATCCATGTTTTATATTTGACAGCTAAAATTCAACAGGAAAGTGTTCTTTTTTATCCTTGTTGGAATGAGGCAATTATTTCCTGAGAAGATTCACTGTTTGTGTTAAGTAAATGTGTGTATTTAGTCAATTGAAATCTAGTATATATGCTTTCCAAATGCATGTTAGCTATTCTTTGTAGAAAGTTTTTCAATAATTAATGAAACTAACATAGTATTAGTTCCAAATAGTACATGGTTGAATGTTGTTCTTTAGCTCTTAATCCTGCTTTAAAATGTCAGTTGCATCTATACCCTACTCAAAAGAGTTTTGGGTTATTTTTTAGAAAGCATAATATAAATTACATCAAACTTTTGCTGGTGAGGGCTGTCCTGTACTAAAGTTTTTAATTATGAAATAAGAAATTATAGCATTAATTTGTGAATGCACAGATAAATTCAGTATCTACTGATATATTAGATATTGCCACTCCTACAGATAGCATACAGCAAGAGTGGAGCAGCACAATTTACTTTAAACATTAGAATTCACTGGTTGCTAAACAGTGAGCCAGACACCTGGAAAAGCTTTAGCGCTATTATTGGCCCTATGCTACAGGATTCCAAGTGGAAATCTTCAGCTTTGAATAGCAGTACCAGGTGCATTTAGTAGCATTTGTTTTCCTCTTACTAAAAGTTCAGGGTTGTGTAAATAACCTGTTAGATCTCCTGCACACAGTTTCCAAAAGTGAAACAATATTGTGAGTCACTACAGGTTCTGTGCTATCATACTGTGTGGATACCACTGCATTTCCTAAAGTAAAATAACTAATCTTAGGAAGATACAACTAATTGTGTTCCATGGGAGCCAATATTTTTTCATTTGACCAATGAACTAATTGGTAGAGAGGTTTGTAATTCAACTTCTGTAAAGGAGTACCATTTGATGATCTGGCTCTAGGAGAAAGAAATACACCTTAAAATTATTCATAATGATTACCTAATGGCAACCTCTCTAACAAAGATTGGATGCTTTACTCAAGAAACAGCTGGAAACTAGCAAATAAGGAAATATGACTAAGGAAGGACAGGGCTACAAAAATCATAGCATTATAGTTAGTATACAGTTGATGCTAAAGAACAAAAAAAAAACTAAATTCTCTTAATCCCTCCAATTTTCCATTCTTTTTAATTAATACTGATTTATTTTCAGATGTCAAAGACAACTCTTTCAGTCGCTCCCGGAGTTCTAGTGTAACTAGCATTGATAAAGAGTCACGCGAGGCAATTTCAGCTCTGCACTTTTGTGAGACTTTCACAAGAAAGGCTGATACATCACCTTCCCCATGCCTGTGGGTTGGCACCACGCTGGGTACCGTGCTTGTCATTGGACTGAACTTACCCCCAGGAGGAGAACAGAGACTTCTTCAGCCAGTCATTGTTTCTCCTAGTGGTATGTACAAAGCAAACAGGCTTTGATAAAGTATTGCTATTCTTCATATTTTTTTAAGAAACTCTTTTTGTTAAAGAAACTTCAATTATTGATTAATTAAAAATGTATATACCATTGACTTAGCTGATAAGTTTAACAAGCTAGACTGGTTACTTTGTTTTTCTCAAATTGGAAAAGTGGAAAGTACAATTTCATAAAATATAAAAATATAGCTTTAGTGTTTACTTGCTGAGAAAATAATGTTTGCGGTTGTTAAACAGAGATAGCAAAAGAGATTAATAGTATCAAATGTTTAGTTTATAACTTTTTTTAGTCAGGAGGTAAGAATAATCAATCAGTTTTCCTGCAGCAAGAAAAGGAAGTGAAAACCAAAGATGTAAATTGAACAACTAGCTTGAAATAGTAGTGATAAATATATTCCTTTGGATTGCTTTGAAAGGTCTTGTATCTTGTTTTTCTGATGCACAGTGACTGATTTTTTTGTAAATATGTATTAATGGTTTATTGGATATATTGTTAGTCGTAGATTTAGCTTTCCTGCTACCACTGTCTCTTGCAGAACATGCTGCTCTAGTCCATTTTACTACACAGATGGTATCAAACATAGAAATTGTAATGCTATTTGATTATAGGAATGATTAAGAGTGGACATCTAGACCATATATGGATTTGTGCCCATTGAGTGAGGTATTGGCAGCAGTAGTCAGATTTGGTAACATTTGGTCATAAAGGCAATGCTGCAGGCTAGGCAGTGTGTTTTCTCTTTGGATCTGCAGCATAATCCTTAAAAGATATTGCTTTATATTTTGTACTTAGGAAATGTTAATGTTGTTACTTATGTGTGAATAAATTAAAGTAAAATAAAATTTATTTGCTTCAGATCTGGCCTACAGAGACAGTGATTTAAACAGTAAGGAGGGAGAGCTTTTTCATTTCAAGCTAGAGAAGTGGATTCACGTGAACTACAGGTGGAGAAATTTAAAAAAAGGCACACGCTTGTTTCTGAAACAGTTGAAGGAAAAGGTGGTGCTCACCTTGGATTAGCAGCATTTATTGTTATTGTATGTTATTAAACATACCGAGTACTCATCAGGAGAGAATGAAATGAGTTGCATTGGTGACATTGAACTTAAATACAAATACATTTGCCTTGGAGTTAATGAAAGTGTATGCACCCACTTTACTCTTGAAAAACTGGTTTAACATTTTCCTGATTACATTTGTGCTTCATTGGTTTTTAGGTAAATGCCCAAGGTTTGTGTACATCTGTGTTTTGCTAGGGAGGCAAACTGAAGATCTTGTTTTCTTTTCATTATCCTCGCTTCTTAAAGGAATATTTTGTAGCTTAAAAAGCAATTCAGGAGAACTGTTTTAGAAATGTGCTCAACTACTCTTTCCTAGGAACCATCCTGAGGCTAAAAGGGGCAATCTTGAGAATGGCTTTTTTGGATACCACAGGATCTTTGGTCCCACCAGCACATGAACCCTGGAGAGAACACTACGAAGATAAAGATGAAAAAGAAAAAGCGAAAAAGCGACGACCTGTCTCAGTGTCCCCTTCTTCCTCTCAGGAAATCAGTGAAAACCAATATGCAGTGATATGTTCAGAAAAGCAAGCAAAAGTTATCTCACTGCCATCCCAGAACTGTATTTATAAGCAAAATATAACAGAGACTTCTTTTGTTCTTCGTGGAGACATAGTGTCATTGAATAACAGTATTTGCCTTGCATGTTTCTGTGCCAATGGACATATTATGACTTTTAGGTAAGACCTGTTTGATAACTTAAATATAAAAAGAGGAAATAGTCTTCTGCTTACACAGGTTCCTTTTCCACAGGATGATGAATTTTTAAAAAATTAGATTCACTCAGGGTTGATGATTCTCTTAACACTTGAGCCTGAATAATTTTGATTGCACATTCCTATTAGTTTTGTCTTTAAGACATGGAAAAATTTAGCACTTTAGCTCAAGTTAAATTCAACATATTGTTCCAAACAGGTGATACAGGTCCATGATTTTAAGTTTGTCTGAAAGTTGAATTTACTCTCTGATGGAAAAAACTGCCTGGATCCAGACTTTTAGCTTGTACCTGACCAGAATTCTGCCTATTTTTGTACAGCTATTTGCATCACCCTCGTGCCTCAATATTTTGTTGTGTAGCTTGCTTGTGTCTTAAAGGCCTTAAGCTCAAGCTACGAAGGCAAAATTAACTGCTAGTTGTATAGTATAAGTCATCATAGTTGTATAGTAAAAGTCATCTAAAGTAAGGGGTTTAAGTTATGAGTTGAAACATGTGTTGTAGTAGTAGTAGTAGTGGTGTTTAAATATACTTACATCTCACCTATGTAATTTTCATGTCCTTTATCATTGTGGCCTAATGATAAGATGAATGTGGAACGTGGCCCTATAACATTACGCCAGTAAACTTCCTAAAAGATTATTTTTAAGGCTTTCAGCTTGGAAAATTCTGTAAAAAATATTTCATTAGGAAGTTGTTAGGAGTAAAGCTAAAACTGATACAATCAAAACTTGCTTTTTAATTTTAGTATGTAAGTCTGTCAGTCCATTGGTGTATATCCCATGTTTTATGTATTCTAAACATCTCTACAAAATGCTACTCACCTTGCAGGGCAAGCAGTATTGTTTTTCCTAATTAAAACTAAACTTAGTAATGTTCAGATGCCATCTATTGAAACAAATCCTGTCTTCAGGATTCTCGTTGTTTTCTAATGAACTCTGCATATGTACTAAATTTTGAGTGCTGAATTGTTACCCTGTGTGGGGAAGTTTGACTCCAATGCTGGGCTCCCCTTCGTAAGCATGAATTGTTGCTGGGGAGTGGACCTTACATGCAGTTTGTGTAAAGTTGTCAGAGAACTGTATCATACCCAAGATGCCCAATATTTAATAACTGATATAAATTCAGATAGGACTTAGTAACAAACGAATCTGTAACAGAAACTATGAAAATGCTCTCATGGATGTCACGCTTGTCCTATCTGATCTAATGTTTTTGTATTTTGAAGCTGTAAGAATGTTTTATGTTCCTATTGATCTGAAGCAAAACACTTTCCTGTCACTTACTCTCTTAGGAATATTCTTATTTTAGATACATGTATGGCAGAGGTGTCATATCTGGGTGATATACTTACAAGAGAATGCTGTTTTTTATTTCTCACTTTTAAAGCTTGCCTCCAAAGGCAATCTCAGCATCATGCAAAAATAGAAAAAGCAAAAACAAAACAAGGCAGCCTGATACTGTTGTTACTGCATCTTTCTTTGGTTTTAACTTCAGTTTGCCCCTTGGCTGCTTTTTTAGTATCTAGAATTAACCTTATGTGGATGGTGTGTGTAACAGAAGCTGTTTATTGTATTATTGGGGTTGGCAGCTAACAACATTTGTAATTTTTTTTTAAGAAGAACGTCACAGGGAATGTTTGAGACAGTGTTTTATTTTGGGTTCTACTTGTCAAGAAACTAAGTGTTTTGTCCCTTCTTACTTCCATTTATTATCATGTTGAGGGAGTGGAATGTTTGGTAGGGGAATATTGTTCTAGCCCAAGTGTGCTGTCTGTTCTTCAGTAGATTGATACAGTAAGTACTGCAGTTACATGTACAGAATCAGAAGTACAAGGTAAGCAAACTTTGCTCTAAAAGGACTTTCTCTTCAATATCTAGTCAGAAAAATATTATGAATAAGATTGTTTGAGGCTACTGTATTCTGCTTTCCTTTGACAGCACACTCAAGTTATATTTCTAAATTTTCTCAAGGAAAGATCTTTTAGACTTGTATTTTTAGTTAAGGAGAAATTATTAACCTGAGAGAAGAGACAGGATGTTTAATTGTAAACTCTTGGTAGATACTTATCAAAATACCTTGGTAAGTATTAAGTAATGCTAATTCATTAAATAGTGAATTTGTGATTTACATGTTCAGACTATCATTTTTAAAAATGCTTTTAAATGCATCTTTGATGCAGATATTTAAATTTCACTTTTGAGGTGCTACCTTAAAAAATCTAATGCTCTGAGATTCTGTAACATCATTAAATGATACCTGTTTATGTGGTACTCATGCAGAGGGTGAAGAGAAAAAAATTACGTATTGTAGTTTGAAAATGAGCCATTTGATCAATAATAGACATTTCTGCTATATTTAATGGCCTTTTTAATTCTTTTCCTTAAGTTTGCCAAGTTTAAGGCCATTGTTGGATGTATATTACCTGCCATTGACCAATATGCGGATAGCCAGAACATTCTGCTTCACCAATAATGGACAAGCACTCTATCTTGTCTCACCAACTGAAATACAGAGACTCACCTACAGCCAAGAAACATGTGAAAATCTTCAGGTAATGAGCCCTTTTTTTTTTTTTTTTTAATCACTTTCTTAGATACATTCTGAGCTGAGCACTTAGGCATTTGTGCTTTCATTTCCATCTCCCTCCCCCGCTCTGTTTTCCTTTGCTGTAGAGTCTGATTCTGAATGAATCCCTTCTACCTTAAATTTTTGTTTCATCCATGCTTCTGTAGCTGAATCAGTTTCTTTCTTAATTTTGTTTTGATCAACAGGAAATTTCCTCCTTTAACATGCAGTTAAAATTCCCTTGATCAATTGATGCTGGGGGAGGTGTGTGCTGACACAAGTGGGAAATGCTAACTCAGGATATTTGAAGGAAGCTATTATGTTTCAGGGGTATTAACAGCTTGAAAAATTCTCAGTCATGCTTAACTTGGTAGTTGTATAGAATAATGAAACAGCAGAGTTGCATGCTCTACTTTCCTACGGCCACTAGGTTCTAAGTATTTGTAGATACAGTTTCAATAGAACAAAGTCAAGAGTCTTGCCCAAGTTGTTGAGGGGCAAATAAGCTTTACTCAAGTCAAGCATTTAAATGCATTTCTTTCCTTCTGAATTCCATGAGCTCTAAGCTTGCAACCAGCAGAAGCAGATGGTTTGGACAGATTTCATATGTTTTTATTTTTCTGTTTCCTACATCACCTTGCAAAGACAGATGCCCATTGAAGCATATTTATTTTGAAATTCAAATCCATTAAATAAATCGTGAAAGTGAAAGAATATTCCATTCTTTTTAATAATTTATGCCTTTTTATGTCTCTCTTTCATTGCAAAGGAAATGTTGGGTGAGCTCTTCACTCTTGTAGAAACACCAGAAGCACCAAACAGGGGGTTCTTTAAAGGCCTGTTTGGAGGTGGGGCACAGTCACTTGACAGAGAAGAACTCTGTAAGTTATTATTGTTATTTTTCTGGTATTTCTTCCCAAGGAAGGCAGTGATCCTTGATAAATGTATTACTGTGTTGTATTCCTATGTTACTTCTATGTTGATAGAACATTACCTTTGTGAAGAGGAAAGTAAAACAGGGAGTGACAAATAAGTTTTTCATAAATTTTGTTGTACGCCTTACCAACAAGATCAGATAAGTTGGTAGTTTTTCCACAGGTTCTTTCAGCTCACTTAATCAGCAGTAGATGAGTTGTTTCTTGTTTTATAATCTTGTTTTTATTCATCTTTATGAAGTGTGTAATACTGACCATGATTCTATTTATGCTGGTAAACTGAAAAGGACTGCTTTTGGAGAATTTTATTCTGGACAGTGAGAGAATTAAAACTTAAGTCTACTTCAGTTATTTCCCTGATTTTCCTTGCTTTACTTGTGCAGAGATGCCTTAGGAATGACAGCAAGGATAGAACCTGATATTTTGATTTTATGATATTTCAATTCAGTCCACAGTTTATAGGACAGTAAAATTCAGATTTGGCAAAATTTTCATTTCTTTATAATTTTCTCACTGTTTTTAATTATGCCTTTTTTTTTTTTTACTGTGGTGGCATTTAGCACTTTAATATATTTAAGTAAAATAGCTTCAATTTATTTACTTAGATATCTGCTAGATGCAACACCATATTATGCAAGCTTATTTTTAAGAACCTTTTTCTTATTAACGTGAAATGTATCTGTCAAAATGGACAAGGTGCTCTGCTAGTCCTTTCTTTTATGTTGGTTCTTTTGATTTCTACAGAGTAAAAATTAGACTTCATTACTTGAGCCTGCACATTTTGAGCAAATATCATATACTTAGAGGTCACTTTCTGTGTCAAAGGTTTCTTTTTTGGATGTTTTTATATATGTATATGTAATACTATGAAAGGTTGGTCAGGTATTCCATACAGAAATTTATGTGCACAAATTATAATTTAATATGACAGAGACAGAGGAAAAAGCTATCTCTTTATAAAGTTTCAAGTTTCCACCATTAAGTTTTGACTTGGATCTTTACAAGGAAAGTACTATTGAACGGAAGAAAAAAATCCTAATGAATTGTAGTCTGATAGAGTTCAATGACAATTCAAAAGACATTTGAGAATATCTTTAAAGTAGCCATATTTGCTGTGAGGGTCACAGCAGAATCTGTAATAAGTGAAATTATTTCTCTTTCTTATTTTGGGAATTCACAAAAAGATGTTTATGGTACTAATTTAAATGTAAATCATTCTTAATAGAAGCATAAAATCAAATCAGAGAGTCTTGTAATACTACATTAAAACATCTTTAACCAGTTAATATTATTTTTCCTAGAGGTGAAAAAAAGAAATATTCAAAGCATATTTCATTGTTTAAAACAACTACTCAGACTTCTGTAGTGTATACAATTCTGCATGAGATTGGCACATCAAGTATCTAGGTCAACTGGGTAGCTGATGTCCCATTATGAGCAAAGTCAATGTAGTCAGTGCCATCAATGGAGTCTGGAGCTGTTCAGCTGATCATTTGTGCTGATTTGTTCTTACAGCCATACTGTCTTTTTACATTTCTTTTTTTTGTTCCCAAGATCTTTACAATAATGACAGCATAGATACCTTATCTTCAGGCGTCTGCATATAAAATTGAATTGAACTTCCGTCAAAATAAATTTCTGCTGGTGGAATCATCCTGGCTGGCTTACATACCAGCAAAGCACTTCCAGAACTAACCACAACTTTTAGTTTCAAAATCCTGCTTTTTGTCTGTTGAGCTCAAAACATATTCCACGTGAAATTAGCTATATTGTGCTGGTGAATTGTTTATTGACCAATTCTACTTATGAACATGAGAATTTTAATTTCACTCTTGAGCTGTGAAGAGGTTACAGTTTTATAACCTGCCTGGAAACTTGAAAATATATTTAAATGTCTCAGTTCTAATGTAGCCATCTATTAGAGGAGTGAGTGTTGCTCATAGTCATACCTACAACTGAGTATTTGGTCTCCATGCAAAGAAATTACACCTCTTTATAAACCAGTTTATTTATAAACTAGTATAAACTATTTATGTAATAATGATAGAAAAAATTACTGTTCTGTATTTGCTGCTTTTTCAAATGCCTCCAGTTGGAGAATCAGCATCTGGGAAGGCATCAAGGAGTCTTGCCCAGCATATTCCAGGACCTGGGGGTATTGAAGGTGTCAAAGGTGCAGCATCTGGTGTGGTTGGTGAACTGGCACGAGCCCGGTTGGCACTGGATGAAAGAGGACAGAAACTGGGAGAACTGGAAGAAAAAACTGCAGCTATGCTTTACAGTGCTGATTCTTTCTCCAAACATGCTCATGAGGTATGTTAAACTGAACATTAAACTGATTGTCAAATAAATGCAAATTCTGCAAGTGACTAAGCTTCTAAATGTGGAACACAATCCCCATTACTGAAAGTTACTTATTGTCACTGAATTAATCAGAGGAATAATGCTTTATGTCAGATTCCTGCTGTCCTTAAGAAGGATCCTGTTGTATGCAAACCCTCTAAGAGTGAATTCAGTTTTTTCCCTCAGTAACTACCACAGAATAGCTGCGGTCATCAATTTTCTTGCTGACTTCTTTCCACACCCTGAACTCCTGTGCAACCTCTCCATTCTCCCAAAACTGTCTTTTTCTGAGGCTAGATCACCAGCAATGATGCTACCATTAGAAAATCCATCTTACTAAACACTATGTTCAGCAATGTGTTTGCAGCCTTGAGAAGCCTTGCTAAAATCCTTTCTCATGCTGCTTTGCTTTTTGTGTGGTCTGCTTTGGTATATTACAGAAACAGTAATTAGAAATTTATTTTGTTTTTCTAGATGATGCTGAAGTACAAAGACAAGAAGTGGTACCAATTCTGATGACTCTCATCAATCACATCTGTTTAATTTTGTCCTGATGAAAAAAATCTTGTTTTTTCATTAATTTTGGCAGGACCACTGAAATTTAAAGGAGTATTCACCATCGGATACTGTTGTTTCCTAGCACAAATGACACACTGTTTTACCTCAGTCCTGGCTTTAACTGAGGAGCTTTATATCTAAGAAACACACACACACGAAAAAGAAACTTGAGTGTTTCTTAGCTGTTGGTTAGCATAAAATTGGAACAGAGAAGGTAACTGGAACATGTGGAAAAGAGAGTAAAGGGAAATCGTGGTGAGATGGGCAGGGGCAATGCAGGGTCAATCCTGTGTTAATATTTCATATGCCAAAAGTTTTTGTGCTATTGTAATTGCTGCCAGTGTTATACCCTCCTGTAAGGAGAGGCAATAAATCAGGGGTCCAAGAGCTGGAATCAAGTTGTTTGTCTTGCTGGACAGTATCTGACTTACAATTACCCTCTCCAGGACTCGCTATATTTACCGTTATTGTTGAAGAAGAGTTGAAGTTTGCTGTCACTTCTTTCATTTGAAAAGCTGGAAGCTTGGAAGATTTCTTATTGAAAATTGTATACATAGTTGACTTGTGCATAGTCTTTTCTTGGACCCCTGATCTAGTATTCTTGTATTCACATCATATTCTGTGACGTGCAAAACAAAAGAATACGTAATTTTTGCATTAAAAAAGTCAAGTGAATAATATGACTGGAATGTGTCATGCTGGGAGTTTTCATTTGTGTTATGGCCGTGCAATGTGAAATGTGGTAACATCTTCCTTGTGGTAAGAATTCTTCAACTTCTGTTCAGTTAAATATTTTTTTTTGCCAAAAATAGTTATTGGTTCAGGTTGTGTAACATTTAGAATTGGCTGTGGGTTCCATTCATGCTGTGAGTTTTTATAAATGTTTAACAGAATGTATCTTTACAGCCATTAATTAAAATAGCTGAGATAGTTTTGCTCAAGACTTAAGTTCTAGATGCCCCTTTAGTCCTTTACTATGAAATCAGATAACCTTGGACTCAGGTTTTCAAAGTTTTACACACCATGGAGGTGCTGATGCATGACTAATGGCAAGCAAGCATCTAATAGTTAATAATTGTCAGTATGTTGTTTAGCAACTCTAAGTTCTGCCAGTAGTACTGTTTTACAAGTACCTGTCTCAGCCTCACCCAGCATTTAAGGCAGTTGTCCTAAAGTTTAGATTTGGTCTCTAAAGCAGTGTTTTCATTGTAAGCAGTGGCAAAGTGTGCACAAAAATTTTAGGAATTGCTGCAAAAATATTCAGTTTGGGTGAGGTAAATAATACAGCTGAGCTAACTTGTTAATGGCTACTGTACTAAAGCTATATCAGTGTGAATGACCAGGGAATCTCTTTTAAAAAGAGAGGATTCCTTAAAATAAATGCTTGCATTTCAAAAATTATTTTAGACCTTTTTCCTTGAAGTAGGAATAATTACTGATTGGTTTTGTTTTATAAAAGGGAGTACTTAGAAGCTGATAGGTCTACATTATCTGAAATTCATCACTTGGGTTTGCTTCTCCAGGCATTGCATTTTGTGCACTTTTTCAACAAACTTTCTGAATGTTCCCAAAGCAAAACCTTGGTTATATTTGTGTTGTGAAGTGATGTTGCAGGTACACAGATAAAGCAACCTTACAAAACACTTCAAGGATGCAAAATATTGAAAATATTGAATATGGTTCTTAAATCACTTTTCAAATGAGAGGCAAATATGTTTGGGCTTTGCAATACAAACTGATAAATTTTCTCACTCTATGTATAGCAGCATTTAATTTAAAAAGACAATTGAATTGTGTTGCCAGTATGAGGGCATGCCCTACTATGCCCACTGCTCAAAGGACTTAAAAAATGAGAATATGACAATTCAAACAAGCAGTATTATGATTTTTTGATGGCTGTCCCATAACTACTGAGGCAGTGTTTACTTGAGTTACTTAACTCAGTTTGCCATGCAATATTTGCCTCTGCATGTATTAATTTATTTTTTAGTGTTTAAATAATGCACTTTTAACACCATTTTGTGAGACATCTAGGTAGAAGAAAATGAGATAAACCACTACCCATACTTCATCCAAAAACCCCACCCTAGTTAGCACTATCCCCTTCCTTGTCTCACATTTGTAAATTGTGATGACTCATTATTATTTGACCTGGTGAAGATGAAGTACATTTCAGGACAACAGAATCCTGGGAAATTAATCTGGTCAAGCTCTGGGGGAGAGGATTGTAAAATTATTCCTCAACAAATTTTGGTATCATTCAATGGAAGATGACCTTGGCTTGAAAGGAAAGCATACTTAACTTTCTCATCAAGACACATTTACCAACCACCAGCAAGCAAAATAATAAGAGGCAATGAGAGACCATCTGCCAGTACCAGAAGAGTAGTGGCTTATTTGGTGTTCCAGAATCTATCATAGCTAAATCACTTCTGTTGCTTATGTTCAGGGCATGCTTCTAGATAGGAAGACTAATGATATTGCTCATGAGATAAATACACAAATGGTTCTTGGCCAATTAAAGGGGCTATGTACAATTTTAGTCTAACATGTTACTTTTTCCTTCCCAATGGAAGGAAGGTGATCACACACACATCATTGCATCTTATTGTGCTATTGGTGGTGCACCTTTTGTACAGCAAAGTGTATTGAAATCCTTGCAGGGAAGCACCCCTGTTTTTTTCACTAGCATTTTAGTTGTGTGAATTTTTTTAGAGTGTCTGGAAAACTATAAAATACAATTGAGCTATTACTTTTTTTTAAATGAAAGTAAGAAACTACCTGCTGCTACCTATCTGTTTATATGTAGTGTGTCTCATTAGGAACTGTAAACTGAAGAAGTTTTTCTTCACCTTAGTCCTGCCAAATCGTAACTTTTGAATCCTGGTATGTGTAAATATGTGTGTATTCCAAATCAGTCTGAAAGTGTTACACCACAGGCATCTCCAGTGATTTGTTCTTCAGCAAAAAGTCAGTTATAAAGTATAGTAATATACAGCTGTGTTCCTTGTCTGTCTTTATGCAAAGTTTTTGTGCCTGAGGTGGTACTTGCATGGCAGGTGATACTGGAAAGCTACATCCAAAGGAGGATTTTTGGAAGCAAATTCATTTTCTTTTTTTTTTTTTTTTCCTTTTAGTTTTCCTTTTATTTTCCGTTTTGTTTTCAGATTTTTTTGTTTGGGTTTTTTTGGTGGTGTTTCGGTTTGGGGTTTTCTTGGAAGCGTGGGAATTATTTTTTGTTGGTTTCTTTGTTTGTTTGTTTCTTTTTTTTTTTTTTTTTTTTTTTGCTTAATTAATGGCACTGATCTTACCTGAACTTTTAAACTTGAATTTTTCCTGCACTTTAATTCAATCATGGTATTTTATTCCTTAATTTTGTTTCTGCATTTGTGCAGTTCAGGTTCATTATTTGTATATAAACACACATGTTCAATAAAGACTTTAGAACAGATTACTTTCAGGCACCTTTGCTAATTATGTGATTTATTTAGAATGTGTGTTTTCTTAGCAAAATATGTATATACAATATAGAATCTAATGAAAGGCACGTATTCTGTGTCAGCATTCAGTTTATAAATTACTGCAACACTTTCACATTTGTTACTAGATAATACAAAAGAAATCTGTTATATTTATACATACTGCTTAAGAATATACTTTTAGTTTTAAATAATTTTTATATGTACACTTCTATGTTTAATTTTAAAAAGACTTACGTTCAAGTTTTAAGTCAAAGTACTTAAAGTATGTATATTATCCATAGAAGTTGTTTTAAGCTTATGAATACATTCATATCTCATATCGAGATGATACAATTACTAAGCAATGAAAACAAATAGCCCATTTTGCTTTGCAGAAAATAATCAGTTATATTTACCTCCCATTATGAACATCCTTGAACAGTTCTCCAAGTATGGAGCAAGAAGATAGGGAACTAGCCTAATATTAAAGTTTTCTCAATAGCTGCAGTCCATGGCTGACTGGTTTTCTATGGTTTGGGTTTTCTTCTGGTACACAAAAGAGACTTTTTTCAGCTCTATTTCTTGGACTTTTAAAATTCTCCAAAAGTGAAGTGAGGTTTGTCCAATAAACATTTTATTTGAGTATTCTGTGTATTTTGATTATACATCAGCTCTTTACATGTAAATCAGGGTCAGTTTTTATGTGGGTTTGTTTTGTTGGGGTTTTGTGTATCTGAAACATGTTGGAAAACTTAGAGTCTGTGGTTGAAGTGCCCTCTACTTTCTGCTTGTGTTTTAACATGTCTGGGCAGGCACTGACTGCAGACAGTCTGGTGTGGGAGGGAAGGACTGCAGTGCCTTGCCTCCCTCTCCAGGTAAGAAGGGCAACTTGTCACGTGAATCTTCCCTTGTGCCAGCCAATTTCCTGGATAATTGATATGAGTCTTTTCAGGTGGATGTTGGTAACTTTGCTACTGCCACAAAATCTTCAGATACTCTGTAGACAAATTAATGATGCTTGTGGAGTGGAAGTGAACAGAATCAGGGGAAAAAAGGGTGTAGTGTAGGTGAATCAGTTAAACCAGTTTTACTCCAGTTTTCATTGAAAAGCTAACCTGGGCAGATTCATTCTTCTTAAGCCCATTATTAAGAAGTGCTATATATCTGCATTATTACTGTTTCAAGTCCAATGAGTGTACTGTTTCTGGGTTCTTTTGCACCTTATAAAGTTTAGACTTATAGATGTAGGCATTAATTTTTAAAAAGTGGAAAAGAAGAAGAGAAATGAGGGAGAAACTCCAAACAATGAAACAAAAGATGTCAATCAGTATTTCTTTTACCAGTTCCATGTGCGCCTAGAAATATTTAAGCTAACCTACAGCTGTAGGTTACTTTGACATTTGTATTTCTTTCTGTTAGTACCTAAGTTCCATATTACCAGGCAAATAACTAGAAGTTAAACTGTTTCAGTTGAAAACATGTAAGGAGTTGTATGTGGATTACCACTACCATTCAGTCATAGGTGATGGAAAGGGAGAGGGGTGGGAACATGTTTTAAATATTCCCTTTTAAAACAGAATTGTAAATAAGCAGTACTGTGTTATTTTAGACCTGAGCTCTGCTATCTGTAGTGGTTAGAACTAGGAAAACATGCTGCTTTCTAGTTATGCTGCTGTTTCATTGTACCAGCACCATGGGGGAAAAAAATACATCCGTAAATTTTTCTAACATTGCCCACTCCTGGGTAAGCATGCTTGATGTGTAGCAGTTCTCGTTTCTGTATATGTTAGTGTGTACATGTGTGTTTTCTTTTTCCCTTATGTTCATTGCAACTTATTCTTCAGTTAAGTCTTGCTGAGCCCCACTAGCTCTTCTGAGGATGATTACTGGAATATGCATTTTTAGGTAGGGTTGCAAATCCATCTGTCTACAAATATAGTTTCATATGAACTGCAAACTGTACTGTTACAAACTCAACTATGTTAGATTGCATAGAGTTATTTTACTTACATGTACTTGGACTGAACTATGTCATCATAATGAAGTTAAAAAATTAAGTATGGAATATTTTTGTAAATAAAAATACCTGTGCAGCTGGTATTTTAAATTTAAAATGTATTATACATTAATGTTTCAGAAAAAAATGTTCATATATGTGTATATGAATGTGTCATTATGCTGAAGGGCTCTTGATTGGGCAAAATAAACTATTCAAATCTCTCCTGAAACGAGTGTAGCTTACTCCTTTTCTTCCTGACCAGTTGTTTTTCTGCTGGCTGGAGCAGCAGGAAGGTGAGTTGGGCTTTATAGCAAGCAGAGCAGCCAGACTGATGGGAGTAGCCCTGAGGGACCCCAAGAGGTGTGAAATGGTTCATCTGCAGTGATGTTCCCAAGCATGTCTAAAAACGTTCTGAAATGTGCATACTGATGGTGACAATGTGAAGTCTTGTTATCTTTTTGAGTTACCAGAAAAGTTAAAGTTGTTCATTGTACAGACTCAGTAACGCAAAGTATTTTCTGTAGCTGCATTTTGTCAGTGTCTATTAAATGAAGAATCCAGTGTGTAAAGGGAGAAGAAATGAAACTGCTATTTTTTTCTTTGCCATGTTTACAGTACAGCAGATGTATTATTTTCTTGGATTGAGATTCAGCTTTGCCACAGACCAGTTTCTATCTTGCAGTCTTATTAAATTTGCTGTCTTTTGCTGTTGAAATACAAACAACCTGGCTTTGTAAATATACTCTCAATGGTGGGGAAATAATGAATCCAGAGAGAGGCTTGGGCTCTAAATCTGAGAAGTGAAATTGGAGAAATTTTTGGAATCTCTTGATGTCAAATAGCGAAATATTTCACTGTTGGTTGCTTTACTATGTGAGAATACAGTTTCATCTGTGGGAGAAGTCTGCTAGTTCCAGACTTCTTGTTTTGTTTTTTCTTTACTATCTGATGGTTACACATAATGAACTGGAAGCTCTGCAGTGCATGGAATTATAAAAAGGATAATGCATTGGAATGAAAAAATTGTTTTATCTTTAGTTTAATTGGATTCAAGGTATTTGGAGCAGTCACACTGCCTCCAGCTACTCGCTAGGTCTGGTAGTCTCCAATAAAAGTTAAGCTACAGAAGTAGCTCCCTCCCTATGGGCACTGTAGGGCTGTACAGATCAGTGGATTGACAAGAGGGGAGTGGCAGAGTGAGATTGCAAAGTGAAGTGTTTTCATTTAGTGAAACTCAGGATTTGATGAGACCTATATTAAAAATGTGGTGCCTTTGCACATCATGTGTTTCAGCAGTTTTGATGCCAATGTTCTGTAAATTAAATGCATTTAATACCTACAGACATATGATTATATGCCCATCAGCACTATTTTTACCCAGATTTTTTATTGGGAATTTTCATCCAGGCAGAGTCACTGAACCAGCCCCTCCTTGTTACCCACTGGCCTATGGGTGCTCAGTGGTATCCCCAGTTTTCTGCTCCTTCCTCCTGCCTCGTGCACCTGGGCTGCTCCCTCGGCCTCGGGTCAGCCAAGCAAGAGGCACTGTCTGCTTCCTCCCGCAGGAGAAAAGGTTGCAGAAGGCATCCCAGTCTGGCCTGAGGAAATGGGATGTTTTCCCCCACAGGCCTGCACTGAGGTAAACCCACAAGAGCAGGATGGCAGCAAGCACCAGTTTCTCACCTCCCAGTTTGCTGGCTAATTTTTCACAATGTGTAATTAACGTTCCCTCAGTGAGGGCTTGGGGGCTTGCATATGCAACTCATTAGAGTGGCACAGCTCTGCTCACTTGCTGTAGCAAACAGTTTTCTCTATTTTCCAGCCACAGGAGGCAATCTGGGCTAAGGCTTGTGCAAGGCTGCTCAGAAGAAGGAAGCTGTACCCACCCCCACTGCCCCCGCTGAGACCTGGGGAACGCTCCCTTAGCCTCAAACACTCCTTTAGAGCTGTTTGATTCCAATGCTACTCAGATGGGCTGATGGAGGACTGTAACAAAGCCACAGTCAAGATGAAAATGGAAAGGTTGATGTGTTTTGGAGCAGGTAGCTGCATTTTTGTGTCTTGCTGCAGTCTCAGTGTGAGCACAACTTGATAGAGAGCTGAGTGTTTGAAGGAGTTTGTAATCAAAACGTCAGACTGTGCTTATGTTGTGATAAATTTATGTACTCCTCTGCCTAATTAAGCAGACATAATGAGAAATTTTATATAATTCTGGTTTCTGTGGTGCAAGACACTCCTGGAAAGAATGTGTGGAATGCAGTCTCCTGTGACAGAGTAAAGAGAAAACAGTTTCAAGCTGGTACCCCCTAATTCTCTTGTGCACCTGCAACTCTCTTAGCACCACTTGAGTTAAGTACTTTTTACCTGAGTGTTAGTGTCACCTACTGACTGGTGCTTTTTTTTCCAGGATCTCCAAGGATGCAGCAGAGTGGTCCAAGGTCTCATGAGACTTCTCTTCCTTAGAGTTGCTGTCTTCAGACTGAGTATGCATGTCTTTTGCTCAAGACGTATGTCAGAACTTAATTTATAGAAGGAAGAACTGCTGTGCTTTTTTTTAAATATGAAAGGGTTAGAAAAAGGACTAATCAAGGTCACTGCATCATGTTTTCTTTTTAATGTTCTCGAATCCAAAGTCATTTCTAGCTGTGAACTTAGAGACATTTACCTTCTTTTCAAGACATTCTGGAAATTATTTTCTTATTCTACTGTTTCAGTTAAACCCCTTTAGAAAACTTTTTTTCACACATTTTTAAATATAATTTGTAGTCAGAGCAGGATCCATGGAAGTTGCATTGACTTCTAGAGCTTTCCCTTATTTTCGAAAGGCCAATAGTTGGTTTGGCTCTGTGTCTGACATGCAACTGCTTGCTCTTTTTAGGATTCTTCTGTAAGCAGCTTCTTTCTCTCCTGTAGTGTAGTTATGCTGCATGAACCAGTTTTGGCAAGTAGCCTGTGGGTTGTAGACACCAATGCAAACTTTCCCCAGGTAAAGAAAACTGAAGAATACCTAAATATAGGTATAGATAGTTGGGGCTATGAGGCTCTGACACCGGTGTTACAACTACTTCAAAGTATTTAGCAGATTGTGCCCTAAGGGACAATAGAAAATCTCTTTGTGTGCCCTCTGCCGGGAACAGAGTAACTCTTGGGATTTGCATCATGTTGGATCTGGGGAGCTTTGTATCTGAGGCCTTTCACTATTTCAGTGTATTTCAATAGGAGTGGGGATGGCTGAGTGAATGCAGCATTTAGCAAGGGTTTTAACTCAGACCATCAAGGTGTCTTTCAAAGCATAAAGTGACAGGCATTGGCCATGTACCACATCCTGCAGAGCACATTTCAAGCCTGAAAACCCCACTCCTTTTGGTTTAACCTGGGGAAAAGGCAAAGCATGTGTGAATAATGGTGGTTTGCTGTATCCCCCCTATTGGACTGATGGGAATTACCTAAAATTTTTCATGTAGGTGTTACAGGAATTTCTTTATATTTGCACTATAAGCAATAAGGTTGTCATTTGATCTCAGTCAGAGTGTGAGTCACAAGTGAGTCCACTTTATTGTGGAGCTACTATTGTTGGTCTACTACCTGATTGTTACAAGCAATGTAAAAACATGGGAAAAATGTGGATCTGAGCTTCTGGTCCTGTAGGCTTCAGCCTGGTAAAAGAATTTGCAGCATAGCTCAGAGAGGCAAGGAGGCAGAAACAAGAAAGCCTTGAGCTGGTTGGCACAGCACCGATTCTCTTCTTGGCATGTTTTTGCAGCTATTGTTCCACAGAAAGTCTTCTAAGATTGCATTTAGAATGAGAAAACGTGACAGTTTGTGCATTTACAGGGAGCTGCTCTCTAACATAAACAGCATGGAAACAGAGAAGTTGGACTGTTTGAAAAATCCAACCAGAAGTGGTAGTGTTTGGCATAATTCACTGATCATGAGAGACCTGGCACCCTGCTGAAGGAGCAGTGATAGCTCTGGAGGGGACAGGGTGCTGAGGAGGCAATGGACATGGAGACAAGCTGCTTGCATTTGCTGCTCTTAGGAAGAGGGAAAGGCAGCACAGGGGAGGTGACAAGCCTGACAGCCAGCTCTGAAATTACCTCTGTGGCTGTGTTGTGTAGAATGGCATTTATCAGAACTGGGGGAAAGTATCTAAGTGGGCACTGGCATGAAGCTTTGTCCTGGGGATGTGCACAGCCGGTTTTCTTTAGAAGAGGGGCAGAAAAAAGGGAGACAGCAGGCAGCCTCATTGTCAGCATCTGGAGAGAACAGCTGGAAACAATGCCTGAGGAGACACCTGCTTAACCAGGGGACCCCTGTTATCCCAGGCATCACTTCACATATGGACACTCTCAGACATGGGCCATGTGTTTCCAGTCACACCTGGAGCTGACCTGTGCCTTGTGACAGCCCAGGAGTGACTGGGGGAGTCTGGCAGCCAGGGTGAGGAGAGCACTGACCCCAAGGCTCCTCTGTTGGTGGCAAGAAACTGAGAGCCTGACATTGCAGCCTTGGCCCCTGACTGCAGACCAGAATCTCTGTCCCCTTCAAAGTGATGCCAGTGGGGTTCTTGTCCTTTTCAGATGGTGGGAGGTGACCCCTTGTGTGGTCCTGCTGGCTTCTCTGACTGACACTGGGGTTCTGACCCGAAGGATTTTCCAAACTGGCTGGGAACTGAATGTGAAGATACAGCCTTGGATTTTTACAGTTCTTTTTCTTTAAGAAAAGACCCCTACCCCTACTGCTTGAGGCCAAATTAACTGGCAGTGTTTCTTAATGTAAGATCTGCAGCTTACTTCAGTGAACTGATATGTGGCCACATCTGTCCAAAGAGCACTGCAGATGTAAACATCCTCTGGTGCAAAGAACTTGATTTGCAGAGCACCCTTTCTTTTGGCCTGCAGTTGCTGTTCTGCAGGTCTGCTGTGCCTTGGGACACTTGCTCCCTGCAGGCAATGCACGTGACACAGGAGCAGACTTTTTCGTTGATTCATCCTCAGTTTTCAGTGAAATGTCACATTTTGGCTGAGGACTCAGGAGACAGGGTTTTCGTGGGCGTGCCAGGTTTCTGAGCTTCACTGCCAGGTCTCTGTGAGTGGGATCTGCAGCAGCCGCACAGGCTCGGCAGTGAACGTGCCCTGTAATAATATGCCCGTTGTTCCAGATGGCTGTTCATGGGAGGAGTACTGGTAATATTGCAAGTTAATAAGCAAAGAGTCATCCCCTTATCATTACCCATCCTGCTCTGGAGTGAAATAAAACCCTTCCTGCTCCACAGCTTTAATTAAAACCTGTGCTGGTACGTTACAGGGCATCAAGAATGACTGAAATTGCAGACTCCTCTTTTCCTGCATGGCATGATTTACTGCATAGGAAATGGGAAGTTGTATATCTTCCCAACAGCATTATCCTTTGCTCCTCTGCACACGGGAGTAATGCAGTAACTAGTATATGCTGTAGTAAAACATCCCATTAAAAGTTCCTGTATAACTAAAATATGGGTCTCTAGAAACTTCCACTTTGATCAAGTCACTTGAAAGATTCACACTCTCAGCTACTTTTTATATTAACTCTTTCTACCACTGTGTAAGGTACAGGAAAACTTTTCCCATAACCTGTGCTCCATATATTTTATTTTATTTTTTTTCTTTTGTGCATCAGCATGGCAGCTCACCAGACAGTTTTCCTTGCTTTCTGTGCCATGGAAGCAAATACCACTGGGCCACAGGAGTGGAGATACCTTGTAGAAGAGGAAGGTTTCCCCAAGACTTTGTCTTTTCACTAGTAGCCACCCTTTTCCAGTCAGGTGTGTGAAGAAAATGCTGTTATACTATGAGGAGGAGAACTGAGAGGCAGCAGGACAGGATGTGTAGAGTTTGGCTTTTGCAGAGCTGTTGCCTCTGCTCTGTGCCCCTTCCCAGGTGAGGTGACCCCTTGGGCTGGGCAGGATGCAAATATGGGGAAAAGGGACTGGGTGCACAGGAAGGGAGTATTTGGAGGGACCTGGGCTTGGGAACAGTAATTTCCAGTGCAGGAGGGGCTGGGCAGGGTCCCAGCCAGATCTGCTGGAGCCCAGGCAGAGCACGACTGTATTTTGGACAAGTGAGGGATGGGAAGAAGAAAACCCTGTGGATTGCCACCACAGGGGTGTTGTGGGCAGCTGGTGAGTTCAAAGGTGGAGGGGATGGGACAAGGATGGCAGGAAGAAAAATGTCTATGTAGGGAGAGTCGCTGCTCCAACTGCTTGCTGGGATCCAGTGTCATGTTTAGCAAACACTGGGCATCCCTGGATACCTGTGAGATATGGTCTGGCTTCTCTAACTTTTCCACCTCATGCCATTACCCTTCAATTTAAATTTGTTCTCTAACCAGCAGAGTACAACCAGAGGGACCAGCTATGCACACAGCTTTTCATCTCTCTTAAGTTCTGAGAAAACCTCCCAGGGACAGGAAGAGCAGCACTGGTCTGTGGGTCACCCAAAATCTGACCGAATCAAACACTTGGCTGTCCTGCACTCTGTGTAACCCTACTGACCTCTAATTTGCGTTTACCAGGAAAATCTTGTTTCTCAGGGGATGCTTTACACAGACTTGTGGTTGCTGGCTGCCTGGGGGGGGGAAGGTGTCAAGAGGCAAAGCAAGAGGAAAAATTTATCCCAAAATACTTGATGAAAGCAAGAGTGTGGATTTTTTACATAGGTCTGATGGCAATGAAGTGAACCTTGGGTCATTGAGAAATTATTATGGTTGATCAATAATAGGCACTTCACAAATTGTGGAACTCACTTCCTGTGCAAGATAAAGCTGTATTAGATAGCAACCTTTGCCATATTGCAAAAACAGATACAACCATCCCAGGCTTTTCTGGAACTGAACAAATCAGCTTTTGTCAAAAGCACAATGGGGTACTAGGCTGCTGGTCTGGATTCAGAGACATCAGCCTTGTGGTTTCTCGGGAGTTTTTTTTTTTTAATAAAAACAAAATGCCTTTACTTAGCTTAGGCTGCTATTATAAAATCTCATTGTGTGTAGATTACAGATTTTGCTATAGTCTAACAGTCAATCTTTTCCATATGAGTGCATGCTTTTGGCTGGGAAAACTATTATCTGAATATAATGGCTTTCTTTTCAAGCCAAAAACTAAGTATGGAAGGCACAGCCAACTGAAATGAGAAACACTGCATTATTTCAGTATTTGTAAAACTGCTCTTATTTCTGACAGTGGTTTTGCTGAAGACAGTGGTTTTTCAGAAGAGATGCAATCTTTTTAAAATAGACCACAAATAATGGCTAAAAACTGAATTGGAAGCAGAATAAATAGAGACAATTAATTCAACTGAAAAAGGCTAATTTTCATCCTGATTACCCATGCTAGCACACAATCATCACTTAATGCCATTACAACACTGTAGGATAAGGAACAAATCATAGAATTCAATTGATAAAATAAATGGTACAATGCATGTGCTATTCACTTCAATCTGTCAGTAATTATTCTCCACTGTGCTACACAAAAATATTCCCTTCCAGTTTGAACACAGTTTCAAAAGTCTCATTAGGAACTTTGAAACATATATGTGGGTTATGTTCCATCCTCTGTGTGTGTGTTTTTTGTCCTTCTGCCTTCACCTTCCAAATACATATTTGGAAACTCTTCTTGGTTTGCAGTTCATGTGCCCCCTCTATTTTCTGAAATATTTTGCTGTGGATATTCCTCAAACTTCAAACAAATCTTGCTGCTTCCCCTCATCCAGCTAATTTCCCAAGCTAAACCACAGTTAATTAATTTTTTGTCATCCTACTGTTCTGGGCATGTTCCATTCCTTCCACCAGCTGCCAAATGAAGTTCCTTGTAAGTGGCAGCTGTCATGCAAAATTGGGTCTGGAGGAAAGTCCGTGCTGTGCTCTGCTGGGAGGACCCAGGGGTTCATGAGCACGTGATGCTGCATTGCTTTCACACTGCAAGGCTGATGTCCCCTGGACATTGCACAAATGCCTTTTAAACAAAAGTCCTCAGTTTTATTGGCTGGGTCTTCGTTTTCTGTTTTAAAGCATCACTATCTCAAAGCTTTATTTCACTGTAATACTGATCTTCCCCAGGCTGACTCATTTCTGCCAGAACAAATGCTCTCCAGGCCTCAGCATTTCTGCCATGGGGTGTGGGTGTGATGGTACAAGTGAGACTGCTTTTCTCATTCCAGCAGTTGATGACCAGAGAGTGAATCAGAATTTGGAGTGGATTGCTTCTAGTGTGATGTGAGATTTAAGAGAAATTGTAAATTGAAGTTTGAGTTTAAAAAAAATTTGCTCAGCATAGGCAGCTAGGCAGTATAATACACATAATACTTTTATTTTTTTAAGGTACAGTTGTTTATATGATTTCTTGGATTGATTTCTCAATACATTTGATCCAAATGTACTGAGGGTTTCAAACTGGGTCTTTATGACAGTTTCTCAGAAAAACAAATAAGTAGTAATTTCTAACTGGAGCAGCAGTGTGCTCCTAAAATATTCTGTTAGGTGGCTGAAAACTTTTTCAAGCCTGCCTTTCAGCTTATCTCTCATCTTTACAGACTCTGGAAAGGCATGTTAGTCTCTAGGTGGTGAATATGATTTGTTTACTCAAAGAGCTCCCTGAAATCACAAAGCAGCATTACTGTATGTTATTAAAAGATAAAAAATGTATTACTGTCAGGTGAAGGGTCAATGTCAAATCCTTGTTATATCAGGCAAATTCAGATTTAAAGCTGAAGCAGCCTTGAAGATGCTCAATGGAAAGTGTCATATTCAGCAAAAATATCTCATGATACCGCATTGTTTCCGATGTCTGGGTCCATCTAGTCTTGTCAGGAGAGAAATATCACCCTAACATGCAGCTGCCTGTCAATTTATCTCCCTGGATACTTGCAATAAATTACAACAACAACAAAAAATGTTAGAGAAAGGCCATCCTTATGGTGCGTGAGTGCAGGCAGGGGAGAGGAGAGCTGAAAGGCCTTGCTGGAGTCTTTGTCTCTTTCTGGCTGCAAGAGGTGGTTCTGTACTGAAAGGAGACTTTAAAAATGGCATGGGTATGTACTGTATCTCAAGGGAAAGAGGCAATAAAAGTAATTTCTGTCAAACAACTAAGCAGATATGACTGGATATTGTAAGAAGCCATTCACTTGGAAATCAGAAGTTATTTTTACATAACTGCATTCCAGAAAAAATATCCTCTAAGTTTTTATTGCAGGACTTGGTTGAGTCCTGTGTATGTGTCTTTTCATTCCATTTTACATGGAACATTCTTCATAGGGGTTGCTATAATGCATTTTGTGGAAACCATGATTATAATCTGCATAATTATTCTTGCCCTGGGAAATAAAAAAAAAAAAGTAGGAAGTCTGCTTGAAGGAGTGATATTCACAGTGATGTAATGAAGGAGAAGTAGCACAACTGTAAGTCTTTATTCAGAGACTAAGCCATAATGTCTGTTGAACTGGGAAGGGGGCAGCTCACAGAGGAGTATGTTAAGACTGTAAGGCAACCTGTCCTTTCATGGAAATTGTTGGAATCTATCACTTTGCAATGGGGTTCTCTGAGGCAATTTAGGTAACTTTATTTGATATACATCTCAAAAGAGTAATGGTAACCATAAAATGCAGAGAAAACAATTTAACCTGTTTCAACAATTATTCTTTCAATTCTGAAGTGACCCCATTAACCAGCTACATGCATTAGGAAAATCCAGCATTTCAGCTAAGAATAAGGGTAAGAATAACAATGTTTAAATGGGTTTATTCTAAATCTAATAGCCAGCTGAAAATCCTATAAAGTTTTTATCTAGCGTATAGATTCACCTAAATAGACAAGGTTCTTACTTATTTTTCCACTACAGAAAAAGATGAGATCCTTAAATCTAATGCCCTTTGCACAAAGGGCTAGAATTTCTATTACAAATCTTAGCTACTGGAAACTGCCTTTGTATTGACATTTTTCTGACAGCAGAGGATCAACAATTTAAAGTGCCTAATTTATTATTGCCCACATGCAAACAATTTCTTTCTTGCAGAATGAACAAGTGCAAATAATTACTTATGCATTCCTGATAAAAGATGCCCATGAATATTTCCCCCCACGTAGCAAGGCCATTGACCCATAAGGTATTTCTCTGGCAGTTGTTCCAAAGAAAAAAAAATTGATGTCTTTCAGCACCTTGGATATGATACTGTGTAACATCAGCAGCTTATGACAAACCCTGTTCTCAAAAGATTTTGCTGAAACAGGAGTTCTGCTGCCTTTCCATACCAGCAATATGCATTGGCATATTTCTGCCATGAGCAGCTACTGTGGGTGTTAGCAAATCACATTTAGTCCCCTGGGACAAAAGTGGAGTTTGTATCATGTTTCATTCTTGCTTCAGTCTACTCAGATATTTTATTTGTGTTGCAGATCCTATTTACTAACACAGTAACAGGCCATGTTCTCACAAAGCTGCTTGCTTACATATTAGTGTCCCTATGCAACCCCAGCCTCATTTCCATGTTTTGTGCATTATGGAGGAGCTCCTTGGCCAGTAGAAAATGTACAGGGTGTAGATTCATTAATGCCAGCTGTGAAGGAGAAACTTGTTAGTTTACATTAATTTAGAACATTAAAAAAAAAAAAAAAAAAAAAGTTTTAGATGTTTCCCTTCAAGTACAGATGTGACAGAGTGTGATTATTTCAAACTCTTCGAATTCAACAACAACACATTGTGAGGACAATGAGAGCAGTGTGCCAGTCAGTCCAAGTGTGGTCTTTGTAGTATTTGGGCATATGGAAATCATTCTGGAGTTTGCCTGCTAGTACTCCTCTGTACACCAGTGAAAGAGCTAGTCAATGCTAAAGAAAACCCAGAGCAGTGGAAACTTAGAGTCTGGCTCCATCTTATGCTTGAATCTGGAGTTATACAGCAGTTAGAAGCAGATCCTCAAAGATATTTAGCTCT